>NW_028318218.1:4895000-5643750 GCF_062004578.1 Staurois parvus | reverse complement strand
TAGTCTGCAGTATACAGAGCATAATTTTAAATTATACCAGACTTGTCTCCTAGCCTGCTGTCCTCCATGTGGTATATTGTGTGTAATACATGTGTGTGTGTAGATAGATATTGAACGAACATACTGTTCATTCTTGGACAGGCCCCAGTGACAAGACCACTTTCCACATCAAAAGAACTCTTTGCTATGTTAATTTTATGCAAGGTCACCTTGGTATTTGGGGAATAGCCTGTTTATCTAATTAGACATTTCAAAACGTACATTGTTAACATATTTAAAGATGATTAAGAATGTGATTTGACCATACAAGAAGTATTTATTGATGGCAATTAGACTCAAGGGAGTATTCATGGGAAATGGTGAAAGGGTGACTTGATTACCTAGTAAACACCATAGTGACTTTAATTGCAATTTACAGTAATGACAAGTGAAGTATTTTCATGGTAAGATCAAAAGTGTTTTGTCAGCCAATCAGAAACCCCTCCAGCTTTGCTTACTGATAGGAAACTATATATGAAGGGAAGTTTTTTAGCTATTAGTAGAGCTTCTTTCTTTCAATAATATGGAAGAACAGGTATAGATCACAACAAGCATTATTGCACGCATGGAAGCTACCTAGGTGCATATTATAGATTAGACATATGCTGGACGGTGTAGTATCTGCATGCTTGATAAGAAGTATCTTAAATGGGACTCTGAGGACTGTTGGTCATTGAAATATTTACAAATATTCTGTTGGCTTTTTGTCATCTGTTGAAAATATCTTTATCCAAATAAATGCATCTTTCTCTGGAAAAGAACCGTTAAACTTAATCTTCTGAATCTTGGTGTATTGCATCTTTTATTATTTGGTGGCCATTGATGAAGTACTGTACATCATGCACATACTGCACATGCTGAAGTGTGTTCTAGCACCTAGCTTTATTTTTGGCTTCCTTCAAGTGCATAGAAAGCAGTTTAAACAAACCTGCCATAATGTGAAATTCTTCGGCAGAAAAAACTCACAAAGTATCTCCAATCCATTTAACACTAGCTACTAGAACGTTAACTCCTATCCTAAAAGTATGCCCTTAATACTTCCCCTAGTTTCATACTTAATCTCTAATCTATTAAAATGAGTTTCCTTATACCTAACGTAGCACCATAAGTAGCAACATGTCACCTCAACAGTCTATGGGGTTTTTTTATGTAGCGTTAACACCAAATCAGTGAGGTGATTTGATCCTAGGTTCCATTCCCTGCTTGGCACACGGCAGCCAGGCACACAACATTTTCATTCTCTAAGTCCGTAAACGGGCCGTGCAGCCCTTTTTTTTGGGGGGGGGGGGACTTAGATGGAGTAGGGATGAGCCTAGGGACACTCCAGAAAACTATTACTTGGTAATGAAGACTAAACTGAACCAAAACTTCAGAGTGAAAACATCCCCTTTGAAGTAGATCTGAGCAGCAGACAGGAATTCCAAAAGAGATAGAGTACTGAATGCAAAGGGTAGCAACTAAAAGTCTTCAAAAGTTATGGAAGAGTTAATAAAATAATAAAGAGTTAATGAAAGTCTATGGATCCCAAAGGCAAGTACTGACTATTTCTAATTTCCAGGTAGTCAAGGGACAGGTTCATCTAGCGCCCAGGGCAAGGATGCAGAACTGCACCCTCTGCCTCACTGCTAATGCATGCTGTAGAATTAGTTTACTGTCCTGTGTCCATTCTCAGTTCCTTTGCTGTGCTGTGCCCAGGGCAGCGACCCCTCCTGCACACCACTTGTCCCTGCCCTGCAGTCAAGTGCAGGTTCAGCAAACCTCAGTACTTCAGTGGCCTATGGTGTCCATTTATGAACCAGCGGTAATAGATCGCTGCTCAGTTCTCCGGCATTCTCGGAGAACACAGTTCTCCTGTGAATGCAGTTTATAAAGCAGTTCTCCGAACGAAGGGAGAATGGTCTCCAAACGCTGGAGAACGGTCTACAAACTCTGGAAAACGGCAGATTTTACTATAATCTCGTGAGATTACAGTAAAAGAGCAGTTTACTAAACAGAGGTAAATTATCTCTGCTTAGTTTGCGGTCCCTCTGATTCTCCAGCTCTGGGCTGGAGAATCTGGAGGGAGAACACAGATCTCCAGTGAGGGGCTGACATGATCTCCTGAGTGTCATAAACTGTGAATGACCAGAGAATAGCTGAGATCCGTTGAATCGCAGCTATTCTCTGTGTCATAAAAGGACACCTATGTACCAGGTCTGTAGAGGAATTTCTGGAAGCACTCCCGGATGGATAGGGCAGAGATTCCACAGCCAAACTGTAGCTGAGACCCCACTGAAATGCTGCAGTTTAAGGTGGGTCTTACTCCCCCAGGACCAAAAGGCCTCTGCTCTGGACTCTGGCCCATTTATACCTCTTTCAGCCCCCTGCTGGTCACCTGCATAACAACAAGGGATTGGCTGAGGAGATATCAATATGCTGGTGTCATGATTCTGCCACCCACTGTGTCCCAGTATCCCCTGGGAGAGCAATTGAGCCCATACTTTTGGAGTCAAGAGCAGGCCTGGCTAATCAAACCATGCCTCCCTGATTACAGAGAGACCAAAAACCAAATTTAGCAGAACAGTAGCTCTAAGGGTGCTACATTTACTAAAACTGTAGAGTGCAAAATCTGGTGCAGCTCTGCATTGAAAACAATCAGCTTCTAGGTTTTATTGCCAAAGCTTAAAGGGGAACTTCACCCAAAAGTTCTGTTTTTCCTCCTCCTCACCCATCCTCTGATCTTTTTGTAACATAATTTTTTTTTGGGGGGAAAAGGTACCTAGTTTTTACAGGTACCCACTCCCACTTTGGCTCAGATTGTCCAGGCATTCTGAGTGGAAGTTCTCCTCCCCCCATCCTTGCCCGCAGTCTTCTGAGACATGTGACAGGTCCCAGACGTCTGCAGGACCATTCACAGGATGGCTCGCGCATGTGCCACAGGCAGCTGGCTGTGAAGCCTCAAGGAATTGCAGCTGGCTACCCACAGCGCCAGGGATTGAAGACTGGTGAAGAAGCCAGCTCAGATGAGGACAGCTCTGGATCCCTGGGGAGATGAGTGTTTATTTGTTTTCTTTATACTTTATGTCTTAATTAAAAATATGGAAACAAAACAGAAACAACAAGAATAGGTACTGTACATGCATTGCCTCTATTAAAAATATGGAAACAAAACAAAATAGAAACAACAAGAATAGGTACATGCATTGCCTCTATTAAAAATATGGAAACAAAACAAAACAGAAACAACAAGAATAGGTACATGCATTGCCTCCATTACACAAGGCAACAAGTATTAACAACAAAGAGTATCGTGATTCTCAATCATACGCATAAGCAGGGCCGGATTTATTCTCAGGAGCCTATAGGCAGAGAATTCTGAAGCCCCCCCCTCCCCCCCAAAAAAAAAAGACAGTAAGACTGACTTTTTTTTCTCATTAAAATATTTTTATATAAATATTTTTATTTGTGTAAAGGGGAATGCTGCAGACTTTAATGTAAAGAAGAACAGTGAGGATTGTGATGTGAAGAGGAACTCTGATGTAAGGGGGTCTCTGGTCACCACATCCCCCTTACACAAGAGCCCCCAGAGTTCCCCTTACATCAGAGTCCTCAGAGTTCTCCTTTACATCAGAATCTGCAGGGTTCCCCCCTACAGTGCAAGAGGGACCTCTGCAGACTCTGTTGTAAAGGGGAACTCTGATGTAAGGTGGTCTTTGGTCCCCAAAGCACCCCTCCCTACATCACAGTCAGCAGCATTCCCCTTTACATCAGGGTCTGCAGAGGTTCCCTTGCACTGTGGGGAGGGAGCTCTGGTGACCACAGCCCCCCCCCCCTCACAACTTTGTGGAGAGCGTGATGTTGCATTGACCTGTTCAGTGTGATCCACAATCCCCCTCCCCTTCACCCTTTTCTGTGTGCAGGACAGCTGTTCAGAGACTCCTCTACTCTGGACTCACTGCCTGTGCCCTCCCCGCTCTGCCTAGAGAGATCCTGACTGTCCTTGGCCTGGACTTCTCCACTCACTTCTCTCCCCTAGTACTCACTGAAGAGGGGATGGTCCTGTTCACAGTGTCTGCAGGCGCAATCACCTCCAAGGTGAAACCACCCCTCCCAAGTCCCACCCAATCACTGCAAGCCTCGATTTGTCAATAAAGCCACTTGATCAGCTGCTGGGGACCAGGAGCCAGAGAAGGTAGGGAGTGGGATCTGTGTGTCGCAAGGTATGCCCGCTGGCAGTATCTACTTTGGTGCCATCTGCACTAAGTTCACTGCAAGCAGCTCAGCTCTCCGTAACAGACCTTAATTTCTGAGACTCCTTGGGACAACTGTAAAAAAGAAAGAAAAACATCCCTCCAGGAATGGAGTCTGTAGGCACATGCCTACAGTGCCTATTGGGAAATCTGGCCCTACACAGAAGCTGAATACATACTGTAAGTCATACCCATTGGCAGCTACAGATGTCAGTCACCAGGTGCCGGCCAGAGATTCCCCAAATACACAGCAGCATGTTTCCCTAGTAAAATAGCACACAGTTAACCCATTGATCACCCCGATGTTAACCCCTTCTTGCCTTTTTTCTCAACATTTTCAGTATTTTTTTGTTTACAGCATAAAAAATAAAAAACTCACAGGTGATCAAATACCACCAAAAGAAAGCTCTATTTGTGGGAAAAAAGGAAATAAATTTAATCTATGTACAGCCTTGCTTGACCGTGCAATTGTCAGTTAAAGTGATGCAGCGGCGAATCACAAAAAATGGCCTGGTCAGGAAGGGGGATGAATCCTTTGGAGGGCAAGTGGTTAAAATTCAGCAGCTATAGTTTTTGTAGCCGCTGATTTTTTTTTTTTTGCAGATCTGACTGAACAACGGCTTTCATTAAACAAGCTGAAGTTAGAAGCTGATTGGCTACCATGCACAGCTGCACCAGATTCTGAGCGCTCCAGTGTTAGTAAATCTCCTCCAGTGAGTGAATCTTCATAAGTGCAGAGATAGCTCAAGAACAAAAATGTCATACATTGCAAAGTACCAGTCCTTGGATGTGGTGGTTGTAATAGTTCATATTTTTAGCTAGTACACAAAGTATCTGTTAGGGCAGCCACCATATCTAACGACTGGTTCCTGGAGAACCTCTTAGGCCTGGTTCACACTTATGCATTTTTTAATGCGTTTTGCAGAAATGCACTACAGTCCATTTAGCATGGTTTCCTATGGGACACATAAAGATCTATGTGTTTTTAGCTGCTGCATTTTTGGAAGGGGTCAGGGACTTTTTTCCCGCAGCAGATTGGGCTTTTGGTGCAATAGACTTCAATGGAACAAGTGTTGCGTTTTTTATGCATTTTGCATTTTTTGGGCCAATAGGAAAGTACTGACTATGACTTTAATTCAACGTTACAGTCTCTGGCACTCAAGTCACATTAAAGTCACACCAACGTAGTGCAGGATCCTTTTCAAAGTCGCAGAGATTTTGAAAAGGTTCCTGCACTACTTTGATGTGACTTTGACTGCCAGAGAGTGTAAAGTCACATCAAAGTAGCAGCACCGTGGCTATATGGTTAGCACTTTCACCTGGCAGTATTAGGGTCGTTAGTTCAATTCCCAATTGCAGCACCACCTCTGCCAGAGAGTGTAAAGTCACATCAAAGTAGCAGCACAGTGGCTAAATGGTTAGTACTTCCACCTGGCAGTATTAGGGTCGTTGGTTCAATTCCCAATTGCAGCACCACCTCTGCCAGAGAGTGTAAAGTCACATCAAAGTAGCAGCACAGTGGCTAAATGGTTAGCACTTCCACCTGGCAGTACTAGGGTCATTGGTTCAATTCCCAGCCATGGCACCACCTGCCTGGAGTTTGCATGTTCTCCCTGTGCTTGCTTGGGTTTCCTGCCAAACTCCAAAGATATGTTGATAGGTAATTGGATCCTGTCTAAACTGGCCCTAGTATATGTGAGTTGAGGACTTTATAGATTGTGCACTCCTTCAGGGTTAGGGACTGATGTGAATGTACAATATATATGTAAAGTGCTGCATAAATTGACAGTGCTATATAAGTACCTGTAATAAATAAAGTAGTGCACAAACATTTTCAAAGTCGCATCAACTTTGAAAAGGTTCCTGCACTGTTTTGATGCAACTTAGATGTGAATTTGAGTCAGAGAGTGTAAAATTGCATCAAGTCACACTCAACACTTTCTTATTGACAAAAAAGCATGTTCCAAAATGCAAAACGCACCGAAAAACACGCCATAAAAACACATCGATCGCAATACGCATGGTGTGAACCAGGCCTTAGAGTTTTGCCAATCTATACCATACAGAGGCAGCAAGTTCAGTCTTTCCTAGCTACCAAATGGACATGTAAGCACCCCCGCACACATGAAACTCCTCCTCCAGTGTAAAATATTCGTCTGGCGCTGATAAACCTGATGCAGCACATTCAAAATTCTTCTCCTACACTAAACATCAATCTTTGACTTACCTCAAAACCTTACCGAAAATTATGCACATTTAAAATCAATACTTAAAAATCCTATTATCCTAACAGCATGAACTATGAAGTATGGTATTGCACTGGCACCTGCTTATAACCTCTATTTCATGGCTGAGATTGCTGGACACCAGTGATATATAATAGCGCTGTCGTTTGAACATGCACTGTGAGAATTAATTTGATAAAACAGAATCTTTGATGAGGCATGCTTGTATTAGGCAATCCTAATTAACATTGTAAGCCTCAATAAACTTCCAACAGAATAGCTTTTGTTGAGTAATGCAGAGCAAATACGTATAAAAGTTGCTGCTCCTTTATAGTTGGCAATAAATAGCCCTTACTTTCTCCATGGGGTTCGCTGTGGCGGTGAACTATAATTTTTATTTAACATCCATTCAGGACAAAGTCACTTAAAAGTCATTATATTACTGTTCTCTGGGATACACTTATTGCAAAGTACTATAATCATTGGATACAGGCAGTTACAATTTATGTAAAAGGCAATATGAGGGATTGTGCCACTTAGACTTCATGCTGTATGGAAACACCACACTCATCACTTGTTAAAAATATAATAATATTACATATCTATTTTGTAACCGAATATTATTACAGGGAATGTACTTTGGTTTTGTACATATAGGTATCGTATACTTTATTTTATACTCTATGACCAGAAATGAAAAAGGAATTATTTAAACAAAAAAATTAGGGTTGTGCCGATGCCGATACTAAGCATTTGCGCGAATACTCCAATACCTGAAACCGTTACCTTTGCAGTGTGATTTGAACCCATACAAAATGAATGGGCTCAAATCACACTGCAAAGAATCGCACGTCATTTGAACTGAAATCCTGCTACTTCAGCTGAAGTAGCAGTGTGATTCCTGTTCAAATCACATGCGGTTTCCCTGTGGGTACGATTCATTTTGTATGGCTCAAATTGCACTGTAAGTTGCACCACACCCACAGGGAAACTGCATGTGATTCGAACAGGAATCGCACCCAGGGGCGGACTGACAACTCATGGGGCCCCCGGGCAATAGGGGATCATGGGGCCCCTGTGTCCTTGCCCAAACTCAAAAAAGCCTATGAAAAAGGTACCAAGGGCATCTCATGGGGCCCCCTACTGACCCCGGGCCCTCGGGCAGTGCCCGAGTTTCCAAATGGTCAGTCCGCCCCTGATTGCACCACATTCCTGTTTATATCACATGCAAAGCTTTGCAGTGCAATTTGAGCCCATTTATTTTGTATAGGCTCAAATCACACCACATCGTATAGATGTATCTATAATCGGTATTGGCAAGTACTTGAGCACAAGTATCAGTACTCATACTCACTGATAAAAAAAAAAAAACAATATTAGTACAACCCTAATAAAAAATAAAGATTTAATATTTTTTAAGTAAATCTGAAACCCTGCTTTTGAATAAAAATATACAAGTAACAGAGAGGGCGCAAAAATTTTGTCAAACATTATGTCGGTTAAGGCCTAAGAACTGCCCTCTAACGCGTTTCACCTTCCCAGGCTTGGGTGGTTGTTGGATGGGAACCAGCAGGATGTTTTGTTAGCATCAAAAAAGTTTGATTGAGGCCCATTCACACCAGAAACTGCATTTACTGAGCATTTTTGCTTGCGCCTTGCCGTGAATTTGCAGTACATTTGTCAGGGCTCCCAGGTATGACCAGAGGTGTGTGACTGAAGCAGGGAAATGCAGACTTCAGATATGTGATTAACAATGTAATTTATTAACACTAACAATACAAACATAAACGCAGTGCAATACTAAACATAATACAGTGCAAACAAACCCAACCAACCACCCACAGATAACAGTACATACAAGCAAGCGTCGTCAGGCAGGCCGAGTCAATATCAATTGGGCAGGTAGGTACAGGGGGAGCAAGCGGAGAATGGTCGGGGTCACAGGCCAGGTTCAGCAGGTAGCAAGCAGCGTAGTACAGAGGGTCAGGCAGAGGGATGGTCAGGGTCACAAGCCAGGGATCAGAACAGGTAGCAAGCAGCGTAGTACAGAGGGTCAGGCAGAGGGATGGTCAGGGTCACAAGCCAGGGATCAGAACAGGTAGCAAAGGAACAGAAACAGGATGCAGGACAGATACAGGGCCCAGGACAAACACAACACCAAGGCAGAGTCTGCAAGTCTGGCCATCCCTTAAATACACCAGTATCATCAGTTCCAGGTGTTAGCTGGCTGAAAGGTTGAGTCTCTGATTGCTGGGAGCACCCGCTGGCCAGCCCTGGTACTGCAGATCAAAAGGCAGGTGAGTCCCACCATTGCTGGCCAGTCCATTCCTGACAGTACCCCCCCCTCAAGGAGCGGCCTCAGGACGCTCCAAACAGTCCTAGCTGGGAAAAATGTTCCACCGCCCGGGTCTGGTAACTGGCGGGATATCAAAGACTGGCACACCGGGCAGGACTCCGGGCAGCGGTACACCGGGCAGAGGCACATCGGGCTGGACTCCGGGCAGAGGCACATCGGGCTGGACTCCGGGCAGAGGCACATCGGGCTGGACTCCGGGCAGAGGCACACCGGGCAGAGCCACACCGGGCAGAGCCACATCGGGCTGGACTCCGGGCAGAGGCACATCGGGCTGGACTCCGGGCAGAGGCACATCGGGCTGGACTCCGGGCAGAGGCACATCGGGCTGGACTCCGGGCAGAGGCACATCGGGCTGGACTCCGGGCAGAGGCACATCGGGCTGGACTCCGGGCAGAGGCACATCGGGCAGGACTCCGGGCAGAGGCACATCGGGCAGGACTCCGGGCAGAGGCACATCGGGCAGGACCCCGGGCAGAGGCACATCAGGCTACCAGGCGAAGCGGCAGGCAGCGGGCCACCGGGCGGAGCGGCAGGCACCGGGCCCCCGGGAGGGGCGACAGGCATCGGGCCCCCGGGCGGGGCGACAGGCATCGGGCCCCCGGGCGGGGCGACAGGCATCGGGCCCCCGGGCGGGGCAACAGGCATCGGGCCCCCAGGCGGAGCGACAGGCATTGGGCCCTCAGGCGGAGCGGCGGGATCCAGACCCCCAGATGGAGCGACAGGCCTCGGGCCCCCAGGCGGGGCGACAGGCATCGGACCCCCAGGCGGGGCGACAGGCATCGGACCCCCAGGCGGGGCGACAGGCATCGGGCCCCCAGGCGGGGCGACAGGCATCGGGCCCCCAGGCGGGGTGACAGGCATCGGGCCCCCAGGCGGAACTACAGGCCTCGGGCCCTCAGGCGGAGCGGCGGGCGCCGGACCCCCGGGTGGAGCGACAAGTCTCGTGCCCTCAGGCGGAGCGGCGGGCGCCGGACCCCCAGGTGGAGCGACAGGCATCGGGCCCCCAGGCGGGGCAACAGGCATCGGGCCCCCAGGCGGGGCGACAGGCATCGGGCCCCCAGGCGGAGCGGCGGGCGCCGGACCCCCAGGCGGAACTACAGGTCTCGGGCCCTCAGGCGGAGCGGCGGGCGCCGGACCCCCGGGTGGAGCGACAGGTCTCGGGCCCTCAGGCGGAGCGGCGGGCGCCGGACCCCCAGGTGGAGCGACAGGTCTCGGGCCCCCAGGCGGAGCGACAGGTCTCGGGCCCTCAGGCGGAGCGGCGGGCGCCGGACCCCCAGGTGGAGCGACAGGTCTCGGGCCCTCAGGCGGAGCGGCGGGCGCCGGACCCCCAGGTGGAGCGACAGGTCTCGGGCCCTCAGGCGGAGCGGCGGGCGCCGGACCCCCAGGTGAAGCGACAGGTCTCGGGCCCTCAGGCGGAGCGGCGGGCGCCGGACCCCCAGGCGGTGCGACAGGTCTCGGGCCCTCAGGCGGAGCGACAGGTCTCGGGCCCCCAGGCGGGGCGGCGGGCGCCGGACCCCCAGGTGGAGCGGCGGGCGCTGGACCCCCAGGCGGAGCGACAGGTCTCGGGCCCCCAGGCGGAGCAGCGGGCACCGAGTCACCAGGCACGATAGTGGGCTCCGAGTCAACTGGCATGACCGCTGGCACTAGGTCAGACATTGGATCGTCTGGCTGGACAGCGGGCATCGGGTCACCAGGCATCAGGTCATTTGGCTCGACAGCGGGCACCGTGTCATCTGGCAAGGCAGTGGGCTCCGAGTCAACTGGTATGACCGCGGGCACTGAGTCAGACATTGGATCGTCTGATCGGACAGCGGGCATCGGGTCACCAGGCATCAGGTCATTTGGCTCGACCGCGGGCACCGCGTCATCTGGCAAGGCAGTGGGCTCCGAGTCAACTGGTATGACCGCGGGCACTGGGTCAGACATTGGATCGTCTGACTGGACAGCGGGCATCGGGTCACCAGGCATCAAGTCATTTGGCTTGACAGCAAGCACCGCGTCATCTGGCAAGGCAGTGGGTTCCGAGTCAACTGGCATGACCGCGGGCACTGGGGCAGACATTGAATCGTCTGGCTGGACAGCGGGCATCGGGTCACCAGGCATCAGGTCATTTGGCTCGACAGCGGGCACCGCGTCATCTGGCAAGGCAGTGGGCTCCGAGTCATCAGGTACCGGATTGTCTGGCTCGACAGCAGGCATCGGGTCACCAGGTATGACAGCGGGCACTGGGTCACCAGGCATCAGGTCATTTGGCTTGCCAGCGGGCGCCGCGTCATCTGGCAAGGCAGTGGGCACCGGGTCACCAGGCATTGGATCGTCTGGCTCGACAGCGGGCATCGGGTCACCAGGTATGACAGCGGGCACTGGGTCACCAGGCATCAGGTCATTTGGCTCGCCAGCGGGCACCGCGTCATCTGGCTCAACAGCGGGCATCGAGTCAACTGGCCTAATAGGATCGTCAGGCTGGATCAGTTCATCATGCTGGGTAGAGGCATCAGGCTGAATGCCGGCGTCCGGCTGAGTAGAGGCTTCAGGCCGAGTAGAGGCATCAGGCCGAGTAGAGGCATCAGGCCGAGTAGAGGCTTCAGGCCGAGTAGAGGCATCGGGCCGAGTAGAGGCATCGGGCCGAGTAGAGGCTTCGGGCCGAGTAGAGGCATCGGGCCGAGTAGAGGCATCGGGCCGAGTAGAGGCTTCGGGCCGAGTAGAGGCTTCGGGCCGAGTAGAGGCATCGGGCCGAGTAGAGGCTTCGGGCCGACTAGAGGCATCAGGCCGAGTAGAGGCATCAGGCCGAGTAGAGGCATCAGGCCGAGTAGAGGCATCAGGCCGAAGAGAGGCATCAGGCTGCATACAGGCATCAGGCTGAAGAGAGGCATCAGGCTGCGTACCGGCATCAGGCTGAAGAGAGGCATCAGGCTGCGTACAGGCATCAGGCCGAGTACAGGCATCAGGCTGAGTAGAGGCTTCAGGCTGAGTAGAGGCTTCAGGCTGAGTAGAGGCTTCAGGCTGAACCACGGAAGGCAGGCTCACCGGTTTGGATACTGGCAGGATGGTATTGGTTGGAAAGAATTTTCGCTTTTTTCTGGTTTTAACTACTGGAGCACTGCAAGTAAACGCAGGTCTGCAAACGAATGGAGCAGCTGGAGACAGAGAAGAACTGGAGGATGGAACAGGAGAGGGAGCGGTTGCTACAGAGGGCTTTTTTACAGGGTTAAAGGCAGGATAGGTGCAGCGAGTGGGAACAGGGTACTGACATGCGGTAGATAGCCAAGTATACTGGGCTGTAACTGGAGGAGCTGTTGGGAATACAGGAGTAGAGTTAGAAGCAGGACTGGGTCTTTGTAAGCTGACTGAGGCTGGGTGCAACAAGTCTGTCCATGTCTGCAGTATGGGTTGAACAAAGCTGAGCTTACACAAAGCCTGTCTGGTCAATGACTGCACTGCGTTTATACAATCTCTTAGTGTCTGTGGTGAACATGTGGAAAAACGCTCCAGAAAGTAACCCACATCATCCTCTAATAACCACACCAGGGACTCTACCTGGTCTGCACTAAATGGTGGCAAAAATTCATCCCTGCATTCGGGGGTACCAGATGAAACCAACTCTGCACAAACCTCAATCAAAGGCTGCACCTCAGAGAACTCTGTGCCCTGATCTACTAGAACATGAGCGAGCCGTATACATTCTAGCAGTTCATCCCGGGTATACTCCTTCAGAGTTTGATAAGCATACTCCCTGTCATCAAACACTAGCAGATATAAATACGCAACCTCATCCAGATCCATCCTTTCCATCAACAAGCCAAGATGGCTTCCCTGTGCAGCCACTTCTGGTCAGGATTGGCCTTGGTGTAATGTCAGGGCTCCCAGGTATGACCAGAGGTGTGTGACTGAAGCAGGGAAACGCAGACTTCAGATATGTGATTAACAATGTAATTTATTAACACTAACAATACAAACATAAACGCAGTGCAATACTAAACATAATACAGTGCAAACAAACTCAACCAACCACCCACAGATAACAGTACATACAAGCAAGCGTCGTCAGGCAGGCCAAGTCAATATCAATTGGGCAGGTAGGTACAGGGGGAGCAAGCGGAGAATGGTCGGGGTCACAGGCCAGGTTCAGCAGGTAGCAAGCAGCGTAGTACAGAGGGTCAGGCAGAGGGATGGTCAGGGTCACAAGCCAGGGATCAGAACAGGTAGCAAGCAGCGTAGTACAGAGGGTCAGGCAGAGGGATGGTCAGGGTCACAAGCCAGGGATCAGAACAGGTAGCAAAGGAACAGAAACAGGATGCAGGACAGATACAGGGCCCAGGACAAACACAACACCAAGGCAGAGTCTGCAAGTCTGGCCATCCCTTAAATACACCAGTATCATCAGTTCCAGGTGTTAGCTGGCTGAAAGGTTGAGTCTCTGATTGCTGGGAGCACCCGCTGGCCAGCCCTGGTACTGCAGATCAAAAGGCAGGTGAGTCCCACCATTGCTGGCCAGTCCATTCCTGACAACATTGTTCCCAAACTTACACTTTCTTTAAGGTCACTTCTCCCTTCTTACTTCTTTTGGCTTTTATGTGCATTGCTATGCTGTTACACAGTTAATATTTATGTTAATGTACAAGATAATTCATATAGTTTATTTTTTGTACCATTTTCTATGGACATTTCTATAGTTAGTAATGCTGCCATCCAGTGGTCTTATTTGGTATACACTTTGTTTTTCATGTTGCCTCCCTGAGATCTATGACACAGTTCCTTTGTATATGAAGCTCCTCCCTTCTTCTTGAGTTCAGCAATTCCTGTGTCATGGATGCAGCTAACAGACCACATGTAACAGGGATACATGTATTCTGCATAGTACGCTACAGAAAGTATCATCTTTTGACCGCATAATACTGGAAACCATTCATTCTGCTGTATCCTGTTGTCACATGTACAGAATAAAGCAACTTCTGGATGAACACAGTATTGGTGAGTTCAGCTATCTGATAAGGATTGCCCACAGTGATTATATCTGCTTATACAGGCTAGGCAGAGAGGTCTCACAAGGGATAAATCGCTATCAAAACAATCTGAGTCAGAATAATTGCAGTGTGTTGCGATACATTTTTGTGCATTTATATGCATTTGCATGCATTTCTGTGCATTTACAGTGCAGAAAAATGCAGCTTGCTGTACCTTTTTTTTTCACTGCACTACACTACACTGAAAATAGTGAGACCTATGCCCATAAGATAACCTGGATTTTGGACTGTCTGTGCAATTGGAGTGCAGTCAAAAATGCATCCCACTGCATTTGGTGTGAATGTGACCTGAAAGAGGTGACATCATCGCTGTGCACCCTATCTGTCTCTTGTATGGTATTACAAGGAGCCAGGAGGTGCGCAAGAATTTGAGGGGTGGATGTCCTTTTATTGTGAATAGAAATGTAGGCTTTTACCCAGCCAGCAGATGGAACTGTAGGTTTCATTTCCCATGCTGTACAATTTCTTGTCCCCAGGAGGGCTGTTTACAGTAGCTCCAGCTGAATGATTTATCAAAGTGCCCAATCTGAAGTGTCAATCACACGGGGTCAGCTAGAAAGTAAACTTCTGCTTTGCTGTCTTCCTTTTAAAGTTTCTGTTTACAGTGGGCCTTAACTCAAAAAGAGAAGCTTTAATATGTTAGAATTGTTAATTGTGCCTAAGCAGTACATTGACATATCTACCTTTTTATATTGAATTCCTCCTGAAAAATAACAGTGCACTTCCACGTAGGTGAGTGTCTAGGCACTCCTGTGCCTATAGCTCCATATCTGTATATCTGCAGTATGAGAACTTAGGCACTGCTGCCTCTGAATGCTGGTTTTAGGAAATCAGGAGTGAGATTTGGTGATGTCATTATCATCCTGCTCATTATTCTCTTTGACGGAGGCTCTGACATGAGAAAGCTAAACTTTGCCTTTACCAAGATGGCCTCCACACAGAGCAGTGCAGAAAAACATGGCAAGTCAATAATAGGGGGAGATCAGCGGCAGGGAGACTACATAGTTACATAGTCTGGCTGAAAAAAGACAAAAGTCCATCCATCCAGTTCAACCATTGAAAAAAAAAAGTTATAATCCTATACCCACAGTTGATCCAGAGGAAGGCACAAAAAAAACCCAGCAAAGCATGATCCAATTTGCTCCTGCAGGATAAAAAAATCCTTCCTGATCCCCCGAGAGGCAATCTGATATTCCCTGGATTAACTTTACTTATAAATGTTAGTACCCAGTTATATTCTGTGTATCCAAGAAAGAATCCAGGCCTTTTTTAAAGCAATCCACTGAGCTGGCCAGAACCAACTCTTGAGGGAGTCTATTCCACATTTTCACAGCTCTTAATGTGAAGAAACCTTTCCATGTTTGGAGATTAAATTTATTTTCCTCTAGACGTAATGAGTGCCCCCTTGTCCTCTGTGATGACTTCAGGGTGAATAGTTCTACACTGAGTTCCCTATATGAACCACTGATGTATTTATACATGTTGATCATATCCCCCCTTAATCTCCTCTTCTCAAGAGAGAATACATTCAGTTCCTCTAATCTTTCCTCATAGCTGAGCTCCTCCATGCTTCTTATCAGTTTGGTTGCCCTTTCCTGTACTTTCTCCAGTTCCCCAATGTTCTTTTTGTGAATTGGTGCCCAAAACTGAATTGCATATTCTAGATGAGGTCTTACTAATGATTTGTACCGGGGTAATATGATATCTCTCTCTCTGGAGTCTATACCTCTTATAATACAAGAGAGGATTTTGCTCGCTTTAGGAACTGCAGCTTGGCATTGCATGCCATTATTAAGCTTGTCTACCAGAACTCCCAGATCCTTCTCCACCATTGATTCCCCCAGTTGTACCCCCCTAGTATGTATGATGCATGTATATTCTTAGCCCCCAAGTGCAGAACCTTACATTTATCAACATTAAACTTCATTTGCCACATAGTTGCCCAATTAAACAGAACATTGAGGTCAGCTTGTAAATTGGAGACATCCTGTAAGGACGTTCTTCCACTGCACAGCTTGGTATCATCTGCAAAGACTGAAATGGGATTTTTAATCCCAGACCCTATATCATTTATAAATATATTAAAAAGTAAATGTCCCAACACTGAACCTTGGGGTACACCACTGATGACCCTAGACCATTCAGAGTATGAATCATTAACCTCTACTCTCTGAATACGATCTTTTAGCCAGTTTTCTATCCATTTACATACAGATTTTTCCAAGCCCATAGACTTTACCTTACACATTAGCCATGTGGGGGGAACTGTGTAAAACGCTTTTGCAAAATCCAAGTATACCACGTCCACCACCACCCCTCTGTCCAAGGTTTTGCTCACCTCCTCATGGAAAGAAATCAGATTTGTTTGACAACTTCTGTCTTTCATGAATCCATGCTGTCTGTCGCTTACAATATTTTTTTTCCAGCAGAGACTACAAGCAGTACTGGGTGACTAGTCATTTGTCTCTGTCTGGCTTTCTTGGGCAGTTTCCACAGTTCCTTTTTAAAATGGAACTTCACTCTCTCAATCAACATTGACTATTTTTAATCCACTAGTATTAATAATTAGATAGCATTAGTAAATAGATAGAAAGGCATATCATATTTACTTGTCTTAAACTTTTTTTTTACATTTCTTCAGTTACTTCTTGGTTTCCAGGTCTAGGCAAATTATGTCACACATCCTAGGAGTCTTCAGGAGGTGAGGAGGGGCTTTCCTAGCTAATCACACCATCCTGTCTACATGCCTGAGCTAAGAGCAGATGAATTCCAGAAAGCAAATGTTACATGAATCATCTGCCCTTACCCAAGATGGCCATGGTCAGAAAGGTTAGGGGATGTTTTTTAAAGTGATTTTTCAGAAAAATAAAGCATGCAGGCATGGATGGACGGGTGAATTTTGTTTGTAAATTAAAAATGAATTAAATAGCGCTTTTGGTTTCTGGTGCTCAGATGCAGTGTACTTCTGCTTTAAAAGATATCCTTTCAGCGAGCCATGAGATTCTAAAGCAGTAGTCTCCAAACTATGGCCGGGGGCCGGATGTGGCCCTTTGCTTACTTTTATCTGTTCCTTCAGGCACTTTACCTTTCACTGATACAAGGTACTATTCCAGCTACTGACACCAACAATGGAGCACTATTCCACCCACTGACACCAACAATGGAGCACTATGCCACCCACTGACACCAACGATGGAGCACTATTGCTTCCACTGACACCAATGATAGGGCACTATTCTTTCAAATACTAATGAGGCACACTATTCCTCCACCTAATACTAAAGGTGGAACACTGTTTATTCCCACTAATGCCAGGACATTTTCTACTCCCACATTTTTGCCACAATCCGCCCCCCTAATGTGTGAATGGCAGTAAACTGGCCCTTTGTTTGGAAAGTTTGGAGACCCCTGTTCTACAGATTTTAGGCAAAATTACCAGTTTTAGGTGTTTCCTATAAGGCAGCAACTCTTTACTTTTTTAAAACAAAACAAAAAACAGAAAAAAAACAATACAAGGGACAGGATCTATGAATGGGTGGAAGATTGAAAGTTTCCCTCCTCCATCCATAGATCGTGTTTTATTCATAGAAGCTATAGTACGGCTTCTATGAACGGAGCAGCTGGGATGAAAGGGAAGCATAGGCAGGCACTCTTGTTGAGTAAAATAACAAAACTATGAAACAGTGGCAGAACAATAAAAAAAGTTGAAGCAAAAAGCAGCTAGCATAATATTGGATACACAATAAAAAACAAAATAGGTCAAAAGTGCAGCGCTAAAAGCAGGGGTGGACTGATCATTTGGAAACTTGGGCACTGCCCAAGAGCCCGGGGTCAGAATGGGGCCCCATAAGATGCCCCTGGTACCTTTTTCATAGGCTTTTTTGAGTTTGGGCAAGGACACAGGGGCCCCATGATCCCGTATTGCCCGGGGGCCACATGAGTTGTCAGTCCGCCCCTGGCTAAGAGACGCATACTTCAATAATTGTGAGTAATGCACAGTTTAAATTAGAATGTACATATAATGTAAACAGTACATTAATCATGAACCCAACAAGCCTCATACACCAAAAAGTCCATGCATTAATCAAAAAGTCCTTAAAGGCATGTTTTCATAACAGTCATACACCAAAAAGTCCATGCGGCAATTAGAAAGGTTAAACAATGTATCACTATAATGCCCCTATCACCCAGGTGATCTAATCAGGTCTGCTTGTCAATTATTCAGACAGACCTGATTGGATGGTCTTTGTATCCCTATGAACAGGCGGATGTGAACAGTCTTGTGTCTGTTTACACCTGCCTACCTCCAATCCAATCCAGTCTTCTTAAAAACACAGAAGGGGATCTGTCTCCTTCTGCCTAGGCAGATCAGAGGGAAGTTGGGTGTTAACAGACAGAACGCCCATAGAGCAGAGTGGGCTCTGTTCTTGTCTGCTCTGTATATACTGAGCAGAAATGGACCTGTCATCAGCCCGCTCTGCTCTGATCAGCAGGAGATCTGTGAGGGGATCCCTGCTGATCTGAATGGAGTCTACCCCGTGTGAAAGGGGTCTAACAATCAGAATCCAGTAGTGCCCTCCAATCACACTCCGCATCACCACAGTGAAAAAACTGGAGGCTTACCAAAGAGCCAAGAGCCCCTTGTATCAGAGTGGTCAAATTGCAACTGATGTTATAGCAATCTACTTTACTAGTAACCAATCTCATTCACCCAAGGGCACATATAAAAAGGAAGAAGGGGAGAGCCACAAGCCCCAAGAGTGTAAATCTGCATTCAAATTTTATTATAAAAAGTTAAAACACTATCATGTGAAAGTTAGTCACAGCGTTGTACAGTAAAACTGCACTCTAGGGACAAGAAGACGCACTTCCAGTTTGCGTGGTAATGTCACGATATACCACTGTTCCCTATGCATTTCATCCCAACTGACATCATTGGGGGACTCCTGATGAGTACCTGTCATAGCCCCTTAGTTCTATTAACCCCTGCTTCACTAGAAAATTACAGTGGCAGAGGTGGAGATGGGAGCATCAGAGGAGGAAGATTTTGGTGAAAAGAGGACACAGCAACACAAGGGACACATTTAACTGAAGGTAAAGTAATGTCCCTTGTGCTGATTTTTAATTTTTTTTGTTTAAGCAAACTAAAGCTGGCCATAGATGGATGAAAATATGGCTGAGTCAGCAGGGACAAGACAGATTTCAGTCGATCTATGGCCATTCCCATTCCTGTGAAGTTAATCTCACTATTGACTTCTCATAAACAGTCTTTATGGACATTTTTTGTTCAATTAGTGCTGCAGCCAGTTGGCTGCAGTGTTGATCAGTGTATTCTGATGGCAGAGGAGCCCCGCTGTTAGAACAAAGTAGCAGTGAGGATTCCCCGCATCCAACTCGAATGTGTGGTTGAGGCAAGCAGTTTTTGGCTGATCAAAAAAAAAAACTGACCAATGTATGCCCAGCTTTAGGCTTTAACCCTTTCACTGCCAGGCCCTGCGCTCCACTTTTAAACTCATCTGGCTGGACAATTTTTGCAATTTTTCCATTGCTTTTTTATTTTTCCCTTACAGCTTTTAGAGTTTATAAAAGACCCCCCAAACCATATATTTTCTAAAAGCACATAAGTAGAATAAAAAGAAGGTGCTACTGATTTTAGGGCAAATGTTTATCAAAGCAATATTTTTGCTGAAAATACACTAAACTCATTATTAGCAGATAAAAGCAGCAAATTTTCCAAAATTCCTGCTAAGTAAAAGAGATCAACCTGTATTGATTTAATAAATAACAAATATTTGTAAATTTTAAATTGAGTCTTTTTGAACATGAGAAAACATTTTAATAAACAAACTTCTCTAAAAATCTGGAGGTTTTCATTTTTCACTTGAAAAGCAAGCACATGACCAATAGAATAAAAAGAAGGTGCTACTGATTTTTAAGGCTTTGCAATATTTGCGCAAGCGTTAATCAAATCAAAGTTTTTGCTAAAAATACACTAACATGTTTATTAGCTGGGAAAAACACAGCAAATTTTACAAACTTCCTGCTAAATTCCTACTAAATATAACAGCTTAACCTGTGTTGAGTTATTAAATAACAAATATTTGTAAATTTTAAATTGTGCCTTTTTGCTAAATGGTGAAAATCGAACGTACACAAAAAATTTAAATATCCAAATTTCTCTAAAAATCTGCAGGTTTTAAATTTTCACTTACAGCTTTCAGAGTTTGTAAAAGACCCCCAAAGCATATATTTTCTGAAAGCACATAAACTGTAAAATAAAAAGAAGGTGCTACTGATTTTTGAGGCTCCGCGATATTTGTGCAAATGTTTTATCACAGCAATATTTTCGCTAAAAATACACTAGTATCATTATTAGCAGATAAAACCAAGGCAATTTTTACAAAATTCCTGGTAAATTCTTACTAAATATAAAAGCTTAACCTTAGTTAAAACATAACAAATATTTGTACATTTTAAATTGCACCTTTTTGCAAAATGGTGAAAATCAAAACGTATGTAAATAACCAAATTTCTCCCTTACAGCTTTCAGGGTTTGTAAAAGACCCCCCAAACCATATCTTTTGCATTTGGTGAGGGTTTGTGTCACTACTGATAGCATGAGGCAATACCTGGACCTGGACCCTACAGAGGTTGCACAGGCAGTCCAAATCCTCCAGGATGGCACATCAATATGTGCCATTGCCAGAAGGTTTGCTGTGTCTCCCAGCACCGTCTCAAGAGCATGGAGGAGATTCCAAAAGATAGACAGTTACTCTAGAAGAGCTGGACAGAGCTGTAGAAGGTCCTTAACCCATCAGCAGGACCGGTATCTGCTCCTTTGTGCAAGGAGGAACAGGATGAGCACTGCCAGAGCCCTGCAAAATAACCTCCAGCAGGCCACTGGTGTGAATGTCTCTGACCAAACAATCAGAAACAGACTTCATGAGGGTGGCCTGAAGGCCGGAAGTCCTCTAGTGGGCCCTGTGCTCACTGCCCAGCACCATAGAGCTCGATTGGCTTTTGCCACTGAACACCAGAATTGGCAGGTCTGCCACTGGCATCCTGTGCTTTTCACAGGTGAGAGCAGATTCACCCTGAGCACATGTGACAGACATGAAAGGGTCTGGAGAAGCCGTAGAGAACATTATGTTGCCTGTAACATTGTTCAGCATGACCGTTTTGGTGGGGGGTCAGTGATGGTCTGGAGAGGCATATCCATGGAGGAACGCACAGACCTCTACAGGATAGACAATGGCACCCTGACTGCCATTAGGTATCAGGATGAAATCTTTAGACTCATTGTCAGACCCTACGCTAGTGAAGTGGGTCCTGGGTTCCTTCTGATGCATGACAATGTCCGACCTCATGTGGTGAGAGTATGCAGGTAGTTCCTGGAGGATACACAAAAGTTGGTGCAGCCATGAAGAAATAAATATATATAAATGCACTATTAAATATATTATTGATATAAAAATATATAAAAATATTAAACACAAGTGGTAACATGGGAGTGAATGAAGCGCTGCAATGAGCGCAAATAAACAAGTGCGGCTGTGAAAGTCATAAAACAAAGTGTTCATATGATGGTGAGGGTCTGACAAACACCGGTCAGAGAAATGTGCTGCATACATATCCTGTTGCACAGGTGGTATCAAAATATTCCATGTGACTTTCAATCCGTGCAGGGAATTTTATAAAAATGCGCACTCACCAGATGCGCATAGTAAAAGTGCAATTTGTTGAATCATATAATGACCAAATATGTGCAGCGCTAATCAATAAATAATGGTATCGTATAATATAAATGTCCCCAATGATAAGAAAAAAGCCTGTGACAGTTTTTATAAATAGTGATATGTAGCATCCAGTCAAGTGGTGGTGCTCCCTGTAGTAAGGTAAAAATTGCGCACTAACCAGAAGCGTAATAGAATTACGCAGTGTATAAATCATGCGGGTCCACTTAACTGTTCTAGGTCCAGACTGGAAGTCAGGGTGGGTTCTCCTTCGTGCTGGTATGGATAGGTAGCCCTCAGTGGGTATGGATGGATCAGTAGGCCAGAGGTCCCCTTTAAGGGATAGGTGGGTGAAGATTCCTGAATTACAGGTGCTTTCCTCTCTAGGTCTTGTGGGCTGGTAACTGGATCACAGCAGGGCTCTGAAAATAGCAAAGCTATCGTGCTGTGTGGAAGGAGGAGCGCGGCCTCTTCTCAAAGCTCTCTCCTAGTCTCAGAGTGTGCTCCTCCTGGTCTATAGGCGGCAGTGGGGGCTGGGGATCCCAGCGGTGGGCAGACATGATTTTAAAAGTTTAACTCTGCAATTTCCAGCTTTCCCCCTCTGCCTCTCTTGCTGACAATTGCAGAGACAATCTTTTCAAACGTGGATCCATGCTGACCCGGGAGGAGGATGGTGCTGATGCTAGAGGGTGAGGATTGGTGCTGGGGGGGTAAGTGGTGAAGGCAGGGAACAGTGAGAGAGGTAGGGGGCAGCGCATGCATGTTAAAAAGGTGCAGGAGGGGAGGAAGCATCGGGTGACAAGTAGAGAGGTGGCAGCAGTGGTATCAGCAAGGGGAAGGGGTTCATTTTAGGTGAATAGCTTTGATCAGCTCTGTTCTAATCAGAGCTATTGTTTTGTTCAGCAGAGTCTGCTGAACATTTCTGCTATACATGTACGGTCAATGAAGTGACCATGAGTTTGTAGCAGAGGAGAAATGTACTGTAGGTCTCTACAGCGGACAGACCTGGCCTGCTGGAAGCAGTCCTGTAGATCCGTACACTGTACGGACCTGGCAGCAAAAGGGTTAAAGTGTGATCAGCTCCTACAGGCATGAATAAAAAAAAGCAAAATTTAATCTCTTCCTATCTTTTTCGTTGTATCTAGGGGTATCAAGACTCTGCAGACCGTGCTGTGTAAAAGAAAGTGATTCTCCCAGCAAGACCAGCACAGATATGATATTCTAATCATTCTCTCCTCTATTAGATCGGACTGCAATGCCCCCATCCTGTCAGAAGCTTCTGATGGAATGAAAGGGACTCTCAGTAAATTAGAGGAGGATTGCTTAAGGTCTCATGACCCTGTCAGCTCACTGTTTAATGAAATGTGGAATTACATGGGGAGAGCTTCTGTCACTTGAAAATAATTCAAATTATTGTATCCGCCACAAGATATGACCATGGAAGAATTAGGCAGTCAACTTTACCAGTTAAATTAGTAGACACATTAGTAGTAGATGTTCTACACCAGCATGATATACATTTTAAAATGATCCCAGGTGTTTATCAGCTTAAAGCTGAACTCCAGACAAATAGCTAAATAAAAAAATGAAATACATACAGTATCTCCCAGAAGTGAGTACACCCTGCACATTTTTGTAAATATATTATTTTATCTTTTCATGTGAAAACACTGAAGAAATGCCACTTTGCTACAATGTAAAGTAGTGAGTGTACAGCTTGTATAACAGTGTAAATTTGCTGTCCCCTTAAAATAACTCAACACACAGCCATTAATGTCTAAACCGCTGACAACAAAAGTGAGTACACCCCTAAGTGACAATGTCCAAATTGGGCCCAAAGTGTCAATATTTTGTGTGGCCACCATTATTTTCCAGCACTGCCTTCACGCTCTTGGGTATAGAGTTCACGAGAGGTTCACAGGTTGCCAGAGTCCTCTTCCACTCCTCCATGACATGTTAGAGACCTGGCACTCCTCCACCTTTCATTTGAGGATGCTCCACAGATGCTCAATAGGGTTTAGGTCTGGAGACATGCTTGGCCAGTCCATCACCTTTACCCTCAGCTTCTTTAGCAAGGCAGTGGTTGTCTTGGAGGTGTGTTTAGAGTCGTTATCATGTTGGAATACTGCCCTGCTGCCCAGTCTCCAAAGGGAGGGGATCTTGCTCTGCTTCAGTATATCACAGTACATGTTGGCATTCATGGTTCCCTCAATGAACTGTACCTCCCCAGTACTGGCAGCACTCATGCAGCCTCAGACCATGACACTCCCACCACCGTGCTTGACTGTAGACAAGACACACTTGTCTTTGTACTCTTAATCTGATTGCCGCCACACACGCTTGATACCATCTGAACCAAATCAGTTTATCTTGGTCTCATCAGACCACAGGACATGGTTCCAGTAATCCATGTCCTTAGTCTGCTTGTCTTCAGCAAACTGTTTGCGGGCTTCCTTGTGCATCATCTTAAGAAGAGGCTTTCTTTTGGGATGACAGCCATGCAGACCAATTTGATGCAGTGTGTGGCATATGATCTGAGCACCGACAGGCTGATCCCCCACCCCTTCAACCTCTGCAGCAATGCTGGCAGCACTCATACGTCTATTTCCCAAAGAAAACCTCTGGATATGACGCTGAGCACATGCATTCAACTTCTTTGGTCGACCATGGCAAGGCCTGTTCTGAGTGGAACATGTCCTGTTAAACCGCTGTATGGTCTTGGCCACCGTGCTGCAGCTCAGTTTCAGGGTCTTGGCAATCTTCTTATAGCCTAGGCCATCTTTATGTAGGGCAACAATTCTTTTTTCCAGATCCTCAGAGAGTTATTTGCCATGAGGTGCCATGTTGAACTTCCACTGACCAGTATGAGAGAGGGAGAGCGATAACACCAAATTTAACACACCTTCTCCACATTCACACCTGAGACCTTGTAACACTAACGAGTCACATGACACCGGGGAAGGAAATGGCAAATTGGACCTAATTTGGACATTTTCACTTAGGGGTGTACTCACTTTTGTTGCCAGCGGTTCAGACATTAATGGCTGTGTGTTGATTTATATTGAGGGGACAGCAAATGTACACTGTTATACAAGCTGTACACTCACTACTTTACATTGTAGCAAAGTGTCATTTCTTCAGTGTTTTCACATGAAAAGATATAATAAAATATTTACAAAAAGGTGAGGGGTGTACTCATACTGTATATGAGAGTTAATTTACCTGCCAAAAGATTTGTATTTCTGTTCATCCAGTCCTGAGATTTACACAGCCCCTTCACACAGTACAGCTAGGTTGATGACACCACTTCAATTAAAGAGATACTAAACCCAAAATCAAAATTGTAATATATTGCAGCTTTCCAATCATTAGATTTTGTTTAGGTTTTTTCCCTCTGTTTTCCCCTGGTGATCTGGCCAGTAACACGCCTTCTGTATTAGAGAGTGAACCTACTCTGGATGAAGAAGCAAAAGGGAACAGCAGAGAGCAACATTTTCAGTCTTTGGGAATGGCAATGTAAATGTATTAGCATGTTGAAATACACTAACAAATTAAAGCCAACCTCCAGCTAACACTTTACACACAGAGTACATAGGGTAGTCCCAATCCTCCTCTTCTTGGGTCCATCACCAGCATTCCTGGCTCTTCCCTCCCGCTGATTGCCCCTATAGCAAGCTGCTTGCTATGGGGCCACTCATGCCTGCTCGCTCCCGAGCCCCGCTCTGTGTGTCCATTGACATTTGGCTCATCCCCTCCCCTCACTCCCGCTTCACTGGCTGTGGGAGGCAATGTATTCTGAATGTATTGACAAGAAACACACTAATAGTAGGGGAAAGAAGAGTGAGCAGGGAATGACCTAATCAGTTTCTCTTTCAGTGTCCTATCAGCCATGTGGAGTTGGAGAGAGGACACCACTGAATTCATTCTACAGTCTGTAAAATTAACAGAGAAAGTGGTGTCATCCACCTGGCTGTGATGTGTGGCAGAGTGGTATAAATCTCAGGACTAGATGAACAGAAATACAAATCCTTGGCAGAAAAACCAATTCCATTATATGTATTTAGTCGGAGTATTTAGCTGTTTGACTGAAATTCAACCTTAAAATAAAACACTATACACACATGCTAAAAGCAGCATCTCAACTTTATAAAAAAAAAAGTCTTATGGCTGGATGCTATTTTCCAACCCACTGCTTGGAGCATTGCAAATCCAGTGTCATGAATTATTTCTAAATAATTAATATAAAATCTGTTCATCTCCCAAAAGGCCACGCACAAAACCTACAGAAAATATTTTTTTATGTTGAACAAAAGGATGAGTTTTAAAATGCTTTTAGGGAGTACAAAGCAATGGAAGTCTGGAACCATCAGCCAGTTACAACATCACTTTGGTTTTAAAGTCTTTCATTGTTAGAGTTTAAAATATTAAAGGGAACCAGAAGTAAGAGAAATACAGAAACTGCCATTGCTGACCTCAATTTGAAGATGCTAGTTTCAGGGCTGTAATGCTGATTCTGAAGTATCCATTGCGGACCCAGCAGAAGCATAGAAAAAAAATTAAAAAATCAGATCAGGGGCAAAGCTCCTTAGTTGCATGATTGTTCTGGGCCATTGACTGCAAAAGTACTGAACCTACAGGCTTAGCATGACGACCAGGCAATTATTAGTTTCCTTAGCACTCCAATACTACCTTAGTTGTAAACCTGATCACTTTCCGCCCTTTTGGCAAAGATGAAGTGTAGTATCTATTCGTATCAGTGTCCTTTAGGGGTTCTCCGCAGTAAATATACTATACTGGTTGTATAGTGTCTCTGCTGGTATGATGGAGGTGCTGAAGGATCTTTCTGAGAAGAACACAGACCAGGACACCCATGGAGTAAGGTGGATAACAGGAATAATTCCCTAGTGGAGGAACCCAAGGGGCCCTCCTGATTTGACTGTGCTACCATGTCTGTTCAGGAGCTAGGAAGGCAGAGGGCCCGCAGTGTCAAGCGCCCCCCTGGGAGTGGAGTCCTGGAGGTGTCGAAGTAGCACTTTAGGTTTGGGATCCCACTGTGTGAAACTGCACTGAGCCATGACACCTAAGCTTTTTTTTTTTCTCACCACGCCTCATGGTCTAAGCCTTTTGGCCAAGACCGGGGCAATATTTGTTACTAGTCCACAAGTCCTAGCCTCTGCACCTACATTATTTGCTCTTCGCATGTGTCACCTGCAATTATTTGTGTTTTCCTTTAGGCCTACCTTGAAGTCTAGGGGGAGAATGTGTTGCCATCGAGTTACTTCCCTCTCTGCCTTGGGGATAGTTACTCTGGACAGGGGCGGACTGACAACTCGTGGGGCCCCCGGGCAATAGGGGATCATGGGGCCCCTGTGTCATTGCCCAAACTCAAAAAAGCCTATGAAAAAGGTACCAGGGGCATCTCATGGGGCCCCCTACTGACCTCGGGCCCTCGGGCACGTGCCTGAGTTTCCAAATGGTCAGTCCGCCCCTGACTCTGGAGATCTCTGGAGATCCTTGTTGGCCAGCTTCCATTGACAATGAGGAGCGGAGTCCACCAGGCCTTTTGGTTAGGTGAACCTCAGTGTGCCTTAACCCCGTCACGAGCCTTGTGTCCTGGAGGGTCAGGAAAAGGTTCTTCCTCTGTGGAAAAGACTAGTAGACAAACCCTAAGTGCACATTTTTGGTTCAAGTACCACAGACTTGGTTCCTTGTGCTGATTGTCCCTCTTCAAATCTCATTTCTGCTGTGCAGGAGATCGCAAGCAACTGATACCAATCAAGTTCAAGCACTTAAAGCGGTACTAAACCCCAAACCATAAATGTAATATACTGCAGCTTACCAAAGATAGGATGTGGTGGCTACATATGTTTTCTCTGTTTAGGCTTTTTCCCTCTGGTTTCACCAGGTGATCTGACCAGTAACACACCTCCTGTATTAATGTGCCTCCACTCTGAATGAAGCACAGGGAGCACATTTGGACAGCAGTGTTTCAGTCTTGGGGGAGGGGAGTGTTAGATTGACTAGCAGATTAAATACACTAACAAATTGAAGCTGAAATCCAGCTTTAACCTTCAAAGGTTTCATATAAATAAATAACAGCTGATCATTGTAAGCACCCCATCAGTGTTTAATAGTTTGTTTCATCCCTGTAACTGACACATTCTGCTGGAGGGCCTTTTCTTTTTAAAAACAACAGGCGTGCTGGCCAGATCACCAGATGAAAATAGAAGAAAGAAAGCCTAAAAAAAGAAAGTTAATGCAGCCATCACATCTAAGAATTCGTAAGCTGCAATATTATTATTCTTATAGAGGATTTATATAGTGCCAACAGTTTGCTCAGTGGGAGACAATACAGCAACAATACAGTTCAATACAAGAGGGTTATATAATACATAAATGTTCACTTTTGGATTTAATACTGCTTTAACTAGTTGTTAGTAAAGCTAAACTTTAGTAAGACCATAACATATTAGTATTTAATGTCCACCTTCTCCTGGAAATGCTAGTTTAGTGGAAGGGAGGATTCAAATAGAAAACTATTACTTGAAATCTCCCCTAGACAGCACAGAGGGCAGCATGGTGGTTTAGTGGATAGTACTTTTGTCTTGCAGCACAAAGGTCCTGGTTTGAATCCTGGTCAGGATGATATCTGCATGGAGTTTGAAGTGTTTATGTGTGTGGGGTTTTGCTCACATGATATGCCGGTAGGTTAATTGGATCTAGTCTAAATTGGCCCAGGTATAGATATTCATGTAAAGCTCTGAGTAAATTGTCAGCGCTATATAAAAGACCTGTAATAGTTTAATTCTTGCACCCCTGACAACGGACTTTCCCGGTATGTGGGCGAACTCTTGATGTCTTAATGTACAATACAGGACTTCTGATCAGGCACAAATTTCTTGCTATTGTATGTCTAACTATGGTTCAGTTTTAAAAATACACTTTTTTAAGTACAATTTTTTGTATTATTGATATTTTTCTACCAAACTGGAGTCCATATTTAACCCCTTGGCGCAGGTGCCTCCCAGCCCTTTAAGGGTTTCAGAAGCCGGGAGGCGGGCGGGGTTTTAAGGTCATGTGTCCGCCGTGATTCGCTGTCACGGTGGTTACATGATCGGCAAAGGTCCCTATCGCAATAGGAGATCAGGACCTTTCCGTGAGTACTGGACATGTTCGCTGGGAGCGCACAGGGCACGTGCTCTCAGCACATATGTTTTTCTTAATTGCCCGCAAATGTGCGGCCGCTCGGCGTGAAGGCCCAGACACCGGGAGGCCACACATTTGCATGCGGCCGGCGCCAAGAGGTTAATCTACTGGTGTTTAGTATTTGCTTTGTTCTTTAAAAACCTACACAAGCTCTTGAAATACAAAGAAGTACATTTTTTTCCTCTCTGTGGTGGGACTGTTGGTCTCCTAATAAAAAGCACATAAAAATTAATGTGTTGCATGAAATCTTTGTTCATTGTAGAATTGCAGGAATTGTAAAACAAGTACATAAGCACTCTGTGATTTGCCTCTGCCAAAGGTGCCTTCTCGACTCTGAAAATAGCCAAACCAGTAATGGAAGGGTTAGCAGGCACAGTCAGACAAGTACCCCTACTACTGTAAGTGCTTCAATTGACTGACAAACCTATAGAAGCCGGTGGGCGGTAGTTATAGGCTGTACGATGATTACAAAGTATATAATTGGGCCCTGAATAATTGAACAGTGGAAAATAATAATGTTGGTGTCTAGTTAGGTGATTATTTTGAAGTATAGAAGCTCTTTATAAGAACTTTCACTCAACCATTTTAACTACTTTTTTTAATTTTCATTTTACAAACATTAAGGATTAACTAAACCTTTAGATTAAAGAAATAACTGTAACCGCTCACCTGAAGCTAGTAAGGCTTTTGATGTTTGTACTCAGATATTTACAGTCGGTCACAGGAAAAATACATTTTAATACAGGTGATCAGCACTTCCGGTTCATTCAGTGGTGTATTTAGGTTCCGTGCTGCCCTAGGCAACACAAAAATGCCCTCCCTCCATGGAGAGACCCTGATACCGACCAGCACCCCCTCCCCCACGAAGAGAGCCTGACATTGATCAAAAAGACCCCAGTCCCCACCCCCAACCGAAAGACCCTTCCCCTCCCACCTTCCTCCATACACTGGTAACCTCCCTGACCCTGTGAGAGAGAAGACACTCGCCTACACAGCTCCGGACATCCCAAGGAACAAGAGTCAGGCTCTGCATACACCATCAAGCAGCCTGCAGCCTCTCTCAGATCCCACCTGGTCCCCATGCTGTGTGTGTCCCTTCTTCCATCCCTTCTTTTGAGGGGTGGCATTGCCCCCCTGAAAAATGCCACTGCTGTCTGAAAGATGCTGCTGCCCCCCCCCCCCCAGAAAAATTCCGCCCTAGGCAAATGCTTTGTTTGCCTTGTGGTAAATACTCCCCTGGGTTCATTACTACATGCCTCTATGAAGGTAGGAGCGTAGCTACCGAAATGCTGAGAGAGAACCACAGAAAGGGCACATGGACACATCCTACAAGCAAGCTCCTTCCTCTGGACCACCCTGTCTATGCTCACAATGACAGTAAGCACTTCTTTTTGCTGTAGATATGTTAATTTGTTGATCATCGTATGGTGCTTCTTCAAAACAACCACACCATCTTTTTCCAGAGCAGCCTTTATTTCTCCTGCGGTTACCTGTGGGTTTTTCTTTGTATCCCAAACAATTCTTCTGGCAGTTGTGGCTGCAATCTTTTTGTCTACCTGACATTGGCTTAGTATCAAGAGATCACCAAACTTTCCCCTTCTGGGGGAAACACCCATCCATTACCCATTTTCAATGCTCTGGCTGAGGGAAGAAGGTTCTGGCCCGAGATTTGACGGTACATTGCCCCGTCCATCATCCCTTTGATGCGGTGCAGTTGTCCTATCCCCTTAGCAGAACATCACCCCCAAAGCAGAATATTTCCGCCACCATGTTTGACAGTTGGGATGGTGTTCTTGGGGTCATAGGCAGCATTCCTCCTCCAAACACAGCGAGTTGATGCCAAAGAGCTCGATTTTGGTCTCATCTGACCACAACACTTTCAACCAGTCCTCCTCTGTATCATTCACATGTTCAGTGGCAAACTTCAGACAGGCCTGGACATGTGCTTTCTTGAGCAGAGGGACCTTGTGGGCACTGCAGGATTTTATTCCTTGTCGGTGTAGTGTGTTACCAATTTTTTTCTTGGTGTTTGTGGTCCCAGCTGCCTGGAGATCATTGACAAGATCCTCACGTGTAGTTCTGGGATAATTCCTCACTGTTCTCATGATCATTGATACTCCACGAGGTGAGATCTTGCATGGTGCACAAGACCTAGGGAGACTGACATTAGTTTTGTGTTTCTTCCATTTGCGAATGATTGCACCAACTGTTGTCACCTTCTCACCAAGCTGCTTGGCGATAGTTTGGTAGCCCAGTCCAGCCTTGTGTAGTTCTACAATCTTGTTTCTGAAATCCTTGGACAGCTCTTTAGTCTTTGCCATGGTGGAGAGTTTGGAATCTGATTGTTTGATTGCTCCTGTGGACAGGTGTCTTTTATACAGGTAACAAAATGAGATTAGTAGCACTCCCTTTAAGAGACTGCTTCTAATCTCAGCTTGTTACCTGTATGAAAGACACCTGGTAGCCAGTAATCCTGCTGAATGATAGGGGATCAATTACTTATTTCCCTCAGGAACATGCAAATCAGTGCATAATATGTTAGACATGCATTTCTTTTGAATTTTTATGTTGCTATTCTGTCTCTCAGTGTTACAATACACCTACCAGTCGATTTTTAGACTGATCATTTCTTTGTGAGTGGGAAAACATTCAAAATCAGCAGGGGATCAAATACTTATTGCCTTCACTGTAACACTGTAAATGTTTTTTATTGGGATTTTATGTGATAGACTGACACAAAGTGGCACATATTGTGTAGTGGAAGGAAAATGAAAAATGGTTTTCAACATTTTTTACAAATAAATATGTGAAAAGTGTGGCATGCTTTTGTATTCATTCCCCCTGAGTCAATACTTTGTAAAACCACCTTTCACTGCAATTACAGCTGCAAGTCGTTTTGGGGATGTGTCTACCAGCTTTGCAGTCTAGAGAGTGAAATTTTTGCCCGTTCTTCTATGTTTAATAGCTCAAGCTCTGTCAGATTGGATGGAGAGCGTCTTTGAACAGCAATTTTCAAGTCTTGCCACAGATTCTCAATTGGATTTAGGTCTGGACTTTGACTGGGCCATTCTAACACATGAATATGATTTGATCTAAACCATTTCATTGTAGCTCTGGCTGTATGTTTAGGGTAGTTGTCCTGCTAGAAGGTGAACCTCCACCCCAGTCTCAAGTCTTTTGCAGACTCTAACAGGTTTTCTTCTAAGATTGCCCTGTATTTGGCTCCATCCATCTTCTCATCAACTCTGACCAGCCTCCCTGTCCCTGCTGAAGAAAAGCATCCCCACAACATGATGCTGCCACCACCATGTATGCTGGTGTGCTCAGGGTGATCTGTAGTGTTAGTTTTCCACCACACATAGCATTTTGCATTTAGGCAAAAGGTTCAATTTTGGTCTTATCTGACCAGAGCACCTTCTTCCACATGTTTGCTATGTCCCCAACATGGCTTCTCGCAAACTGCAAATGGGACTTTTTATGGCTTTCTTTTAACAATGGCTTTCTTGCCACTCTTCTGTAAAGGCCAGATTTGTTAAGTGCACAACTAATAGTTTTCCTGTGGACAGATTCTCCCACTGGAGCTGTGGATCTCTGCAACCCCTCCAGTGTTACCATGGGCCTCTTGGCTACTTCTCTGCTTAATGCTGTCCTTGCCAGGCCTGTCATTTTAGGTGGACAGCCACGTCTTGGTGGGTTTGCAGTTGTGCCATACTCTTTCCATTTTGGGTTGAACAGTGCTCCGTGAGATGATAAAAGCTTGGGATATTTTTTCATAACCTAACCCTGCTTTAAACCTCTCCACAACTTTATCCCTGACCTCTCTGGTGTGTTCCTTGGCCTTCATGATGCTGTTTGTTTACTAATGTTCTCTAACAACCCTCTGAGGGCTTCACACAACAGCTGTATTTATACTGAGATTAAATTACACACAGGTGGACTCTATTTACTACTTAGGTGACTTCTGAAGGCAATTGGTTTCACTAGATTTTAGTTAGGGGTATCAGAGTAAAGGGGGCTGAATAAAAATGCACGCAGCACTTTTGAGATATTTATTTGTAAAACATTTTTGAAAACCACTTATCATTTTCCTTCCACTTCAGAATTATGTGCCACTTTGTGTTGGTCTATCACATAAAATCCCAATAAAATACATTTATGTTTTTGGTTGTAACATGACAAACTGTGGAAAATTTTAAAGGGTATGAATATTTTTTCAAGGCATTGTATGTGGTGAAAGGGATCACTGTGGATTGTTCTGGGATGGTGCACAGAAGGCAATTTATCACAAGGTGGAACTTATTTTGTTGCAAGGTGCATGATTTTTGTCCACAGAAGAGAGCAATGAAAGATTGAATTGGACACTTTGTTTCTGTTCACATCTGTTTATTGAACATGTTGTATCACCTTTGGATTCTTTTCTGTATGTACTCTTCAAAATGTGGTATATGTGTGGGTGTTTCTACAGTCCTAGTGCTCAAGAGCCTCCAAAAATGTGATGGGCAGTCAGGAGATTAGATGCATAATGTATGCCCCTAGAAAGCCTGAAAGTGCTCTTTGGATTTGGGGTCTTGCTATATGGTTAAGCTGTGAAAAAATCTCACACATGTGGTATCACCACACTCAGAATTAATAGCAGAATGTGTTTTGGAGTACAAATCTAAGTACATTTTGTATTTTAAAAAAAAATTAGACAAAAAAATAAGTCTTCCAAAGACTCTCTTAAAAAATACCTTGGGGTATTTGCATTCCTAAAATGTGGTTCTTTTGTGGGTGTTTCCACTGTCCTGGTGCTCCAAAGCCTCTAAAAATGTGATAAGTAGTCAGGAAGTTCCAAAAATGTGTGGCAAAAAAGGACATTTTTTAAAAGACTCACTGTTCCCTTCAGAAAATACCTTGGGGTGTTTGCTGTCCAAAATGTAGACATTTTACAGATGCTTCTCCTGTCCTGGAACTTCAGAGGCTCAAGAAATAGACGTGAAATTAGACATGTAATTTATGCTCCTGGAAAGTCCAGAGGTGTTCTTTTTTGGATTTTTGGGCCTATGCATCTAGGCTGTGAAAAAGTCTCACACATGTGGTATCCCTATACTTAGAAGTCATAGTAAAAATCTGTTTGAGGGTGTAATTGTAAGTATGCCTATGCTGTTTGTGAGAAATAACTTGTGAAAAAAACACAAATGTTACTTAATTTCTTCATTATCCAAAAATTGTGACAAAAAATTTCAACTGCAAAACATTCACCATGCCTCTTTCTAAATTCCCTGAACTATCTACTTTATAAATATAAAAAAGTGGGTCAATTGTGGGATATTTTGCACTGTCCTTTTAGGGCCTCAATAAATGAGAAAGGCAGTCAGTACATCAAGATTGATTAATTTTCAAATAAAAAAAAAAAATATATATATATATATATATATATATATCATAGCTTGCAGATTCTATGCAGCAGAAAATGTTTTGGCCTACATTTATGAATAATTATTTTCTGTTTGCAAATTTTTAAAACAAAAAAAAACTTTTTTTTTAAATTGTCAGTCTTTTTTTCTTTATATAGCAAAAAAAACAAAAGAAGGCTCAATCCATTTAAAACAAATTATATAAAATTGTCATGACTGAGTAACTGTCATTCAAAGATTGACTGAAAACTGAAAAATGGCCTGGACTGGAACAGTGAAACAGTGTGGGCTTGAAGTGGTTAAATGTTTAATTTGTAAAAAAAACTGATTTAAAACAAATAATGAAAAAGGAGTCTAAACATCAGTTTATACACTTTTAGTCTTTGAAAAAAAAAAGTGTAAAATAAAACTGAGCAAAACCGGTTATTGTTACCCTTTTAACTAGCCCAGTAATTTACTATTCTAGACCAAATAATGCATTTGTAATTGCCATGCTGCAGTCTACTTTCGTCACAATGCTCCACCGGTGAATTCTTTTGATGTTTTATACTGTGTAGGCTTTTAGAACCCATTTTGAAACAACATGAGACAGTCGGTTCAGGTTTCTATAACTAATTTGATTTTATGTATTTCAGAAGTGGATTATCCTTTAAACCCCTAGACTTCTTAAGTCTATGCTTAAGGGATGTGACATTCTGCAGTCACCAGACTGCTATCTCTGAAGATGATTATTTTATGTGCCACAGTACTGAAAACAGAGAATGCAGATGTAAAATCCTAAAGTCACTGCACGGTTTCTGTTGCCATGGCAATTACCAATTTTCTTAAATAAGAAAATCTAAGCAAAATGGTAGATGGTCAGTGTTGCATCGTATAGTACTTTGAGAACACATTTTGCTGTAAGCGGTGCATTTAATGTTTAAAGGAAAAAGGAAAGTGTAAAAGGATTGGGTTAGACCTTTATCAGGTTGTTATGTTGATCTGTGTACCGTTAGGGAGATTCACCCTCTCTATTTGTCCTGGATTTCACTATCACATTAAAGTAGAACTAATGGCTTTTTTTGCTATCTGTGCCCCCAGAGAGTCACCTATGTATTTGTCATGTTTACTGCTATCACCTAAAGTTAAAGGAAATCACAAATTTTAGGTTGTCTGTGAAATAAGAATAGGGGGGATACCTTCCAATGGGGACACTAGTTCTGCTGACATCCAGGGATTCCATCACTTTGGAGGGATTTCCTTTCACTTTCTGTTTTGGCTATCAGACAGGAAATGAAGGGAAATCTCCCCAATGGAACACAGATGGCCAAAAAAAGCTTGCAATGATTATAATGCTCCCTTACGCTATCCTAAATAGAAAAAAGTTTTCCTTTAAGTTCTACTTATATAAGGGGATATTCAACAGTTTGAGTTGTCGTCAGAGCAAAATATGAGTGAAAATCCTCCAATTGGGGACACTTGTTCCTATGACAGCTGTCTAGGATAGGAGTTCCCTTTACTTTGAGATCTCCTTTCATTTCCTTTTGCATCTCCAGGACAGGAAGTGAAGGGAAATCTCCCCAGAGGGACACACACAGCAAAAAGTAACTTGACAGGGGATTTAATGCTTCCCTACTCCATCTAAATGTAAATAATAAAAATTGGACTTTACATACACTTTAAGAAAGGTTTACTACACTGAGGGGTTATTTCTAAAGGAAAACGTTTATTGCTATCTACTACCGTCTTCTGAATTTTATGACCCAGGTATAAAATGCAGAGCTCATAGTGGAGACTGGTGTCCCACAACAAAATGCTGGAGAGGTCACTGCATGATAGGAGAAGCCAGTCACATGACTTGGACAGCTCAGGTGACTGGGCTCTCCTGCTTTTTTACCCAAGTGTTAATTTGAATAGGGATTTCGTTTATAATTGTGCCTTTCTTTTAGGCCATATCACTGCCTTATAAGCCCCGAAAAATATAGTTTGGGAAGGTAGCATATATCTATAGTAAATACAGATTCTCTCACTAAGCACTTGAAAGGTTTTAACCCATGTTTGTTGGGTCAGGCCAGAGCCCAAACTGGGTAATGGGTTGTGATGGGTTGCCATTTGAGTGTAGCCTAGAAAAAAAATCCATAAAAGACTCCCAGGATAGGTCCCTAGGTACTCTGTGCCAAGCATGACAGTACTTCAGGTTAGCCTTTTCCATCAGCCCACTGGTCCTCTGACCAGAGGTGGCGCTGTTTCCATCTAGAACCCATCACCTTATACAGCTGCTTCCTGGCTGTATCAGAATCCATACTGACGTTATCTGGCGCATGTTCTGTGACACAATGGGCGTCCGGCTGATGATGTCACACACACTGGTCGGGTGGAAGGTACATACAGGGCTGATAAAGATGGAGTTGGTCTCTTGGCCACATGGGTTATGTTCCAGCATTGAGGCACATTAAGATTTGGAAAATTTGTTGCACTATACCATCTGCGGCATGCATCATGGACACATTGTTTGGTAATCTTATTACTGTTGTGCTACACTATGCAATTATTCAAATTTTGAGATCCAATATTAATTTCACCCAGTTCTTGTTGGCAATTTTATCTTGGGAAACCTAAATAAATTGTTTTTACTGATGTGTAAATTTGTTATATATTCGTTAATTCATAATATTCAGGCAGGTTCATTAGTATTTGTTTTTTCAGTAGTACTGAATCTATGCTAGTAAGACCAGGGTTTGGCAATCTACTTTTAACCCCTTTTTTGTAAGTGACAATTGGTGCTGTTTTGTCTCTTTTTAAGGAGAATCCTTTATGTTTAGATTTATGGATATTTTTGCATGTTTTGATAGAATCTGGTCCTCTGTTTACCTTCTGCAACCACAAGGATACGTGAGTCCCCTGTTCAACACACATTTTCCTCCTTCCAAGAGCAACATTGATATTGGAGTCCTAATGGGTGAGCAGGGGGTTCATATGTATCTGACATACTGTATAAACAAATATTTTGTGTGTAATTTTTTTGATTAATTTTGTATTTTTTTTATATAATTCTAGACTGTATTGCGGATATCTTTTTTTTCCCCTGAAGAAGCCCAAGTTGGGTGAAACATGTTGGGAAGTATCATCTGTACACTGCAATAAACAGTCAAGCGTCTTGTGATTGTGAAGTTTGGTGTAATTGGTTTTATGTAAATGGAATTTTAATGATATCGAAAAATTGTGGAAATATTAGAAAATATTTTCTAGTTATTGCTGCGCACCTATAAAATCCCACAACCTCTTTAACTACATATAACAGCCCTTCTCCACCAGAGTCTTCCTCTCCCTTGCTATGTCACCCACTTCCTGGTTGGCTGGTTATTTTAGCATGTGACATAAGTATGGTGTTGATTAGCAACAGCAATATAGCCTCCTTAGGACAGCTTCCCTGTTCATTAGACCTCTGTACTGTATCTTCTCTAATGTCTCTTGTCCCGTGTCATTCTATGCATGAAAGTAAAAAACTCTGCAGCATCCCCATCAGGCCCCCTAATACTCACCTAAGCCCTATCTCGATCCAGTGATGTGCACTGGAGTCTTGGCTATCCTGAGACCCTCCTCTTCATTGGCTGAGACAACAGTGGGGCCAAGCTGCAGCTCTGTGTGTGAATGGACACACAGAGCAGCAGCTGGGGACTTTGCCTGCTTGGGTGCCCCTATAGCAAGCTGCTTGCTGTGGGGGCACCCGATAGGAGGGATGGGCCAGGAGAGATCCCCAAGAAGAGGAGGATCCTGGCAGCTCTGTGTAAAACCACTGCACATAGCAGGTAAGTATAACATGTTTGTTTTTTTTTGTTTTATTTTAAATTTAGGCCTTTAAAATCACTTTAAGGTTGAGAACATGGCTCTGAAATTTTAATATGAAGCTGACTTCCAACTAGCAGCAGAAATGCTTATGAGTAACATTTGAAAATATAATTTCACTTAATAGTTGGAACAGTTCCCTAGCAAAAGTAGGTGAGTCAATCAACATTATGTGAATTTAAACATGTTTGATATAAACATAGGTTTTTAGTCAGACCCTAATTCTAGGTTCACTCCTGTGCGGCCACGATTTATACAGACACAAGAGCCCATTCATTTGAATGGGCTGCCGTGTCCCGGGATACTCAAAAATGAAGCCCCTGCACTATTTTTTATATCACAGCCCGCAAGGGAACCAAGGTTCCCAGTACGGTTGCGATTTCAAGTGCAGGAGGTGTGCCATTAGGATTAATGACACTCACCTGCAGATCCCATATTTCTCTGTGTGGGTGGTTGCAGCTGCTGGTGTTTGTGTGGGTCCCGCAGCAGCACCACCTGCACAGATATGAACCTAGCCTAAGACAAAAAAAAAGATAAAAATAGACTTAAAAAGGCAGACTTGATGGACTGGTTGTTTTTTTCTTCCATCAGTCATCTAGTATATAAAATATATAACAATAAAAAAAAACTTACAAAACTTACCTATTTAACTGATGGTAATAATTATAATACATATGAATCTAGGGTGCTAGCACTTCAAGAAGCATTTGTAAAATCCTTTCATTCAAAGCAGTATATATACAAATAACTCCATTAATAAAAAGCATATTATCTCACACTGCCCTGTAAAGCAGAACTAAAGTCTCTTAACCAGTACTAACTATTTTAATGCTTATGCGCTAGCATTGTTAAATAGATGGGAAGGTATATTATTTTTTACTTGTTTAACCACTTGCCCACTGCCCTATACCATAAACACTGCTACAGGGCGGCAGGGCTGCGCAAAATCATGTATATATACATGATTTTGTATTTCTGGGTAGGGGGAACGTGTGCGCCGGACATGCCCTACCCACACCACCATTGGCGGCTTCAGCTGTCGGGTCCCGGCTGGAGATTCCCCGACGATCACTGAGGAACACTGACTTGGAAGAGGTCTGTATGTAAACAATACAGAGCAATACAAAACAACATACTTACAATGTAAAGCACAGCACACAGTAAAACAGCACAGAGCACACAGTTAACCCATTGATGTTACCCCCTTCCTGCCCAGTGTCATTAGTACAGTGTCAGTGCTTTTTATTAGCACTGATCACTGTATTCATGTCACTGGGGAATTCAGTAACAGTTAGTCAGTTCCCCCCAGTATCAGAATGCCCACCGCAGTCCCGCTATAAGTTGCTGATCGACGCCATTACTAGTATAAAAAAAAAATAAAAAAATTCCAGTATATTTACCGCCATTTGTAGACTTTATAACTTTCGCATAAACCAATTAATTTACACGTATTGGGATTTTTTTTAGCAAAAACATGTAGCAGAATACATTTTGGTCTAAATTTATGCCGAAATTAGATTTTTTACTGGAATGTTTAACCACTTGCCTACCAGGCACTTATACTCCCTTCCTGCCCGGGCGAATTTTCAGCTTTCAGCACTGTCGCGCTTTGAATGATAATTGTGCAATCATGCAACATTGTTCCCATATGAAATTTTTATCACACAAATAGAGCTTTCTTTTCTGGTATTTAATCGCCACTGGGTGTTTTATTTTTTGCGCTATAAACAAAAAAAGAGCAAAAAATTTGCAAAAAAAAGTTTTTGTTTGTTTCTGTTATAAAATTTAGCAAACAGGCAATTTTTCTCCTTCACTGATGTGCGTTGATATGGCTGCACTGATAGGCAGCACTGATAGGCACTGATAGGATGCACTGATGAGGTGGCACGGATAGGCAGCACTGATGAGCACTGATATGAGGCACTGATAGGAGGCATTGATAGGCGGCACTGAACTGGCACTGATGATACGGCACTGATAGGTGGCACTGCTGGGCAGCACTGATGGGTGGCACTGCTGGGCACAGGTGAGTGGCACTGCAGGGCAGAGGTGGGCAGCACTGATGGGTACAAGTGGGCGGCATAGGTAGGCACTGATCATCAGTGCCTTGATGATCAGTGCAGATCACTTCTCTGACAATTGCTGGTTATCGGCAGTACTTTCCTCACACTGTGACAGTGTAAGGAAAGTGCAGCCGATAACCGGCAACTGTATTTACCCTGTGATCTGCTGTGTCATTGGACACAGCTTATCATGTGGTAAAAGGCCACTGGGATTGGCCGTTTATCATATCACATGTCCATAGGACACATCGATCACTGACGGCGCCGGGTGCGTGCCACTGGGGGCACGCAGGGGGTGTGTTCTGGAATGACATCCATGGATGTCGTCCAAGAACCAGACAACCACACTATAGCCATCCTTCGGTCATAGCGCGGTAGGGAACTGGTTAATAGCAAAAAATCAAAAATAGTTTTTTTCTCAAAAATTTCGGTCATTTTGTTTATAGCGCAAAATAAAAAACAAAGAGGCAATCAAATACCACCAAAAGAAAGCTCCAGTTGTGGGAAAGTAAGGACATAAACGTAATTTTGGTGCAGTGTTGCATGACCGCGCAATTGTCAGTTAAAGTAACACAGCGCTGTACCACAAAAAATGGCCTGATCAGGAAGGGAGGTAAATCCTCTGGAGGGCAAGTGGTTAAAACTTTTTTTTTAAGATTTCTTCAGATGCTGCTTGGTTTTTGGCCTGGGCCAAAATGATGTCATACATTCCAGCAGTCTTCATGGGCATTTTATTTTCATCTGCAGTTGGAGAGTTGAGGCTTTCTCAGCTAAGCACACTCACCTGTCTTTATGCCTGATGGATTCCAGGAAGTGCTACATGAATCATCTGCTCTTACGCAAGATGGCTACGGCTAGGAATGCTAGGGGGTGTTCTTCAAAGTGATTCCTCAACAAAATAAAGCAAGGAAAAATGGATGGCTGGGTGAGTTTGATTTGAATATTAAGTCCTGGTTCACACCTGTACCAGTGGTTAGGGATGTGGGAACTGCATCAATTCCTGCAACCACCCACAGCCAAATTGTGCTTCCATTCATTCTTAATGGCACCCCACGCATCTCAACCCACAGTGGGTTTGCGGGGGCAGGAGGCACGGAGAAATTGCATAGTGCAAAATGCAATTTTCCTGAGGTCGCTTTTAAAAAGATGAATACACTTTTTTTTAGCAGGAAATGCAGGCACAGCAGCCCATGCAAAGCCACTAAGGTGTGAACCTAGGACAAGAATGAATTAGCCCATGTTCAGATCTATGCAGCTGTGTAGGTCGCAGTCTGTGCGGACACGGCAGCCCATTTATTTGATGAAACTGTCATACCTCATGAAATGCAGGGAAATAGTCCCTGCACTATTTTACGATTGCAACCCACATGGGCACTGCAAGTATAGTTGAATTCAATATTCCAGTACGGGTGGCATGCCATTAGGATTAATGGCACTCACCCGCAGCTCCTGCATTTTATTGTGCAGGTGGTTGCGGCTACAGGAAGAGGTGCGGGCAAGACCGATTCTAGACTGTTTTGCGCCCTATGCAAGACCAGCTATTGCACTCCCCCACCCAAAAAAAATAAAACTTCACCTCTTGTTCTATTTCACCCCTACTGGCACACATCCTCTTTCCACTCAAATGTTTTACCCTAGCACAAATCCTCTTCCCCAAATCCCCCCTCCTAGCCTAAATCCCACTTCCTAGCACAACCCCCCTAAATCCCTCCTCCTAGCACAATTCCCTCCAAATTACCCTTCCCAGTACAAATCCTTCCTCCCCACTCCTAGCTAAAGTCTCTCCCTCCTAGCACAACTCCTTTTAATCCTCCCTCCTAGCTCAACTCACAGTAAGAGCTGTGAAAATGTGGAATAGACTCCCTTAAGAGTTGGTTCTGGCCAGCTCAGTGGATTGCTTTAAAAAAGGCCTGGATTGTTTCTTGGATACACAGAATATAACTGGATATTAACATTTATAGGTAAGATTGATCCACTGAATATCTGATTGCCTCTTGGAGGATCAGGAAGGAATTTTTTCCCCTGCAGGAGCAAATTGGATCATGCTTTGCTGGGGTTTTTTGCCTTCCTCTGGATCAACTGTGGGTGTAGGATTATAACTTTTTTTTTGTAAATGGTTGAACTGGATGGACTTTTCTTTTTTCAGCCAGACTACCAAATTCCCACCCAAATCCACCCTCCAAGCACAACCTCCCAATCCCCCCCCCTAGCACAAATTCCCCCCCCCCCCATCCTCCCTCACAACACCCCCCCCCCCCAATTCCCTCTCCTAGGACAAATCCCCCATCCAATCCCCCCACCTAGTACACATTCCCCATTAAGCCCCCCTCCTAGCACAAATCCCCCCGCTCCCAATCTCCCCTCCTAACACAATGCTCTTCATTCAATCCCTCCACCTAGGACAAATTCTCCCAAATCCCTCGTCTAGCTAAAACCACCCAAATCCCCCCCCCTTTTAGCACAAACCCCCCCCCCACACACACCTCCCTCCTTCTCCTAGCACAATTCCCCCCCCCCTCCATCATCCCAATTACCCTTCCCAGCACAAATAGTCCCCATCCCTCCTCCTCCTTTCACTGTGTACAGTTCCCCTGACCTGTAAGCCCCCCTATCCACACCCCAACTTACAGGTGGGAAACCAGGAAGAGGTGTGGGTTGTGCTGTGCTCTCACTCCTTTCAGTGGAGCGATCCTCCATACAGCACATGACACAAGATCAATCTTGGATCAGGCTGTACACAGTTTGATTACCCCACCCCCTATCTCCTCCAATGACTGCGCATCTCTCAGCAGCAGAGAACCAGGGAATTATTCAAACACTGAACATGCCAATGAAAAAGGAACTTGTGCCATCTACTATATGGAGGATCGCTCCACTAACAGGAAAGGAAAGCACAGCCCGCACCTCCCAGCTCTCTCCTGTCATATATCCTATGCAGGTTTCATTACTCCAGGCTGCTCTCCCCTTGTCCCAGCCATGAGTGTGGGGATGGGGGAAGGCACTCAGAAGCCAGGCACCGTGTCCATGGAAAGGCTAACCTGGAGGGGGCACAACTGAAATCTAGGAGTGTAGCCCATCCCAGCACCCCCCTAGATCCAACCATGGTGAAGAATAGGGAAGCCAGCGGCTGTAGAGGCCTCAGTGCGCCCTAGGCGGCTGTCTAGTTTGCCTAGTGCTAGTGCTGGGTGCAGGTCTCGCAGCGGCAACCACCTGCACAGGTGTGAACGTAGCCTAACATAGTGTTTTCAGTTTGTGGTGCTTAGATACATTTAAGCTCCACTTAAGTAAGTTAAGTTTCTAACTAAACATTTAGTTTCAAACAGATAAATTCACTCCAGGTGCAAAAAAGCAAAAGGTGTCCTAAGTTTTAGTGTGTTTTCTTCAGCAAGCAGCCACAACCTGAGTAGAAAGGCCTGTGCCCTGCCAGTAATTGCAGAATGAGACCTTTGCTCTCTTTGGGAAAACAGAGATTGCTCTGCAGAGGTCCAACAAGCCCCCTGCTAAGTCAGAGCCAAAGCTCTCTATTCAGCTGGGAGCATGAGCTTTTCCACTTGCAGAGCTATAGGTCTGACTCCTAGGGCCCCTTTCACACTGACAGTCCGATCGGGTCTGAGTGTCAGTTTTTCAAGGCACCAACCATCTATAGACCTCTATGGACCTGCCAGCATCCGATCCGATCCTGTACGCCATAAGCATCCCATTCCCCATTAGTCCGGTGGATCGGATCAGATAACAGTCGGGTGGAAACGGACAGGCGGTCCGTTTCCATCCGACTGCCCAATAGGAAAAATCAGGCTGTGTCTGTGTCCGTTCTGCAGCAGTGGAGCAGACACAGACCTGTCATCTGCTTGTTCAGTGGGGATCAGTGGAGAGAACCCCCTGCTGAGCAAATGGATCCATGGACGGGTCTGCCCCGTCTGAAAGGGCCTTAGAGGATGAATAGGTCCTCTGCGGAGACTTTGTATAACGTTTGTTTTGATGTTCCTGGAATTTATTCAGCTGATTTAACCTCCCTGATGGTCTAACTAATCAATATTTTTGAATGTCAAAGCGGTACATTGTTTTGCATGGAAATTTGTTGTTTTATATTGTAGGCCTGTAATTCTTGGGAATAACTCACTTAAATCTGTCCAAACAAGAGTCTAGTAAACATCCCGGGTATGATAATGTTTGAAACACGAAATCATAAATTATAATATGAAAATAATTAAAAAAATAATAATATAATAATAAATTTAATTCGTAACCAAACCAAAAACACTGAAATTTGAAATAGAGCACCAAGTTCGCACATCACTGAGCTCAGTTGCAGAATCGTTTTCAGTGTCCGATGACGAATTTCCCCACGAATCATTATCACTCAATTCTGCAAGTGGTTCTAATTCACTATTGTTGTTTTCTAACTTGTCTAAAACCCCTTTTGACCTAAAGGGACGCTTTTCTTTTGCCATGGACGTTCTCAAGTTTCCAGACAAAAAGAACGGTAAAAGTGCAGGCAGGGCTCTGGACAAAGCACTAGAGACAAAATGTAGGTGAAATGGTTTGATACAGTAATGCAATCCTAACAGATTACAATGTATTGTGTGTATGTCATATTTTTTTGAATCTCCCACCGGTTCCGCCCCCCCGCGTACCGACACACGCAGGGAACGCAACCCGGAAGTCGGATGACGTCATCGGATGGAGCGCATGGCTGGAGGACACAGCAGGAGGACATTGCGGGATCGCAGGACAAGCTAAGGAGTGGGGGATCTCAGAAGAAGCACTATAGAGTAATCCCGAGTGTGACTCGGGGTTACCACTTTTGGTACTGTAAATTAACCCTGAGTCACACTTGAGATTACTGCTAGGAAGGTTAAATTGAAAGGTCAATTGGACTTCAAGATACAGTAGATGCAGCTCTGACCACAGTTGCTATTGGAGGCAGGGCTGCTTATGAGCAACAGGAAAGATTGACAGAATCTTTTCTTCTGATATATTTTCAGTTTTCCCAAATCTCATACTACTGTGTATTTGGTGTATGTTATTTTCTAACATAGTTAGGCATAGTTATGCTTTATTTATTTTCCATATGTAGCCAAATATAAAATTGAGAAAAATATGCTTCTTTGTAAGACCAAACAGAACACTTACCTGTTTTTTTTACTTTGTTTTATCTACAGATGACCTAGAAATACCTAATATAATACTGCATTTGAAATCCTCATCTTGAAGATGTGTAAATTAGACATGATCCTAAAGCCTCTCTCCTTCTTCATCTATAAGATTCCAATTTCACACTCCTGATCCACTTGTGCTCACTTCTCAGTAAATTACATTTGTCACACTTCTGTACAAATTCCTATACAATGGAACAGTTATTTAACACATCTAAAAGAAATATATATTTACTTATCAAGAGGTTATGACAGTGGAATGAGATTAAGTTTTCCACACAATCTTAATGAGACAAAGGAATGATGTCATCAATAGCAATTGGGAGCTCATACCTTGAACAGGAAAATGCTTGCGTCTCCGAAATTCTGGTGAAAACTCAGGTACGTTTATTAAAATACATCACTTGAAATGAAACCCATCAGAGTCAATGGGGTAGGTGAAATGACGGTGGTTTTTGAAGAGTGCAGTATGCTTTAAATAGCAAATATGAGTTATGGAAGTGATCCTGAATCTGTCATGGTGTCAAAAAGCTAGGGTGAGTACATGACTAGAGATGAGCGAATTATTCAAAAATTCGGTTCGGCTGATTCGCCGAATTCGCCGAATAAATTCGCTTCGAGCCGAATATATTCGCTGCGAATTTAACTTATAAAAAGGGTGTTTCTAGGCTTCAGAGAGCCTTTATATTAGTGCAGAACACTGTACCTTTAATTTAAATGCCCTTGGAGTCTGCTGGGGAAGAGAAATAATACTGTCAGTCAGTATGACATGCAGATGAGTGCCGTCGATCTTAGAATCACCGCACACTTCACTCATTTGGGCAGTCACGGGGCCAAAACCAGAGTGTGGAGCCACAGTGTGGCGGTGGAGGCAGCAGTAATGGGAGGCCATACAGCACCCTATGACAAAATGGAACCCACCAGCAGTGTGAGGAGACCTGAAAGTGGCACATGGCAGAGTGTGGCGATGGAGACAGCAGCAATGGGAGGCCGTACAGGGACCCATGACACACTCTGGACCTGGCAGCAGCATGAGGAGGCGGTACAGGGGCCCATGACAGATTACGGGCCTGGCAGCAGCATGAGGAGTCGGTACGGGGCCCATGGCAGATTACGGGCCTGGCAGCAGCATGAGGAGGCGGTACAGGGGCCCATGGCAGAGTGGCGGAGCGTAAGCAGCTAAAATTGAAGGCCATACAGAGGCCTATGTTAAAAAGTCCCCCCAGCAGCAGCGTGGGGAGACGACTATCAAGAGTCCAATGCAGAGTGGCGGAGCAGAAGCAGCTTCAATTGAAGCCATACACAGGCCTAGGTTTAAAAGTCCCTCACAGTTAATTCCAATAACGAACTCTACTCCTCTGTGCAATCTACTTACGAGACCCTGGGCAGGTCTGGGTCCAATTTGTGGTAGAGACTGGTTTTGTTCAGCCATGCTTGAGCGAGTAATAACAGGTCTGTGCTGCCCTTTGGTGTCTGGCTTAATGCGCACAACACTGAACGTCCCAGCGTTTGTCAACGATTTGCCGTTAAGTGATGCAAACCCACTGAACCACGTTCATGAGGAGCCGGTACAGGGGGCCATGAATCAGTATGGACCTGGCAGCAGCGTGAGCAGACGACAGAGGCACATGGCGCAGGGTGGCGGTGTAGGCAGCATTATTCTGAAGCCATACACAGGCCTAGGTTAAAAAGCGGAAGTCGTCAGCAGCATGAGCAGACGACAGAGACACATGGCGCAGGGTGGCGGTGGATGCAGCAGTATTCGGAAGCCAACACAGGCCTCGGTTAAAAAGCGGAAGCCGTCAGCAGCGTGAGCAGACGACAGAGGCACATGGCGCAGGGTGGCGGTGGAGGCAGCAGCAATGGAAGGCCATACAGCACCCTATCACAAAATGGAACCCACCAACAGTGTAAGGAGACCTGAAAGTGGCACATGGCAGAGTCTGGCGATGAAGTCAGCAGCAATGGGAGGACGTACAGGGACCCATGACACACTCTGGACCTGGCAGCAGCAAGAGGAGGCGGTACAGGGGCCCATGGCAGAGTGGCGAAGCGTAAGCATCTTAAATTGAAGGCCATACAGAGGCCTATGTTAAAAAGTCCCCCCAGCAGCAGAGTGGGGAGACGACTATCAAGAGTCCAATGGCAGAGTGGCGGAGCAGAAGCAGCTTCAATTGAAGGCCATACACAGGCCTAGGTTTAAAAGTCCCTCACAGTTAATTCCAATAACGAACTCTACTCCTCTGTGCAATCTACTTACGAGACCCTGGGCAGGTCTGGGTCCAATTTGTGGTAGAGACTGGTTTTGTTCAGCCATGCTTGAGCGAGTAATAACAGGTCTGTGCTGCCCTTTGGTGTCTGGCTTAATGCGCACAACACTGAACGTCCCAGCGTTTGTCAACGATTTGCCGTTAAGTGATGCAAACCCGCTGAACCACGTTCATGAGGAGCCGGTACAGGGGGCCATGAATCAGTATGGACCTGGCAGCAGCGTGAGCAGACGACAGAGGCACATGGCGCAGGGTGGCGGTGTAGGCAGCATTATTCTGAAGCCATACACAGGCCTAGGTTAAAAAGCGGAAGCCGTCAGCAGCATGAGCAGACGACAGAGACACATGGCGCAGGGTGGCGGTGGATGCAGCAGTATTCGGAAGCCAAACACAGGCCTCGGTTAAAAAGCGGAAGCCGTCAGCAGCGTGAGCAGACGACAGAGGCACATGGCGCAGGGTGGCGGTGGAGGCAGCAGCAATGGAAGGCCATACAGCACCCTATCACAAAATGGAACCCACCAACAGTGTAAGGAGACCTGAAAGTGGCACATGGCAGAGTCTGGCGATGAAGTCAGCAGCAATGGGAGGACGTACAGGGACCCATGACACACTCTGGACCTGGCAGCAGCAAGAGGAGGCGGTACAGGGGCCCATGGCAGAGTGGCGAAGCGTAAGCAGCTTAAATTGAAGGCCATACAGAGGCCTATGTTAAAAAGTCCCCCCAGCAGCAGTGTGGGGAGCGACTATCAAGAGTCCAATGGCAGAGTGGCGAAGCAGAAGCAGCTTCAATTGAAGGCCATACACAGGCCTAGGTTAAAAAGTCCCCCCAGCAGCGGCGTGGGGAGACGACTATCAAGAGTCCAATGGCTGAGTGGCGATCCAGGAAGTCAGCAGTTGTGATTGCAGATGCAATCAGAGATTCTATGAGGTGATGCCGTGGGTGCGAAGAAGATCATATACCGTCGTACTTCCATCCATAAGACGAAAAACCTGCGAAACCGGGAGCTTTATTGCCCTGACCCGCTGAGCAGCTTCTGGGATACCCAAGAGGCCCATGGCAGAGTGGCGGAGCGTAAGCAGCTTCAATTAAAGGCCATACAGAGGCCTATGTTAAAAAGTCCCCCCAGCAGCAGCGTGGGGAGACGACTATCAAGAGTCCAATGGCAGAGTGGCGGAGCAGAAGCAGCTTCAATTGAAGGCCATACACAGGCCTAGGTTAAAAAGTCCCCCCAGCAGCAGCGTGGGGAGACGACTATCAAGAGTCCAATGGCAGAGTGGCGGAGCGGAAGCAGCTTCAATTGAAGGCCATACACAGGCCTAGGTTAAAAAGTCCCCCAGCAGCAGTGTGGGGAGACGGACTATCGAGAGTCCAATGGCTGAGTGGCGATCCGGGAAGTCAGCGTTGTGATTGCAGATGCAATGCAGAGATTCTATGAGGTGATGCCGTGGGTGCGAAGAAGATCATATACCGTCGTACTTCCATCCATAAGACGGAACAACCTGCGAACCGGGAGCTTTATTGCCCTGACCCGCTGAGCAGCTTCTGGGATACCCAAGAGGCCCATGGCAGAGTGGCGGAGCGTAAGCAGCTTCAATTAAAGGCCATACAGAGGCCTATGTTAAAAAGTCCCCCTAGCAGCAGCGTGGGGAGACGACTATCAAGAGTCCAATGGCAGAGTGGCGGAGCGGAAGCAGCTTCAATTGAAGGCCATACACAGGCCTAGGTTAAAAAGTCCCCCCAGCAGCAGTGTGGGGAGACGACTATCAAGAGTCCAATGGCTGAGTGGCGATCCGGGAAGTCAGCGTTGTGATTGCAGATGCAATGCAGAGATTCTATGAGGTGATGCCGTGGGTGCGAAGAAGATCATATACCGTCGTACTTCCATCCATAAGACGGAACAACCTGCGAACCGGGAGCTTTATTGCCCTGACCCGCTGAGCAGCTTCTGGGATACCCAAGAGGCCCATGGCAGAGTGGCGGAGCGTAAGCAGCTTCAATTAAAGGCCATACAGAGGCCTATGTTAAAAAGTCCCCCCAGCAGCAGCGTGGGGAGACGACTATCAAGAGTCCAATGGCAGAGTGGCGGAGCGGAAGCAGCTTCAATTGAAGGCCATACACAGGCCTAGGTTAAAAAGTCCCCCCAGCAGCAGTGTGGGGAGACGACTATCAAGAGCCCAATGGCTGAGTGGCGATCCGGGAAGTCAGCGTTGTGATTGCAGATGCAATGCAGAAATTTTATGAGGTAATGCCGTGGGTGCGAAGAAGATCATATACCGTCGTACTTCCATCCATAAGACGGAACAACCTGCGAACCGGGAGCTTTATTGCCCTGACCCGCTGAGCAGCTTCTGGGATACCCAAGAGGCCCATGGCAGAGTGGCGGAGCGTAAGCAGCTTCAATTAAAGGCCATACAGAGGCCTATGTTAAAAAGTCCCCCCAGCAGCAGCGTGGGGAGACGACTATCAAGAGTCCAATGGCAGAGTGGCGGAGCGGAAGCAGCTTCAATTGAAGGCCATACACAGGCCTAGGTTAAAAAGTCCCCCCAGCAGCAGTGTGGGGAGACGACTATCAAGAGTCCAATGGCTGAGTGGCGATCCGGGAAGTCAGCGTTGTGATTGCAGATGCAATGCAGAAATTTTATGAGGTAATGCCGTGGGTGCGAAGAAGATCATATACCGTCGTACTTCCATCCATAAGACGGAACAACCTGCGAACCGGGAGCTTTATTGCCCTGACCCACTGAGCAGCTTCTGGGATACCCAAGAGTTTGGCTTCTGTGGGGAATATGGTTGAAAACTGAAACTTAAAGGCATGTTGACGGAAGGGCACCAGTGTCAGTGCTCTGGAGGGAATATAGCTTCAAAGCTGACACTTAAAGGTATATCGATGGTCAGAGACCACAGGAAGTGGAGCTTGCGTCTTAAATCGACTGAATGTGGCAGGCGTGAAACGTCTACGGGCCGTATATGAAACGGGTTGTTCCTCTTTCTGGAATAAGTGTTGGAAATGGCCACTCTTTTTGGTGTGGCGTTTTGTCTATTTAATTCCGATAACGGACTCTACTCCTCCGTGCAATCTAGTTACGAGACCCTGGGCAGGTCTGGGTCCAATTTGTGGTAGAGACTGGTTTTGTTCAGCCATGCTTGAGCGAGTAATAACAGGTCTGTGCTGCCCTTTGGTGTCTGGCTTAATGCGCACAACACTGAACGTCCCAGCATTTGTCAACGATTTGCCGTTAAGTGATGCAAACCCGCTGAACCACGTTCATGAGGAGCCGGTACAGGGGGCCATGAATCAGTATGGACCTGGCAGCAGTGTGAGGAGACCCGAAAGTGGCACATGGCGCAGGGTGGCGGTGGAGGCAGCAGTATTCGGAAGACATACACAGGACTAGTTTAAAAAGCGGAAGTCGTCAGCAGCGTGAGCAGACGACAGAGGCACATGGCGCAGGGTGGCGGTGGAGGCAGCAGTATTCGGAAGCCATACACAGGCCTAGGTTAAAAAGCGGAAGCCGTCAGCAGCGTGAGCAGACGACAGAGGCACATGGCGCAGGGTGGCGGTGGAGGCAGCAGTATTCGGAAGCCATACACAGGCCTAGGTTTAAAACTGGAACCCAGCAGCGTGAGCAGACGACAAAGACGCACATGGCAGAGGATGGATCTGGCAGCAGTATGAGAAGGCGGTACAGGGGCCCGTGGCACAGTGTGGTGATGGGGGCTACAGCAACTGGATGCCAGAAAGTGGCCGATAGGGCTATATACTGCATGGAATTATAAAGTTGTAAAGACAGCGGCCTATAAGGCTATACACACTATAACAATCATGACTTGATTGACCATTGGCCTATAAGGCTATACACAGCATGAATATCATGACTTATTCTGAGAGTGGTTTGGAAGGCTATATACAAAAAGTAATTCATGAGCTGTCCGGACAGCGGACAATAAGTACATATATACAAATCAATTCATCAGCTGTCCAGCCAGCGGCCTCAAAGGCGACACATATAGAAAGCAATTCATGAGCTGTTCAGACAGCGGCCTCTAAGGCGACAGATATACAAAGCAATTCCCGAGGTGTTCAGGGAGCGGCCTGAATGGCTAGGTTATTACTAAATATATTTTTGTGGCCAAACATCGGCCTATAAATAGATGTCTACACAGTGACAAAAAATTATGTCGCCAGACAGCGGCCCCTAAGGCGACAGATATACAAAGCAATTCCCGCGAGCGCACAGGGCCCACAGTGTCTGAGGATGGACGTTGGCGCAGAAAGGCAGAGACCAACTGACTACATAGGTGGTTTTTATAGTACGTTATTTTGGCCTCCCTCTCAGCAGGTGTGAAAAAGGCCACCATTTTTGAACGGTAGCGAGGATCCAACAAGGTGGACAGCCAAAAGTCATCCCTCTGTCTGATGGTTATTATTCGGCTGTTGCTACGCAAGCAACCGAGCATGCTATGGGCCATTTGTGCCAAGGAATGCGAGGGACTCCCTGCCTCCATCTCCACAGCATACTGCCACGGTGCGTCTGGGTCCTCTGTCTCCACCTCCTCCTCTACCAGATGCTCCTGCTCCTCCACTCCTGTCCGCTGAGTGGAAAAACCACCCATTTCACTCAATAATTCCTGAGCACCAATGTCCTCCTCTACCTCCTCCACAGGGGTCATGTGGCGTTGAGATCTGTGCGCCACGTCTACCGCACCCTGACCAGCCATTGTTAACAGCATTTGTTCCAGGACGTGCAACAGAGGAATGACGTCGTTCATCCCATAGTCCTGCCGACTCACGAATAGCGTGGCCTCCTCAAAGGGCCTGAGCAAGCGGCAGGTGTCACGCATGAGCTGCCAATGGCTGACATCTAAGTTACACAGGGGAGTACCTTTATCCGCTTGTAACATCAGGAAATCGGTGATGGCCTTTTGCTGTTCGTAAAGGCGGTCTAACATATGTAGGGTTGAATTCCACCTTGTTGCAACGTCGCAGATCAGGCGATGCTGTGGAATTCCGTTCTGCCGCTGCAGCTCAAGGAGGGTGTGCTTTGCGGTGTAGGAATGGCTGAAATGCATGCAAAGTTTACGTGACATTTTAAGGATGTCTTGCAGTGGGATGGTGGATTTTAGGAACCGCTTGACAACCAGATTGAACACGTGAGCCATGCATGGCGCATGGCACAACCTTCCTTGACGCAGAGCAGACACCATGTTCTTTCCGTTGTCGGTCAACATGGTTCCGATTTTCAGTTTGCGCGGAGACAGCCATCTGTCGATTTCTCTGTTCATTACACTCAGAAGTTCCTCCCCTGTGTGACTACGTTCACCAAGGCATACCAGGTGCAGCACAGCGTGACACCGTTGCGCCTTGCACATGTGATATGCCGGTCGGGTAATGGGACTTGGCACGGGGGTGGCGGCTGAGGACACGGCGGAAGAAGAGGTGGTAGAGGCGGACATCTTTGCTGGACCAAGGACGTGCAAACGTGGAGGCAAAAGCGGCGTGACCTGTCCAAGTTGCTGGTGCGGCTGTGACGGCACCACGTTCACCCAGTGGGCCGTAAATGACATGTACTGTCCCTGACCGTAGTTACAGCTCCACACGTCGGCGCTGCCGTGCACTTTGACAGAGACCGACATGCTCAAAGACTGGCCCACCATCTCTTCTACATGTGAATGCAGGGCTGGCACTGCCTTTTTGGCGAAGAAATGCCGGCTTGGCACTCTCCACCGCGGCTCGGCACAAGCCATCATTTCTCGGAAAGGTGCTGAGTCCACCACTTGGAAAGGGAGGGACTGCAGCACCAGCAACTTGGACAGGAGGACGTTCAGCTTCTGCACCGTCGGGTGCGTGCTCGCAAACTGTTGTCTCTTGGAAACGGATTCCAAGAAAGACTGCTGACGGAATCCGTGAAGAGGAGTAGCTGGAGAAGGAGCATCTGAACGAGCGGAAGATGCCAACGAGCGACAACTCCCCTCAGCAGAGGTGTTGGAGCCTTGACTGGCTGATAGAGGGCGATTGACGTCGGGTGACGGAGCAAGTAACGGAGCGGGTGATGGAGCGGGGGCTGGGGCAGGCAGAACCGCCGTATCTTTATCACGGTTTTCCCAGGCCACCGAATGGCGATGCTGCATATGCTGACGCAACGCTGTAGTCCCAACATTGGCCCCCTGGCCACGCTTGACTTTCTGGCCACATAGTCGACATACGGCTACGTTTACTTCCTCGGGCGGCTTGACGAAAAATTGCCACACCGCCGAGTAGGAAACTTTGCCCCCGCTACTCCTCACTGGCTGACTGCTACTTCCTCCGTGCACACCGGCACCACTACTGGCCGTGGTGGTAGGCTGCAGTGGAGCTGGTGCTCTACTCCGTGGCCGTTTGGTTCCACTGACACTGCTGCGACCCTGCTGCCTCCTGGGCAACCCACCAAGTGTTTTGCTCGCTGGCAAGCTGGCACCCTCTTCTCCTGATGATGCGGAAGCAATAGCCTGATGACGACGAGGCTGCCAAGTGCGATCAGCCTCATCATCATCAATTAGGGTCTCCGCGTCACTACTAGCCCCCTCGGCTGCGTGTGGGTCAGGAGACAGACCTGTCTCTAGACCGGCTACCGAGCCACTCTCCTCGCCAGTACTTCTTCGCCTGGCTGCTGAAGAGGCGGATGTCTCCCCCCGTTCCTGACCGCCCTCTGTTAGCTCTTCCTCACTGTACAGTGGGGCTGAGCCCACAGCATGCGATACTTCGCTTGGTGAGGGAACACCAAAGGACAGGGGCAGGTCGAGGACACGTGATTTCAGTGGGCTTGCACCCGGGCCATGCCAACTAACGGTTGTGTCTGACGTACCCACCGACCGTTGGCTGTAGGTGTCAGAGGTGACCTGGGAAGAGGAAGACGACCGAGTCAACCAATCGATGACGGCAGGGTTGTCGGTGGAGACACGACCGCTGGATGACACCGGGAGCACTGGCCTCTGGCTGCGACTAGTGCTGCCTCGACCCCTTCCTCTGCTGCCACGTCTGCTCGCTCCTGAAACATTGCCTCCTCTGCCACTCCTCTGCGTGTTGTCTGACATACTCTTTAATTCAATAAGCACCCCAAAAATAAAAACGGATTTAACTCTTTGAACGTACAATAGTGGTTGTGAAGCAGAAAGTCAGTTTATTTAGCACAATCGGTCAATTGCAGCTTGCCGTTGGCTGTAAACTGTACGTTTATGTCACTGGAATGCACTAATCACTCAAAAAATATTACCGCCACCAGGCGTGTATATGGATTTAACTCTTTGAACGTACAATAGTAGTTGTGAAGCAGAAAGTCAGTTTATTTAGCACAATCGGTCAATTGCAGCTTGCCGTTGGCTGGAAACTGTACGTTTAGGTCACTGGAATGCACTAATCACCCAAAAAATATTACCGCCAGCCGGCGTGTAAATGGATTTAACTCTTTGAACTTACAATAGTGGTTGTGAAGCAGAAAGTCAGTTTATTTAGCACAATCGGTCAATTGCAGCTTGCCGTTGGCTGGAAACTGTACGTTTATGTCACTGGAATGCACTAATCACCCAAAAAATATTACCGCCACCCGGCGTGTATATAGATTTAACTCTTTGAACGTACAATAGTGGTTGTGAAGCAGAAAGTCAGTTTATTTAGCACAATCGGTCAATTGCAGCTTGCCGTTGGCTGGAAACTGTACGTTTATGTCACTGGAATGCACTAATCACCCAAAAAATATTACCGCCACCCGGCATGTAAATGGATTTAACTCTTTGAACGTACAATAGTGGTTGTGAAGCAGAAAGTCAGTTTATTTAGCACAATCGGTCAATTGCAGCTTGCCGTTGGCTGGAAACTACGTTTATGTCACTGGAATGCACTAATCACCCAAAAAATATTTCCGCCACCCAGCGTGTAAATGGATCTAACTCTTTGAACATACAATAGTGGTTGTGAAGCAGAAAGTCAGTTTATTGTACACAATCGGTCAATTTCAGCTTGCCGTTGGCTGGAAACTGTACGTTTCTGTCACTGGAATGCACTAATCACCCAAAAAATATTACCGCCAGCCGGCGTGTAAATGGATTTAACTCTTTGAACGTACAATAGTGGTTGTGAAGCAGAAAGTCAGTTTATTTAGCACAATCGGTCAATTGCAGCTTGCCGTTGGCTGGAAACTGTACGTTTATGTCACTGGAATGCACTAATCACCCAAAAAATATTACCGCCACCCGGCGTGTAAATGGATCTAACTCTTTGAACGTACAATAGTGGTTGTGAAGCAGAAAGTCAGTTTATTTAGCACAATCGGTCAATTGCAGCTTGCCGTTGGCTGGAAACTGTACGTTTATGTCACTGGAATGCACTAATCACTCAAAAAATATTACCGCCACCAGGCGTGTATATGGATTTAACTCTTTGAACGTACAATAGTGGTTGTGAAGCAGAAAGTCAGTTTATTTAGCACAATCGGTCAATTGCAGCTTGCCGTTGGCTGGAAACTGTACGTTTAGGTCACTGGAATGCACTAATCACCCAAAAAATATTACCGCCAGCCGGCATGTAAATGGATTTAACTCTTTGAACGTACAATAGTGGTTGTGAAGCAGAAAGTCAGTTTATTGTACACAATCGGTCAATTGCAGCTTGCCGTTGGCTGTAAACTGTACGTTTATGTCACTGGAATGCACTAATCACCCAAAAAATATTACCGCCACCCGGCGTGTATATAGATTTAACTCTTTCAACGTACAATAGTGGTTGTGAAGCAGAAAGTCAGTTTATTTAGCACAATCGGTCAATTGCAGCTTGCCGTTGGCTGGAAACTGTACGTTTATGTCACTGGAATGCACTAATCACCCAAAAAATATTACCGCCACCCGGCGTGTAAATGGATTTAACTCTTTGAACGTACAATAGTGGTTGTGAAGCAGAAAGTCAGTTTATTTAGCACAATCGGTCAATTGCAGCTTGCTGTTGGCTGGAAACTGTACGTTTAGGTCACTGGAATGCACTAATCACCCAAAAAATATTACCGCCAGCCGGCGTGTAAATGGATTTAACTCTTTGAATGTACAATAGTGGTTGTGAAACAGAAAGTCAGTTTATTGTACACAATCGGTCAATTGCAGCTTGCCGTTGGCTGGAAACTGTATGTTTCTGTCACTGGAATGCACTAATCACCCAAAAAATATTACCGCCAGCCGGCGTGTAAATGGATTTAACTCTTTGAATGTACAATAGTGGTTGTGAAGCAGAAAGTCAGTTTATTTAGCACAATCGGTCAATTGCAGCTTGCCGTTAGCTGGAAACTGTACGTTTATGTCACTGGAATGCACTAATCACCCAAAAAATATTACCGCCAGCCGGCGTGTAAATGGATTTAACTCTTTGAACGTACAATAGTGGTTGTGAAGCAGAAAGTCAGTTTATTTAGCACAATCGGTCAATTGCAGCTTGCTGTTGGCTGGAAACTGTACGTTTAGGTCACTGGAATGCACTAATCACCCAAAAAATATTACCGCCAGCCGGCGTGTAAATGGATTTAACTCTTTGAATGTACAATAGTGGTTGTGAAACAGAAAGTCAGTTTATTGTACACAATCGGTCAATTGCAGCTTGCCGTTGGCTGGAAACTGTATGTTTCTGTCACTGGAATGCACTAATCACCCAAAAAATATTACCGCCAGCCGGCGTGTAAATGGATTTAACTCTTTGAATGTACAATAGTGGTTGTGAAGCAGAAAGTCAGTTTATTTAGCACAATCGGTCAATTGCAGCTTGCCGTTAGCTGGAAACTGTACGTTTATGTCACTGGAATGCACTAATCACCCAAAAAATATTACCGCCAGCCGGCGTGTAAATGGATTTAACTCTTTGAACGTACAATAGTGGTTGTGAAGCAGAAAGTCAGTTTATTTAGCACAATAGGTCAATTGCAGCTTGCCGTTGGCTGGAAACTGTACGTTTATGTCACTGGAATGCACTAATCACCCTAAAAATATTACCGCCACCCGACGTGTAAATGGATCTAACTCTTTGAACGTACAATAGTGGTTGTGAAGCAGAAAGTCAGTTTATTTAGCACAATCGGTCAATTGCAGCTTGCCGTTGGCTGGAAACTGTACGTTTATGTCACTGGAATGCACTAATCACCCAAAAAATATTACCGCCACCCGGCGTGTATATGGATTTAACTCTTTGAACATACAATAGTGGTTATGAAGCAGAAAGTCAGTTTATTTAGCACAATCGGTCAATTGCAGCTTGCCGTTGGCTGGAAACTGTACGTTTCTGTCACTGGAATGCACTAATCACCCAAAAAATATTACCGCCAGCCGGCGTGTAAATGGATTTAACTCTTTGAACGTACAATAGTGGTTGTGAAGCAGAAAGTCAGTTTATTTAGCACAATCGGTCAATTGCAGCTTGCCGTTGGCTGGAAACTGTACGTTTTTGTCACTGGAATGCACTAATCACCCAAAAAATATTACCGTCACCCGGCGTGTATATGGATTTAACTCTTTGAACGTACAATAGTGGTTGTGAAGCAGAAAGTCAGTTTATTTAGCACAATCGGTCAATTGCAGCTTGCCGTTGGCTGGAAACTGTACGTTTATGTCACTGGAATGCACTAATCACCCAAAAAATATTACCGCCACCCGGCGTGTAAATGGATCTAACTCTTTGAACGTACAATAGTGGTTGTGAAGCAGAAAGTCAGTTTATTGTACACAATCGGTCAATTGCAGCTTGCCATTGGCTGGAAACTGTACGTTTCTGTCACTGGAATGCACTAATCACCCAAAAAATATTACCGCCAGCCGGCGTGTAAATGGATTTAACTCTTTGAACGTACAATAGTGGTTGTGAAGCAGAAAGTCAGTTTATTTAGCACAATCGGTCAATTGCAGCTTGCCGTTGGCTGTAAACTGTACGTTTATGTCACTGGAATGCACTAATCACCCAAAAAATATTACCGCCACCCGGCGTGTAAATGGATCTAACTCTTTGAACGTACAATAGTGGTTGTGAAGCAGAAAGTCAGTTTATTTTGCACAATCGGCAAACTGCAGCACCAACTGTGCACGACAGCCACCAAAAAAAAAAGGGTGTATGTCACTTTAAATTTTCGATTCTTTGATAGCTGTGGCCCTAAGTAACGATTCTGTGTCCCTGAGTAACGATTCTGTGTCCCTGAGTAACGATTCTGTGTCCCTGAGTAACGATTCTGTGGCCCTAAAGTCTCTGTGGCCCTAACTCTGTCCCTTAATACAGACAGGTCTGTCTCTCTTGAATGACCGGAGGCTAATGGAGAATTCTAAGATCGCCGCGATTTATAGTGCTGACTGGCTGCTGATTGGCTAATGCGATCACATGTCATGAATGCATTATGGGTCAGCGCGCCTTGTCTGCGCGCCTTCCCAGAGATCCCTGCCCCATCTTCTCTGTCCATTTTCTCCGTGGCCACACATGTCGCCGCCATTTTTGGGAAAATTCGATTCGTGCATCCGAAGTTTGCTAATCTTCGGATTCGTCGCGAATAGAATTTTTCCAAATCTTCGGAACGAATTCCACTTCGTCATGTTCGATTCGCTCATCTCTATACATGACCTTAAATATCGAGGGACAGACATGGACATTTCAGTGGTGGGCTGTGGGGTATCAGAGCCAGCGCAGCCTTCTCAGCTGACCTAAACACTGCCTAAGCTATCAGAATCACTTAGTTACATTTTAATATATTTTTTCTGTGAATAATCTATTCTCTCCATTTCATGGCTTTTCTCTTGGTTTCACTGCTTCCAGTAGTGTATGTTTATGTTAGAGCTTTTATCCAATCATATACAGTCAGGTCCATAAATATTGGGACATCGACACAATTCTAACATTTTTGGCTCTATACACCACCACAATGGATTTGAAATGAAACAAACAAGATGTGCTTTAACTGCAGACTGTCAGCTTTAATTTGAGGGTATTTACATCCAAATCAGGTGAACGGTGTAGGAATTACAACAGTTTGCATATGTGCCTCCCACTGATTAAGGGACCAAAAGTAATGGGACAATTGGCTTCTCAGCCGTTCCATGGCCAGGTGTGTGTTATTTCCTCATTATCCCAATTACAATGAGCAGATACAAGGTCCAGAGTTCATTTCAAGTGTGCTATTTGCATTTGGAATCTGTTGCTGTCAACTCTCAAGATGAGATCCAAAGAGCTGTCACTATCAGTGAAGCAAGCCATCATTAGGCTGAAAAAACAAAACAAACCCATCAGAGAGATAGCAAAAACATTAGGCGTGGCCAAAACAACTGTTTGGAACATTCTTAAAAAGAAGGAACGCATCGGTGAGCTCAGCAACACCAAAAGACCCGGAAGACCACGGAAAACAACTGTGGTGGATGACCGAAGAATTCTTTCCCTGGTGAAGAAAACACCCTTCACAACAGTTGGCCAGATCAAGAACACTCTCCAGGAGGTAGGTGTATGTGTGTCAAAGTCAATAATCAAGAGAAGACTTCACCAGAGTGAATACAGAAGGTTCACCACAAGATGTAAACCATTGGTGAGCCTCAAAAACAGGAAGGCCAGATTAGAGTTTGCCAAACGACATCTAAAAAAGCCTTCAAAGTTCTGGAACAACATCCTATGGACAGATGAGACCAAGATCAACTTGTACCAGAGTGATGGGAACAGAGAGTATGGAGAAGGAAAGGAACTGCTCATGATCCTAAGCATACCACCTCATCAGTGAAGCATGGTGGTGGTAATGTCATGGCGTGGGCATGTATGGCTGCCAATGGAACTGGTTCTCTTGTATTTATTGATGATGTGACTGTTGACAAAAGCAGCAGGATGAATTCTGAAGTGTTTCGGGCATTATTATCTGCTCATATTCAGCCAAATGCTTCAGAACTCATTGGACGCCGCTTCACAGTGCAGATGGACAATGACCCAAAGCATACTGCAAAAGCAACCAAAGAGTTTTTTAAGGGAAAGAAGTGGAATGTTATGCAATGGCCAAGTCAATCACCTGACCTGAATCCGATTGAGCATGCATTTCACTTGCTGAAGACAAAACTGAAGGGAAAATGCCCCAAGAACAAGCAGGAACTGAAGACAGTTGCAGTAGAGGCCTGGCAGAGCATCACCAGGGATGAAACCCAGCGTCTGGTGATGTCTATGCATTCCAGACTTCAGGCTGTAATTGACTGCAAAGGATTTGCAACCAAGTTTAAAAAAGTGAAAGTTTGATTTATGATTATTATTCTGTCCCATTACTTTTGGTTCCTTAATAAGTGGGAGGCACATATGCAAACTGTTGTACTTACTACACCGTTCACCTGATTTGGATGTAAATACCCTCAAATTAAAGCTGACAGTCTGCAGTTAAAGCACATCTTGTTCGTTTCATTTCAAATCCATTGTGGTGGTGTATACAGCCAAAAATGTTAGAATTGTGTTGATGTCCCAATATTTATGGACCTGACTGTATCACCCATGATAGCCATCATATCTGCCTTAAGGCCTTTAGAATCAACACTGCAGACATCTGTAGCTTACAAAAAATGGCAATGAAATTTTACCTTTAACCAATCCGATTTTAAGTTGGAGACACCAGGGCCAACTAGCAGGTGTACAATGCTGAATTTCTAAGGTTACAACCAAAAATTGCTGGATTAATTCAGGTAGGACATCACTGAAGGCCTAAGTGTAAAATGCAAGGCTTGCCACTGGGACCTTTCTTTAGAAGTGCACGCCGGAAGTTCATTGAATAAATAAAAGCTGATTATTGTAATCACCCCTGTCAGTGTTAAATGGTTTGTCTCAACCCTCTATTGCACGGGTATCAAACTGGCGGCTCTCCAGCTGTTGCCAGACTACAAGTCCCATGAGGCATTGCAAGATTGACAGTTACAAGCATGACTCCCAAAGGCAGAAGCATGATGAGACTTGTAGTTTTGCAACAGCTGAAGGGCTGCCAGTTAGACACCCCTGTTCTAATGGCTACATCTGGAGGACAGCTTGTTCTGTTAAAAAACCTCATCACAGTCATCACATCTTCCAATTGGTAAGCTGCAATATAATAAATATTTACTTTTGGGTTTAGTAATGCTTTAAATCAAACTCCAAGTAAGCAGATAAGCAGCCACCTGAAATACATCTATGGAAACTGTTTTATCTTTATTGTTTGTATTATTATTATTATTATTATTATTATTATTATTATTATTATTATTATACAGGATTTATATACTGTAGTGCCACTAGTTTGCGCAGCATTTTCCTATACAAAGGGGGACAGTAAAGTTACAATACAATTCAAGACAAGAGGTTTAGAAGGACCCTGCTCGTGAGAACTTACAATCTATTAGGGAGAGCAAATGGTACAAAAGGTAATAACTGTGAGAAAGTCAAGATCATTTGTTAGCTAGATGCAGAATAGATGTGTAGTTCTGTCCATCAAGTTCTGAGATTAACACATTTGCGCCATACAGCAGACTTTTTAATACAGCAGTTTAATTATACAGCCTTGTCGCCTACTGGATCTGATTGTACAGTAAGGGAACAGCAGCAGGCTGATGAAGTAATGTCTGTGCCAACTTTGCTCTTTTCTGTACAGCAAACTTACATTTTCTATGTTTGATGTACATTCAGTAGTGTGCAAAAGTTTTAGGCAGGTGTTAAATAAACTATTAACACTTTGATTTCTGAAAGCATTCTTAATACAGCATTATTTTCATCAAATAACAAAACGGAAAGTACCGTATTTTTCGCTCCATAAGACGCACCTGACCATAAGACGCACCTAGGTTTTAGAGGCAGAAAACAGGAAAAAAAAATTCTGAACTAATGGACTGCAGACATAGTACAGGAGATGACCAGAGACTGCGGACATAGTACAGGAGATGACCAGAGACTGCAGACATAGTACAGGAGATGACCAGAGACTGCGAACACAGTACAGGAGATGACCAGAGACTGCGGACACAGTACAGGAGATGACCAGAGACTGCGGACACAGTACAGGAGATGACCAGAGACTGCGGACACAGTACAGGGATGACCAGAGACTGCGGACACAGTACAGGGATGACCAGAGACTGCGGACACAGTACAGGGATGACCAGAGACTGCGGACACAGTACAGGGATGACCAGAGACTGCGGACAGCACAGGGATGACCAGAGACTGTGGATAGTACAGGGGATGACTGCTGACCTTTGGGGAGGGGGGGGAGCGGGTACCTGAATTTGACAGGTACCCGCTCCCACTTCCGCGGAGTTGTTCTTTCATCTTACCTGTTCCTCGATCCAGCCGCGCGCTGTCTTCCCGGCTTCTGTAATGGCGCTCGGCATGACAGCCGGGTGCCCAGTGCGCATGAGCGAGAAGCACTTGCGCTTTGTGATTGGTCCGGCGGCTTCTGGGATCTGTCATGTGCCCAGGTGCCGCCTTACCATTCACAAAAAGCACCGCTTCTTGCGCATGCGCACTTGGCACCCGGCTGTCATGCCCACACTACAGAAGCCGGGAAGACCGCGCCGCTGGATAGAGGAACAGGTAAGATGAAAGAACAACTCCACGGAAGTGGGAGCGGGTACCCGCTCCCCCTCCCTCCCCAAAGGTCAGCAGTCATCTCTATAAGGTCCCGCTGTAGAGCTGAGCGGCCGGCCCGGTATTCTGACACGGCGGCAGTGGAAATACCGGACCGGCCGCTCCATATTCTCTCCATAAGACGCACTGACATTTTCCCCCCTTTTTTTGGGGGAAAAAAGTGCGTCTTATGGAGAGAAAAATACGGTAAATGAACAGAAGAGAAATCCAAATCCAATCAGAATTTTGTGTGAACATCCTTTGCCTTCAAAACAGCATCACTTCTTCAATTCCTCTAGGTACACTTGCACACAGTTTTTGAAGGAACTTGGCAGGTAGGTTATTCAAAAATATCTTGGAGAACTAACTACAGATCTTCTGTGGATATAGGCTGCCTCAAATCCTTCTGTTTCTTCATGTAATCCCAAACAGACACCAGGATTTTGAGATCAGGGCTCTTTGGGGGCCAAACCATCACTTCCAGGACTTCTTGTTCTTCTTTATGCTGAAGATAGTTCTTAATGACATTGGCTGTATGTTTGGGCTCATTGTCCTGTTGTAGAATATATTTATGGCCAATTGCATGTCTCCATGATGGTATGGTAGCATTGAGGATACCATTGACTCTTGCCAAATCTCCAACTCCATCTGCAGAAATGCAGCCATGAACTTACAAGGAACCTCCACCATGCTTCATTGTTGCCTGCAGACACTGATTATTGTACCACTCTCCAGACCTTCAGTGAACAAACTGCCTCTTGCTACAGTCAAATATTTAAAATTTTGACTCATCAGTCCAGAGCACCTGCTGCCATTTGTATGCACCCTAGTTCCTATGTTTTCACACATAGGACGTAGAAACAAGGCTAAGTGGCTCAACTATGCTACTGTGGTTAGTGTTGGCAGTGTCTAGAGTGATTAGGACCAATGCACGTAGGCTGACAGAATCCATTTAAAGAGCAGACAAGGGGAAAATAATATGCACTTACAAAATTAAAAGGCATGTTGACAAGGAGTTTGGTGAATAAAATGACAGAGCTAGAACTACTGATACATGAGGAGGATTTCAACTTCATGGGAGTACCAGAAACTTGGTTTGACAGCACACATGACTGACTTGCAACCGTCCAGGGGCTCTATCTGTATCGGAGGAACAGGGTAGGTAGAATAGTGTGAGGGGTGTGCATGTACGTCAAGAGTGATTTAACACTGAATAGGAGGCATAACATTACTAAAAGACAAGGGAAGAGGTGGAATCTTTGTGGCTGGAGTTCAAGGGTAAAAAGCAAACTGGAAATTAATAGAAGGTGTATGCTACAGGCCCCCAAACCTGAAGGATGAAGAGAAGACCAAACTCCTCACACAAATAGAAATGGTAGCAAGGCAGGATAATGTTACAATCATGGGGGACTTCAATTATCTGGATATTGACTGGGCAGATATCTATGGCTCGTCATTTCGTAGATACATTGCAGAACAATTTCATGTAGCATTTGGTGGATGCCCCAACTAGAAATAAGACTCTGATTAAACTACTGACCACACAGAACACAGAGCTCTTTGCAGACATAAAAGTAGGGATAACTTAGGAAACACTGATCACAGAGTAATTACATTCACTGTAAATCATAGGAAAAGGAGGGTAGGGCAAGAACATTCAATTTCAAGAGGGTCAACTTTACCAAATGGCACCGCATACTTCATGAAATTAAATAAGAGGATATTCTTGAAACAAAAACCACAGAGGAAAAGTGGGAGTGCTTTAGGAACATATTAATTAATAGCATCAGCCAGCTTATGCCAATGGGCAACAAATATAAAAGAACTAAACTCAAACTTGGGTGGCTAAATTCGAGTGTAAAGGTATATTAAATGTAATAAGAAATGTGCAATAAGGGCAGAGAAAATGGACCACAAGAGACACATAGCAGAAAAGTGTAAAAAGAATCCTAAAACATTTTTAAATATATTAATAGTAAAAAAGACAAACCCGGAGCATATTGGACCCATAAAGGATAGTTTGGGGAATTTAGTTATATGTGCCAGGTGGAAGGCAACTGTGTTAAAAACATTATTTTCCTCCGTTTTTACTAAAGAAAAGGAAAGGTACAATAGACAACATGGTATTGTTGTGAACACAGCACGGAATATTCCCTTATGGCTAATGGAAGCCAGTATTCAAAAACGATTGGAAAAACTTAATGTGAATAACTCATTAGGACCAGTTGGCTTACACTTGAGAGTCCTCAAAGAACTTAGCCATGTATTGTTAGACTGTTAGTCCTAATCTATAAGGGCAGCTCGTTGTGTGTAATCATACCAGGTGACCGGTGAAAAGTTAATATTGTACCAATACTGAAAGAGGACCAATATACATACTTGGAAATAACAGACCAGTTTGCCTAACATCAACAGTATGTAAACTACTGGAGGGGCTCATATGGGACTATATCTAAGAATTTGCTGGTTAAAATAGTATCATTATTAGTAACCAGCATGGCTTTACGATGGATAGTTCTTGCCAGACCAACCTTTTAAGGTTGGTAAGCTCTTTTGAACTGTAGTCGGATAGAGGAAGGCTTGTGCACATGGTGTATCTGGATTTCACCAAAGCATTTCAAACAAAACCCCAATACCTGTTTACCCATTCAGCTCTTTCAGCACTTACCCAGTATGCTTCTTCATCTCACCACTCTGTAACATGCACTCCCTACTCCTTTTTCTCACAGTTGTATCTTCTCTCTTCAAACTCTCTCTCCTTCACCCCTCTTCTCCACCCCACAGCTTATATATATCACCCTCACTCCTGTCTTCACCTTATTACTGTACTCATCAACTCCTGCAAATTCTGAACCCACAAACTAATTAAACCTCCGGGACACTGGGACTTGTCCTTCCATTTAAGTCATACTCCCTTATTACCTTTCTCACCCTTCTGCTTCTCCTAACACCTGGAGACATTTCCCCAAATCGTGGGCCGCCATCTTTTTCCTTTGACCAAAACACCAGCACCCCCTATCCCCTAACAGCAGCCGCAATCCACACAATCTGGTTACTATTCCTCTTCTTCCTAGAACCAGCCTCCCCTTTTCCTATGCCCTTTGGAATGCCCGCACTGTCTGTAACAAACTCACCTCTGTCCATGACATTTTTATCACAAACTCCTTTAACCTACTTGCAATTACAGAAACCTGGTTTCATGAATCTGACTTTCTCTCTCCTGTTGCCCTCTCCCATGGTGGTCTCCTCTGGACTCACTCTCCCAGGCCTAGTGGATGGAAAGGAGGTGGAGTTGGAATCCTCCTATCCTATCACGTACCTGGTGATGGAGGCAGATGGAGAGAGGGCTTCCCTTGCTGCTAAGTTCCGGACTCCCCTGAGAGTGGGACAGCAAGAGTCAGGCCCAAAGTTGCACAGGTCACCTGTAGGAGTGCTGGTTGGTGGCCCACTCAGAAGCACAGCTGGTGCACAGAGATAGGTCTGCAGACAGGAGGCGACTGTGCGTAGTATGCAAGCCCTTCCGGGATTTGGATATTTACTGGGTAGTCGGTTCAAACCAAGGTCAGGTACCAGGTGGGAATCAGAGTGGACGTAGTCAGATGGGATAGCTGAGGTAATTCACAGAGGAGCGAGAGAGAGAGCGTATCCGTAAACCAAGCCGAGGTCAGATCAGGGGTAAATCAGAGTAGACAGGTCCATGAGCAAGCCGAGTCGGTAACAGGAAATCACAAGTCAGAATCACAGGAAACAGGAACCAGGAACAGGGAACGGGGAGCTAGAGATCATCCAGCAACTAGAAGAAGTGATGAGCCTCCTTATAAAGGCCGTTTGGCACCAGACTAAGGCTGATGTGTACTTCTGCGGCCATGTAGAGTACTGGCAGAAATGCCAGATCTTCCAGAACTTCTGCCATGGACAGGACCCTGACATATCCCCTCAAATCACTTTTCAAGTCCTTCATTCACCTCCCTCTCTGTCTCTCTCCTCATTTGAAGTTCACTGTATTTGTCTATTCTCTCCAGTTTCTTTAAGAATTGCTGTGGTCTATTGGCCTCCTGGACTGGTATCAAGCTTCCTTGATGACTTCTCTGCCTGGCTGCTTTACTTTCTCTCTTCTGAAATTCCCACAATCATTCTTGTTGACTTCAACATCCCTATTAATATTAACACCTCTACACTTCTGAGCCTAACCATTTCTTTTGACCTAAAACAATGGACACATTCTTCTACTCACTCTATTGGTAACTTCCACGAACTTGTATTCTCCTTCCTATGCACTCCTTATAACCTCACCAACTTTCCTTTCTCTGATCACTCCCTTATTAGCTTCACTCTCTCCTTGGCTTCCTCCTCCTTGTCTTCCAACTACCGAACAGTTACCCATAGAAACCTTCGCTATCTTAACCCTTTTCTTTTTTTTTTCGGCAACAGATTGTCTGTATGACAAAATCTCAAGCCTGTCCTGCCCCAAGCTGGCCACTTCTATCTACAACAGTTCACTGTCATCCACCATGGACACATTGGCTCCCCTCACTACACACAGAATTAGGCCCCGACCACTACAGCCCTGGCAAACAGACAATACCAGATGCCTCAAAAAATGTAGTCATGCTCTTGAGCATTTATGGTGTAAGACTAAGACCCAGCAAGACTTCGACCAATATAAATGTTCCCTTCAAAAATACAACTCCTGTCTCCACATTGCCAAATAGATCTATTTTATCACTCTCATTACCACCCTCTCTCGCAATCCCCATAAGCTCTTTCTACCTTTAACTCTCTACTTCCTCCTTCTTTACCTCCACCCAATTCACTCACTGCCCAGAAGATCGCTAATCACTTCAAAAATAAGATTCATGATGAGATCTCCACTGTACGAATATTTCCCTCACCCTACATTCCTTGTCTACCTGCACAATCTATACTTCCCTTGTTAAACCCAGCTACTATCGAGGAAGTTGGTAAACTTTTTCTAAAGCCTACCTAACCACCTATCGCCTGGACCCTGTTCCCTTGCAAATACTACAGTCACCCTCTGGCTCTATCTTTTACTTTTTAACTCATATCTTCAATCTTTCTCTTTCTAATGGCATCTTCTCCAACTCTCTAAAACATGCACTAGTCACCCCCATACTTAAAAAGGCCTCACTGGACCCCACCAATCTTAGCAACCTAACACCCATCTCCTTACTCCCTTTTGCCCCAAAACTCCTTGAACATCTAGTCTACAACCGGGTGAGCTGCCATCCTATTGAGAATAACCTTCTCAATCTTCTTCAGTCTAGATTTCGCTCACAACACTCCACAGAAACTGCTGTCCTAAAACTCACAAACGACTTACTAACTGCTAAAACCAATGATCACTATTCCACACTCCTACTCTTGAACCTCTCCGCTGCCTTTGACACAGTTGACCACCCCCTCCTCCTCAGTAAACTCTATTTACTTGGTCTCCGTGACTGTACTCTCTGTTGGCACAAATCATACCTATCTCACCGCACTTCAGTGTCACTTACAACTCTACTTCCTCCTCTCCTACTCCTCTTACTGGCGGGGTTGCCCAAGGCTCTGTCCTCGGACCTCTCCTATTCTCGATCTACACTTCTTCCTTGGGTCAGCTGATAGCTTCTCATGGTTTATAGTACCATTTATATGCTGATGACACACAAATCTATCTCTCTACTCCTCAGCTCACCCTTCAGTTTCCTCACGTATCACACTGATTTACTAAAAGAAATATCAGACTGGATGTCACACCACTTCCTAAAACTCACGCTATCCAAAAACTGAGCTCATAATATTTCCTTCTCCACATGCCTCTTCCCTTGATTTCTCGGTCAGAATCAATAGCACCACTATCAACCCATCCCCGCATGCCAGGGTGCTAGGGGTAACTCTGGATTCTGAACTATCCTTTCAGGCCCACATCCAATCCCTGTCCAAATCATGCCTCAACCTCCGCAACATCTCCAGAATATGCCCCTTTTTAACCAATGATACCACAAAGCTCCTAATTCTCGCTTCAACTACTGCAACTCCTTCCTCATTGGCTTACCCCCTCCTGTCCATCATGAATACTGCTGCCAGGCTCATCCACCTTACCAACCATTGAGTGTCTGCTACCCCTTGCTGCCAATCCCTCCACTGGCTTCCATTCGCCCAATGAATAAAATTCAAAATACTAACAACAACTTACAAAGCCATCCACAACTCTGCCCCCTGCTACATCCCCCAACCTGGTCTCAAAATATCAACCAAACCGTTCTCTTCAATCCTCCCAAGACCTTCTGCTCTCTAGTTCCCATGTCACCTCCCATGCTCGCCTCCAGGACTTCTCCCGAGTGTCTCCCATCCTATGGAACTCCATACCCTAATCTGTCCGGCTATCTCCTAATCCATCCACCTTTAGACAACAATCCCTGAAAACCTTTCTCTGTAAAGAACCCTATCCTGCTTCTAACTAGTAAACTACCTTTTATTTCCTCCATCAACTCATCCCCCCACAGCTATTACCTTTTGTATCACTCAACCCTTCCTCCTAGATTGTAAGCTCTAACGAGCAGGGCCCTCTGTTTCCTCTTGTACCAAATTGTACTGTAACTGTAATATCTACATTAGTTTTGTAAAGCGCTGCTCAAACTGTTGGCGCTATATAAATCCTGTATAATAATAAAATAACAATAATAACGGCTTAACTTACAAACTGAGGTCTTTGTCATTAACAACAGTGTGTGTACATGGATAAAAAACTGCTTACAGGAGAGCATCCAAAGGGAGGTGCTAAGTAGTTTATCTTCTAAATGGTCTGGAGTTGTGAACAGGGGTCCCCAGGGCTCTGTCCTGGGACCAATTCTTTTTAACTTATACAAAATGATATTGAGGTTTGAATAAATAGTTCAGTCTCAATGTTTGCTGATGATACAAAGCTGAACAGGGTAATAACCTAATAACAGAATATAGCAACCTTACAGGAAGACTTTGATAAAATAAAGGGGTGGGCAACTTGATGGGGAAAATTGCATAGTTCCTTATTATAGATGTCTAGTTGTCTCACAAATATATAAGAAATCCTCTAATATCCTGGTTATCCTGGTTACCGTACCTCACTCATACCAAAGGAAGGTCACTGCAAACTGATCAAGTCCTTAAAAGGTCATATTGTTGCTTGCAGTGGGAGTTGACCATTTCCTTACATTTGAGTCCTATATATACTATAGCAAAAGTCTAGAGTAATTGTCTCATCTCAGAGCTGCCATCACGCATGCGTTTGACTCAGATCCCGTGTCACGTCATAAAGGAGGGACCCGGGGCGTTAACAGCATCTTTAGTTAAGTATTCTTGTTATATTTTCTAATATCATAATCTGTATCTGTTATTACTTAATTAAATGTTATACTTATATGTATTTGTGTGATCTCTCTTTGCTCATCTCGAATACAACCCCAAAAAATGTAAACTATCACGTATCCGTGATAAAATACAACTGCATGGCAAATGAGGTTTAATATTGATAAATGTAAGGTAATGTTGAGGGCTAAAAATATGAATGAATGAAAGTTACAAGCTAGTGCGAGAACCTCTGGGGGAATCTAAGTTGGAAAAAGGATCTGGGGGTCCCTGTAGACCACAGGCTTAGCAATAGTATGCAATACCAAGCTGCAACAAGCAAAGCTAGCAGACTATTAGCATGTTTTCAAAAGGGTATTTATCTAACAGATAACACTATAATTCTACCACTGTACAAAATTCTAGTTTGAGCACATCTAGAGTATGCCCTCCAGTTCTGCTCACCAGTATTCAGGAGGGATGTGCTGAAAATGGAGAGAGTTCAAAGAAGGGTACCAAAGCTGATAAGGGGGCTAGAAGACCTCAGTTATACGTAGTGGCTGCAAAAACTAAACTTAATCTCCCTGGAGAAGAGACACTTAAAAGGAAATTTGAATGCATAATACAAATATCGAAATGGTGATTCTAGCACAGGGAAAAACAATTCAGTCTCAAGTCACTTAAGAAGACACAGGGCCACTCAATGAAGTTGGATGAAAAGCAGTTTAACCTTAAGCTACGTAGGGGGTTCTTTACTGTCAGAGCAGTGAGCATGTCGAACTCCCTCCAGTACTGACACACCATGTCAGTGAGGAGAGTTGATCATTTAAAAAAACTGGGGATATACAGTGCCTTGAAAAAGTATTTATTCCCCTTGAACTTTTCCACATTTTGTCACGTTACAACCGAAAACGTAAATCTATTTTATTGGGATTTTATGTGATAGACCAACACAAAGTGGCACATAATTGTGAAGTGGAAGGAAAATGAAAAACATTTTTCAAAATTTTTAACAAATAAATATGTGAAAAGTGTGGTGTGCATTTGTATTCAGCCCCCGGAGTCAATACTTTGTAGAACCACTTTTTGCTGTAATTACATCTGCAAGTCTTTTTGGGGATGTCTCTACCAGCTTTGCATATCTAGAGAGTGAAATTTTTTCCCATTCTTCTTTGCAAAATAGCGCAAGCTCTGTCAGATTGGATGGAGAGTATCTGTGAACAGCAATTTTCAAGTCTTGCCATTCTCAACTGGATTTAGGTCTAGACTTTGACTGGACCATTCCAACACATGAATATGATTTGATTTAAACCATTCCATTGTAGCTCTGGCTGTATGTTTAGGGTCTTTGTCCTGCTGGAAGGTGAACATCTGCCCCAGTCTCAAGTCTTTTGCAGACTCTAACAAGTTTTCTTCTAAGATTGCCCTGTATTTGGCTCCATCCATCTTCCCATCAACTCTGACCAGCTTCCCTGTCCCTGCTGAAGAAAAGCATCCCCACAACATGATGCTGCCACCACCATGTTTCACGGTGGGGATGGTGTGTTCAGGGTGATGTGCAGGGTTAGTTTTCCGCCACACATGGTGTTTTGCTTTTAGACCAAAAGGTTAAATTTTGGTCTCATCTAACCAGAACACCTTCTTCCACATATTTTCTGTGTCCCCAAAATGGCTTCTCGAAAACTGCAAACAGAACTTGTTATGGCTTTCTTTCAACAATGGCTTTCTTCTTGCCACTCTTCCATAAAGGGCAGATTTGTGGAGTGCACGAATAATAGTTGTTCTGTGGGCAGATTCTCCCACCTGAGATGTGGATCTTTGCAGCTCCTCCAGAATTACCTTGGGCCTCTTGGCTGCTTCTCTGATTAATGCTCTCCTTGCCCGACCTGTCAGTTTAGGTGGACATCCATGTCTTGGTAGGTTTGCAGTTGTGCCATACTCTTTCCATTTTCGGATGATGGATTGAACAGTGCTCTTTGAAATGATAAAAGCTTGGGATTTTTTTTTATAACCTAACCCTGCTTTAAACTTCTCCACAATTTTATCCCTGACCTGTGTTTCTTGGCCTTTATGATGCTGTTTGTTCACTAATGTTCTCTAACAAACCTCTGAGGGCTTCACAGAACAGCTGTATTTATACTTAAATTAATTAAATTAATTGATTAAATTAATGGAAGCTTGCAAAGGAGGGAGGTGGGAGAGGTCCTGAACAAAGGCCAAAAGATTGGAGGAGGAGAATTATTATTATTTTTTTATTATTATACAGGATTTATATAGCACCAATAGTTTGCTCAGCGCTTTACAATATAAAGGGAGACAATACAGCAACGATACAGTACAACACAAGAGGGGTAGGAGGGCCCTGATCCTTGGAGCTTACAATCTAAGAGGGAGGGGCTGTGGTACAAAAGGTAATAATTGCGGGGGATGAAGTGATAGGAGGAATAGAAGATTCCATTATTAGCTGAAGGCGGGATAGGCTTCCCTGAAGATATTGGTTATAAATTATATATAAAATATACATCGAATAAATTGGGGTAGAGAGTTCCAGAGGATGGGGGAGGCTCTGGAGAAGTCCTGGAGACGAGCATGGGAGCATGGAAGAGACAAGGGAGCTAGTGAGCAGGAGGTCCTGCGAGGAGCGGAGAGGACGGTTTGGGTGATATTTGGAGACCAGATTGGTGATGTAATTTGGGGCAGAGTTACAAATGGCTTTATATGTTATGGTTAATGTTTTGAATTGTATTATTTGGGCAATGGGAAGCCAGTGGAGGGATTGGCAGAGAGGGGTGGCAGATATGGAACAGTTAGTAAGGTGGATGAGATAGGCTGTGGTTAGGTAGGCCAATGAGGAAGGAGTTACAATAGTCAAGGCTTCAGATACCAAGGGAGCGAATAAGGTGCTTAGTGGTTTCCGAGGTTAGGAACGGGCGTATCTTGGAGATGTTGCAGAAGTGAAATCTACAAGATTTAGACAAAGATTGCATTTGGGGCTGAAAGGACAGATGGGAGTCTAGGATTACACCTAGTACCCTGGCATGAGGGGAGGGATTGATGATTGTATTATTGATCTTGATGGAGGTCAGGGGAGGGGGCACGGGCTGGAGGGAATAGTTTGAGCTCCGTTTTGGAAAGATTTAGTTTGAGCAAGTGGAGTAACATCCATGATGATATGTCACTTAGTAGCTTAGTAATGCGAGAGGGGACTGAAGGGGAGAGGTGAAGAGTAGAAAGATAAATTTGTGTGTCAACAGCATAGAGATGGTACTTAAAGCCATGGGAGTTTATCAAGTGAGGCCAAAAGAGTGGAGTTTTTTGAGGAGGAGGGGATGGTCAATAGTATCAAAAGCCGCAGGGAGGTCAAGTAATAAGAGTATGGAGTAGTGGCAATTAGTTTTAGCAGTCAGTAAACCATTAGTGAGTTTTAGTAGGGCAGTTTCAGTGGAGTGGAGTGAGTGAAAGCCAGACTGTAAGGGGTCAAGAAGGTTGTTGTCAGTGAGATAGGAGCTTAGGCGATTGTAGACTAAGCATTCTAAGAGTTTAGAGGTAAACGGGAGCAGGGAGATGGGTCTTAAGTTGTTCAGGTTGGTGGGGCCCAGGGAGGGCTTTTTAAGTATGGAAGTGATCTGTGTATGCTTTAAAGGGGTGGGGAAGGCACCATTGGAGAGGGAGAGATGTGAGTGAGGAAGCATAGGACAGAAGAAGCGGGTGACCGTAGTAGTTGAGAGGGGACAAAATCCAGGAGGCAGGTGGTGAGGCAGGCTTCTGAGAAAACTTTAGTGACCTCTTCAGTAGTAGCAAGATCAAAAGAGGCAAGTGTTGAGGGAGGTTTACTATAAGGTATGTTAAGTGGGATAGATGTCTGTGTAGCGGAGATGCCCCTACAAATTGCATCCATCTTGTTTTTGAAATGATTTGCAATCTCGTAAGCAGTCAGCGAGTTACTGGGTGGAGGTGGAGAAAGTAGAGAGTTAAAAGTAGGGAAGAGACCTGGGATAGATGACAAGGTATTAATAAGAGCGACAAAGTAGGCTTGTTTGGCAGCATGGAGGGAGGAATTGTATGTTAAGAAAGCAGATTTATATATGGTGAATGCTTGCTGAGGTTTGATTTTGCGCCACAATTGCTCCAGTGTACGATTATGTCGCTTAACATTTCTGGTGTCGTCAGTCTGCCAAGGTTGTAATGGTCGGGGCCTGATACTTTGTGTAGTTAGAGGAGCAAGTGACTCTAGTGTGGATGAAAGTGGACTGTTGTAGATAGCAGTGGCCAGGTCAGGGCAGGACAGGGGAGAGATTCTGAGATTCTGTCATAGAGGCGGTCAGTTGCAGAGTGGAAAAGAGAAGGGTTTAAGTTTTGAAGGTTTCTGGGGGTAATAGTTTGCTGCTTGGAGGGAAAAGTGTTTGAAGACGAGGACACTGTGAAGGTGATGAGATTGTGATCAGAGAGAGGAAAGGGGGTGTTTGTGAGGTTTTAGGGAGTACAAAGATGGGAGAAAACAAGGTCTAATGTATTCCCATCAGAGTGAGTGGAGGACTGTATCCATTGTGTTAAGGCAAAAGATGAGGTTAGGTTGAAGAGTTGGGATGTTCACATTAATGGGGGTGTTAAAATCTCCAAGAATAATAGTGGGTATTTCAGAAGAGAGAAGGTAGCCAAGCAGAGCAGTCATCCAGAAAGAGTGACGCCGGTCCAGGAGGCCGGTGGACCACTGCAATCCTGAGAGAAATGGGAGAAAACAGCCAAATGCAGCGAGTCTCGAAAGAAGGATAGAGAGGGAGGGTTACAGAGGACTTGAAAGGTGCTCAGTGGGGATAGACGCAAACCAACTCCACCTCCTTTCCGACCATTGGGTCTGGGTGAGTGAGTCCAGAGAAGACCTCCATAGGAAAGTGCTGCGGGAGAAGCAGAATCTAATGCTAGAAGCCAGGTTTCTGTAATTGCTAGTGGGTTAAGGGATGTATAGGAGTGCACATTCCTTCCTGTCCTGGTGTTTGGGTTAGCAGGTGAGTAAAGTATTAGCAGGAGGTGATGAGAGCAGTAATAGGGAGATGGTAGAAGTGAGGGTGATATGTATAAGCTTTGGGGTGGAGCAGACAGGTAAAGAAATGAAATTTTGAGAACGGAGGATAGTAATATGAAAAGGGAGGAGTAGAGGGGATATATTAAAAGGTACATGGAGTGGCAATCAAACTTGTAGGAGATTTTTCCCAGGGTGTTTGCTTGCAGTCCATCCAGTGTGCATTAGAGTTCTTTGTTGTATCTTCCTACTGCTTGAGTTATAGTTATCTTGCTTTAGTTAAACTGCTGTGTTCAACTGCTGTTTTGCACTCCAGTAGAAAATGCACTCGCGCAGAAAAGATGCCCCCCCCCCCAGTCTGCGACTGAAAAGTCTGTGGGTTGTGCTATGAATTGCAGTTGAGAGGAAGCTGGTGGAAAAGGAGAGCAGGGGTTATAAGATGAAGAATGCATGAGAGGAGAACTTCTTTATAAAGAGAGCATGGCAGAGAGTAACCAGGACCAGAGATGAACAAGGAGACCAAGCACATAAAAGCAGTATGGGACCAGATAATGGAGGCGAGTGGAGGGAGAAGGCATTAGGAACAGGTCAGGTAAAATATACAAATGGATGTTTCTCATCTACTACTATCCAGAACTAAAAAAATATTTTGACTATACATACACTTCAACAAATGTATGGAGTTCAAGAGTGGACAGAAGAGTATAATGGGATGTGATGTATTTTCCTTTAGGATGTATATGACAGCAGCTTGGAAGTACTCTTCAGGCACAATTTGCTGCTGTCTAGGCAGTTTGTTCTTGCCACACACTGAACAACTGCCTATTCGTTAAATGGCTTTTTCCATTTTAATGTAACTTTAACTATGGCTTATCATTAAAAATATAAGGGCTGCAGCATTTACAGTTTTCTCTTACCCTTCCTGCAAAATCCCACAAATACCTGTTGATCCTGCCAGTGAGGTCCACCTCTTGCAGTTAGTTTCCTGTGATGGTGTGGCAAGATGCTGCACTGCTTTTGAATTCAGAGCAGAGTTGCCACTCTCATGTTAACTGTGCCTGCTTGTACTACATAGTGATGAAAAAATGTTTTGAGGGGGGGTTATTCACATTGCAAATGCTGACGTACCAACTGTCATCTTGACAATCAACACTTATCCACACCTAGTCCTGCCCACTGCTTTCTGGAGGAACTGCGCTTCCTCTGTTTTCTGAATCCCACTGTGAGCTGCAGTGTCTGGGAGGGGTAGCATGTGAGACACAAATAAAGGAGGATTTGAGTCAGGGGAGATAAAAAAATGTCTTGTTTACTTTATGAGGTAGTGCACATAATAATAACTGGATATGATACTTGTTTAAACTGTCATACAGAAGCCTTTAGTTCTGATTAACAAGTATAAATTTAAAGACCCAAAATATAATTACATGATGAGAATTTAAACTGACGTGCAGAAAAAAATTTACATTACAGTCAATCAGTATGAAAAACCAGAGACAGAAGCTCCGAGCCTAGGACTAGCTCTGGGATTTAGGGATGCTTGGCAACTATGCAATAGCGCAGCCTTTAATATATGCAGATTTCTTTAAACATTAATGATATAATGACAAGACTGCTTGACTGCTTTAAGACAGCAGGTGGCAGCATGACTGAAGTTTATTATGCACATGTGATAAAAGTGATAGAACATGCTATAAAACAGGATGAAGGTATTACTGCAGGTTATGATGCATGCAATATGAAAGGTGTATTTTTATCAGAAATACAAGTAATACATTTATTAATGATATACTTTTTGCAGAAGAATGTTTTACTGTGTTAGCTGTCAATGAAATCAGAAAAACTGGTGTTAAAGTGGAACTAAAGTCTCCTTTTTCAAAACTGCACTGAATCTTTATTTCCAAAGATGCAATTGGGGGTTATTTACTAAAATTGCTTAGTGCAAAATCTGGTGCAGCTCTGCATAGAAACCAATCAGCTTAAAGCTTAATTGAACAAGCTGAAGTTAGAAGCTGATTGGCTACCATGCACAGGTGCACTAGATTCTGTGCGCACCAGTTTTAGTAAATACCCCCCAGTGGCTCCTCTGCAATAAAATAAAGTGCAAGTGCAGCTCAGTCTACGTTCCAGCACAGTGCCTGTGTGCAGGGATGACTAAACGCTTGCTCATGCACAGGAATGACATCACTCAGTGCCAGTCAATGAAGAGGGCCGCAGCCCAGCACCTGGAAAAGTAGGTTAGAAGACATTGTGCCTGAAGACGGATTTCACACCTTTGAAGGAGAGGTAGCTATTGTGGACTTCAGTTCTGTTTTAAAGTGATACAGTGTGTTGGTTAAAGTAAAAAAACATAACAGCTTCCGCACTGCCATATAGCAGAAACACTGCTACAGGACGGCATGGGTGCACAAAATCACGTATATATACATGATTTTGGAGTTCCGGGTAGCACTGCCATTCACTGCCTCGACTGTCAATTACCGGGTCTCGGCCAGTGATTTCTCACTGGCACCGGTGATCTCCAAGTATCTCCAACAGGGAATAGACCTGTGTATAAACACAGATCTCTCCTGTCAGCTTCCGCACACTACTTTGTATGGCTCTGCATAGCAGAGCCATACAAAGCAGTGTCCTTACAGTGAAACACAGCACACAGCCTCATAGTAAAAAAGCACAAAGTTAACCCTTTTATTGCCCCACATGTTAACCCCTTCCTGCCCAGTGCCATTAGTACAGTGTCAGTGCTTTTTATTAGCACTGATCACTGTATTGGTGTCACTGGGGATGTCAGTCACACCAAGTCAGTTCCCCCCCCCAGTGTCACAATATAAACAAACAAAACCAGCGCTCAAATCTTCATGCAGACTAGAAAAACTTTAAATGTCAAACGTTGAGGTGCAGCCCTTGGAAGATTGGGAAATCTTGGTACTGGTGAACAAAAGCAAAACAGGGCGCACTCTCATCGTGCATTACCGTGGTGAAACACAAATTTATTTAAAAGCATATAGATGCATACTCACAAACCAAAAGGGAATAAAAACAGAGAAGAAAAGTCCGTAATATCAGTCCAAAGTGACGATAAACTCGTGATGGGTAAGCTCAGTGTCAGAATGCCCGCCGCAGTCCTGCAGTCCCACTAGAAGTTACTGATCGCTGACATTACTAGTAAAAAAAATTAAAAACGCACAGGTGATCAGATACCACCAAAAGAAAGCTCTATTTGTTAGGAAAAAAGGACGTATATTTAATATGGGTGCAGTGGTGCATGACCGCGTAGTTGTCAGTTAAACTAATGCAGCGCCGTATCGCAAAAAATGGCCTGGTCAGGAAGGGGGGTAAATCCTCTGGAGGGCAAGTGGTTAAACTAAAAATTCAAAAAATTATTCCTTAGCTTGCACAATTTCAAGTGAGGCCATTTTTTCATGTTGTTCCTATATTTTTACTTGTTTCAACCTGGTCCTTCCAGTTTTAAGCACCTGACAACTCAGCTGAAATGCTGCTAAAATTCCTGCAGTGTTGTCACTTATTCCTTATAGCATGGGTACATAAGCACACAGGCAATTTCAGCCTATAGGGAGCACTGGCAGCACTAGGATTAGTCTGGAGGCTGGAAGAAGAAGTGACCCCCAGCCACCACTGCACTGGGTCATGTGACTGCTAAAAAAAAAATGACCAAGAAGGAATTTAAAAGGAAAAATCAGCAGCATTGCTTGTATGTCAGTGTAGTGCTCACTGGCATAAAATTTGTATGCTAGCATTAACATATACTTTAATGCAATAGATCTGAAATGGCAGCTTTCAAAACACATTACTGTAGGTTCCTTTGGCAGCTATGGTAGGGAACTAAATCTGACAACTATAAAATCATACATACAATAACAAGGGAATACCCATGTTATTTCCTAGATGCACATATGATAGTACAAGAAGTTATTGTAAAATTTGGGATACATAAACAGTAAGCTTGAGAGGCCCTCAGGAATGAACACGAGTTAAAGATGAGGCAGGAATGCTGAACTCATGGTCTCTGCACTGGACACAGTACTTTAGGCTGAATGTTTTTAATCACTTGCAATCTACAGTAAAGCAGAGCTTTCTTTTCAAAAATAAGTGCAGGAACTCAACCACAACTCCCCAAAAACCCCTTCCCCACCATACACACCCTCCAAACTGCATCAAATAGTGGGTAAGGTCAAATTTCACTAACAGTGGGAGGGTCTTAAAGGGGCATTATATACCTGCAGTGCATTATGTACCTAGCACAGAGTTCATGGGTGTGGTATGTGCAGATTTCGGGGGTGCGCTGCATACAGAGTGCAGAGTCCAGGGGTGCTCAGCAGTCTTCCACAGTTGCTAACTTTTGCATCCCCCATGCATATCTCACTTTCACCCTTCTTCAGCTCTGACCTCTGTATGCAACCCCCCTCACTGCCCCCATCTTCTCCCCCCTCCTTAAAAGCTCCATCATCTTCCACATGTCTTCCAGCTTTAGTACCTCCCCGCACACTGTAGGTGGCTCCACCTCTCTCGCTTGCAGAGAGATCACCCAGTGGGGTGTCGGCATCCACACTGCACCCCGCAAACCTACATCTTCCTTGTCCCCATCCTGCAGTCAATGTGAGTTGCTCAGGAGATCAGATTGGAGCCAAGATGCCACTTTTGTGTTTACAAGTAATAGTGGTGAGCAGGTAGCAGAGGGCATAAGCCAAAGGCAATGGAACCAAGTTCCACCAAGATCTATTTGAAAAAAAAGCCCCAATCTAAAGCTGACTATACAATCTGATCTGTTTCCTTTAGATTTACCTTCAACTATGTAATGCAAGACCCTGTGTGGCTCCTTTAAAATTTATTGAATTGTATAATATGTTCTTGTAGGCAGGTTGCCTACAGTAGTCAGTTAGTTATGGCTGCTCTAGCCAGGGGTAAGGGGTTAATGTATTTTCCCTCTCTTTTCTAGGCTCTGCCTCTCTCCCCGTGCTGTAAAATAAAAAGGGGGAAGGGGGGAAGGACTCTGCCTTCAGGCAGCTGCTGCATGGAAAGAAAGCACAGACATGACATGACCAGGGGCGGACTGACAACTCATGGGGCCCCCGGGCAATAGGGGATCATGGGGCCCCTGTGTCCTTGCCCAAACTCAAAAAAGCCTATGAAACAGGGACCAGGAGAATCTCATGGGGCCCCCTACTGACCCCGGGCCCTCGGGCATTGCCTGAGTTTCCAAATGATCAGTCCTCCCCTGTACACGACAGAGGGTTGCCAGAGGGGAGTCGATAGAGCCGGGCCAGTCAGTCATCCAAAGGGCCAAACTCTGTCTGCTGAATTCTGCAACCACCTTCATGTAGGGGGACTGCTAGTACCTGAACTCCGCCTAGAAGACACCAGCATCTTGGATACAACACTGTGGACTCTGCCAAGAATGGACTCTCACCCTGTGCAGGTCTGCTGGGGCAGCTGCAGTTGTAGGTTCAATTGGGAAAGAAACTGTTTGCTTTCTGAGAACTATATTTGCTGAGCCTCGTTAGTATAGTGTTGAAATGTTTTAATGCCTGGTCTGAAGTACTTCAAAGGGGTGTATGCAAGTACTGTAAACATCACATGACACACGGCCTTCTACAGCTTGGGTCAGTTAAAGTACATGAAGACAGCTCTGAAAGAGTTAACACAGTACAGAGTAAAGCAAATAGTTTTCCAAGAGTAACGAGAGTTAAGAAACCAGTACAAGCAGCCTGTTGTGATAGACAGGGTGATCTCTAGCAGAGAGGGGTTTGCTGCTGAGACTCCCTTTCTGAGTGGACCATCTCCTATAGCATCAGGAACAGAACATCGCCGCAGAGGTTCTAGGTCTGGCCACTAGGTACAGAAGAGGAAGAGTTAACCAAGTGCATGCATGAGGTTTCCGCTAAGTGCACAACAGAACCCCATTCTGTCACTGGGAGTGAGGTGACAGAGATGCGCTGGATGGGTGAAGTGGGCATATGCTTAGTGTGCCCCTCCTAAATGCAGGTACAGTCAAGGTGTACATTGACACTGGACCAAAGAGTTAACTGGAATCTAGTTTATTTGCTCAGTGCATATGGTGTATGGCCATCCCTAAATTGGAGGACAGCCTTAAGGTGGAATCTCCCTAACAGCAGCCCCCCCCTTGTCATGGGGTATTGATAAGGACAACACAGCAAATGGCACCCCATGTGCAGGGAGAGTGACCCTGTCAACAATGCCTAGCGTAGCCCACAAGAACCCACCCCCAGAATAGATCTCTCAGTACCATCATACATTCTGGAGTCCAACGGAGGCATGCCGAGAGGCCCTCTACCCCTGCTCATATCCACATATTGCATATTTTGAGTAAATGGAAATGAGATTGTACAGGGATTATATAGTCAAATTGTACTGTGTTCAGTATGACTGTCCTTAACCCGTTGCCGCCTGGCCTACAGCCAGATGGCGGCCGGGCGAACAGCTTGTCCCTCCGGGTGGACGCCATATGGCGTCCTTTCCGGAGCGCACATTGCACATGCCCGTAGGGCCGCGCTGCGGCGCGATCTGTCACAGGCTGTGTACCTCGGACACGGCCAATGACAGATCTGTGTACCAGCCCCATTACAAGTACCATGTGACCTGCTGTGACCAATCACAGCAGGTCACATGACAGTTGTATACAATGGATGGCTTCCTTTCATGCCATCAATTGTATACAAGTGTGTCTAGCTGTGAATGGTCACAGAGATCACATGCACAAGCTGGGCCAATCACAGCCCAGCTGTGTCATGTGTTTAGCTGTGGCCAAATCACAGCTAATCACAAAAAAGAAATCCCTGAACAAATCGATTTAATTCAGGTGAATGCTTGCTTATAGCAAAGTAATTCTTTGCTATAAGCAAATTGTGTAAAAAAACAAAAAATACTGATCACTTCCCTAAAGTAGTACAATGTTACTATGGTAACATTATACTACTTTGGTCATAGTGAAATATGAAAAAAAAATCTTAAAAAAAAGAAAAAAAAAATTAATAAAAGATTAAAAATAAAAAAAATTAAAAACATTATCAAATTTTTTTTTTCATACTGTCACCAGTCAGTGTCCCTGATCACTGCCATGCCAGTTATATGATGATGCTGTAGTGAAAATTATTTTTTTAATTTCTTCATTTTCCAAACATTATGACAAAAAAATTACAACTTCAAAAAACTCGCCATGCCTCTTATGAAGTACGTCAGATTGTCTACTTTGCAAAAAGGGGTCATTTTGGGGATATCTGTACTGTTCTGACATTCTTGGACCTCAAGAAATTAGATTGGCTGTCAGTACTTCAGGATTGATTAATTTTCAGATATATACCATAGTTTGTGAACTCTATAACTTTCCTACAGGCTAAATAATAAATACTGATTTGGGTTATTTTCACCAAAGACATGTAGTAGAATACATTTTGGCCTAAATTTATGAAGAACAATTATTTATTTACAAACTTTTATAACAGAAAATTTTCGTTTTTTTTTTGTTAATTTAGCCAAAAATAAAAACCCCAGTGGTGATTAAATACCACAAAAAGAAAGCTCTAGTTGTGTGAAGAAAATGCTAGGAGGAACCGACAGAGCATGACGTCATCTTCCGCCCGGAGCCACGAGACAGCCCCGCGGCCATTTTAAATAAGGGTCAGTACCATTGCTGCGTACTCTGCTTTAATACATGTACTGTACACAGCCTTACTACCCTGTTTGTCACTTCAGTTTTATCCAATAAATCTGTTTTAAATACTACACTATGGGCACCTGTTTTTTGGTTCCTATTGGGAGCTAAATCCATTTGCAGGATCCCTGTAGTGCTCACCTATCACCACCAGAGGGACGGAGCTTTTGGATTCTGGCTGATAACTATACCACCTTTAAGGGGACCTCCAGATCTCTGATATATCCTCCCAGGCTGATTGATCCACGGATTGGAGTTTACCCTCTTCATCTACTCTAGGATTCCAGGAGATATTCATTTATGCGCATTTTCCATGTGCGTCCGGTGAGTGCGCACTCTTGCCATTGCTTCCTGGTCTTCATTAGCTATTTCTTGGGACTATATATTTATATTCAGTTAATAACCACGGACTATTTGCTTTTTGCACTTATTTCTCAGCGCTGCACTCTGTTATTATTCTGTTTTTTATGGGTACACTGTGATTACCTTTAGTGCTATAGCTGCTTGGTCAGGAGCGCTCACTTTATACCATTTTTTTAGGTAATGTAATAAGCACAGCAATTGAGGGCATTGGAGGGTGCCTTATGTAAACTTAAATCACACTATCAACCAGGGGCGGACTGACCATTTGGAAACTCGGGCACTACCCGAGGGCCCGGGGTCAGTAGGGGGCCCCATGAGATGCCCTTGGTACCTTTTTAATAGGCTTTTTTGAGTTTGGGCAAGGACACAGGGGCCCCATGATCCCCTATTGCCCGGGGGCTCCATGAGTTGTCAGTCCGCCCCTGCTATCAACATGAGACTTCCAGAAACCCACCTTTTGTATGTTTAATTTTGTTTCACATTTCAAAGAAATTGTGCAATAATCTAATTATTTCATAGGTTACATGTTTCAAAAGGAAAAAAAAGCTGAGCTTGCCAAATAGTTTTTTCCTGTTCTGCTCGGCCATCTGACAGTTCTCCTATACAGTATGACGCCATGCAATTGCACAGGGCTCTATGCTGAAATATACCACAGAATTGAATTAGTACCATGCAGGGGCGGACTGACCGTTTGGAAACTCGGGCACTGTCCAAGGGCCCGGGGTCAGTAGGGGGCCCCATGAGATGCCCCTTGTACCTTTTTCATAGGCTTTTTTGAGTTTGGGCAAGGACACAGGGGCCCCGTGATCCCCTATTGCCCAGGGGCCCCATGAGTTGTCAGTTCGCCCCTGGTCCCATGACATAAGTATGCAATTATAATATTGTTGTAACTAGTGGTGCACTGAAATGAAAATTCTGGTGCCAAAACCGATACTGAAAATTCAGAATGCATGTGGCCGAAAACCGAACCGAAATGTCTGTGTATGTGGGGGTGGGGAGGCTCCAATTTTTTTTGTATTTTTGTATTTTTTTCTACTTTCATGTATATATTTTTTCTTTTAACTTATGATTTTATTGCTATCACATAGGGGACCAATAGTCGCCTATGTGATAACATATGAGGTGACAGGTCATCTTTGTAGGTGGGAGGGGGTGGGGGGGCAGTGTGTGCAAGGAGGGGGCAGGAGAGGAGCAGTGTACACAGTGAGGGAGCAGTGTATACAGAGAGGCTCCCTCACTGGCTGTCACTATATGTCAGTGCCAGTTTTTAAATGCAGTTGTCGGCTTTTCTTTTTCTTCGCTATAGATCAGATAATGAGCACTTTCCCCAGAGCTGAAGTTTCTTTTAGCTCGGGGAAAGAAACTAAAAAGAAACTTTGTTTCTTTTAGCTTGGGGAAAGTGACCGCTAAGCTACATATTCTCTGAGCTATAGTGAAGAAAAAAAATTGCATTTAAAAACAATGCCATTTTTTAAATGTAATTACTGGCTTTTTTTTTCTTCACTATAGCTCAGAGAAGGAGCAGTAATTCTCGGAGGGCTAAAAGAAACAAAGGGTCAGGGTCACCCAGTGACATTACCCAGTGACCCTGCCCCTTAGTGTCCTTTAACTCCAGGGAAAGTGACAGCTCATTCTCTGAGATATAGTGAAGAAAAAAAAAGCTGCCAATTACATTTAAAAACCGACACTGACATATAGTGACAGCCAGTCACTGTATACACTGCTCCTCTATTGCCTTTCTCCGCCCCCCACACACACATACACACACATCTGCAGTACACACAGTCCCCTGTACCGACACCTGTATGGGCTAAATTCTTCCTATCGGCAAAATGCCAATAGGGCTATTTTCAGCTGATATGTTTCAGTGGTCAAAATTTCGGTGCATCCCTAGCTGTGACACATAGGGGTTGATATACCAAAACTGGAGAGTGCAAAATTTGGTGCAGCTATGCATGTTAGCCAATCAGCTTCTAACTTCAGCTTGTTCAATTAAGCTTTGTAAAAAAAAAATCTTGGTTCCTATGTAGAGCTGCACCAGATTTTGCACTCTCCAGTTTCAGTAAATCAGCCCCATCATCTCTAACAAATAAGATATATTGTACACAGAATTGGCAGTGGATAGCAAAAAACTAACAGTAGTCAAGAAAATTAATTTATATTAAAAAATGTAATTGTGTGTCATATTCAACACTTTTAATGACTCAGTTGTTTCACCCGGTAACGGGACCCAACAGTTATAGGGTTGTGTCTTTTTACAGGTATATGTGACAGACCCAACTGGAATAGGGTATTTTGGAGGGGATTAGGGGCTAGCCTTCTACCCACTGATTATGGTCCATGGAAGAGAATGGGGATTTTGTTTGCTTCATCCAGTCAGAGCATGGAAAAAAGCTTGGTTCAGCCTCTGATCACATGGAGAGAGCGGATCAGTCTGTGATGTTGGATAATAATGTGATGAATGCTGAAAGCGAGGTTTGGTATAATACAATAAATCTTCCCTTCTGGAGTGGATGGAAAGATGTAATATGGTGACCCTCATGTGGACTGGCTTGGAGATGCTCCCCTATTTTGGACAGAAATATTTATCAACAATCTCCCTCTAGAAATCTATGAAGATAAATTAATTCCACCTTTCAGGCTGTTAGAATATTGTATGAGTTTTGTCTTATAATGGAGGGATTATACAACTGAAAGCAAACACCTGAAAAACAGCATGTGTATTTTGTGTATTGAGGGGTGAATTTGTTGCCAGTCTGTCTGAGGTGGGCTCCCTGATTAATCAAAGCATTGTTTGGGTGCTTGGCTGTTGATTAGCTTAATTTTAATTAGATCACTATTAGCTGTTGGCTGTACTGTTTACAATTTGCATTGTTTAGGATAATGTGATCAAGCTTTTACCTAATCAGTGTGGGATGTTTATCCTAATGTATAATAATTGTGTTTATTGTTCCTGTGGGCACTACCCCTCTTTCAGGAGTGTATAAAAACATCTGTTCAATAAAGAGTTCAATAAAGAGTTTCTGTTTGTCATCTAAGATAGTGTCGCCTAGTCTTGGGTGCAATACCCAGCTCTAATACCTTGGTCCTTGTGTCGGGGTGACAGGTGTGGGGTGACAGTTGTTTTGTCAACGTATACATCTACAAGACACAATCCTACATAGTCCCTGTTGTCAGTTTCGAAAGTTGTAAGTAAAGATAAAAGGAATATGAAAACAGCCACACATATGACTATGCAATCTTCCTAAGCAGGTGTCCAGGATTTGCACTAGAGTACTTTCCACTGAAGATTCTGAATTAACTATCTGCACACTGCTATACACCCTTACAAATTCCTACCAGAGTTTTGCATAAAAGCAGGGATTCTTGGTTCACAAATATTGAAAAGCATGTTCAAGCTGACCAACTGTGGCAAAGTCTTTTGCCAGTCCCTACTCTACTGTGCAATTTGCCAAATATTTACTTGTTCTTAGCATACCTTAGTGGACATATACGGTCTAAGCAAAAACAGCTGGGGAAGAGCTAGACTCAAGTCTGGTCATTGATCTGCACTATGCAAAAAAAAAATGGAAAGATGTCTCTTAAAATCTAAATAGCGTATATATAATATAAGGGATATAGAGATGTGACCACATGTAAACACTAAAGAATCTGACTTAACCCTTTACATACTGCTGTACCCTTACATATTCCTAGCAAACGGTTGACTAAAAACAGGGATTCTGGTTCACCTATATTGCAATACATGTTCAACTCAGCCAACTGCGTCAAAATGATCTATCTTTGGCCAGTTTCTACTCTTCTGTGCAAAATGCCAAATACTTACTTGCTTATAGCATACAATAGGGTAATTTTCCAGACAGCAATTATTATAAAAAGAATTTTACACACTAAGACATAGCAAGACCTTTCTCATGTACATTCAGAGCAAAGATTTATCCCTAGGTCGCTTTTTGTAACTGCAGCACATGTTCAAACTAATGCATTGAAGTCCTGGATGAGTGTAGTAAGAAGAAGAAAAGAAGATAATTCTCTCTGCATTTATTTTCTATGATAAGAGTTCCACCAGCAGGTGGCTCTGCAGGTAATATTTTAATTGAAGGCATGACCCAGGAGCACCTTTCTGTAAATTGGTGGGTCCTGGACATATAAAGAATGAGTTTAATTGTGTGCTTTTTGAGCAAAACATTTCTATTCCTTAACAAAGGTTGCAAGTATATAAATATACCCACTGATCTGCCAGAAATCCAGTGTGACTCTATCTTTCTGAGTTGACAAAACAGTCTGGGGAAATTAATAAAGTATTTCTAACAGTTTTCAGGCAGTAGGTCCTTTTATGGTAGTTCCCTTTAAATTTCCCTATGCTTAATTCAGGCTAGTATTTGCAACAGTTTCGGTAAATACTAACAGCAAAATTCAGGTAGTTCTTTTTCCCACTGCTATGGCTATGGCTGCAGCAGCTTCTTAAGCAACTGCCACCAGTCCGCAAGATTAGGAGATTAGCAGTAATTGAGACCAACTCTGAGCTACAAAGATCCTGCAGTGCTCAGAGTGAGGCATTTGTTCTTGGAAGCTGCCTCCCAAGCACCCAAGCTTCCAGCACCAGGTTTGTGGTTGCTAGGATGCGGGTGGCTGCTGGCCTTTTGGCAACCAATGACTCATCCCTAGCCCTGTTCAGCTGCTGGCCAGGAGTTTCCCCAGTTGACAGATGAATGTCAATAAAGAGGAAGGAATGCTGGATGACATCATTACCCAAATATGGCAATGCTTACATTTAGGCAATCATAAGTTACATGGGAGGTTGACCCATGAATTAGTCTCAGAGTTCTGCCAGCAGGTTCCACCTGCTCAACTCCTAGCCTGCCATGCCCTGCCAATAACAGGCAAGGCAGACCTGATGGGGAACTAGGGTCTCGATTACCTATCTGGCTCCACCTGCCTCACTCCAAAACCATGTGATGGGCACAGTGGCCAGGAAGGCAGCTCAATAATGCTGATCTGCGCTGAGAACAGAGTGTCCAGTATGAAGACTCTGGTCTCAATGCTTGTCGATGCAGAGACGCATTCATCACAGATCCTGGTGCCCCGTGGTCTATTTAAACCTGAAGCCTCCTTGATATGATCAATGTATGCTCTCCAGTTTATACCCTGTCCTTTAAAGCCTGTCTGATTGTGTTACTGGCCTGACTCTTTTTTGGATTTCCCTTTCCTGTTCTTGTCCACTGCTCACTCGTGCTATAGACTTTGGCCTAGAATTTTGATTAAGATTCTGCCTTCTGATTTTGCACTTCACTGCCAGCACGTTGTCCACATTTGCCTGTCTCTGACCAGGACTCTGATAGTGATTCTATATCTATCTGCCTGGCTGTTACCAAGCTCAACTTGTGACCGGACACTATGCTTTTGCCCATCTGACCTCAGTATTTCCAAGCTCAAGTTCACTAATCCAACTTCTTGGCACCTGTGCCCTAGCAGTCCCTGTTTCAGCTAATAGGGGTGATTAGATGGGAATTGTGCAAGAGGCCACCCTTGTCATCTCAAAGTCCACTGATGGGTGCCTCGAAGTCCAATGACTGGTGCTTCAAAGTCCACTGACAGGTGTTTATGACACACTTTATGAATTCCCCCCAGTGCCTTGGCTGCCCTGATATTTTAAGCAGAGATATCATCCCTGCTTGAATTCTGTTCATCACCCCCCTCAACATCGCTTAGACTGAAAACACTGAAATGCTTATGTATGTAGTGCCTGGCACAATTAGGTCAGGTAATTTTAGTAAAAGGATCTTTATAGAGAATCATTGTGTTTGGGAGTTGACCTATAACTACTTTGCATATAGCGATTAATGACCGTGGAATGGTTTACCCTTACTATCATGCGGAACACAAAATTTAGCACAATAGAATTGCTCCTATGCATCTGTAAATATTCAGCGACATATTCTGAGCTTTTTTTTTTCAGAGCTATTTTGGTTCTTCCGGCATGCTGTATGCCAAGGTCATTCAAGTAAATAAACAATGTAGCTCATACTGTGATTGATAAAATATTTAACATAGAACATCTTTTCACTTGTGTTCCATTTAAAAGTGAACTTTTAATTTGTGCCAGACCCAGAGGCCTTGCATTCTGTGCGCTAATAGAAGCCATGTGGTTTGGCTGGCAATGATGAGCCAGCATTTTGTAATTCCAATATTTGAACACGCTGGGAAAAATAAAGCTTCACACCACAGAGACTAGATCAAGTAATGAGTGGATAAATGTGATATAATCTGATTTAAGTCACGTTAACTGCTGTTTCCTCATGGTAGTTCCCATATCAGATACTATAGAATAATACAAATGCTTGGAACCAAAGTGGGCCCGACCCATGAAATATGTCCTGATTGTGTGAGACAACATGACTCAAATTATAATGGCACTGAGTAGGCCATTTTTGCCCTTCGTTCTGAGGACACCATTTTCCACTTTTGCTAAACATAGATCAGCAAATTTGGACAGATTCATTTGCCAGAGAATAAATCCTTCCATCTGTCTACAAATCTTTCCATCTGTGAATCCTTTCAAGTGTATGTAAACCCAAAATCTATTTTTTAGTATGTATGTCTATGTATCCGATTTTATTAAAGTGATTAAACCCACACATGTAAAAAGCTGCTTGAGCTGCAGCCCTCAGCACTTACCGTTTTTGTTGTGTCAGTTTATTTTTAAGGCCTTATTTGCTTTGCATTCCTCTCTTTTGAAAAACTCTCTTCCCTGGGTAATTTTTTAGGGGTGACACATGCTACCTTTTCATTTGAGCTCCCTGCTGACACCACCATGCATCTACAGAAATTGCCAGGAGAAACTGCAATGCCAGGAGAAATTGCCAGGAGCCCCTGACAGATGCGTGCTGTAAAGTAAGTGACTGCACACATACTGGGCCAATTATGTTCTGAGAATGTTGAATGGGTTGATATTTTTTAATTAAAAAGCTAGAAGCATTTAATACTACTTTAGCAAATAATTATTGTGTCTCTATTGAAAAGATTCTTACCTGGAAATTCTGCCAGTAACAGCATACCAAACCACTGCCTTGCAATAAGCAGTAGAGCAGCAGCCTTGTCAGCCCTCTGCTCACCCCCCTTCAGTTGGCTGATGGACTGCATATCAGATCTATCAGGTAAGTAGCCCAATAGCCAACTGAAGTGGCACACAGCAGGCTGACAATATTGCTGCTAATTACAAGCCAGTAGCTTTGCGTTGTCAGATTGCAACATGAAGTTTTTAAAGTGGTTGTAAATCTTTACCTATACCCAGCGATGTGACTGGCCTTAGGTGATACACAGAGATGAAACATATCCTCCTACATAACGTGTACCTGTTTATCTACAGTCTTCTCTCCTCTACAGCCATTCAAAATGCTGAATATATAAAGCTTGACTGAGAGTTCAGAAAAATGGGGGTGGAGAGCTGAAGTCCCACTCTGCAGAGCTCACTGAGGAGAGCTCTGATAGCTGATTGAAGGGAAGAGACACCCCCCGCTCCATACAGCTCACAAGAACAGAGCCCAGGCTTCCAATCTGCTGGAGATCTCTCTCCGCCACCTTTTTTCTCTTAGTGTTAGGAAAACCTGTCAAAAGTGATTCATACTGATAGCAGAGGGCTGAAGTGATACTTAGTGCTCTGGATTGAGACAAGTACACATTATAGAAGGAAATGAATTGTTCATATTTCATGTGCGAGGTTTACAACCACTTTAAGGAAATGGTAAACATTGAGGCATCATTTCAAACATACTGCAAAAGGGATTTGGATACGCACTTTATGTTCAGTCTCAGTTCATTGAAAATAATGTTTAACAATTCAAAAAATGTATATAAAAAAGAGGGATCAAATTAAAGAGAATACAGTACAATCAAATTGCCAGTCCGAATTTGTAATACAAATCCATTACGAAAGAAAAAAACATTTTTGTTGAAGACAGAGGAAACAGTGGTAAAGCTTTTATCACACTTCAGCAATATATGAGATGGTACAAAGATAGAATGAACAGTCCCAAATATTAACTGTCTTATAGTCTGTCTTTATCTGTGCATGGAAAGACTGGCATATATAGGGGTAACAGAACAGACTCATCAGCCCACTGGAAGCAGAAGACCCTATGGGCTTAAAAGGGGATAAGGGAAAAAAAAGGGGGGGTGGATCCATGCAATACCACCCACCCACAGGGGCCACACTGCTAGAAACTCTCCTTGGTGATCTTGACGTCTTCTGCACATGAATGGACAAAGTCCCATTCATTCCTATGAAAAGGTTCTTTGTCATACAACCCAATGCTGTAGCAGTAGGGAGCTTCAGTGTTAGGCACATTTTTGTAGGAATGGGACACTTAGAGGAATATTTACAAAGTAGTGAATGTGACTTCCTCCAGTCATTTACTTGTGGAGAATCAATCACTGTAATTTCAAACTCATGTACAATAAAACTCACTGCTTTAGAAATAAGCCCTTAGAGAAAAGTTGTGAATTACTGTTGCTTTTAGCATTGGAAGCCCCATGCCTAAAGATAACAGTGTATAAATGGAATGTAGCCATCTGTATATCCAATTTGTATTGATTATGGTTTGTGAAGTGCAGTTAGTAGGTGATTACTATTTTTTCTATTTCCAGTCTACAATTCGTGACAGTATCCCCGCAGTTTAAAAATTCTTAATATTGGGCAAATTTAATCCTCCTTTTTCCTTCTTATTACACAGAAGTTCATACCTATTGTAATTATCTTATTAGCCCATATATATTTAAGTATTAATTTTTTTATTATCGCAAAGAAGGATCTTGGGATATGGGCTGGGAGCATATGGAATTTATATAAGATTTTTGGGACTATCACCATTTTAACCAAATGTATACACCCAATCCAAGAGACCCTTCCTCTTGAGAGTCTTCTCAGCTCCTCCTTTATTTCATTTATTAATGGAATATAGTTTACCTGATATATTTTTTTTAAAGACACTAATTTTTCTTTTGATATTTTTGGCAGGTCTGCTGCCTTTAGGTATTCCAGCCATTTCTCCTTCTTTTCTTCCTCTATACCTTTCGGGTTCTTAGATTTTAAAGCATACAGCTTACTATAGAATGTTTGGAACATTTCAGCAATATCAGTGGTGGAGTAAACCAGTTTCCTTTTTTCATCCTTAATTTTTTCAATATAGTTTCTTTTCCTTAAATCTTTTAATCTGATATTTTCCTGGCTTATTACCCCTCTGATATCTTTCCTTTGAAACCCTTTTGAAAATCCTTCTTGATTCCTGTTCCAATAGGTCTTTTAATTCTTCTTTTTAAGTATAATCTTAGAATATACCTCTGTGTTCTGTCTCTTTTTATGTGCCTGTTCTAATCTATACAGTTCCTCCATCATCTCCTTTATTTTTCTCTCACGATCTTTCTTTTTTTTGGCACCTGCAGCTATCAGGATTCCCCTCATGTATGCCTTATGTGCTTCCCAAGTGGTGGCCACAGATACTTCCTTAGGTTCATTTAGCAGAAAAAAATGCTCTATTTCCTCCCTTAGTCTCCTCTCTATCTCCGGGTCCTGTATAAGCGTCTTGTTTAGTCTCCACATTGCCCTTTTGTTCCATTCTCCTCCTACCTTTAATCTCACCATGACAGGAGCATGATCCAAGATAGACATAGCTTCTATATTAGATTTAACCAATGAGTCCAATTGTCTATGCTCGATCATTATATAATCCAACCATGAGTACGATCTATGCGCCAGAGAGAAGAACTTAGTTTTTACCTCCTCCTCTCTGCGCATTCGATGAAGTATCCATCCATGGATCAAGACAAAAATTAAAGTATCTTGCCAAGACCAGAATCCCCCTCTTAAACTCCATAATTTTTCCCAACACTCCATACAGAAATACGTCTGGATTTTGATTTGGGCAATAAATATTAACCAAGGTATAGCTTTGTTCCCGTATTTTCCCTCTTAAGCATAAAAACCGTCCTTCTGGGTCCACCAATCTCTCCTCCACATCAAAACCCACATTTTTTGAGACCCACATAATACCATGTTGGACCTCAAGTGTAGTTTAATGTTAGTATCATATGATAAATGTGTCTCTTGTAAGAATACAACATCTGCGGAGAGTTGGTGAACGTCCCTCAGTATCTTATGTCTTTTAGTAGGAGAGTTTAAACCTTTCACATTATATGTTGTAAAATTAATCAGGCTCACAGCTATCTGGTATTTCTGTTCTCTTTCTTGTTCAAAAGGGAAAACGGTATAGACTACCCATCTCATGGACCTTCCTCACACCCCACCCTTCCCACATCCCCTCCATCTCACCACTCCCCTCTCCCCTCCCATCCCTTGCCACACACCCCCTTGGCCTCTATATTGCCCTGGAATCTGACGTGGGATTCCCCCACTGGTGATTCCTGATTTGGGGTAACACTCTGAACATGAACGCCTACTCCTACCCCCAGCTCTCAGCATGGGATTTAAGTGTTTAATATCCTGTTTGGCCTCCCGACGCCCCGCCATTTCTACTTATCTTCCCCGAAGACCTGCTGGGAACACGGGGGGGATGGGGAGGGGGAAAGAGAGAGAGGAGAAGAAGAAAAAAAAAAAAAGGAGGAAGGAGGGAGACAACAATTCATCCCCCAAAACCCCCTATCCCTCTCCCACTGACTCTCACCCCACCACCCCTCCCCCCAATTCACTCTATCTTCTCTTTTTATTCACTGGCTGACACTTCTCTTTTTTTGACCTTACACTTTCACTTTCATTTGACCCCACCAACCACCCCACAATTCCCACATTTTGCAGTTCTAATTTTTCACAAAAATCACTAAGTTCTTCTGAGAATCTTAGCCTTGATGATTTCCTGTCTTTCCACCTGATCAGACATGCCGGGAATCCCCAATTATATCAAATCCTTTTTTCCCTCATCTGATCCAATAAGGGTTTCAGTAATCTTCTTCTAGCTAATATCTCCTAGGCAATGTCTGCAAAGACTTGTAGTTTTGTTTCTCCAAATTTTATTTCTGGGGTCTCACGCAATTTTTTCCATATTCTGTCTCTTTTCTGTCCTCATAATGATGGAATCGAACAATCACGTCTCTAGGGGTGTCTGATTGTGTTTCCTAGTGGGCGTCTTAATCTATGAAGTCTCTCAATATTCAAAGCATCTGTGGCTAGTCTACCTGTCAATGGGTTAAACACCTTCTTTATCTTTTCCTGGAGGTCCTCCTCATGTGAATCCTCTGGGAGGCCCCTAATCCTTAGATTATTTCTTCTTTCTGTATTTTCTTGGTCTTCCAGTTTAAAGGACAGCTTCCTCTGTTCCCTTCGCATCTCCTTCAACTTCGTTTCCAGGTTACATATCTGCTGAGCCTGTGTCTCTGTTTTCTCCTCCGCTTCTTCCACCCTTGTTATCATTCGTCCAAGAACCTTAAGAATCACTGCCATTTCATTTTTCACAGAAAGTTCCAGTTTTGCAAACATTTCCGCCATCTCTGTTTTTGTGGGGATTTGTGATTATATTATCCTTGTTGTTCTGAGACATTTTGATAATTTACACTGTCATTGTTTATAGATTCATTAATCTGATTCTCTTCCCGTACTCCAAATGACAATCTAGACTGCTCCCCATCATACTTTTTACTTCTTTCCTGTTGTTTCTCTGGGCATTGTATCTCCGGGCTTTTTTCCTGTAATGGCAAGCATTTCTTTATTGTGCTAGTATTTTTGTTGGATTGCAGGGTTTTTCCAGCCCCACCTTTAGTGGATCTGTTCTTCATATTAGTCACGCTTAGCTGCAGATTTTTCACTCAATGTTCAAAATACAATATTCTCACACCTACGGAAGACCCTTCCTCCTTGTTCTTCTACAATGACTTTTAAAGTCCCAAATAGCATTTATAGCACAAATGTTATTAGCAGCACTACTTGGCCCCTGAGATACCCCGGCTCCTTGAACTTCTAACCACCCAGCCCCACAGTTTAGGTATATGATTACTAACAACAGAAGAAAATAGCGACTTAAATCTCTTGCCGTTGCCCATGGAAACTCACCATCACCCTCCGAATCTGGGGTTCTGGATCCGTCTGTCTCTATGCGCTCTTCTATCCCAGTCAGGATCTTAAGCTCCAGTTTGCAGAATCCCCTGAGCGGGGGGGGAAATCCTGAAATCCTGTGTCCTCGGGTTTCTCTTGGCCTCCAAGTCTCCTGCAGTGTGTCCCTCTTCTCAGGCCGTTGGGCTGTCCAGCCAGCTTAGTACATCCTCGCATGGACCATCTGTCCAGGGGGCCTTCTTGCTTGGGTTTCTCCTCTGTCTCCCTCTCTCAGCCCTCCTTCACTCCAGGGAACACCCCTGTCGGCCAGCGCAGGTCCCTCCGGGAATTCCGGGATCTCAGCCCTAGACCACTGCCACTCGGTTCCTCTGCCAGAGATAACCACCGCCATGTGACCGACGCCATGGGATCACCAGACTAGGATCACCAGCAGAATCAGGTAGGATTACAGGGTGAGGTGTAGTTAGGTCAGGCCCCAGGCAGTCTCCTCAAGGCGGGCGTCGGGACCTCCTGCACTTAGCAGTCTACCAGTGCCATGTTCAGGCCACTCCGTTAGTAGGTGATTACAAAGCCAGGCATAAAACTGGACCGTAGAGTGAAAATTGTATTTTCTGTCAGTTATTTTAACCTTTTACAAAATATGATCCCCGATGCATACTTAAATCTTTGTTTTTAATGTCTGCAGAAGTATGCAGATAGAAAGAACATTTTTTTTTTTTTGCAATGTCTACAGTAACCAAACCAAGCCATGCATCCTTTTAATTCTATTTTACACCCTAGGATAGACCAGCTACTTGCATCCCCCCAAAAGAAAATTTTTAAAACATTAGAAAATATTAAATCATCAGAAAATGAAACTGCTAAATTTCTTTTAATTTGCAAAAATAAGTGCCATAAAATGCCACCAGCACAATTATTAAAGACAAAAACAGTGTCACGGACAGACTGTATCTGTGGCTGCAAGTAGCAGGGTGAGAGTTGCAGTGAGTGGAGGATGATGGATCCACACTCTGACAGATGCCAGGCTAGAATTCCCCAGGCAATGGGGGGAAATTATAATCTTTGACAGCAGAGAGAACACCTGAACTGAGAGATTCCACACTGTGACAGATCCGATACAACAAATCACCACCAACACTGACACAGATCAGTAGGCCCAGCAAGCACTAGAAGAGCAGGGTTTGGAATCATGATGATGTCTTCACTCACTGATACATTGCACGTGAAAGACGGCTGGCTGGCTAGGTCACATTCACACAGACATGAGACATCAGAGTCAGACATTACCTTCCTCTGCACGTGCAGCTCCGCCTCTATTGATGAATGGGAAGAGAAGGGCTGGAACTCCACAGTGATCAGACGCCACCAGCTGGCTTGCAGTAACGGACTGAATCTGAGAGGAAAACTGGAAGGAGCGGCAGCTCAGCTGCTACACTGGCCCCAGACACCGGCATCTTCCTCTGTCCTTTCTTCCTCCCCTCTGCCGCCCTTCCCCTCAGCTGAAGGATCATTCATGACATGGCAGCATCCCATAGAGAAAGTGCCAGCCTCTGCTGTGCCCAGGCGCTCATAGGTGGCAGTGCGCCCTAGGTGGCAATCTAGTTTGCCTAGTTGAAGAACCAGCCCTGCCTATGTGGATGTGTGTGTGTTCATGTTAAAAGTCATATCCCATATCCCTGTATACTGTGTTTACTAAGAAGCCCCTCCAGAGTTTTTTGAAAATATCAATACTTCCCACTGACACCACTGATTGTGGAAGAGAGTTCCACATCCTTACCACCCTGACAGTGAAAAACCCCTTCAGCAGTTCAAGGTTAAACCGATTCTCCTCCATTTTCATTGAGTGGCCATGTGTCTTCTTACACTCCCTGAAACTGAATAGTTTATTACCCATGCTAGAATTACCATTACAATATATGTATATCACTATCATATCTCCTCTCAAGCGTCTCTTCTCCAGGGAGAATACGTTTAATGTTTGTAGTAACTCGTAACTGAGGTCATCCTGTCCCCTTATTGGTTTTGTTGCTCTTTTTTGGATTCTCTCCAGTTCCAGTACATCCTTCTTCAGGACAGCACAATCAAGATGTGGACGAACAAGAGTTTTATAAAGTGTCAGGATTATAGTTTTATATGAAAAAAAGATGGAGTGCAATATATGTCAATTGTCAATAAATAGAGTCAGTGAATCATATGAATAGGCCATCACCTAAATCCAAATAAAATAAAATTAAATATAATTTTCTGTGTCTAAGAGTCAATAGTCATTCATCACTGTAATAGAATCTTGTTTAATCCTTCTTAATCTCACAATCCCTTAGTGGTTAGCTCCCCCATCAACCTAGTGCAATACATGTGATCACCTTTACAACTGGACCCCAATCTAAATCAAGGTCACACAGGCACAATTTCAACAATCCCAAGGGATATCTAAAGCATTCCTCTACCTTCTTCTCTTCTTCCTTCTTCCTCCACTTCCAGCGCACAAGCACAGGTGCATGCAAGCAAAAATAAAAAATACAGTGCTCTCCGTACCCAAATGACCAATTTTTATACATCCAAGAAATGCGCTCATGTTAGTATTATGCATGCATACCAACAAATAAATGTATCCAGGATTAGGAATAATGCAAACCCATATGTGTGCTGTGCTATCGCTAGCTCTTCACCTCCTATAGAGGACCCCAATATATATCAAGGTCACATAACCTTGCAATATGCGGAACTCGAGTGCCAGGTAAACAACATACTGTTCAGCGATCACTGTCCCTGGGACAGATTGCTCTATCTGTCCTTCTAATAATTGAGTCCCTTATCACCGGTATCTGCCATGCCTGTATCCATGACCCCCTCCTTACAGGAGCAGTCCTTCCCCTGGCAGTTAGAGGAGGAAGGCTGTTCCAGCAATGCCTCCCCCTGAGCTAATATCCCAAACATCATGCAACTTGGCATATTTATTGGGATGTACCAACTCAGGACTTGCCTCTCTAAGGCTCTTTCCTCTACCCCGCCTTCTAACTGTCACCCATCTACCTAACTCTGACTCCAATACCTCCATATCCTCACCCCCCCTCTATATTGGCACTCGCCAGCACCTGCTGGGTAATGTCCAAGCTCCTTTCCAGGTTGTTGATGCTTCGCAGTGTTGCCACCCGATTCTCTAGATCCAGGATCTGGGCTTCCAGAGAAAAAACTAGCTCACATCTCACACAGCAGTATTCGCCCTCAGAACGACTCTTCAAGGAACGTATATATGGAGCAAGATGTGCACTGGATCGCATCACCAATCCTGTTGGACATTTCGCCCTCTACCTAATAGGGATAATCCAGGGGAAAAAAAGTAATTTAAATATATATAAAAATGGTATTCCAAGTTACATCAAAATACTCCCAATACTCCAAATTACTCCTAGCCCTCCAAGTTACCCTAAATTAATCCCAATATTCAAGTTACTCCAAGTTACTACCAGTATTTCAGTTTATTTCCAGTACTTCAAGTTACTCCAATATACTCCCAGTACTTCAAGTTACTCCAAATCACTCCCTGTACTGCAAGTTACTCCAAAAATACTCCCTTGTACTCTGAATTATTCCAAATCACTCCCAGCACTCCAAGTTACTTCAAAACACTCCCAGTACTTTGTTACTCCAAATCACTCCCAGTACTCCAAAAGACTCCCAAGTTCTTTGAGTAACTCCAAATCACTCCCAATACTCCAATTTATTCCAAAATACATCCAGTACACAGAATTACTCCAAAAGCCCCAGGTTACTTCCGGTGCTCCAAACTACTTCGAAGCACTTGATTCAGTACTCACAGAGCCATCACAGTACCCCAGCTCACCTGAAATCTGTCCTATCAACATGTTCCACTCCCACAGCGTGCCTGCAGCTCCTGTCAGTGTGCCAGAGCTCCTCTTCTTCAGTGTGTCCCACTCCCTTCAGCTGATCCTGCTGTCAGTGTATCCGGACTTTTGACTCCTGCAGCAGTATTTACAACCCAGAGTTTAGCCGTGTCTCTCCTGCTCTCCAGCAGCAAGGAGCTTGCTGCCTCCTACCGTCTTCAGTTTCCACCTCTCAGCATGACAGTGATTGCCGCCGCCTCCTCCTTCTTCTTGGTGATCACACTTTAAATGATACAACGCAGATCTTTGAGAATTCCGTAGTTTTTCAGAACTATCCATACCCCAGTCATCATACAGAATCATCAGTACTCATGTAACCATTGTATTATGCCAGAATATACAGTTGTGCACAAAAGTTTGAATATCCTGGCAAAAATTGCGAAATTTTGGCATTGAAATTGAAAATATGACTGATCGTGCCAAAAACTGTATTTAAGGATAGTGATCATCTGAAGCATACATAGCATCATAGCTGTTTGGCACATGTTTAAATCATATAACAGAAATCACCCAAATGGCCCTGAAAAAAAGTTTATATACCCTGGAATGTTTGGCCTTGGTAGAGATACACAAGGTGACACACACAGGTTAAAATAGCCTGTGGCTTTTTAAATTGCAATTAGTGTCTGTGTATAAACAGTCAATGAGTTTGTTAGCTCTCACATGGATGCACTGAGCAGACTATAACAGAACAAGTGGGGGGAGGGGCCTGAACATGGCGCTATGAGACTGCTAAGTGCAAGAGCTCCTGATGCCTGCCATTTGGAGACTGTCTGGAGCTAGACCTCTTTGGATTTCACCCCATAGGTCTCATTGGATGCTGCTGGTGGTCCCGACCAGAGCTGTGCGGTGTGTCCACGGCATCTGTGGCAGCAGGCAGTAGCAGTGAGCCCTGGTGGAAGGACCAAGCTGCAGAGGACTGGGATCCCGGAGCTCCCAGAGGGATCGGGAGTCAGCTGACGGAGCTGCTCTATGGAGTGCAAGGGGTGCGGAGAGAGGGGAATGGAGGAGGCGCCTGAGAGGACCAAGCACGAAGGGACTGTCCATGTGGGGATGTGCTAAACTGTCAGCTGGATGTCCCAAAGACCTGGGAAAGAGTGACATACTTTGGGAGACCCTGAGACCAGGAGATACCCATGGACACAGGACATCTTGAACTCCTGCCCAGACCCCCCTCAGGATATCCTGCAAACTGGGGCAAGAGACTCCGACAATGATAGAAGAGCGCACGTAGATAGATGGACCCAGAACTCCAGGCTCGGAGGGTGATGGTGAGTTGTCATGGGCAAGAGATTTAAGCTGCTGCTGTCTCTGTTGTTAGCAATTGCATACCTGAATTGTGGGGCTGGGCAGTCAGAAGATTAAGGAACTGGGGGATCTCAGTAGCCAAGTGTTGTTGCGAATAACGTTTACGTTATTAAAGTTATTTGGGACTCTAAAAGTTACTGAAGAAGAACAAGCAGGACGGGCCTTCCCAAAAATCAGTGGCTAAGCTTAGCTAATATGAAGAGCAGATCCACTAAAGGTGGGGGTGTAAAAACCCCACAACCCAATGCAAATAATAGCACAGTAAAGAAATACATACCATTGCAGGAAAAAAGCCCAGAGACACAATGCTTGGAGAAACAACGGGGAGCAGTCTAGACGGTCATTTTGAGTGCAGGAAGGCAATCAGATCAATGAATCCATAAATGTTGACAGTGTAAATGATCAAAATGTCTCGGAACAACAGAGAGATATATCACAGATCCCTACAAAATCAGAGATGGTGGAAATATTTGCAAAATTGGAACTTTCCATGAAAAATGAAATGGCAGTGATTCATAAGTATCTGGGACGAATGTTAACAAGAGTAGAAGAAGCAGAGGAGAAAATGGAGACATAGACCCAGCAGATTATTAACTTGAAGATGCAGGTGGAAGAGATGCAAAGGGAACAGAGAAAGCTCTCATTTAAATTGGAAGATCAAGAGAAGAGAGAGAGAAGAAATAATTTAAGGATTTGGGGACTACCAGAAGATTCACATGAAGAAGACCTTCGGGAAAAAATAATAGGTAGATTAGCCACAGATCCTTTGGAAATTGAGATAATACATAGGCTAAGACGCCCACAAGGAGCAACACCAGATATCCCTAGAGACGTGATTGTTCATTTCCATCACTATGAGGATAGAAAGAGAATATGGAAAAAACTGCAGGAGATCGCAGAAATAAAATTTGGAGAAACAAAGTTGCAAGTATTTGCTGACATTGCATTTGAGACATTAGGTAAAAGAAGATCGTTGAAACCTCTATTGGATCAGATGAGGGAGAAAAGAGTTCAATATAACTGGGGATTCCCAGCATGCCTGATAAGATGGAAAGACATGAAATTGGCAAGGCTGAGATTCCCAGAAGAACTTAGTGACTTTTGTAGAAAACTAGAACTGCAGAATGTGGACATTGCTGGGTGGTCAGAGGGGTCTAATGAGAGTGTAAGGTGGAGAAAAGAGAAGTGGCAGTTGCTAAATAAAAAAAGATGATAGATGGAGGTGGGACGGAGGGGGGGGTCAGGGGAGAGAGATGTGGTGGAAGGGGAGAGGAGGGGGGTAGCAACCCCCATCCTCCCCCTCGGGCTTAGGGAGATGGGTCCCCCTCTTTTTTTTTTTTTTCCTCTCTCTCCTCTCTCTCCCCCATCCCCCCCCCCCCTTTGTATCCTTAGGGAATTTCTGAGAAAGATAAATAAGATATGGCGTTGCATCAGGAGGTTAAATAAGATACTAAACTCTATACCCTTATGCTGAGAGCCAGGGGCCAGAGTAGGCGTGCATGTTTAGAGCTATACCACAAAATAGGAATCAATAGTGGGGAAATCTCACGTCAGATTCCAGGGCAATGTGAAGGCCAGAGGTTTTTTAAGAGTAATCTAGGTAAGGGAAGGGGAGGATGGAAGGTGTGGCGGAGGTTAGGAGGGGGGAGGGGGGTTGGGATGGGTGGGGTAGGAAGAAGGTCCATGATTTGAGTAGTCTATGTTTATTTCCCCTTGAATGGAAATGTAGGAAAGAAATGCAATGGAAATTACTTTAAGACATCTGAAAAATATCTGGAAGTGGTGGGAGTCCCAGGCAGGAGAACTGGTAGGAGGTAGGAGAAATAAACTGAACAATTGGAAGGCCGTATATGAAGAAAAAAGAAAGGAGAGGGGGGAGAAAAGAGAGAAATGGCAAATGAAAGGAAAAGGAGGAAGGGAAAGAGGAGAAAGAAATATGAAAAGGGAAAGGAAAGGTTGAAGAGGAGGAGAGAGAGAAGAGAAGAAATGTAGGAGGAGATGTCCAAAGAAAAGGGATACAGACATGGACAGCAAAATCTGGAAAGAAAGAGATGGAAAGAACTATATGGACAGGGGTAACTGGATGGGGGGTGGGGATAAAAGGGGGGGGGGAGTTGGGGATAGATAATTAAGGTGAAATGTTTGTATTTTTTATAAATATAAGGTTGATTCATGTATTGGAAAAAAAATTAATAAAAGATATAATAATAATAAAAAAAAAAGACTTGCGTAACAAGCTAATGGAAGTTTAAAAAGATTAAAAAGGATATAAAAAGATATCCAGAGCCTTGAATATGGCAGTCAGTACTGTTCAATCACTTATAAAGAAATGGTACATTTGGGGATCTTTTGACACCAAGCCAAGGTCAGGTAAACCAAGAAAGATTGCAGCCACAAATGCCAGAAGAATTGTTTGGGATACAAAGAAAAACCCATAGGTAACCTCAGGAGAAATACAGGCTGCTCTGAAAAAAAAGATAATGTGGTTATTTTTAAGGAGCCCAATACGATGATACTTAAACAAAAATGAGCTGCATGGTCTAGTTGCCAGAAAGAAACCTTTACAGTGTCAGTGCCACAAAAGAGCACAGTGTCAATGTGTTGTCGGGCATATTGTAACTGGTCTTTTTTGTGGCATTGGCGCAGTGTTACTCAGTTCTTTTGGCAATTCTTTTCTGCTCCCCATGGCTCAGTATCTAGTATCTTCCCTCCATGCTACTGCCTTTACCAGGTTCTCCTGTCCCATCAGGGAGACCTGTACTGATGCGACCTGTGTCCTTGGCTTCCCTGCACACAGTGAGAGGAAATGACGTTGTTCCTCCCACTGTTTGATGTCAGAAACCAGAAGCAATGAAGATTTTGTCACTTTCAGTTTTGGTTTGATTTAAAAAAGCCATTACTGGCTTGTGAAAGCATCTGATCAAACCAAACTCAGTTTGATCAGATGCTTTGGAAGCTAGAGGAGAGATACGGGGTCTAACAGATCCAAAATCTCTCTAAAAAGAGGACCTGTCATGGCCCATGCTATCACAAAGGATGTTGTTCATCCCTTGTGACAGCAATAAAGTTCAACCAAAAAAATGTAAACGTATAGTGTTAAAAAAAATTACATAAAATAAATAAATTGTTTAGTAAAGGCACATTAAACTCTTAGGTCATCCCCTTGGCTTTACTGCAAGAATTAGCAAATTATTTTAACAGTTCTTGATATCCTGTCTGCGCTAGGTGAAAAAGATCCCTATAGCTCTGGTTCCCCTGTGTCAGTGAGTGGCTGGCTGCAGGGGAAAAGAAGGAGCGTTTATAATGGCTGGAACATTGAAGTCTATGGGTGACATCACTGTTCCTGGCATTCCCAGCAATTGTAATCCCTCCCTCCTCTTCCCTGGAGCCACCACTCATTGAAACGGGATCACGTGACCGGACTTGGAGCAGGCTGAAGAAAGGTAAATATACACATCTCTTTTAGAAAGGACAGGTAGCAGGAGGGGGCATTGTTTGGATTAGTTATGGTCAGGCAGTTATTTCACTTTAAGGAATTAAGGAAGCATCATTGCCATGCCATCACATAAAGCTGCATTATGTGGACTCTAATGGCAAGTTCAACAGATATTTATGGGAGTCTGCAGAGTAACTAAGAAAAAACTGAAAATGCAGATGCACGTATAATTAATTACTGCAGCACATATTTTTTTAATAGGAGGCCATAGTTCTATGTTGTACTTTAAAAATTTTACTGCACAAGGAAAACGTATGTGCCTTATTCATTTCAGTATCCATCCAACTGTACCAGCATTATGGGAAAATGAATCTGGCAACAGCAAGAATGCTGAATCTTGCCCTTCCATGACCTACAGAACACAATGTATAAAATGCATTATTAACTAGTATAATTCCTAGCCAAGCTTGAAGGTTCATTTGGATCCCCCAAAATTAGTTTATATTTAAGACAATTTAATGACTTTGTAAAATTCATAGTGCTTTACAGAAATATGATCTCTTCTCAGTAATGAGACCTATTCAGGATTTATCAAAAGCGGGTGCAAGCTTCCTCCCTTTTTTCAAGGTCATATTTCATTGATTTAATTTGCATTCAAATTGGCCAGGATTTGGCGCTGCGCAGTGACTTGAATGATTTTCTATCAAGTTCAGCGAGAATGTCTAATGAACAACCTCACATAAAGAACATAATGTTAAAACTTAATGTGGTGACAGGAGAATGCAATTAATAGCAAAGTGGAAATGCAAACTAAAAAAGATAAAGGATTAGAGAGGAATATGTGATTTCGATACTGTAACTGTTCTGCTGTGTAAGACATATTGTATAAGAAAAATTAGGAGGTAGCAGACCATCAGTAGCTAATAGAAGTTGTGCAGTATATACAGTAAGCCTCTGTTAAATTAGAACCCCCTCTGAAACAAAATAATTTCATTTTGGACAGGATGTGATTGAAGAACTTTATGTGTCTAGCTGTGCCAAACCAGCGGACAGTGAACATAATCAGAATGATACAGATGCTAATGTATACTCATAAGGCCCTCTCTTATGAACCTACTTTATTGATGGCAGCTAAACAAAAATCATCTGGTTCCAGAAACAATTAAAAGTAGAATAAGACACTAGGCAAAACAGCAGCTTGTTAGGGTGACCAGAGTGAGCCCTGTTCACTTGTCCCCTAGGGGCCACTCAGGAGTAGTCAATTCTGTCTCACACTCTACCATAACTTTGTAAATCCATAGGCCAAAATGCGCTTACAGAATTACACCCATGCAAAATTTATTTGTCTTGCACTGCTGAACATAAGTATTTGAACACCTCAGAAAATCAGTGTTAATATTTGGTACAGAAGCCTTTGTTTGCAATTACAGAGGTCAAACGTTTCCTGTAGTTCTTGACCAGGTTTGCACTGCAACAGGGATTTTGGCCCTCTCCTCCACACAGATCTCCTCTAGATCTGTCAGGTTTCGGAGCTCTTGCTGAGCAACACGGAGTTTCAGCTCCCTCCAAAGATATTCTATTGGATTTAGGTCTGGAGACTGGCTAGGCCACTTCAAGACCCTTGATATGCTTCCTACGGAGCCACTCCTTGGTTATCCTGGCTGTGTGCTTCGGGTCGTAGGCATGTTGGAAGACCCAGCCACGACCCATCTTCGATGCTCTGACTGAGGGAGGAGGTTGTTGCTCAAAATCTCACAATAAATGGCCCCATTCATCCTCTCCTTAATACAGTGCAGTCGTCCTGTCCCCTTCGCAGAAAAGCACCCCCAAAGCATGATGTTACCACCCCCATGCTTCACAGTAGGGATGCTGTTCTTGTGATGCAACTCATCCTTCTTTTTCCTCCAAACACGATGAGTGAAGTTTAGACCAAAAAGTTCTACTTTGATCTCATCTGACCACATGACTTTCTCCCATGCCTCCTCTGGATCATCCAGATGGTCATTGGCAAACTTCAGATGGGCCTGGACATGTGATGACTTGAGCAGGGGAACCTTCCGTGCAATGCATGATTTGAAACCATGACAGCGTAGTGTTCTACCGACAGTGACCTTTGAAACTGTGGTCCCAGCTCTCTTCATGTCATTGACCAGCTCCTCCCTTGTAGTTCTGGGCTGATTCCTCACCTTTCTTATCATCAGTGATACCCTGCGAGGTGAGATCTTGCATGGAGCCCCAGTCCGAGGGAGACTGACAGTCGTCTTTAGCCTCTTCCATTTTCTAACAATTGCTCCAACAGTTGATCTATTTTCACCAAGCTGCTTGACAATTGCCCCGTAGCCTTTTCCAGCCTTGTGGAGGTCCACAATTTTGTCTCTGGTGTCTTTTGACAGCTCTTTGGTCTTGCCCATGGTAGTAGTTGGTGTCTGACTGTGGGGTGGACATTTTAGAAGGCACAGTAACAGGTCTTTTAGAGCCAGAATTCTTGCTGTTTCTTAGGTGTTCAAATACTTATGTTCATCAGTGCAAGACAAATAAATTCTTTACAAATCATACAATGTGATTTTATGATTTTTTTTTTTAATTCTGTCTCTCAGAGTGGGAATGCACCTACAATGTGAATTTCAGACCCCTCCATGATTTCTAAGTGGGAGAACTTGCAAAATCGCAGGGTGTTCAAATACTTCTGTTCCTCACTGTAAATTCTCTATTTTACTGAACAATCCCTAAGTTACATTTGAGGTAGTTCAATGCAGTGTATAACTTCATCCCCACATACATTACTATACATCGCAATCAATTGACTGTGCTGTTGTTGATGATGCTGCCAACTGTTAGTGACGTTCATACCTAATAGATAAGGTCCATAGCACAAAGGCCATTGCTGTGGCTGCCCTAGGTAATGAGTTCCTTTGGAGGATTTGCAGTCAAACAAACAGATCACATCATACACAAGTGTTCTCCATGCAACTGCCACACTGGACGGCCCTGGACCAACTTGGTTCTCCTTTTTATAATCTGTACCAATGGGAAATAACACACATGCAGGGGCAATCAAGGCACATTAATCCCTGCATGCACCAGCCAAGATTTAAAGGTACTCTACAGAAATAGGCAGCAGCAAAAAAAAAACCAACATAATACGAAGTAGGCACTTATCTACAAGTTTTTACCCCTCATCCCTGTGCCCCATTTTCATTGTCTGTACTGGCATAATTTTAAACAATGAGCAATAGCTTAAAGCATGTGTGCTATCCCCCTGGCTTAGCAAAACATTTAAAGGTTGCAGCTGAGTCCTCTGAACATACATCAGGCTCTTGACTCCGGTCTTCATTGGATTTTGGAAGATCTGGCTATGTCTGGATCATAAGCTAACAGTGATTTATTTCTTACATGGTTCCTGGTTGGAAAAAAATAAGCCTTTCAGATCTATAATGTTTTCTGCATATGGAGTCCATGCCTATAATATTATACGTTTAGAGACAATTCAGACTTTCAGTATAGACCACTGGTACTCTCACCACTGGTTTGCCTTGATGTAATTCACTCCCTTGCTGCTATTCATCTGGCATATTGTATAGTCATCTCTGAATTCAGCTTTGCTGACTTAAAGCCCAACCAAAACCACTAAATGTATAACTTTAATGTAGTTGGGCTGCATAATAAATATGCCTCCTTTTACTTTTTATCAGCTAAGTGCTGCAGAACAGGTTAGAAAAAAAAAAAAAAAAATTAAAAATCTGCTACCAACACGTAGGAAAGCTACATTTAGGCTCTCAGACACAAGCTCTCCTGCAGTCTGGCCAACCCCACTGAACACTGCTCTGATCAACGTCATGCTCTCACTCCCTGGACAGAGCTGTTGATTGTAGTCATTTTCATTGTCAGAGAGATGAGCTGGTGCTTGTGTGTGAGAACAGCAGTCTAACTCTCCTAGTGCTGCCAGCACTATATATACACACTTTCTTCTTCTTGAAGTATAATATTTTATTTCCAGTTATGATGAATTGATGAATTTAGGATCCCACTGCATATCCTCAGAAACTTACTTAAATCCAAGAATAGTTTTTTCTATTATTATTATTCTATTATTATCGGTATAAGGCAGCAATGGGCAAACTACGGCCCGGCGGACCTTTTAATCCGGCCCGCGGAGCGCGATACATTGGCTGTCAGGATGTGTGTAGGCGGGGCAGCGTGACGAACGTGAGGGGAGCTAGGCTCCTCTCACAGTCCGCCCTGAAGACCGGAACGGCGCGGGAACACGGCGACAGGAACGCGCGGAGCAAAGGTAAGTAAATTGACACAGGGGGGACTTACTATAGGGGGGATGAATTACTATATGGGGGATGAATTACTATATGGGGGATGAATTACTACAGGGGGGATGAATTACTACAGGGGGGATGAATTACTATGGGGGATGAATTACTATATGGGGGACGAATTACTATGGGGGATGAATTACTATGGGGGATGAATTACTATATGGGGGATGAATTACTATATGGGGGATGAATTACTATATGGGGGATGAATTACTATGGGGGATGAATTACTATATGGGGGATGAATTACTATATGGGGGATGAATTACTATGGGGGATGAATTACTATGGGGGATGAATTACTATATGGGGGATGAATTGCTATGGGGGATGAATTACTATGGGGGATGAATTACTATATGGGGGATTAATTACTATGCTTACTATGGGGGAATATTACTATACTTACTATGGATGACACATACACATCATTCATCTACTCTTGGTCCGGCCCCCGGGTCCAATATATGAACCCATTGCGGCCCTCAAGTCAAAAAGTTTGCCCACCCCTGGTCTAAGGACTAGTCCTGTCCTTATATACATGAGAAATGAACTTGAGGGGAAAAAAAGGTGGGGGGGGGGAGAAAATAAGAAAAACCAACAACATTTTTCTTATTTACTTTCTTTCCCCCTCCCCCCCCCCAAGCCCCATCTCCTGCCTGTTGGTAAGAATCATGTCTATGTATTTATGCATGCTGTTTTGTAATGTTCTTTTGTTTTTTAGAAATAAGAAAATGTATCTGTATATAAAACCTGTCATATGGGAACATACCCTATGCAGCTATACAAAGCCATACAAAGCAGTGTGCAGGAACTGACAGGGGAGATATCTGTGTTGTTTATACACAGGTCTCTCCCCCGGTGGAGATACTCAGCAATCACCGGGCGCCGGTGAGTAATCATCATTTGGGACCTGGTGATTGACAGCCGAGGCCGTGAATGGCAGCACGAGTAGGATGCCACACCCCCCCTACCCAGAAATGCAAAATCATGTATATATACACATGATTTTGCTCACCCCTGCCGCCCTGTAGCAGCCAATTGTGCATAGGTGCTTATACAGAAGCATCATCTTCCATGCTCCAAGATTGTAAGCTCCAAGGAGCAGGGCCCTCCTAACCCTCTTGTTTTGAACTGTGTCATTGCTGTATTGTCTCCCTTTATATTGTAAAGTGCTGAGCAAACCATTGAAGCAATATAAATCCTGAATAATAATAATACTGCCGTGACCTTCCTGACAGTAGAGAACCTGACTGAAGAGTCAGGCATCTAGTATTCATGTTGATCATAAAAGGTCATTAAAACTTGCTGGACAGATGTAGTTAATTTAAGGGGACCATATACTAATACATTTTGTTTGCATATCATTTGGATGTCTGCCACCTTTTTATGGATCTTTGTGCTCATGTCCCCTTGCAAAATAATTTTGTTTATTTCTAGGCTCTAGCAATTATTTTTTTACTGGCAAAAAATAAATGCGACAGGTTTTTATTTAGGGCTGGGATTTTTCCTAAGGTTGTGATGGGGACTGGAGTGTATCAAATTATAAATCCGTATCCAGAGTTTTTGGAATTTAGGACAACTTCACCAAATGTAGTGAATAGAGTCTTGGCTGTCAGATAACCTGATGCAGAGAAGCAAATTATTGGTAGTATACACTGTATTTAACAACTTGTTCTGGAGTTATTATTATTATTATACAGGATTTATATAGCTCCAACAGTTTGCTCAGCGCTTCACAATATAACAGGAGACAATACAGCAACAATACAGTTCAATACAAGAGGGTTAGGAAGGCCCTGCTGCTTGGAGCTTACAATCTAAGAGGGAGGGGCTAGTGGTACAAAAGGTAATAATTGTGGGAGGATGGACTGATAGGAGGAAGAGAAGATTCCATTATTAGCTGGATAGACTTCCCTGAAGAGATAGGTTTTCAGAGATCGCCTAAAAGTGAGCAGAGTAGGCAATAGTCTGATAAATTGGGGTAGAGAGTTCCAGAGGATGGGGAGGCTCTGCAGAAGTCCTGGAGATGAGCATGGGAGAAGGAGACAAGGGAGCTAGAGAGCAGGAGGTCATGCGAGGAGTGGAGAGGACGATTTGGGTGACATTTGAAGACCAGATTGGTGATGCAATTTGGGGCAGAGTTATAAATGGCTTTATATGTTATTGTTAATGTTTTGAATTTTATTCGTTGGGCAATGGGAAGCCAGTGAAGGGATTGGCAGAGAGGGATGGTAGATATGGAACGGTTAGTAAGGTGGATGAGTATGGCAGCAGCATTCATGATAGACTGAAGAGGGGATAGCCTGCGATTGGATTTGGGGCTGAAAGGACAGATGGGAGTCTAGGATTACACCTAGTACCCTGGCATGAGGGGAGGGACTGATGGTTGTATTATTGATCTTGATGGAGAAGTCACGGGAGGGGGCACGGGCTGGGGGGAATAGTATGAGCTCAGTTTTGGAAAGATTGAGTTTGAGGTAGTGGAATGACATCCATGCCGATTTATCACTTAGTAGGTTAGTAATGCGAGAGGAGACTGAAGGGGTAAGGTGAGAAGTAGAGAGATAAATATGTGTGTCATCGGCATAGAGATGGTACTTAACCACCTCCCTTCCGGCCGTTGTATATAAACGGCCGGACGGTGGCAGTGCAGGGTCGGGTGGCCATTTATAAATGGCCTCCCCGCACCCTGCTTGTACGCGCTCCCTGGGAGCACGCAGCACCGCGATCCGGTGACGGCTGTGTCCTCCGGACACAGTGGAACACCGATCGTTGGACGGGACCTCTGTGCGAGGTCCCAATCATGTGATCACTGATTGGCCAATCAGTGATCACATGCAGAGTAGTAAGCAAGATGTCCCTTGTGACATCATTGCTTAGTACATGTGAAATCTGTGAATGATCACAGAGGTCACATGGTACAAGGCTATTCACAACAGCCTTGTACCATATGACAAGCTGTGAAGCCGCGGCCTCAATTTTGGGCCGGCCGCTGGAGGCTTCCAGGACCCCGGCCGCGGGTTCGTGGCTCCTGCCGGAGACCGCAGATGATGCCCCAGCTGCGATTTCGGGTCCCCCCCATCGCTATCCGCGGGTGGGACAGATCCTGGCAGTGTGGAAGACCTGGCATCAGAGCCGTCCTGGCAGTCTCCCAGTCCATCCTTGCGGGATGCTGAGCTCCTGCGCCGCTTCAAATTCCTGCTGCAGTCAGAATTGTCCTCCGCTACCTCCAAGCTGGCCGACCGTCTTTCGCAGGAAATTCTGGAGTTGGGCAACCGGACGAACGATCTCGAAGATAAAATGGACGCTGCAGCCACGGTCATTGAAAATCACGAACAGGATTTTTGCGACCTTAAGAAAGAATTGGCGGACGCGCTGCTACGGCTTGAGGATTTCGAAAATCGTTCCCGCCGTGGCAATTTGCGGTTAAGGGGTATCCCGGAAATGATCACGGATCTTACTTCCACCGCTACTGCTCTGTTTCAGGAGCTGACACCTGCTATTCCCATTGACCGGCTTGAATTTGACCGCATACATCGTGCATTGGGCCCCAGACGACCGGATGGGCCCCCGAGGGACATTATCATCAAGTTTACTTATTACCACACTAAGGAAACTATCCTCTTGGCGGCAAGAAACAACCCTGATCTCAGCTTCCCCGGCGGGGCCGCTTCCTCTGGGCCGCATCTGGGAGTGGTCGTCCAATAGGAAGAGGGCCCTCCCTCAGACCCCTCCGCGATCACGTCCTTCCTGTTCTTCTCCTGGCTGAAGATGCGTCTTGGACCTCCCATGTATCATCTCACTGATGGACTTCTCTGACGGGACCGTGAGTTTGACCCTTAGAGCTTCCCCCAGTTTGTTAGCATTCCGGGTTGGCACTGGTCCAGCTTGCTCCCTTGGGCTCCATCACTGGTTGGGGGGGGGGGGGGTCTCCTCCTGGACTTACAAATTGTGACTTTCTGCTGCCACAGCCTATTTCGGGTCCGGGTGATGGTTTTCGGGTCTCCCCTGGTGGCATGGGGTGATGGTTCCCTCGGGCTCCGGGGTGGGAGGTTGACCTGGTAGGCCCGGTTGGGTGGGAGGCGGTTGGCCCCCATGGTTCTCCGGGTTTCTCTGGGGAGGTCATCACGGAGGTCCTCGCTCCTGGGACTTTTAGTTTTATTATTTTGGTACCCCGTTCTATTATGTTCATTGCCTTTTTGCCCCCTGAGGGCTTATGTTTTTGATATTTCCATTTGCAGCCATGTGTCCGGTGGTAGAGCCACCCCTAACTGGTATCCTTCACGTGTAGGATGCACGTCACCATTGGCGTGACACGATTGTATTGTTGTATATACTTTTTGTGTCTTTTTCCTTTCTTTGTTTTTTTTTCTTCTCCGTTTTTTTTTTCTGTTTTTGTTTTATGCAGGGTTCCGGGATGCAACGGTCCGATCGCCATTGGGAGTGGAAATTGCTGGTTGCTTTATGCTTTTTTCTGCTGAGCGTGTTGCGCTGATGCCACCATGGCCTCGCCCCTTTTGAAAATACATTCACAAAATGTTCAAGGCTTCAATTCGCCTCAGAAGCGGGCTAAAGTTTTTCATCACCTCAAATCGCAACAAATTGACATGGTATGTTTACAAGAGACCAGGTTTTCTCAGTCCTCCGCTCCGCGTTATCTTTCACCTCACTATCCCACCTTTTACACGGCCTCGGCTCCTGAGAAGCGTCGGGGTGTACTGATAGCTTTTAAACGCAATCTCCCTTTTGTCTGTGCTCGGAATATAGCGGACCCCACGGGCAGGTATTTGCTTCTGCAGGGCACCCTCTGGGACCAGGAGGTTACTTTTGTCTCTTACTACGCGCCTAATCGTTTTCAGCATAAATTCTTTTCGCATCTTTGCACCATTGTTTCCCGACACTCCAAGGGTCTTCTTCTTGTTTTGGTGGATTCAAATGTGACTTTGGATTCCACATTGGATAGGCGCTACGCACGGGGGGGGGTGGCCCCTTCTCATGACTTGGTGCTGGAGGAACGTATGCGCTCTCTCTTGCGGATGGTGGGGCTGGTGGATGTCCGGAGGGAACTTCACCCAACTGAACGCGACTTTACATTCTATTCCAATCCTCATGACAGTTTTTGTAGAATTGACCATATATTCATGCAGGTTCAGCAGCTTCCCTTGGTCCGACGGATAACTATTCCCTCCTCACCCTAGTCGGACCATGATCCCTTGGTACTCCTCCTTGCCCTCTCTGGGTCAGAATGGCGCCCTTTTCATTGGCGCATCAACGACTCTTTATTGACCACTCAGACTACCTGCCAACAAATAGAATTTTTTTTAAGAACATACTTCACGGAAAACTCGGGATCGGTCTCTTCGGCAGTGCCCCTATGGGAGGCGCATAAGGCCATGGTGCGGGGTCATGTTATACAGCTGGCGGCGGTCCGGAAGCGGGAGCGCTGACTTTTGGAGCTTCATTCTCTCCTGGCCTCTGCGGATGCGCGTTGGAAGTCATCTCCACCCGCAGCCCATAAACGCGCTTGGGACGCTCTGGCGACAGAGTTGGACCTACTTGCCTCTTCGGAGGCGGAACGGGCCCTGCGTTGAACCAAACACAAATTTTATTCTTGTGCTAATAAGCCAGGTCCGACGCTGGCCAGGAAACTCAATTCTGTGGGGAAACCCCATAAACCGATCCGACTGCGACTTCCCACAGGTGGCTGTACTTCTAATCCCCAGCAGATTGTTTCCCGATTCTCGGACTTCCTTTCGCGCCTCTACGCTAAACCAGATCCCTTCCCTGTGGCTCAAGCTGAGGCATTCTTTCAAGATCTCCATCTTCCTGGATTATCCAAGGCAGCACAGGTGGCCCTCAACGCCTGTGTTACCATACCGGAAGTGCTCCAAGCTATCAAATCTTTACGGTCCACTGCGGCCCTAGGTCCCGACCGCTTCTCAGGTCTCTATTATAAGAAATTCCCGGCCCTGTTGGCGCCCTTTCTGGCTGACTATTTCAATGAGTTACGACGGGGCTCCTTGCCCTCTCCAGACGCGCTTAGAGCGCATATCTCCATGATTCCTAAGACGACCGATGATGTACAGGAACCGCAAGCCTTCCAGCCCATTTCTCTTCTTAATGAAGACCTGAAGATATTGGGCAAGATCCTTAGTTTTCGCATCAATAAATATTTGCGTAGCCTGGTCCACAGGAACCAAGTGGGGTTTGTCCCTGGGAGGCAGGCGGGTGATAACGTTCGTAAGGTGGTCCATCTTATACATTTTCTGTAACAGCGGAAAATCCCGGGATTCTTACTGTCCTTAGACATATATATAAAGCCTTTGATTCTCTATCCTGGGAATATCTGCGGATTGTGCTGTCTCGTTGGGGCTTTGGGGATTCTATTCTTTCTTGGATTCAGGACTTGTATTCTTCTCCTTCGGCCTCCGTTAAATACACTGGGTATTTCTCGGATCCCTTTCCTATTGGGCGAGGGATGAGACAGGGCTGCCCCCTGTCCCCGGCGCTCTTAGTCCTGGCGCTTGAGCTGCTGGCTTTAGCGCTCCGGACCGATTGCAATATATCAGGGGTTCCATATGCGGGACAGGAGTTTAAGCTGAACTTTTTTGCGGACGATGCCCTCTTGACTCTTACTAATCCTCTGACGACGCTTCCTAATTTGCAACGGGTTCTTGAGCGCTTCTCCATGATTTCAGGTCTCCGTATTAACTTGGATAAGACTGTCGCTCTCAATATTACTTTGGCTGCAGATTTGGTTTCACGCCTACAATCCCACTTCCCTTATAGGTGGGCTCCCTCTTCTCTTGAATACTTGGGCAATCGCTTGACCCCCACCTATGACTCCCTCTTTGCTGCATTCTTGGCAATTTCCGCACCTGTCTTGGACAGGACGGGTTCATTCGCCGAAAATGACCATCCTGCCGAAATTGTTATATTATTTTCACACTCTCCCAGTGCGGGTTCCCCCTCATTTTCTTCGGTTGCTTCAGGCAAAGTTTATTCCCTTCAGTAATGCAAAGGGTTTTGAACACAAGGAAGTAAAGCCCACTGAGTATGGATCACTAAGGCAATGGTCTTCTAATTTGGTGTGGGACCTGGGGGTTGTGTCCTGGTGTTCTAAAAGGGATTTTACAGTGCTTAATTTGAGGGCATACAAAATCATCCATGAGGGGCAGAAATGTTTAATGCTACAAAAATTTAAGAGATTGTGTAAATATTTGATGTCTATGTTGGACCACAGAGGAAAGGCCTTTGGGTTTTTGTATGCAGGTTGAAACAAGGAACAATGCATGATGTTCACTAAGGGAAAATGTGGGGAGATGAGGCTGCTACAATGTTTTAGGATGTCCAATTGTATGATATACTCACTGTGGAACCTAAGGGGTTAATTCTCTACATTGTGTAAAAAGACTGTATGATCCTGTCTTTTCTGTTCCTCTTCTTCCAGTGTCCCCATCCTATCTCCTGATAAGACATATCGTGTGGACACATTCAGCACATGCTCATTTTGGTGTGTATTGCTAGATAGTTTTTTTTTTTCTTGGAGCATGCATGTGATCAGCACAGGGCCAATCAGCACAGTCCAGAGGTCAGGGGTTCTGCATCCTCCTAGAGCAGAAAAACTCCTACAAGCTTTAACAAGTGCCCAGCTGAACACTGATAGCAGTCTTGTGACTATATACTGCTGACGAGAAAAGGTATTTAGCAGTTTATATTTACTAAAATAATTACATTTCCATGTTCTTTGTACCTTGGGAGACCAGATATAGTGAATGCAGGGTCCTGGGTTTAGTAACACTTTAATGCACTAAACAAGGACAGATTCCAAGTAGTGAAGGGAAACAGTTGGCATAAGTATCTGTGAGTAAGACCAACTCTCTCTGGGTGACAAGAGCCAAAGGCAACAGTAGTAGAGATCCTGTTCAGCTGTGAAGGGTAAATTGTTGTTTCTGTTGGCACTGCTGTATTCTGGTCTGCAGCTCTGTGTCATGTGGTCAGCTTGGATGATGAGACTGTAACTCAACTGTGTGCCAACGTTGGCGGCTGAGAGCACTTTGTGTGATGTCCGTAACTATGTGTAGGTAGATAGCAGATGTGATGAAATTGTCAGTGTTCACTTAGTTGGTGGATGTATGGGATTCTCTCACCCAATCAATGGTGTCCAGCAGGTCTTAGCAGTCCGTATTTCTCTGCAAACTGGATGGACTTTTGTCTTTTTTTCAGCGAGACTAACTATGTAACTATGTAAATGGGGGCCTCTACAGACTCTCTGGTCCTGATTTGGCGCCCCGTCTGGTCTCCTGCTTACAGATTGGCTCGTTGGGCAGTGTGGCAAGACTGACAATCAGCAGACTCTTTCCGCTCCTCCCACCTCTCTGACTCTGGCTCCACAGCCTGGTCCAGTACTCCAGTTGTCAGTGCACGTCCTCCTCGTCTGGTTTTCTCCTCTCTCAATTTCTATGCAGTCTCCTGGGCTTTGAGATATATACATGCTAGCTCCTTTGGGAAATGTAGTTTCCAAATGCACTGCTCCTTAGAAAAGTCCTACAATTCAGCATACAAGTTCCATATGGCTATTCTTCAACATGTGAATGCTGCTGTTCTGCAGGACACTGCCATCTTGTGTTGGTTTCAACATCCTGCATTAGACATTTATAGCAGGGTGTTACATATATATTGTACATTCACATCAGTCCCTAACCCTCAAGGAGGATACAATCTAAGATCTATAACTCACATTCATACATACACATACTAGGGCCAATTTAGAAAGGAGCCATTTAACCTACCAACATGTATTTGGAGTGTGGGAGTAAAGCGGTGGAAGCCCACATAGGCACAGGGAGAACATGCAAATTCTGTGCAGATAGTGGCGTGGTTGGGATTTGAATCAATGACCCTAGTGCTGCCAGGCAGAAGTGCTAACCACCTAGCCATCGTGCTGCCCAACTATATTTACATAGGCCCACAGGAGTAGTTCCATTGGCCATTTAGGGAGGTTAGCAGGTCTAATTTTGCTGCTCTATAGTATTTTCCAAAGTTTGATATACCAAGGCCTTCTAGAAGTTTGTGACTATAGAGACTATAACTAGCAATTCTTAGGCTGCTTTCAAACTGCAGTGCATATATTTTCACACTGCAGCACTTCTAAAATGCACTATGTGTTTTTAAAAAACACATAGCGCATTTTAAATGAATTGCAATACAGTGCATATAAGTGAATTGCTGGTTGTCAAGGATGCTGTCAGGTGCCAGCTTCTTAGCAATTCATTGGTTGTTAAGGACTCCGGCGGGTGGTTGCTTAGGAGCCGGAACCCATTGGCATCCCTAACAACTAGTGGTAAGGCCTCCCTTCTCAGTGGTCAGCATGCTCCAGCTCCTCTTGTGTAGGAAAGATGCTATCACCAAGAAGGAGGCGGAGATACAACGGGTAAGCAGGTCAGCCTGAAGCAACAGCCTTAATGTGAGGGAAGGAGGGGCTTGACCAGAGGAGCTGGATGGCAAGACTGCAGAACTCTCAGGCTACTCCAGCGGGGGATAGGGATAGCCTCCTTAACAGCCAGCATATTTTTGGCACATGACCCCAACAATGCACCTAAAAACACACCCTGGGTGTGTTTTCAGTAAATTTTTTATGTGGTTCCCATGAAAAGCACACCAAAGATGCAGCATGCAGGATTTTTCAAAAACAGCGCAAATGCAGTGCAGTGATGTGAAAAGTCTCAGGCTTTAAAGGGGGGTAAGTTTGATGCACTTTTCTCCCGTTGGAAAGGTGCTTTCTAGCGAGGGTAAAGTGCATCAGTGGGAAAGGGGTCTTAGTCTATTCTATATGAATTTTAGTATTTTCTTTTATTTCATGCAAAGGATAAAACTAAAGTTAGTGATTGGCAAACTGAAATAGTATTGTAGCTTTGGAAGTGATCTCAGTTTGATTATGTAGATAGTATCAATTCATAACGGGGAAGGCCTTACTTTAAATAAGCAAGTATGTGCTAGAAGAGAACTTCACAAAAGGCGAATATAAATTTTTAGGGAAGAAAGAACTTCCCTTGACCGGATGAAACATATTCAGTATATATATATATATATATATATATATATATATATATATAGATAGATAGATAGATAGATAGATAGATAGAGAGAGAGAGAGAGAGAGAGAGGGGGAGAGAGAGAGAGAGAGATCAAAAGAGGCATTGTAATTCCTAGTGCCAAGAAGTCTACAGACTCCCAAAAGGAACTTACCCAGCTTAGTAGTAGATGCTACATAATACGTGTCACCACCAAAAACAAAGATGAAAAACCTTCGACTATTTGTGATGTATCAAGTGACCTACAATAGAAAAAATACAAAAACAAACAAAATTACATAGTACATCAATGAAGATGGTAGCTCTCTGTGAGAAACTATATAAAGGCTCACAGATCTACAAAGGGAAATTGCATCTACGAGAAAAAACAAATCACTGCTAGCTCAAAGTAAAATAGTAATTGTATAGAAAATAGTACCAACCCAGTGTGGAAATATCTACATTAAACTACTGCAATGAACATTAGGATTTATAGAATTACCATGACAGAAAAGGTGAGAAACTTAAAAGAGTAAAGCTGAAGAATTGTAAAGTTGGTTTTGCTAGAAAAAATTAGGGATGTTAACAAGACTAATTCACCTATACCTAAGACACCTTGAGAAAGGAACCCTTCATGGCACCAAAAATGGGGCCAATGGTATTTGTCATTGACTTTGCTTTTTTTTGTATATGGTTTCTGCAATTTGACCTCATTAAAAATGAGAGGTGTATTATTATTATTAATAACCGCTGCGCTCCCCACAACCTCACAAACACCCCCTTCCCTCTCTCTGACCACAACCTTATTACCTTCTCTATCTCCTCGTCCTCTAATGCCTACCCCTCCAAATGTCATACTACTACCAGCCGTAACCTCCGCAACCTGAACACTGCCCCCCTCCACTCTGCAGCTGATCAACTCCATGACAGCATCCTCTCCCTGTCCTGCCCCGACCTGGCTATGACTGCCTATAACAACGCGCTGTCAACAGCCCTTGACTCACTAGCGCCTTTAACCACACGAAACATCAGACCCCGACCGCTCCAGCCCTGGCAGACTGATCACACCAAAACTCTCAAATGGCATAGTCGTGTCCTGGAGCAACTATGGCGCAAAACCAGATCCCAACCAGCCTTCACCCGCTATAAATCTGCCTTCCACACCTACACCTCCTCCCTCCACGCCGCCAAACAAGCCTACTACCTAACCCTCATCAAGACCCTCTCCTCCAATCCTCACCGACTCTTCTCCACCTTTAACTCTCTACTCTCTCTGCCCTCACCTCCACCCAGCACCGCACTCACCACCCTTCAGATTGCCAATCACTTCAAAAACAAGATTGACACAATTCGCAAGGACATCACCACAGCTTACACTCTCTCCAGACCCGCCCCTCTCACACAGATACCCCCTCATCACCCCTCTCCCATGGCCCCACCACTGCTCTGACCTCCACCCCACCCAACATTCCTCATACTGAAGCCCCCTCAACACTCCACACCTTCGACCTTACTACCACTGAGGAGGTCTCCAAGGTCTTCTCTGATGCCCGCCTCACCACCTGCCCCCTTGACCTTATTCCCTCACAACTCCTACGACCTCCCTCCCCCTCCATCCTATGCTCCCTCACCCACATCTTTAATCTCTCCCTCTCTTCCGGCACATTCCCCTCCCCTCTGAAGCATGCACACATCACCCCCATACTTAAAAAGCCCTCTCTGGACCCCAATAACCCGAACAACCTCAGACCCATCTCCCTGCTCCCATTCACATCCAAACTACACGAGCGCTTAGTCTACACTCGCCTAAGCTCTCACCTCAATGACAACAACCTCCTTGATCCCCTACAGTCTGGCTTCCGTCCCCTACATTCCACAGAAACCACCTTATTCAAACTTTCCAACGATCTTCTAACCGCCAAAGCTAATGGCCACTACTCACTACTGTTCCTACTCCTTGACCTCTCCGCAGCCTTCGACACAGTAGACCACCCCCTCCTCCTCAAAAAACTACACTCCCTTGGCCTCCAAGACTCCGCTCTCATCCTACCTCTCACAACGGTCTTTCAGCGTTACCTATAATGCTACCAACTCCCACTCACTCCCCCTCTCTGTTGGGGTCCCTCAAGGCTCCGTCCTCAGGCCCCTTCTCTTCTCTATCTACACGTCTTTTCTTGGCCAACTCATATACTCTCATGGCTTCAACTATCACCTCTATGCCGGCGACACACAAATCTATCTCTCAACCCCTCGCCTCACCCCTTCAGTCTCCACCCGAATCACAAGCCTACTGAACGACATATCAGACTGGATGTCGCTCCTCTTCCTTAAACTGAACCTCTCCAAAACCGAGCTCCTAGTCTTCCCCCCAGCCCGCACACCACCCACCATTGACTTCTCCATCACGTCCAACAATGCCATTATCAGGCCCGCCCCGCAGGCCAGAGTAGTTGGTGTCATTCTGGACTCCAACCTACCCTTCCAGCCCCAAGTCCAATCATTAACAAACTCATGCAGACTCCACCTCCACAACATCGCCAAAATCCGCACTATCCTAACCCCAGAAACCACTAAGCAGCTCATCCACTCCCTCATCATATCTCGACTCGATTACTCCAACTCCCTCTTCACTGGCCTGCCTCGCCACAGGCTATCCCCGCTTCAGTCGATCCTGAATATGGCAGCCAGACTCATTCACCTTACCAACCACTCCGTTTCCAACACCCCCCTCTGCCAATCCCTCCACTGTCTTCCGATTGCACAACGGATCAAATTCTAAATCCTAACACTGACGTACAAAGCTGTCCACCATACTGCCCCAAATTACATCACCGACCTAATATCCAAGTACCACCCAACACGCACACTCCGCTCCTCACAAGACCTCCTTCTCTCTAGTTTCCTGGTCTCCTCCTCCCATGCCCGCCTCCAGGATTTCTCCAGGGTGTCACCCATCCTCTGGAACTCCCTGCCCCAACCCATCAGACTATCACCTACTCTCCTCTCCTCTCCTTTAGGCGCACCCTGAAAACCCACCTCTTCAAGGAAGCTTACCCCACCCCCTGCTAATTTTTGACCTCCTTCACTCTTCCTACCACTCCATCCCCCACAGCTATCTCCTCCTGTACCACTATCCCCTTCCTCCTAGATTGTAAGCTTGAAAGAGCAGGGCCCTCGAACCCCTTGTGTATCACATTGTATTGTTATTATACTGTTCCATGTTCTGTCTCCCTTTACAATGTACAGCGCTGAGCGAACTGTTGGCGCTTTATAAATACTGTATAATAATAATATAATAATTATTATACAGGATTTATATAGCGCCAACAGTTTGCTCAGCACTTTACAATACAAAGGGAGACAATACAGCAACAATGTATAAAGAATTAGCACTCTCCTTTCCCAAAGTAGAATCCCCACCAAGTTACTAACACAATCCTTCCCCTGTAGTACAAAAATCATCAAAATATAGTAGCTTGATTACCCTCTAATAACAATGTAGTGTAAACATAATACCAAACCCCCAAAAAAATGTGTAATCATCCCAAAAAAATTGTGTAAATAAAATAATAAAAAAAAAAAAAAAAAAAAAAAAGAGTCCAAAAAAGAGTCCCAAATTAAGAGTCCCAAATTTTTCCAATCTTTAACTGTGATATCTTAATTCTTCATATCTTCCAACATTCTTCGTGATATACTTCAAACCCGATCTTCATATACCTCAAGAAAAAAGAGCTCAACATGTGTGATATCTTCAAAGAAAAAAGGTATCTAAACAACCGTGCCACACGTGTTTCATGCACATAGAAATCAATGTGCCACCATAACCGTGAGAAGAAAGATAACCCTCAACCTTAGGAGTCACTCCACTACATACCACCAAAGGGAGTTCATAGTTACCCTCAAAATGGTATCAGGGGTCTGAGTATTTCTTTCCACTTTATAGATATTCCTTCAGCCTTTCCAGCCACTTCCCACAGACCTCAATAACAGACCATGGATCAGTATATATCATAAAACTTATAGCACTTTATTGTAGCAACTTACATTCAAGTAAGATGACATCAGCTTCACAAACGGTATATTCCCAATCCTTCCTCTCCTCACAAGTGTACAGATTGCCACACTATCACACTCCCGAGGGAGGAACGGTTGCCGTGAGTACTTTTTTTGGACTTTTTTTTTTTTTTTTTATTATTATTTTATTTACACAATTTTTTTGGGATGATTACACATTTTTTTGGGGGTTTGGTATTATGTTTACACTACATTGTTATTAGAGGGTAATCAAGCTACTATATTTTGATAATACAGCAACAATACAGTTCAATACAAGAGGGTTAGGAGGACCCTGCTCCTTGGAGCTTACAATCAAGGAGTGTCGGCGCCCTTATCGAATGGTTGTCGATGGTCACCGTGGGCCATGCGCTCCTGACTAAAGAAGGAAACATATACTGTAGGTTTGGTGTTTGATGGATTTATAACAAAGGCATATTTAACAGACCAAGAGGGAGCAAATAGGAGTTTACATGCGCTTTACATGGAAACACTCTACATAGCATGCTAGTTTCATATGAATGTATAGAACTGAAAAGAATAGGCGCTGTGGAAAATGCTCTCAGTCAAGCACCTTAATAAAGGCGCATCTTTTTTAAGTAAGATTAAGTAGCAAATATAATCAAATTTGACCCGCCTGAAGTGAACAGTGTGACTCCAAAGGATGGTCTGTCCGCTCTGAAGGGAGCTGAGATTGGAGAATGCTCCTGTCGGTTTCAAATCAGGTGGTGTCAGCATACTGGTGTCCCGGGTGGCGTCATCAAGGCAAGCGAAGGGCAGAAGGCAGTGTCCGGCGTCGGCTTCAGTTGGGAGCATATGACGGGTTACCAAGACGACATGTTTCGTGCAGTTGCGTTTTGTCAGCACTGATCACTGTATTGGTGTCACTGGGGATGTCAGTGACACCAAGTCAATTCCCCCCAGTGTTAGAATGTCCGTCTCAGTCCCACTATAAGTCGTTGATCGCCGCCATAACTAGTAAAAATAAAAAAAAATTCCAGTATCTACACCGCCATTTGTAAACACTAAAACTTTCACGTAAACCAAATACTTTACACATATTGGGATTTTTTTTTAGCAAAAGACATGTCGCAGAATATATTGTGACCTAAATTTTTGACAAAATTTGATTTTTAACATTTTTTTTTACTGGACATGTTTAACCACCTCAAGTCCGGACACTTTCACCCCCTTCCTGTCCAGGCCAATTTTCAGCTTTCAGTGCTGTCACACTTTGAATGAAAATTGCGCAGTCATGCAACACTGTACCCATATGAATTTTTTATCATTTTTTTGAGACCGATAAAACTTTATTTTGGTGGTATTTATTCACCACTGGGATTTTTATTTTTTTCACTATATATATTAAAAAGTCCAAACATTGGCCAAAATGTTATCAGCTATCTTTTTAGTAAAAAAAAAACCCAAACTAGTTTATAACCAAAAATTATAATTTTTCAAAAATGTTTTTGACATTTTTATTTTATTTTTATATTATTTATGTTTTTTTTTTTTTTTACATACTGTCACCCTAGCAGTACAGTGTCACCGTAGTAACATACACTGATTGCTTTTACACCCATAAAGGCTGTGAACGCAATCATTTCGCAATCATTCTTGCAGCCATTAAGAAATACTGTGAGAGCTGTGATTGGTCACAGCTTGTCACATGGTACAAGGCTGTTGTGAATAGCCTTGTACCATGTGACCTCTGTGATCATTCACAGGCGGGGATTGGGGAGGACGTTTATAAATGGGCACCCGCTCCTGCAATGCTCCCGTCCGGCCGTTTATATACATGGGCTGGACAGGAAGTGGTTAATAGCAAAAAGTCAAACATATTGTTTTTTCTCAAAATTGTCGGTCTTTTTGTTTATAGCGCAAAAAAAAAAACCAAACAAACGCACAGGCAATCAAATAACACCGCAATAAAGCTCTATTTGTGGGAAAAAAGCACGGAAATTTCATTTGGGTGCAGCGTTGCATGACCACGCAATTGTCAGTTAAAGTAACGCAGCGCCGTAACGCAAAAAATGGCCTGGTTAGGAAGGGGGGTAAATCCTCAGGAGGACAAGTGGATAATGTAAAAGTGATCTAAGTGGCTAATTAGCCACTGGATCACTTTTACAGGTGGCGGAAGGGATCCCCCCTTCCTGCTGCCTTCTGTCACCTTCCTGGGCTCTCAAGTCCGACCTGGGAGCCCAGGACTGAGGCCAGCGGTTCCGTTGGCTGACCATAGAGATGGCCGAGGACTTTAACATCCTTGGCCATCTCTATGGTCTAAGAAACTGGCAGTGACAACTATTTTGTCTCTGTCGGTTTCTGCTCATGTAAACAGGCCATTACAGGTCAGTGAAAGTATCAGATCACACCAATCTTGATTTGATCCGATGCTTTTAGGGAGAGACCTGGGATCTAATAGACTCCAGATCTTTTAGTAAAGAGTACCTGTCAAAGCCCATACTATCACTACAGATTTTGTTCACCCCTTGTGATAGCAATGAAGTTGATTAAAAAAAAAAAAAAAAAAAAAAAAAGGCACAGTGTAAAATTAAAAAAATAAATAATAATAATAAAAAAATAAATAAAATAAATATATATATATATATATATATATATATATATATAAAACAAAAAAAATTAGCTTCCCTGTCCTCACAAGCAAGGGTGAACGCATATGTAGGCTATGCACACATGTGCAAACAGTGTTTGCACCACACCACACATGTGAGGTATTGCCGCGAACATTATAGCAATAGCAATACTTCTAGCACAAGACCTCCTGTGCAACTCTAAACTGGTATTTGTAAATGCTTATAAAGCGAAACCTATGGAGATTTTTAAGTACCATAATTTGGCGCCATTCCATGAGTGTGCGCAATTTTAAAGTGCGGCATGTTAGGTGTCCATTTACTCAGTGTACCATCATGTTTCATATTTGGAACTATATTGTGTTTTTGTGCATCAAAATTCACTAAAATTTATTTTTTTCCAAAACATTGCATTTGTGTGACATAAAAAATTGCAACACCCACCACTTTATTCTCTAGGGCCTCTGTTTTAAAAAATATATAATGTTTAGGGCTTATAAGTAATCTTCTAGCAAAGAAATTTAGATTTCTACAGTGTTGGAATAGGTTCTGTGAGAGCATATTTTGGAAAATTGGGAACTCAGAATATTCCAAAACCTTCATCTTGGTGATTTCTGATATTTTAAAAGTGAATTGAATAACTTTTACTGAAGAACCCAGAATGTCAATTCCAAGTCACATTTTGCATTCTTCTATCAATAATGTGGGTCTACTTACTAGAACAGGTATTATAATTAAGTAAGCCAGTATGAAATTGTAGCAATGCTATATTTTATCATAGTAAAGATATTGAGTAATATTAAAAGCAATCATAAATGAAAGAAGCTTTCTTGGTCCTTGAGTTCTGCTGTATGTGTTTTAATTGAGAGGAGTGGATTCATGCTTGGCAGAGATAATAAATACACCAAAATAGAATTTAGAGGAAACACTTCACCAAGGAGTGCTTATCGAAGACTATCGGGCCAGTCTGGTCATCAGTAATGATACACTACTTAAAAATCAAGGGGTCCTTCAAAGCTGCTGATCATTACCCATCCATCTGCAGAGAAAAAATTTAGGTAAGCAAAATACAAAAAGGACAGCAAGAAAAACTACAAGTCAGCCAGATGCACAGAAAGATACTCGAATGCGAAATGGCAGCAATCCCAAATCAATTAAACCTTATTACTGCAGGGAAGGTTCTATACGTGCCTTTCCAAATCCTCAAAATGAAGACAAGTCAGTTTAATATGAGCGGTGAGGAAATTAAAGAAATTATTCACAAGCACACACAAAAAAGATCCGTACAATGATTAGCAGATAAGTTGGTAATGATCAAAGGACAGCTGATGTCCCATGAATGTTTTATGGGATCACTGTATACAGAGCAGAAAAAAGGGGTCTAAAGTGATTTTATCATCAAACATTAACTATGAACTTACATCCAAGTACAAAACATCTGGTTAGAATTTCCATAAAAGTTTTATGGAAAATCTATTAAAGATACATAAAAAAAATAATATATATATATGTGTAATTTAATGGTTGATCTTGCAGAGTTTAAATCTCTTCCCTAGGCAAACAATAACCCCCTACTATCACTCCTTGCCACCCTCCTCCCACCTATTTATCACCAACAGCACGGGTGATTGGTGAGAGGGGGTAGGGAAAATATTTTGCAAAGAGGGGTTCCTAGGCACATTCAGGGAACATAAGTCTCTATATTTCCCACCCTCTGCATCTCCAAGAAACTGCACCACATCAGGCAAAGGTGGGTAGGCATGTGATATGCAGCCAGGTGTTGAGGTCCTCCATTGTGAGTCCAAGGAGGGAAGCAGCCAAACTTTACACAGATTCTATGGAAGACCCGCCACTGTTGAGAGCACTGCACCAGTTGCTGACAGAGTACTGTGCTTTAAGTGGGTTGGCCTTTTGTCTCCAGCTGCCAACCTGTGGTACAAGCCCTAGATCTCTTCCAGCGGCTTGCAAGTGGTGCTAGCCCAGAAATTCCTCCACCTGTCTGCCTGTGTTCTCAGACCTACACTGTTCTTTACAGACTCACAGAGGCTAAGTGCAAGTAGCTGTTTATGTACTGTACTTTTTACTCTTTACTATATGTAGCTGTACCCCCGTAGGAGCCAGCAGTTAGATAGGTCCCTTGTGTCTTTTCCTGTGTTCTACTCCACCAGGCACATGAACACACTCACTATTTGGCCCAGTAACCAGTCCAGGTGTGTTCTTTTTGGAGTTTGTATTTTTGGGGTAACTTGGATAGGGATGAGAATGGGTGGGATGATCCAAAAAGAACTATGTACAGGACACTAACTTTCTTCTGCAGCACTTTAAGCACAGTCCTTGCAGAGGCCAGTAAAGGACTTGGTTTAGTTGAAGCAGATGAAAGGCACAAACTAGTTTCAAAAGTATGAGCAAAGTCCTCTTAGCACAGAATAGGATGGACAGGATACCAGCCGATACCCCCTGTACTCACAAATCCTCATATGAGTAAATGCCTCCTTCCTATGTCTGCTAGCAGTCCCAGACCAGATCCACCATGAGACAGTCCCTCGGTCAGCTTCCAGGCCTCTCAGCTAGCCCAGCTGAGGCCTCATGAACAGCAAGCACATGGCAGGTTGCCTGAGAGGGCACCAGGCCCTCCAGGCTGGACTTCCCCCGTCCTGGACAAGACAGGATTGCTCTAGAGCAGCCTTTTTCAACCAGGGTGCCTTTAGGTTTCTTCAGGGGTATCTTGGTAAAATGCCTAAACATTTTCCAAAAACTGCATACACAAGTGGATTAAGTTTGCCTTTTAGTTAAACAAAGCCACAGGTTTTCCAAGGTGCACCATTACAACCTTTCAGCCACAGGTGTCCTAACAACCAGTGACATCATTGGTTAATAAGGAGGATGACAAGCTCCTGCACAGCATCCTTGTTTGCCCCTCTCCTACCCCTCTCCGTCAGCACTTGGATCACATTAACTGAGTGAGGGAGAGAAACTGAGGGAGAAGAGAAACAATTTAATACTAGTCAGTACCAGGTTGCAAAGGTGTGCGAAGGTGCACCATCATGCCTCTGCCTTTGGGAGTCATGCTTGTAACTGTCGGTTTTGTAATGCCTCATGGGACTTGTAGTTCTACAATTGCTGGAGGAACAGTTGCCCACCCCTGATCTAGGTAATTCTGGAGATTCATAGTGAGGGTAATTAAATCAGCAGCATGTGAGTCATAGAGCAGAGTTTAACTAATCAAATGCAGCTGCAATGGCTACGGTGAGCTAGAGCTAAATTTGCCTAACCCAGAATTGCAGCCACACTGAGTATGGTGAGAAAAAGCTAAGGCTGGCCATCCACTATACAATTTTCTGTACAATTTCCTTTAGATTTACCTTCAACTATGTAGTGCAAGGGCCTGCCTAAATTAGATGCAATTGAAAGTGTTGTTTAGATTTGACCTCATATTATATGGTTTTTGGTAAATCTACAGCAAATTTCTCAAGAAAATTGTATAATGTATGGCCAGCCTTATGCAGACCATAGACAGGTCAAAAACCGTCCGTTTTTTGAAAAAAAAAAAAAAAAAAAAAAATCGGTCTTTCAATAGGCCGATGTTACCACCAATCGGCCTGGGTGAACCGGTCCTTTATCAAAGTTTTTCAGTACGTGGCATGTATAACCCTAGGGGTGATTCTAATTTTTTCGTAATTAAAGTTTATAAAATACCTAAGGTATCTGGATTCCATCATTTTCAAAAATAGTTGCATGGAAAACGTGTACATGTCTAAGGCCTCATGCACAATGGATGCTTTTGATGCTGCTGTTAGGGGTATCAGGTGTTTTTTTTTTTCTGTCCATGTAGAGGAGTTTAGAGGCAGAAAAATAACCACTACCAGATGGTCCAGGAGTAGTGATTTTTTTTTAGCAGAAAAAACACTTGACGAGTGCAAACGCGTCTAAAAGTTCGTTATCCCAAGGCACATTAATTCATTTCAGTGGCCAGAATAAATACATATATATGATAGGCTCCAGCACTGTTCTCTTCTACAAGACACTCTGGCCTGTGAGTGGTTACTCTGATTCATCACATACAGTGCAGGGCTACTAACCCTGCATTGTACATTGTGGAGACAAGCATCCCTCAGCTGAGAGCTCTTTAAAGAGGTAGCAGTGCTGGACCAGTCCATGGATGGAAGATGCCTTTGTGTCCTAGAAGGTGTTAACCATAATGTACTGGTATGAACAGCATATTACCCCATTATGGCAGACTTAAATGGCCAGCTAACCCCTCCGGTGCTGTAATGGCAGCACTCCCATTGGACACAGGCGCTGCATTCATCTTCTTGTCTTCCTTCCAGGTTTCGACTGCACGGTTGGCAGGGTTACAATGACATTACTCCCACGCATGTGCACGAGAGTCACATCGTCACAGCATAGAGGGGTGCAGTAAATGTACACTGGGCTGAGCATGCATGGTTCAGTGTACATAAATGCTGACAAGCATGGAGAAGTGTTTATGGAAGAGACCAATAGGGTCACTTCTACCATAAAAATCCTACCTGTCAGTGGGTTTTTTTTCACTTTTTTAGGTTTAATTCTGCTTTAAAGTCACAATAAACTCTGGTTAAAAAAAAAAACCTCTATTCAACCCCTTCCCGATACACATATATGTGGAATATATGGAAGTGAGTGTTTATCTGTGGGACAACATACAGTGTGTTTGTGCTGAGAGTGCTCTGCATAGTGTGCTCCCAGCACAGAGAATGAGCCCTCATCGAAAGTGCCAGATCTCAGCCTCCTAGTTCCTGATCACTGTGATAGCCTGATTGCCTATCATAGCGATCAGTCACTGGAAAGCCCACCCCTGTGTTGTTTTCTCTACTTGAATGCAAAAAAATGCATTGTATCTTTTTCTCCCTGCTAGAGGAGAAAAATGTAAACAAAGAAAGGGTGTGTAAAGAAAAAAAAAATGCTGGATCAGGGTTAGATCTAAGTCATTGTCAGTCTTAGAGTTAGGCCCCTTTCAGATGGAGTGGAATTAGCTTTGCTCAGGTGATCTGTCCGCTCTGCTCTATGGGCGATCGGATGTAAACGGACCGGCTGTTCATTTACACTTCCCTGCCCTTCGATCCAATACGCCTAGAGCAGGGGTGTCAAACTGATGGCCCTCCAGCTGTTGCAAAACTACAAGTCCCATCATGCCTCTGCCTTTCGGAGTCATGCTTGTAACTGTCAATCTTGCAATGCCTCATGGGACTTGTAGTTTGGCAAAAGCTGGAGGGCCAGTTTTCAAAGGAAAACTGGCCCAAAATGGTAAAAAAAAATCATTTTTTATTTAGCTGTGTTTCTTGTTACTACCATACCTATCACCAAAGAACAACCCAAAATAAATTCTCCAGCTCTTGACGATCGCAGCGATACCATATATTAGTATGTTATTTGGTGTTTTTACCCACAGTATAGCCCAGAAACAATAGTGCGCATTTTGGTTTTTTTTTTACCTAAAACTAACTGACACTGATACCCATTTTTTTTAAATCTTGACCTTTGACATTGACCTTTTGACCTTGATTGTTTACCCTGACCTTGACCCAAACAATAACCCTGGCACTGAACTAGATCAAACCTTGATCTAGATATTTTTTCTTTTATTTTGTAATATTTATCTTTTTTTTTTTACAAACATTTTTTTCTCTCGCTATGCCAGGAGTTAGAGAGATACAATGTATCTCTCTTCTCCATTCATAGAGAGAGAAAAAAACAAGGGGCCGGGCTGCACAGTGACTGATCACTGTGATAGCCAATCAGTCCCGACCGTTAGAACGGGACCCGGGGCTCTCAGTGATACCGCGGTCTTTGTGCTGGGAGCGTGCAGTGCGGCGCGCTCCCAGCACAAAGCCAGGTATGCAAATATGGGGCCCCATGGAAAAAAGCTGCGCTACAACATAGATCAGCGTACTAGTGTGAATTGGCCCTAACTTTTCTTTTTTAGGCTTTCTTTCTTTTCCTTCCATCTGTTGATCTGGCCAGTAAGTCTGTTGTTCATTTAACACTGACAGGCATGCTTACGATAATCAACCTTTATGTAAAACCTTTATCCCAAAAGGAAGAAAACTGTTTGCTGTAACTGCTTATAAAGTGTTAGCTGGAGTTCGATTCTTAAGGTTTTTTCTTTTGTTTTTTGTAAAATAACAAACATGTCTATACTTACCTGCTGTGTGTAGTGGTTTTGCACAGAGCAGCCTGGATCCTCCTCTTCTCGGGTCCCTTACACTCCTGACTCCTCCTTTCTGTTGGTGCCCCCACAGCAAGCAGCTTGCTATGGGGGCACTCGAGCAGGTGTGTTCCCAAGCTGCTGCCCCGTGTGTCCATTCACACATGGGCCACGGTTTGGCCCTACCCCCTCTCTCTCCTCATTGGTTGATTGGCTGTGATTGACAGCAGTGGGAGCCAATGGCTTCCGCTTGCTCTCTCAGCCAATGAGGAGGCAGAGTCCGGGGACAGCTGAGGCTGTTGTGCACATCGATGGATTGTGATGGGGCTCGCGTAAGTATTATGGGGGGCTGTGGGGCACCGCTGCACACAGAAGTTTTTTTTCCGTCATGTATAGAATGCATGAAGGTAAAAAACCTTCAGACTGTACAATCACTTTAAGGGATCTTTCACATGGACGTTCCGATCAGGTCTGCCTGCCTGTTTTTCAGGCGGACCCGATCGGAACCTCCATTCTCCTCTATGGAGCGGCGGGTGTAAACGGATGTGTTCATTTACATCCGGTGACATCCAATCTGATCTGCCAAAAAAAAAAGGATGGGCATCCAATTCCCCTTCCGTCTGTCGGATAGGGTCGGATGAAAGCAGACAGGCGGTCCATTTTCATCCAACCGCCCATTGAAGAGAGCGAGCAGTTCTGTGTCTGCTCTGCAGCAGCAGAGCAGACACAGAGCTGTCATCTGCTTGCTCAGCAGGGATCAGCGGAGAGATCCACTAAATAGGTCTGTCCCATGTGAAAAGGACCCTAAAGTAACACTAAAGCTTGTTTTTTTCCTGAAATAACAAACATTTCAATACTTACCTGCTGTGTGCGGTGATTTTGTACAGAGCAGCTTCTATTCTCTACTTTTTGGGTCCCTTCCAGCACTCCTTGCTCCTCCCCCTCAATCAGTGCCCCCAGGGAAAGCTGCTTACCCTGGGGGCACCGCTGCGTGCTCGTCCCAAAGCCGCTGCTCTATTGCTCTATGCATCCATAAGACCTAGCCCTGGCCCTGCTCTCTCCTCCTTGGCTCACTGGCTGTGATTGCGAGAAATGGGAGCCACTAGGCTCCCGCTGCTGTCTCAGCCATTGAGGAGTTGGCTAAGGAAAGGATTGGGAGGGGGGGATGGGGGAGCCGCTGCACACATGTTTTTTACTTTCATGCATAGAATACAAGAAGGTAAAAAAACCTTGAGCCTTTACAACCACTTTAAATGTGTTAGTGTAGTTAAATCTACTAGTACATCTAACACTCCCCTCAGACTGACAATGCTGTTGTCCAAAGGTGCCCCCTGTGCTCCTTCATCCAGAGTGGGTGCACTCTAAGACACAAGGTGTGTTATTGGCCAGATCACCTGGTGAAACCAGAGCAAGGAGAAAGCCTAAAAAGTAGAAGACCGGTCACTGCTGCTCTCTCTCCCTGTGCAGGGTGACTGGTCTTGTCTCCGCCCCCTCCTGCAGTTCTCTCTAGGCAACCTGTAGTGGGTGGAGCCTGTTGAGCCCCTCCTACAGGCTATGTACAGCACAGTGATGTTTAGGGATGCCACCTCATTCCTTTAAAACCGAACATATGTTAATGGCACAGGTTCTGAGGCTAAGTGAATGCAGATAAGGCACAAAGTGAGTTGAATTACCACCTTAATCAGCCCCAGAACCTGTGTCATTAATAACTGTTCAAGGTTTAAAGGGATGAGGTGGCAACCCTAGTGATGATACCACTTTACAGGGTAATATCTGGGATTGTAAAGGCATTTGGTGAACACATTGTGGATTTCTCTCCTTTCTGTCTATAGAAGTGAATGACTTGTGCCCCGAGTTCAGCTTTAACCCAGGGAGCCTTAGTGAAGAAGTACCTTGTGCAGGGCATTGTGTCAGTATGGAGTGTGCAGGGTGGGGGGGGGGGGATCTCTTATATTTGTTTCTCTCTGTCAGTGTCAGCCCCCTATGCCGACTGTCAGCCCCCTGTGGCGGTGTCAGCCCATGATGGTTGTCAGCCCCCTGTGTTTGTGTCAGTCCCCTGTGTTGGTTGTCAGCCCCCCTGTGTCGGTGTCAGTCGCCTGTGTCAGCCCCCTGTGGCGGTGTCAGTCCCCTGCGTTGCTTGTCAGTCCCCTGTGTCAGTTGTCAGCCCCTGTCGGTGTCAGCCCGTGTTGGTTGTCAGCCCCCCTGTCGGTGTCAGATCCTGTGTCGGTTGTCAGCCCCCCTGTCGGTGTCAGCCCCGCGTCAGTGTCAGCGTCAACCCCTTTGTCAGTTGTCAGCCTCTGTGTCGGTTGTCAGCCCCCCCCGTCGGTGTCAGCCCCCTGTGTCGTTGTCAGGCCCCCCTGTCAGTGTCAGCCCCCTGTGTCGGTTGTCAGCCCCCCCCATCGGTGTCAGCCCCCCTGTGTCGGTTGTCAGCCCCCATCCGTGTCAGTCCCCTATGTCGGTGTCAGCCCATGACGGTTGTCAGTCCCCTGTGTTGGTGTCAGTGCCCTATGTCGGTGTCAGCCCCCTGTATGAGTTGTCAGAACCCTGTATGAGTTGTCAGTCTCCTGTTTTGGTTGTCAGTCCCCTGTGTTGGTGTCAGCCCATGACGGTTGTCAGTCCCCTGTGTCGTTGTCAGCCCCCTGTATGAGTTGTCAGCCCCCTGTATGAGTTGTCATTCCCCTGTCCGTGTCAGTCCCCTGTGTCGGTGTCAGCCCCCTGTATGAGTTTTCAGCCCAGGGGCAGACTGACAACTTATGGGGCCCCCGGGCAATAGGGGATCATGGGGCCCCTGTGTCCTTGCCCAAATTCAAAAAAGCCTATGAAAAAGGTACCACAGACATCCCATGGGGTCCCCTACTGACCCTGGGCCCTCGAGCAGTGCCCGAGTTTCCAAATGGTCAATCCGCCCCTGTTTCAGCCCCCTGTGTCAGTGTCAGCCCCCTGTGTTGGTTGTCAGTGCCCTGTGTCGGTGTCAGCCTGTGTCCGCGTCAGCCCCCTGTATGAGTTGTCAGCCCCGTGTCGGTGTCAGCCCCGTGTTGGTTGTCAGTCCCCTGTCCGTGTCAGTCCCCTTTGTCGGTGTCAGCCCCCTGTATGAGTTGTCAGTCCCCTGTGTTGTTTGTCAGCCCCCTGTATGAGTTGTCAGCCCCCTGTATGAGTTGTCAGCCCCCTGTATGAGTTGTCAGCCCCCTGTATGTGTTGTCAGTCCCCTGTATGAGTTGTCAGTCCCCTGTATGAGTTGTCAGTCCCCTGCGGCGGTTGTCAGCCCCCTGTGGCGGTTGTCAGTCCCCTGCGGCGGTTGTCAGTCCCCTGTCAGTGTCAGCCCCTGTGTTGGTTGTCAGCCCCCCTGTCGGTGTCAGATCCTGTGTCGGTTGTCAGCCCCCCTCCCCTGTCAGTGTCAGCCCCGTGTCAGCGTCAGTGTCAACCCCTGTGTCAGTTGTCAGCCCGTGTCGGTTGTCAGCCCCCCCGTCGGTGTCAGCCCCTGTGTCGGTTGTCAGCCCCCCCATCGGTGTCAGCCCCTGTGTCGGTTGTCAGCCCCCCCTGTCAGTGTCAGCCCCGTGTGTCGGTTGTCAGTCCCCGTGTTGGTGTCAGCCCCTGTTTCGGATGTCAGCCCCCGTCCATGTCAGTCCCCTGTGTTGGTGTCAGCCCATGACGGTTGTCAGTCCCCTGTGTTGGTGTCAGTCCCCTATGTCGGCGTCAGCCCCCTGTATGAGTTGTCAGAACCCTGTATGAGTTGTCAGTCTCCTGTTTTGGTTGTCAGTCCCCTGTGTTGGTGTCAGCCCATGACGGTTGTCAGTCCCCTGTGTCGTTGTCAGCCCCCTGTATGAGTTGTCAGCCCCCTGTATGAGTTGTCAGCCCCCTGTATGAGTTGTCAGCCCCCTGTCCGTGTCAGTCCCCTGTGTCGGTGTCAGCCCCCTGTATGAGTTTTCAGCCCAGGGGCAGACTGACAACTTATGGGGCCCCCGGGCAATAGGGGATCATGGGGCCCCTGTGTCCTTGCCCAAATTCAAAAAAGCCTATGAAAAAGGTACCACAGGCATCCCATGGGGTCCCCTACTGACCCTGGGCCCTCGAGCAGTGCCCGAGTTTCCAAATGGTCAATCCGCCCCTGTTTCAGCCCCCTGTGTCAGTGTCAGCCCCCTGTGTTGGTTGTCAGTGCCCTGTGTCGGTGTCAGCCTGTGTCCGCGTCAGCCCCCTGTATGAGTTGTCAGCCCCGTGTCGGTGTCAGCCCCGTGTTGGTTGTCAGTCCCCTGTCCGTGTCAGTCCCCTTTGTCGGTGTCAGCCCCCTGTGTTGGTTGTCAGCCCCCTGTATGAGTTGTCAGCCCCCTGTATGAGTTGTCAGCCCCCTGTATGAGTTGTCAGCCCCCTGTATGAGTTGTCAGCCCCCTGTATGAGTTGTCAGTCCCCTGTATGAGTTGTCAGTCCCCTGCGGCGGTTGTCAGCCCCCTGTGGCGGTTGTCAGTCCCCTGTGGCGGTTGTCAGTCCCCTGCGGCGGTTGTCAGTCCCCTGCGGCGGTTGTCAGCCCCGGTGTTGGTTGTCAGCCCCCCTGTCGGTGTCAGATCCTGTGTCGGTTGTCAGCCCCCCTCCCCTGTCAGTGTCAGCCCCGTGTCAGCGTCAGTGTCAACCCCTGTGTCAGTTGTCAGCCCGTGTCGGTTGTCAGCCCCCCCCGTCGGTGTCAGCCCCTGTGTCGGTTGTCAGCCCCTCCATCGGTGTCAGCCCCTGTGTCGGTTGTCAGCCCCCCCTGTCAGTGTCAGCCCCGTGTGTCGGTTGTCAGTCCCCGTGTTGGTGTCAGCCCCTGTTTCGGATGTCAGCCCCCGTCCATGTCAGTCCCCTGTGTTGGTGTCAGCCCATGACGGTTGTCAGTCCCCTGTGTTGGTGTCAGTCCCCTATGTCGGCGTCAGCCCCCTGTATGAGTTGTCAGAACCCTGTATGAGTTGTCAGCCCCCTGTATGAGTTGTCAGCCCCCTGTATGAGTTGTCAGCCCCCTGTATGAGTTGTCATTCCCCTGTCCGTGTCAGTCCCCTGTGTCGGTGTCAGCCCCCTGTATGAGTTTTCAGCCCAGGGGCAGACTGACAACTTATGGGGCCCCCGGGCAATAGGGGATCATGGGGCCCCTGTGTCCTTGCCCAAATTCAAAAAAGCCTATGAAAAAGGTACCACAGGCATCCCATGGGGTCCCCTACTGACCCTGGGCCCTCGAGCAGTGCCCGAGTTTCCAAATGGTCAATCCGCCCCTGTTTCAGCCCCCTGTGTCAGTGTCAGCCCCCTGTGTTGGTTGTCAGTGCCCTGTGTCGGTGTCAGCCCGTGTCCGCGTCAGTCCCCTGTGTCCGCGTCAGCCCCCTGTATGAGTTGTCAGCCCCGTGTCGGTGTCAGCCCCGTGTTGGTTGTCAGTCCCCTGTCCGTGTCAGTCCCCTTTGTCGGTGTCAGCCCCCTGTGTTGTTTGTCAGCCCCCTGTGTGAGTTGTCAGCCCCCTGTGTGAGTTGTCAGCCCCCTGTGTGAGTTGTCAGCCCCCTGTGTGAGTTGTCAGCCCCCTGTGTGAGTTGTCAGCCCCCTGTGTGAGTTGTCAGTCCCCTGTCCGTGTCAGCCCCCTGCGGCGGTTGTCAGCCCCCTGTGGCGGTTGTCAGTCCCCTGTCAGTGTCAGCCCCTGTGTTGGTTGTCAGCCCCCCTGTTGGTGTCAGATCCTGTGTCGGTTGTCAGCCCCCCTCCCCTGTCAGTGTCAGCCCCGTGTCAGCGTCAGTGTCAACCCCTGTGTCAGTTGTCAGCCCGTGTCGGTTGTCAGCCCCCCCGTCGGTGTCAGCCCCTGTGTCGGTTGTCAGCCCCCCCATCGGTGTCAGCCCCCCCATCGGTTGTCAGCCCCCCCTGTCAGTGTCAGCCCCGTGTGTCGGTTGTCAGTCCCCGTGTTGGTGTCAGCCCCTGTTTCGGATGTCAGCCCCCGTCCATGTCAGTCCCCTGTGTTGGTGTCAGCCCATGACGGTTGTCAGTCCCCTGTGTTGGTGTCAGTCCCCTATGTCGGCGTCAGCCCCCTGTATGAGTTGTCAGCCCCCTGTGCGGTGTCAGCCCATGACGGTTGTCAGTCTCCTGTTTTGGTTGTCAGTCCCCTGTGTTGGTGTCAGCCCATGACGGTTGTCAGTCCCCTGTGTTGGTTGTCAGTCCCCTGTGTCGGTTGTCAGTCCCCTGTATGAGGTGTCAGCCCCCTGTATGAGGTGTCAGCCCCCTGTATGAGGTGTCAGCCCCCTGTATGAGTTTTCAGCCCAGGGGCGGACTGACAACTCATGGGGCCCCCGGAAAATAGGGGATCATGGAGCCCCTGTGTCCTTGCCCAAACTCAAAAAAGCCTATGAAAAAGGTACCAGGGGCATCTCATGGGGCCCCCTACTGACCCTGGGCCCTCGGGCAGTGCCCGAGTTTCCAAATGGTCAGTCCTCCCCTGTTTCAGCCCCCTGTGTTGGTTGTCAGTGCCCTGTGTCGGTGTCAGCCCGTGTCCGTGTCAGCCCCCTGTGTCCGTGTCAGCCCCATGTTGGTTGTCAGTCCCCTGTGTCGGTGTCAGCCCCCTGTATGAGTTGTTAGTCCCCTGTATGAGTTGTCAGTCCCCTGTATGAGTTGTCAGCCCCCTGTATGAGTTGTCAGCCCCCTGTATGAGTTGTCAGTCCCCTGTATGAGTTGTCAGTCACCTGTATGAGTTGTCAGTCACCTGTATGAGTTGTCAGTCACCTGTGTCGGTGTCAGCCCCCTGTATGAGTTGTCAGCCCCCTGTGTTGGTTGTCAGTCCCCTGTCTGTGTCAGCCCCCTGTGTTGGTTGTCAGCCCCCTGTGTTGGTTGTCAGCCCCCTGTATGAGTTGTCAGCCCCCTGTATGAGTTGTCAGTCCCCTGTGTTGGTTGTCAGCCCCCCTGTATGAGTTGTCAGCCCCCTGTGTGAGTTGTCAGCCCCCTGTGTGGGTTGTCAGCCCCCTGTGTGGGTTGTCAGCCCCCTGTGTGGGTTGTCAGCCCCCTGTGTGGGTTGTCAGCCCCCTGTGTGGGTTGTCAGCCCCCTGTGTTGGTTGTCAGTCCCCTGTCCCGAGTCAGCCCCATGTTGGTTGTCAGCCCCCTGTATGAGTTGTCAGCCCCCTGTATGAGTTGTCAGCCCCCCGTATGAGTTGTCAGCCCCCCTGTATGAGTTGTCAGCCCCCCTGTATGAGTTGTCAGCCCCCCTGTACGAGTTGTCAGCCCCCCTGTACGAGTTGTCAGCCCCCCTGTCGGTGTCAGCCCCCTGTGTTGGTTGTCAGCCCCCTGTGTTGGTTGTCAGCCCCCTGTGTTGGTTGTCAGCCCCCTGTGTTGGTTGTCAGCCCCCTGTGTTGGTTGTCAGCCCCCTGTATGAGTTGTCAGCCCCCTGTATGAGTTGTCAGCCCCCTGTATGAGTTGTCAGCCCCCTGTATGAGTTGTCAGCCCCCTGTATGAGTTGTCAGCCCCGTGTTGGTTGTCAGTCCCGTGTTGGTTGTCAGTCCCCTGTCCGTGTCAGCCCCCTGTGTTGGTTGTCAGCCCCCTGTATGAGTTGTCAGCCCCCTGTGTTGGTTGTCAGCCCCCTGTATGAGTTGCCAGCCCCCTGTATGAGTTGTCAGTCCCCTGTGTTGGTTGTCAGTCCCCTGGGTTGGTTGTCAGCCCCCTGTATGAGTTGTCAGCCCCCTGTCCGTGTCAGCCCCTGGTTGGTTGTCAGCCCCCTGCGTGAGTTGTCAGCCCCCTGCGTGAGTGGTCAGCCCCCCTGTTTCGGTGTCAGCCCCCCTGTATGAGTTGTCAGCCCCCCGTGTGAGTGGTCAGCCCCCCGTGTGAGTGGTCAGCCCCCCGTGTGAGTGGTCAGCCCCCCGTGTGAGTGGTCAGCCCCCCTGTTTCGGTGTCAGCCCCCCTGTATGAGTTGTCAGCCCCCCTGTCGGTGTCAGCCCCCCGTGTTGTATGGTGCGGCTGTTGTTTCCGCCTCATCTGGAGCAGTGGCTGGGGGGAACGTGTAGCAATGTGCTGTTTGTGCAGAAATGCAGCAGGCTGGACAGGGGGAGCCTCAGCAACTGTAGTCAGCAGCTGCGAGGAAAGTCCTGCGAGAGCCGGCTCTCCCCTCCACCAGTGAGCGCACACCTCCGCCGCCCTGCACACCTCCTCACTGCTGCACACACTACGAGGGCGCCACACGTCCGACCTGACCAGCGCTCGGCTGCGTCCCGGCCGCTTTACCTGACTCACCGCACCCCGGACCCCGGAGGAGCCGCTGCCCAGCCCCAATGCAGTGGCCGTGGCTTTTCACCTTCGTCTTGGCAAACTTTTGCAGTCGGGGATTGTCTTCCCAAACTGGGATTCTGAGGAGCCTGAGACCGGCCAGCCTGAGGAGAGATGGTAGGTGCCCGGATGGAGGGGCTTTGCTTGTCTCTCTGGAAGTTTTAGGATGCTGAGACTTCTGTATGAACAATTGTAGACTTCACAGCCGGCACGTTGTGTCAGGGAGACGTGTGTCCTGCGACTTACTGCACTCCGTGAGGAGGCAACCACTTCCCTTGTTTTATTGGACATGTTGCCCATAGCAACCACCACCTTTTGGTCTGATTGGACCTCTTGCCTGTAGTAACCATATTCCTTGTCCCATTGAAGGTTTTGCCCATAGCAACTACATCCCTTGTGTCAGAACTTATAACTATAGCAATCACATCCCTCGTTTTATTGGACATGTTGCTCATAGCAACCTCATCCCTTGTTTTATTAGACATGTTGCTCATAGCAACCTCATCCCTTGTTTTATTAGACATGGTGTCCATAACAACCAGATCCCTCGTTTTATTGGACATGTTGTCCATAGCAACCACATCCCTTGTTTTATTAGACATGGAGTCTATAGCAATCAGATCCCTTGTTTATAAGACATGTGCATAGCAACCGCATCCCTTGTTTTATAAGACATGTTGTCCATAGCAACCGCATCCCTTGTTTTATAAGACATGTTGTGCATAGCAACCGCATCCCTTGTTTTATAAGACATGTTGTGCATAGCAACCACATCCCTTGTTTTATTAGACATGTTGTCCATAGCAACCACATCCCTTGTTTTATTAGACATGTTGTCCATAGCAACCGCATCCCTTGTTTTATAAGACATGTTGTGCATAGCAACCACATCCCTTGTTTTATTAGACATGTTGTCCATAGCAACCGCATCCCTTGTTTTATTAGACATGTTGTCCATAGCAACCACATCCCTTGTTTTATTAGGCATGTTGTCCATAGCAACCACATCCCTTGTTTTATTGGACATGTTGTCCATAGCAACCGCATCCCTTGGTTTATTGGACATGTTGTCCATAGCAGTCACATCTCTTGTTTAATTGGACCTTTTAACTATAGCAACCACATTACTTGTGTTATTGGACCTCTTGCCCATGGCGATTACATCTCTTTTTTTTTATTGAACCTGTTGCCTATAGCAACCATATTCCATGTTTTATTAGACCTGTTGCCCATAGCTACCACAGCCCTTGATCCATTACACCATTTGCCCTTAGCAATCACATCCGTTTTTTTAGTGGACCTGTTGCCCAGAGCAACCACATCTCTTGTTCCATTGTACCTCTTGCCCATAGCGATTACATCTTTTGTTATATTCAACCTGTTGCCCATAGTAACCATATCCCTTGTTTTATTGGACCTGTTGCCCATAGCTACCACATTCCTTGATCTGCCACACCACTTGCCCATAGTGATCACATCCATTGTTTTATTGGACCTGTTGCCCATAGCAACCACATCCCTTGTTTTATTGGACATGTTGTCTATAGCAATTGCATCTCTTCTTTTATTCAAATTGTTGTCCATAGAAATCACATCCCTTGTTTTATTGGACATGTCTATAGCAACCGCATCTCTTGTTTTATTAGATCTGTTGTCCATAGCATCCACATCCCTTGTTACGCTGGACCTGTTGCCCATAGCAACCACATTCCTTGTTTTATTGGACTTATTACCCATAGCAACCACATTCTTTGTTTTATTGGACATATTACCCATAGCAACCACATTCCTTGTTTTATTGGACCTGTTGCCCACAGCAGCCACGCCCCCTTGGTCTTACTGTACCTGTTGCTTGTAGTAATCACATCCCTTGGCCCTGTAGTAACCACCATCCCTTTCATTGGTCCTTTTACATATAGCAACTAGAGTCCTTTGTTCCATTTGACCTGTTGACCATAGCAACCACAACCATTTGGTCTGATTCTGCCTCATGACTGTTGTAACCACATTCCTTGTTTCCTTGGACCTGTTGCCTGTAGTGACCAGACCCCTTGTCTCGTTGGAGGCTTTGTCCATAGCAACTACATCCCTTGCTTCATTGGACCGTTTTCTCATAGCAAACCACATTCTTTGTTTTATTGGACCTGTTGCCCATAGCAACCACATCCCTTGTTCTCATTGGAAGGTTGAGGTTTGACTGGCTGTTATGAGCCACAGTCCTGGGTGCTGTTGTTTTTTTAATATCTGACTTGTGTAGATTGTCTCTGGGATAGATTTGTTTGGTTTAGTATGGTTCCACTTACATGATATGTGTGCATGGTGTATGAGTGATGCAGATGAGAACCCATAGCAACCACATTGCTTAGTTCATTGGATCTGTTGCATATGGCAACCACATCCCATGTTTCTTTGGACCTTTTTAGCAACCTCCTAGATGCTGTTTTTTGTTTTTTAATGGTTGACTTGTATAGACTGTCTGTTGCCCATAGCAACCACATCCTTGTCTTATTGAAAGATTGGTTATGACCCCCTGTACCAGGCACTGTTGTTTCTTAATGCAGCCATTCCTAACCAGGGATCTCTGGCAGTCTAGGGTTCCTTCAGAGGTGTCTAGGGGTCCCTTGAGCTGCGACCTATTGAGCTCCCATCCAATGCCTAGACAGTTCCAGTGACAACGCTACTTTGCAGAGCCAGCGACAATTTCTTTTAATTTCAGCTGTCTTTTAGCTGTTCTTTTGGTCATCAGTATAAGGGGCAATTTCCTAATGACTCCTAACTATATTTGTTTTAGCAGCAGGAGTTTTCTGAGACCTGGAAATTATTTGAAGGGTTCCACTAACAAAAGTGTGCTAAAGTCTGACCTGTGCAGACCAGTGTTGGAGGGTGCAAGGGAGCAGGTCCAAGGGAACTGCCATCATATCCTCTGTTTGATCTGAAGTTGCCACGGTATCAGTTATGACACCAGCCTTTCAATGTTTTGACAGCTTGGGAGAGAGCACAAGCAACTGTGATAGCTGTCATTCATGTAACTGTTTTGGAAAACTTTCATTTGATCGGTTTAGTTCCACTTTATTGGCACAATGACAGTCGTAAATCTCAGACATGAAATATGAACAAAGCATATCCCTCTATAGTGTTTACTTGTCTCAATGAAGAGCACTAAGGCCTCATACACACTGCTGCTCATAAATGTGAGTTTAAAAGCTGTTGGCGGTTTTTTTTTTTTGCCAAAGCCCCTGAATTTAACTCAATAAAAGCCTATGTGTCCATGCACACATAGACTTTTATTAGAGTGTAACAGCAGCAGAGTTTAGGGCCAGTTAAACATCCCTCTCCTGAATGCAGAAGAATCACATTCAGGAGAGGAACGTTTGGGCCAAAAAACATATCTAAATGTGTAAATGTCTAAGTGTATCCCTTCCCTCCAATCAGCTCTCAAAGCTCCCCTTACTGAGCTCTGCAGTGTGTAATTTCATCTCTCCACCCCTTTTTTCTGAACTCTCAAACAAGCTTTATAAACCCAGCACTTTTAATGGATATGGAGAAGACTGCAGATAAAGTTAAAACTTATGTAAGGGGATTTGTTTAATCTCTGTGTTTCACCTGAGGCCAGTCACTTCATTGGGTATATGGAAGGGTTTACAGCTACTTTAGGGAAAGACATGAAGTCCGGAAACACTAGGAGACTTTGGACTAAGTGAACAAACTCCTATTATTATTACTATTATTCACATTTTTTGGCACAAACAAGAACTGTAGCAAGAAAATTACAGCTAATTCATGAAAATTACAGCTATTTTCTTCTCATAAATACTTAAAGTGGAACTAAACTCATCAATTTACCTGTTTCAAAAAAAACAGTCTCTAACAGCTGTGCCACATCCCTAAAAATATTTTTGTTTTATATACATAGAAAGAAAGGGTATATTTAAAAAAAAAAGCTACATTCAAGGAATGCCATGAATGCTAAATGGTACAGTTGCTTGTGCTCACAACTGAAATTTAAAATGATCAATTGGCTTGTGTCATAACTGACCACATGTGCAGCCCCATGGCAGCTGTAGATCAAAGAGAGGCGAAGATGGCAGCTTCCTTGGCTGAGAAGAACAGGATTGTTTAGTTCCGCTTTATGATGGTGATACTAAAGGCTTAAAGCGATTGTAAAGGTTCCTTTTTTTTTTTTATTTTTTTTTGGAAAATCACAAACATGCTATACTTACCTACTGTGTGCAGGGGTTTTGCACAGAGCAGCCTGGATCCTCCTCTTCTCAGGTTCCCCACTGGCTCTCCTGGCTCCTCGCTCCTATCGGGTGCCCCCACAGCAAGCAGCTTGCTATGGGGGCACCCGCTGCTCCGTGTGTTCATTCACACATGGAGCCATGGCTTGGCCCCACCTCTCTATCTCCTAATTGGTTGTGATTGACAGCAGCGGGAGCCAATGAGGAGGCAGAGACCCGGGACAGCCGAGGCTGTTGTTCACATTGCTGGATCGTGATGGGGCTCAGGTAAGTATTGGGGGGGGGATGTGAAAGTGGAAAACCCAAATACTCCTGCGCTTAGGGGGGGACTCTATGTCATAGGGATCACACAACGAATGTCTTGGAATATGCACGCCTTGCTACCCTCAAAGAACCGGGGAGTCCAAAAGTACTGATAGAGAAAAACAAAACAGAGGGCGCACTGGCCTTGTGCATTACCTTTAAAAGTATGTTTACTAAATTTAAAAGGTATTCTACTCACAAAAGTACATGAATATAGGCCCATCATATGAGACCGCTCTGTCCAATTCGCACTGCATTTCTAAATGGTGATGAGAATGATGGCTGACGCGTTTCAAGGACTAGCCTCTTCAGAGTTCAGAAACGCAGTGCAGATTGGACACAGCGGTCTCATATGATGGGCCTATATTCATGTACTTTTGTGAGTAGAATACCTTTTAAATTTAGTAAACATGCTTTTAAAGGTAATGCACAAGGCCGGCGCGCCCTCTGTTTTGTTTTTCTCTATAAGTATTAGGGGGGGGGGGGCACTGCTGCACACGGAAGGTTTTATACCTTCATGCATAGAATGCATGATGGTAAAAAACCTTCAGTCTTTCCAACCACTTTAAATTAAAAAACAAAATTAAACAAACATGTTATACTTATCTGCTGTGTGCAGTAGTTTTACACAGAGCAGCCCTGATCTTCCTCCTCTCTGGTCCCCCGCTGGCGTTATTGGCCCCTCCCTCCTGTCGGGTGCCCCCACAGCAGGCAGCTTACTATGGGGGCACCCAAACTGTCGCTTTCCTCAGCTGCTGCTCCGTGTGTCCATTCACACACGGAGTTGCATTTTGGCCCCACCCCCTCTCTCTTCACATTGGCTTACTGGCTGTGCTGGGACACCCAAGACTCCAGTGCACATCACTGGATCAAGTGAAGCTTAGGTAAGTATTGGGGGGGGGATGCTGCACAGAATAGGTTTTCTACCTTCATGCATGGAAATGAAAAACCTTGAGCCTTTACAACCACTTTAAATCCTCCAGTTTAAATTGTCCAGGTGCATCACCCCAAAACCTGACCCTGTGCAGGTAGTAGGGCCCATTCACGCGACTGGCAAAAAGAATTGCCTCTATTATATGTGACCAGTGAAAAGCATTTTGCATACTGTCAACTTACTTTTAGATTTATTCTTTTTAGCAATTTCTGTTTCTCAGTTCTCCCACACAAGCTTCCCATAAAGTAGATTTATGTGCCCCATGCACATTTTATGAGCTTTCAGAAAAACAAATACCGTAGGGCATATGAACACCTCCCTTCCCCCCAAAAAATGTAAACTAAGGGACTTTCTTCTCTCAGTGGGAACACAAGGTTCAAAGGTGAGAATGGACCTCTAAGAGCTCTTGCACACAGGGGCTGTGCCTGTTCAGAGTCATTCCCAGCATGTTTCCTCTGCCTGGGCAGCCCCAAGTTTTCTATTGTTTGTAACGCTCGACCGCTGCGCTTGTGTTTGTTTTACTACCACTATATCCAGGAGTACAGTCAGCACAGCCATTCATGCCAGTGAGAGGCTGTACGCTTCATCTGGGTCGCCTGGGCTGAGAAAATACATTGGGAATTCAGCTGGGCAGGCTCGGCCGCCCATGTGCAAGAGCAATTAGGCCTCATGTGCACAGGCAACTTAAAATACTTCTGTGTATGTTGGATCTTTCTGGCAGAAAATCCAGCTTAATGCCCCGTACACACGATGAGAATATCGGACGAACGATCAGCCGTTTTTTTTCGCCTGCTAGTCTCACATCGAAAGGGAAAAGGTTACTAAAGATACGAAAACTCTCCTTTGAAAGAAAAGAAATTAGAAAGTGATGTCATGTATTGCGTTGTATTTGTATTGTATTTTCAGACGACTACTGTACTGATAAATCGTGCAATCTGGTGTCGTACAAGAACAGGTTTTGTGCTTTTCTTTTCGGATATTGTCGTACGAATTGTCGTGATTAGCTCTCGAAAGCCGATTATCGGACGATCGGTCCTCGTACGAAAATTTTCGTACGATTTTGTTATAGTATGTACGAGGCATAAGTCCTCATACACACTGTACGTTTTTACAGCGGCTGTTTTTGGCTTTTGACATTTTTTCTACAGCCAGTAAACCCCCCAGCATGTTATTCTATGTATCCATGCACACATACAGTCAAACTCTTAGTCGGCGTCTCCGTGTCCTGCACACCCAAAAGTGTGGATATCTTCTTATTGGATATTCTTCCTCCACAATATCTTCTGATAGATTCCTCTTCCTCCGCTTAATACCCTCAAAGAAATATAAATCGTATATAGTGCATTATCTACAACGCATGATATGTAACACACAAAAACACACTTACATAAATAGGTGCAAAAATCACTCCACCGTGCGTACACTTCTAACCAGGGGTGGACTGACAACTCATGGGGCCCCTGGGCAATAGGGGAACATGAGGCCCCTGTGTCCTCGCCCACACCCAAAAAAGCCTATGAAAAAGCCAATGAAAGGTACCAGGGGCATCTCATGGGGCCTCCTACTGAGCCCGGGCCCCTGGGCAGTGCCCGAGTGCTTGAATGGTCAGTATGCCTCTGCTTCTAACCATCTGTCATCCTTACTCTTACCCTCTCAAAAATATGAAAAAGCTTCCACAAATTCCACCTTCCTTCGTGGCTCCTAGGTCCGTCCACTTTCATATAGGGAATATACCTCCGAAGGAATTGCATATAGTGTCATATCTTCATTCACTCACTCTATTCATGCTCCCCTCACATCATAAGTTCCCAGTGTTACCCCCGGTTCACATATATGTGGCCATGCGGGCCACATTTTGCGCGGGCACGAGAACCCTTTCATTTGAATGGATTCCCGTGGCCGTGACACGCAGGAAAGAAGTCCCTGCACTTCTTTGGAAAACGCAGCCCGCACAGGAACCTCGGTTCCCAGTACGGTTGCTTTTTCCAGTGCGGGCGGCGTGTCATTAGAACTAATGGCACCCGCTCGTGGGTCCTCATTTCTCTGAGGGTGGTGCAGCTGCACAGATTTTTGTGTGGATCTGCAGCGGCACCACCCGCACAGATGTGAACCTAGGGTAAGTGAACACATTGACCGCCACCTCATATACCATGCACCTTACCAGACGATAAAGATCCGCTTGCATAGAAAAGAGGGCTCCTCTCACTCCACAAAGCATCCGATTCTCAATGGCATCATAACATGTAGCAACGTACAATCAAATAGTGTAGTAGGCAACGATAGGGATGTGACTCTTAAATAATAAATAAAATTGCGCTTACAAAAAAGCAAGGTGTCTCCGCGTGTATTAAAATGGCAAACCGTATGAAAAACCTTCTCCAAAATGGCCACTCAGTTACTTCCGGTTTACGTCCAACATCACGGTCTGACGCGTTTCGTCACTTCCGACTTCATCTGAGACTATAATCAACGTTTTGTGGCTGGAAAAAAACCCAGGACTAGTGGGTTTCTAGAGGAGTTTTTTTAGCTGTAAAAATGGTCTAACGCTGAAACACGTGGTAAATCGTGGCAAACTAGCATTTTTGGATGTTTTTTTTACCAAAAACCCTCTAAAAACCGCAAACATGAAAAAGCTCGGCAAAACGCTAATACAAAAATGCTTAAAAAAGCTGAAAAAAATCACTTTTTAACGTGACTTTACACAGTTTACGTTACCAGCGTTATTAAAATGCCCCGTGTGCATGGACCCTAAAAGAGAAGCATGAGCAAAGCTTTTTTGTCCATACTTCTCTTGTGGGTCACAGGAGGGCATCCTGAATGTATCCTGACAATGTTGTTGGGATCCACCCAGATGTGTGATCGGCAGCTGACTTAGCCTCTTAGCGCACCATTGAGAGCCTGAGACAGCTACTCTCGCCCTGATCACCAGTACAAGACTCCAGTGAGCACTGGAGGGACCGAGCAGAAAGCAGTAACTGACAGTTATTGGCTTTCTGCTCCATGAAGACCAAGAACTGAAAGATCAGCAGTCATGGGATCGCTCAGTTCTCAGACTTAGAGCTGGAAGGGATAGCTGCAGCATAGAGGTAAGTATGTATATTGGTGTGCATTGCCTCAGAAAAAACAGTGAGCACAATGGGGTTTATTTACTAAAGCTGCAGAGTGTAAAATCCGGCTCACTTCTGCATACAAACCAATCAGCTTCCAGGCTTAATTTAACAAGCTGAGGTTAGAAGCTGATTGGCTACCATGCACAGCTGCCCCAGATTTTGCACTCTCCAGCTTTAGTAAATAAACCCCTATGTCAGCTTCTATTGTGTTTTAAACATGTGAATGGCATTGGGCCATCCATCCACCCCCTGAACTGCTGGAGATTGCCAGAGTTCCAGAGGACACAACAGGATTTGATTTGGGATGACCAAGCCGAGGATGTACAGACCTGATTTATTACATAGGCACTTGTTTTGGCCTTTGTTGTGAGGGTCAATGTACTGAGGTGAGAGCATACCCACTGTGGCGGAGGCTTTCAACTTGCACGTACCTTTTGCACTTGCTTGGAAGTGATTTCACATTGATTTTTTTACTAGTTTTTGTATATGCGTATACAGTAGACTTTGGACTCAATGATTATTGTTTTAGGTTTATTGATTTATTCCACAACATTTATATTTTTGCTGTTTATTCATTTTAGTATGTATGTTTTCTTTTTATAACCACCAAACTTCTCCTTTAAAACATGCTTGTTTTGGCTCCTAATTATGTGTGTTTATGTGTGTAATAGGTGCATGTTGTTTAGGAGACTGTGTGTGTAAACTCATTCCAATGGGTGGGAGATTATGTATTCTAGCCATTATTTATTTATTTATTTCAGGTACTTGTATAGCTCTGTTAATTTACGCAGCGCTTTACATATATATTGTACATACATATCAGTCCCTGACCCTCAAGGGGCGTACAATCTAAGGTCCCTAATGCGGGCCATAGATGAGATGAAAAATGACCGAAAATTGGGCAAAAAAAAAAAATCGGCCGATTTTCGGATCGTTAGTGCAGTAATCGGTCCTGCTGGAAAATAATCGGCCACATTTGTCGTTCTGCCAATTTTCGTGGCAATGATGGACAAATTTTCCAATCTTTTTCCGATATTTAAATATGCGCATGAGCAGTGACATGAAAGAAGGAAAAGAAGCAAAGGAAAAAAATAGAATATGAATGAAAAGAAGAAATAGAATATGAAGAAGAAGAGGAAAAAGAAAAAATAGAATATGAAGAAGAAGAAAAAAATAATAATTTTAGTCCGATATTATATTTGACATTTAAAAGTATAGCAACATTGTATCTATTTGTATCAGAATAGAAACATCTGTATCCGAAATGAATACAAATAGATACAATGTTGCAACTTTTTCTTCTTCTGCATATTCTATTTCTTCTTTTTATTCGTATTCTATTTCCTCTTCTGCATATTCTTTTTCTTTTTATTCGTATTCTATTTCTTCTACTTCATATTCTATTTCTTCTTTTTATTCGTATTCTATTTTCTTCTTCTTCATATTCTATTTCTTCTTTTTATTCGTATTCTATTTCTTCGTCTTCTGCATATTCTATTTCTTCTTCTTCTGCGTATATTCTATATAATTGCCGGCCGTAGACGGGACAAAAATCGGCCGACCTTTTTTTACCAATAGAGGTAATGTCGGCTGATTGAATGACCGATTTTTTGTTTTTAAAAAAAAAGGCTGGTTTTCTTCCCATCTATGGCGCCAATTCATCTACCAGAATGTCTTTGCAGAGTGAGAGGAAAAACGGAGTACCCGGAGGAAACCCACGCAGACACAGGGAGAACATGCAAACTCCAGACAGGTGGTGCCGTGGTCAGGATTTGAACCAGCAACCCTAGTACTGCCAGGCGGAAGTGCTAACCATTAAGCCACTGTGCTGCCCATTAGAATGCATTTACATATGTTTCATGAGTTTACATGCTTGTGTGTGCGTAAAGTATGCCAGTAAATGCATCTTTAAAAGCAGTTTTGCAGCATTTTTTTTTTACCTCTAATACTGCAATAAAATACAGTTTTCAAAGCCACAATGTGCATGGACACATTGGGGGTATTAACTAAAACTGCATGGTGCAAAATCTGGTGCAGCTGTGCATAGAAACCAATCCTCTTCCAGGTTTTATTGTCAAAATTTATTTGAACAAGCCGAGGTTAGAAGCTGATTGGCTACCTTGCACAGCTACCCCAGATTTTGCACTCTGGTTTAGTAATCTGTCCAAAATAGAACTGCATGAGAGGCATAAAAAAAAAAAAGAAAAATGCCCCTAAAAGCAGCATTTTTTCTGCCAGTCTGCATGAGGCTTAAGACTCACACCAATGAATTTTTTAGTGCTTTTTGCAGAAATGCACTACATCCATTTAACATGGTTTCCTATGGAACATGTTCACATCTATGCTTTTTTGAGCTGCTTCATTTTTGGAAAGGGTCAGAGACCTTTTTAAAAGCAATAAGTAGCGTTTTTGCTACAATGGGGTTCAATAGAACTGAAATGCATGGTAGTGCATTTTTGCCGTGTTTTGCATTTTTATTCTGCCCAGCAAAAAAAAATTCTGCTTTTTAAAAAAAAAAGCTGAACAGAACACATCACAGCAATATCGAGGCAAAAACGCATGTAGAAAAACGCAAAATGAACTGTGAAAAGGACTGCAAAACGGACATAAAGCAAACTGCATAGGTGTGATCGGTGCCTTAGAGGCAACAGAACCGTCTCTGCAGGTCACAGCCATATCGGCAGTCTCACCCTGTCACCTTGCATGATATACAGATCTCCTGGTATTCCATTCTTTGAACAGACGTCTCCTTGCATAATTTCCAGGTGTTCCTTATTTTGCAAAACAGTCCTCCTATGTTTAAAATGCAGCAAAGGTTTATTTTGCTGTTTTGGTTACTGTTACTACAATATTGACAACATTTATTTATGGACATTACAGCATACCATTTATAAAAACTGGATAATAATCCAATAATAATAAAATGTTTTTTTTTCTTTGTATGTAAAAGTGACATAGTCCTGTTTTTTACACACCGCTTACATGATTTACCCACACACAGTTTGTGTCGCAGCACATGCCAATTTCTATTCAACCTATGCAGCAGCTTTTCTCGTCAGAACCTTTTCTTAAGGTTTTCTTAAGGTTCCTCCAGAGGTTGATGGGGTTCCTTGAGCAATCAGAAATTTAAATAAGTAACTACTGAGCCCAATGATCTCGTTAGCTATTTACATGTGGAGCATTCTTCCCACTGACCTCAAATATAAGCATTATTCTTCCCACTGGTCAAAAATGTCAGGAGCATTCTCCCCAGTGACTACAATAAGGAACAATATTCCCAGTACCCACAAATGTAAGGAGCATTCTTCCCACTGACCATAAATGTAAGGAGTGTTCTTCCCACTGACCACCGATGATAAGGGGCATTCTTCCCAGTCACCATAAATGTAAGGCGTATTCTTCCCACTGATCTCAAATGTAAGGAATATTCTTCCCACTGGTCAAAAATGTAAGGAGCATTCTTCCCAGTGACCACACTAAGGAGTATTGTTCCCACTGACCTCAAATGTAAGGAGTATTCTTCCCACTGACCTCAAATGTAAGGAGTATTCTTCCCACTGACCACCAATGGTAAGAGGCATTCTTCCCAGTGACCATAAATGTAAGGAGCGTTCTTCCCACTGGCCATCAATGATGAGGGGCATTCATCCCAATGTAAGGAGCATTCTTCCCACTGACCACAAATGTAAAGACTATTCTTCCCACTGACCTCAAATGTGAGGACTATTCTTCCCACTGACCACAAATGTGAGGACTATTCTTCCCACTGACCACAAATGTAAGGAGCATTCTTCCCACTGACCACAAATGTAAAGACTATTCTTCCCACTGACCTCAAATGTGAGGACTATTCTTCTCACTGACCACAAATGTGAGGACTATTCTTCCCACTGACCACAAATGTAAGGAGTATTCTTCCCACTGACCTCAAATGTGAGGACTATTCTTCCTACTGGTCAAAAATGTAAGGAGCATTCTTCCCAGTGACTACAATTAGGAGCATTCTTCCCAGTACCCACAAATGTAAGGAGGTTTCTTTCCACTAGCCACCAATGATAAGAGGCATTCTTCCCAGTGACCAAAAATGTAAGGAGCGTTCTTCCCACTGGCCATCAATGATGAGGGGCATTCGTCCCACTAACCTCAAATGTAAGGAGTATTCTTCCCACTGACCTCAAATGTAAGTATTCTTCTCACTGGTCAAAACTGTAAGGATCATTCTACCCAGTGACCACAAATGAGCATTTTTCCCACTTACCACCAATGTTAAGGGGCATTCTTCCCAGTGAACAAAAAAGTAAGGAGCATTCTTCTCACGGACCACCAGTGATTATGGGCATTCTTCCTAGTGACCATAAATATAAGGACTATTCTTCCCACTGGTCAAAAATGTAAGGAACATTCTTCCCGATGACTACAATAAGGAGCATTCTTCCCAATAACCAGAAATGTAAGGAGCTTTCTTCCACTGACCACCAATGATAAGAGGAATTCTTCCCAATTTTTCTTTATTAAAAGTCTTCCAACTGACCACCAATGTAGGGAGCATTCTTCCCGCTGATCACCACCATGTACAGTTGCAAGAAAAAGTATGTGAACCCCTTGGGGTTACGTGGAGTTTTGCATGAATTGGGCATAAAATGTAAGTCACAACAATAGAAGAACACAGTCTGCTGAACATAATACTACACAAACATTAGATGTTGCCATGGTTTAATTGCACATAACATGTAAACATTCACAGTTCAGGGAGGAAAAAGTATGTGAGGCCCTTGCTTAAGGACTTCTCCCAGAGCTAATTGGAGCCAGGAGTGAGCCAACCTTGACTCCAATCAGTGTGATGATATTGGATGTGTTGCTGACAGCTGTCCTGCCCTTAAAAAACACACACCTGTTTTGGGTTTACTGGTTTCAAGAAGCACTGTCTGATGTGAATCATGCCTCGCAGAAAAGAGCTCTCAGAAGACCTACGATCAAGAATTGTTGACTTGCATGAAGCTGGAAAGGGTTACAAAAGTATCTCCAAAAGCCTTGATGTTCATGTGTCCACGGTAAGACAGACTGTCTACAAATGGAGAAAGTTTAGCACTGTTGCTACTCTCCCTAGGCATGGTCATCCTGTAAAAATGACTGCAAGAGCACAGCGCAGAATGCTGCATGAGGTAAAGAAGAATCCCAGAGTGTCAGCTAAAGACCTACAGAAATCTCTGGCACATGCTAACATTTTTGTTGACACATCTACAATAAGGAAAACATTAAACAAGAATGGAGTACATGGGAGGACACCACGGAGGAAGCCATTGCTGTCCAAAAAGAATACTGCAGCACGTTTGAAGTTTGCAAAAGAGCACCTGGATGTTCCACAGAACTACTGGCAAAATATACTGTGGACAGATGAAACCAAGATTGAGTTGTTTGGGAAGAACACACAACACTATGTGTGGAGAAAAAAAGGCACAGCACACCAATATCAAAGCCTCATCCCCACTGTAAAACATGGCGGAGGGAGCATCATGGTTTGGGGCTGCTTTGCTGCCTCAGGGCCTGGACGGATTGTTGCCATTGATAGGAAAATGAATTCCAGAGTTTATCAAGACATTTTGCAGGAAAACATACGACCATCTGTCCGCCAACTGAAGCTCCGCAGAGGATGGGTGATGCAACAGGACAATGACCCAAAGCATACAAGTAATTCAACAAAACAATGGCTGCAACAGCACAGAATACGCCTTCTGGAGTGGCCCAGTCAGAGTCCTGACCTCAACCCGATTGAAATGCTGTGGCATGACCTTAAGAGAGCGATTCACGCCAGACATCCCAAGAATATTGCTACACTGAAACAGTTTTGTGAAGAGGAGTGGTCCAAAATTACTCCAGATCGTTGTGCAGGTCTGATCTGCAACTACAGGAAACGTTTGGTTGAGGTTATTGCTGCCAAAGGAGGGTCAACCAGTTATTAAGTCCAAAGGTTCACATACTTTTTCCTCCCTGCACTGTGAATGTTTACATGTTATGTGCAAATAAACCATGGCAACATCTAATGTTTGTGTAGTATTATGTTTAGCAGACTGTGTTCTTCTATTGTTGTGACTTAGATGACGTTTAGATCACATTTTATGCCCAATTCATGCAAAACTCCACGTAATCCCAAGGGGTTCACATACTTTTTCTTGCAATTGTATTGTTCCTTCTCCCACATACTGCCAGACTACGGGAACTTGTTTCCAGTGACCATCCAATAGAGGTTTCACAAACCACCAGTATAAGGAGGCCTATTTTAAATGACCTACTGTTCATGCTAATGTGCCCTGAGCTGTATTTACAGGGGTTTCCTAAGGTCTGAAAGTTATTTTAAGTGTTACCTTCCTTGTTAAAAAAGGATGCTATAAATGTTCTCCTAGGTTGACATCTCTGAGGTCATCCTTCAGTACTCAAAGAACTAAAATGTCCCATCATGCTTCATCAGCCAGCAAGGAAATGTATGTTCTGGAAAGCTGCAAGCCCGGAGGTTTTACAGCTGCATTTGCACAATAGCAGCCCATTACAAAGATGCTTTATTTAGTATAATTATGAGTGAGGGGAGATAACCTTGGCTTAGGAATTGCAGAGACTTGATGGAAATGCTGAAAAGGAGGACCGGTTCCAAAAATGTGAACTATGTGAGGGGGTAACAGAAATGTGCATGGTGCTCAGATTTCACAAGTCGCCAGGTATTTCTGCTAGAAAGTTTGGGATGTGCCAGGAAAATCCCGAGTCACTGTTTAGATTGCTGCCTTGCTGGATTTCATTGGGTTTAAAGCGCCTAATACTCATGTAATCACTAGAACATTGTTCCAAGATAACTTATCATATGTGCTGCCTCTGTTTACTTTTTTTTAAGTTTACTTCTTAACCTTGCTTAGCTGTGTGGATGTGCTGCCAAAAGGATATGGTAATATATATAACGGCCACTATTTAAGATGCAGTTAAGGCTACTGGAAATAAATATTAGTTAAGACCGGGAGATAGACATACAAATAAGTATAAGACACAGAGATACTGAAGAAAAAGATAGAGATAGATAGATAGATAGATAGATAGTTAGATAGATACTGCGGAAATATATGGTTAAAGTGGTAGTAAACTTCAAACATGAAATATGCATATGCCGCTATAGTGTATACTTTTCTCAATTAAGAGCACTAAAGCTGGCCATACACGTATAGATTTTCATTCAAGAATTTTCGTTTCAAGAATATTCAATTGATTTTCTAATCTTTAGTGGGGTCAAGTCGATGTTTGTTTTCGACCACAGTGAAGGGAAAATTTGAAGGGGCAGGAAGGAAAACTTGTCTCGATAAATTGAATTTTCAGCCAGTATATGTGGTTATCGTTCAGAAATGTAATCCATTTTAAACTGGAATGTTAAAAGCAAAAGACAATTTGCGAACGACATTCATCCAGCCACCGAACGTTAAAAGAATTTTCGTACGAATATTCTCATCCGGAAATCTACACGTGTATGGCAAGCTTTACTGTCATTGTTGTCTGCTGCTTTGTTCCTCTCCTATCAGCATGAATCACTTTTGACAAGTTTTCCTTACACCAAGAGAAAAATGGTGACGGGAGGGACCTCCAGCAGATTAACAGCCTCAGCTCTGTAGGTGTGTGTGTGTGCGTGTGTGCGTGCGCCCCTTCTCTCCAACCAGCTCTCAGAGCTCTCCTCACTGAGCTCTGCAGTTTGTAATTTCAGCTCTCCGCCCCTTTTTTTTCTGGACTCTCTGACACTGTGAACAGATGTAGAGAAGAAAAGACTGCAGATAGACAGGTACAACTTATGTAGGAGGATTTGTTTCATCTCTGTGTATCACCTGAGGCTAGTCACTTCACTGGGTATATGTAAGGGTTTACAACCACTTTAAAGCCCAAATCCAGGATCTAAAAAAGCCCCCCCCTCCCAAACCTCTAATAAACCACTCCTATAAAAAAAACTATCCAAATAATGCCTAAAGCGGAATTAAACCCACCAATTTAATTGTTTCCCTAAACCGTTACATTCAGGGTATGCCATGATTGATAACTGAAATAAAGTGGCTGGTGTCATAACGGCTCACATGTGCAGCATCATCGCAACTGCAGATCAAACAGAGGCTAAGATGGCAGCTTACTTGGCTGCAAAGTATTGGAGGGTTTAATTGCACTTCAAAGTGTAATTAAACCTACAACAGTAAAATCAGTCTGTATATGCAGTAAAGATTGCTTGCTATACTCACTGTGGAACCTAAGGGGTTAATCCTCTGCATTGTGTAAAATAGCTATTTGATCCTGTTTTCTCTGAACCTCCCCTTCTTCTACTCTCCCCAATCCATTTGCTGATAGTACAGAGCTCTAAGAGTCAATCTGCACATGCTCAGTTTGGTGTGTATTGCTAGAGAGGTTTTTTTTTTAACTTTGGGAGGGTCCATGTGATCAGCACAGGGCCAATCAGCACTGTCCAGACAGAGGTTAGGTGTAATGAAGCCTCATATGACAATCTGGGGAAAATGAAAACTCCTCGTAACCAGTGCTCTGCTGGACACTGATAAAAGTCACAAGACTGCTATATACTGCTGATGAGAAAAGGTATTTAGCAGTTTATATTTACTAAAATAATTGCACTTCCATGTTCTGTGTACTGTGGGAGAGCAGATTGAGTGAATGCAGGGTCCTGGGTTTAGTAACACTTTAAGCCATGGTCACATGATGCTGCCAGCTCTATCCTTCTCTCCTATTCTGTTTACTCCTAGAGCTCCTTATTCAGATGTTCACTCACTGCCTTCATGATATGCACACCCCTTATTGGTGGAGGTGACATTTCCATTGGCCGGGTCCTCTCCCATAGGCTGCAGAGGCAGGAGAACTCACAGGGATGGTGAGGTGACCAGTGCCTAAGATAATGAGTAGGTTAAAAGGCCTGGTCCCAAAGATAGGAAACTAGCTTGGCTCATAGAAAAACTATACCGAAAAAACAGTATAACTGGTCCACCTGGTTATTGCAATAGGACTCCTAGGGGGATACCAGTGCACAGAAGGACCTCCGTCTGTCCATATATCCAACAATAAGAGTATTAAAACTGGCACATAGTGTTCCTTATCCAAATATTTTATTCCAAATCAGGCAGATACATAAAAAGACATCACCCACCGGCAATACCTTTTATATGTATCTGTCTGATTTGGAATAAAGCATTTGGATAAGGAACACTGCATGCAAGTTTTAATGCTCTTATTCAGAGAGGAAACTGTGACTTTCATTACATTGCAGGATGGCTTAGAAAGACGTGTTTGGAATCAAGATTGAGGAGAAAGGTAATTGATGCACATTGCACTATTTAAAGATGGATTCCAGGTATGGATATGTTATAGCTATGTACATGGGTCTAGCTTGGTCCAATGTAATTATGTATACACCATACCTGGCCGATCCCCCTGGAAGCTGGAAATCACTGTAGTAGACACTTCTGCTCCCATGATCTCCACTAGCGTCCAGGTCCTGTGCCAAGTGGTTGCCCTGCTGCATTCTGAACAAAGAGGGTTGTCTGCTCAGCATGGGCACCATTCAGTGAATTATTTGCATTTTCTGAGCGAATCTAGAGCGTTCTCTGATTGGATGAGGTGGAGAAGCGGTGATGTTCTGAAGTAAGAGTAGCAGTGTCTTCTTCAGTGATTTCCAACTTCCAGAAGCATTGGCCAAGTATGGTGTACATAGTATGGTGAACTACATGAAGTAGTTACATTGATCCAAGCTGGACCACAGTAACTTTGAACAGTGTACCATACCTGGAATTCTTCTTTAACCCCTTGACGCCGATGTCACACAAATATGCGGCCTCACGGAACTGGGCTTTTTTCCGTGGGGCCACATATTTGCGTACCTGTCTTTGTGAACGCGGTGTCACTGAGAGCCCCAGGTCCCGTTCTAACGATCTGGACCCGGGACTCCCGATTCTGGGTCACATGATCACTGTGATAGCCTCTGATTGGCTATCACAGTGATCAGTTACTGTACAGCCCCGGTCCCCTTGTTTTTTTCTCTCTCTATGAATGGAGGAGAGAGATACATTGTGTCTCTCTCTAATTCCTGTCATAGAGAGAAAAAATAAAGCTTGTAAAAAAAAAGAAAAAAGAAAATAAATATTAAAAAATAAAAGAAAAAATACCTAGATCAAGGTTTGATGGAGTTCAGTGCCAGGGTTATTGTTTGGGTCAAGGTCAAAGTCAAAGGTCAGGATTAAAAAAAAAATTGGTGTCAGTGTCAGTTAGTGTCAGTGTGTTTTAGGTAAAAGAAAAAAAAGACAAAAACAAAATGCGCACTATTGTTTCTGGGCTGTACTACGGATACAAACAGCAAATAACATACATATATATGGTATCGCTGCGATCATCAAGAGCTGGAGAATGTATTTTGGGTTGTTCTCTGGTGGTAGGTTATGGTAGTAACAAGAAATAAACAGCTAAATAAAAAAAAATATTTTTTTTTTACTATTTTGGGCCAGTTTTCTTTTGATAATTAAAAAAATCAGGAGATATCCATTACCATTTACCACCAAATGAAAGCCCAATTTGTCCTGAAAAAAACGCGGTATAATCCACCTGGATGTACAATGTAGTTGTGATGATATGGACGGTTTTACTAACACATGTCAATGTTGCAAAATTCTGCCTAGGCATTTATATTTGTTTTACCCTTAGGCATGAAGGGGTTAAAGCGGAGCTTCACCCATTATGACATTCCCTTGGATCACAATTCCCACCTGCTGTACAGTGCTAAGTGGATATTCTATTTTTCTAAATTTATAAATACCTTTTTTTAACCACTTGCCATCCTGAGGATTTACCCCCCTTCCTGACCAGGCCTCGTTTTGCTATTCGGCGCTGCATTATTTCAACTGGTAATTGCGCGGTCATACAATGCTGTACCCAAACAAAATTGACGTCCTTTTTTTCACACAAGTAGAGCTTTCTTTTGGTGGTATTTGATCACCTGTTCTTTTTATTTTTTGCACTATAAACAAAAAAAGACCGAAAATTTTGAAAAAAAAAATATTTTTTAACTTCGGCTATAACAAGGATATCGTAAACTCAAAGTTAGTCATAAATTTAGGCCAAAATGTATTCTACTACATGTTTTTGGTTAAAAAAAATCCCAATAAGTGTATATTGATTGCTTTTTGTGAAAGTTATAGCATCTACAAACTATGATATTGATACTTTAATTTATGCCATTTTTTGCTATACAGTGCTGCGCTAGTTTAACTGACAATTGCACGGTCATGCAATGCTTTACATAAAATACATTTATGTCCTTTTTTCACACAAATAGAGCTTTCTTTTGGTGGTATTTGATCACCTGTGCGCATTTTATTTTTCGCGCTACAAACAAAAAGACTGAAAATGTTGAAAAAATATATTTTCTCATTTCTGTCATAAAAAATATCCAAAAAACTAAAATTTTGTCATAAATGTAGGCCAAAATAGTAAATAGATACCAAACATGACATGCTTTAAAATTGCATACATATTTAATATCCATAGGCAATGCTTTAAAAGCTTTTACAAGCCACCATTTTAGCATGGTGCAACCGCTGTTTACATACTGGCAGAGGGTCAACGCTCGCATGTGTGGGGGGGGGGGTTGGGGGACAGGGTGCTCTCTTTTTTTTTTTTTCAAATTATTTTGATTTTTTAAATTATTTTTCCACTGTCCCTTTAATTTTTTTTATTTTTTTATTACTTTTAATCACAGGGAATGCAAATATCCCTTTTATAACTTCAATGGGCATTGTCAAGTATTCTTTTTTTTTTTTTAATCTGGGGTCTATCAGACTCTAGATATCTCCTCTGCCCTTATATTATCTAATCTCACCAAGATCGGTGTGATCAGATGCTATCCCAATTTACAAATGGCGCTGTTTATATCCTGCGAAACTGAAGTGATAAAATGCTCATAGCTTCTGATTTCTTAGACTATAGAGATGATTGGCACCACTCTGGTCTCCAATCAGCTTCCCCTGATGGCACGGGACTGCCCTAGAAGGCCGTGGAAGGTAGTGGGGGAGGGGGGGCAACTGCAGCTAATTAGCCACTAGGATTGCTTTTACATGAAAGCCAGTCGCCGGCTGAAAAAAACGATACCAGGATGATGCCTGCAGCTGCAGGCATCATCCTGGTATAACCAGTCAAAGTCCTGTGATGTACCAGTATGTCACTGGTCCTTGTTTTGTATATATGCTATGTTCTTTTTTTTTTTTTTTTTTTATGTGGGCTGAATGAAAAAAAAAAAGAGAAGAAATCGCAAATATTTATTTATTTAAAAGTCACATTTTGTCATAAATTTAGGCCAAAATGTATTCTGCGACATGTCTTTGCTAAAAACAAAAAAAAGTCCCAATAAGTGTAAATGAATTGGTTTGTGTGAAAGTTATAGCGTTTACAAATGGCGGTATAGATACTGAAATTGTTTTTTTTTACTAATAATGGCGGCGATCAGTGACTAATTGCGGGACTGCAGTGGACATTCTGACACTGGGGAGGGGGGGAACTGACTTGGTGTCACTGACATCCTCAGGGACACCAATACAGTGATTAGTGCTAAACAAAAAAGCACTGACACGTTACTAATGGCACTGGGCAGGAAGGGGTTAACAACCTGGGGTTGATCAAAGGGTTAGCTGTTCGCTTGGAGTGTTTTATTAGGGGGTGGGGGTGCTTCACTGTAAGCACACTGCTCTGGATGGCTCTGCTCAGCCATCCAGAGCAATGTGCCAAACTGACAGGGAGGAGGACTGTTGGTAAACAAAGCTGCCCTCCTTCCTATTGGTGATCCTCGGCACTCATGGATTGGGACCCGGTGATTGACACCTAGGGCTTTGATCGGCAGATCCGGTAGGGCGCGCGCACGGCTCGCTGTGCCCCACACCCGGAAATGCAATCTCACATATATAAATGCGTGATTTTGCGCACCCGTGCTGACCTGCAGCAGTATTTCTACTATAGGGTGGACGGTAAGTGGTTAATTTTATTTGGCAGCATATCTGGTTCTGGTGGCCTAGGCAGTTACATTGGACTCCTGGGATATCAGCGTCATGTATCCCAGGAGTCTTCAGGAAGCATAATAGTGTATTGCAGGGCTTTATCTTTCCTCGACCGCAATTGCCTCTGTTCTTTCCAACGCACAGTGTTGTTTACAGGTTGCTATAACAACAGGATGGGAAATACCTTTGTTGCCATTGCTATTGCAACCTGTTGTCAACACTGTGCATCGGGCACTGTCACTAGTGTAGATGCACGGGATCGGGATTTGCATACTGGGTAAACCAGCTGCACTCTATCCTGGAAATCACTGGCTTCAGATGCCCTCACCGAAGATGACTGCCGCAAGCATTTCATCAGGTGCAAGTAAACAGCAAGTTTGGCAAGTAAGCACTTCATGGACAATATTCACAATATCCAAATTCTAAAAAACATTGTGTACGCAGCACAGGGATGTTTTTATTGAATTTTTCATTAGGAGACTGTAGCTCCTCTTTAAATTTCATTTTTGCCTGGAGTTGGGCTTTAAGTAGATAGGTTACTGACAGATAGACATTGCAGAGGCAGATAGATAGGTAGATGTATGGATAGATTCGATAGATCACTCTGAGAATAAAATAAACTTAAAGTGTTACTAAACCCACAACAGTAAAATCAGTCTGTATATGCTGTAAAGCATGCTTGGTATACACACTGTGGAACCTAAGGGGTTAATCCTCTGCATTGTGTAAAAACGCTGTTTGGTCCTGATTTCTCTGCCCCTCCTCTTGTTCAAATGTCTATGCTGATAAGACAGACTGAACCTGTAGCCCTTCTGCACATGCTCAATTTAGTGTGTATTGCTAGAGAGGTTTTTTTTTTCTTGGGAGAGTGCATGTTAGCAGCACAGGACCAATCAGCACTGTCCAGACAGAGGGTCAGGGGTTTTGTATCCTCCTAGTGCAGAAAGAAAACTCCTTCTACAAGCTTTAACCAGTGCTCTGCTGAAGTCACAAGACTGCTCTAACTAAAGGTTTTGAATGATTTAAAAGGAAATTTGAGCTGCGAGTGCCCTCTCAACCCCACCTGAAGGACTGGGGTAAAAATTTGTTATCCAAACAGTGGCTGCATCCTATCTAGCACATGTGTTACTATTCAGCTATACAGACAGCTGTCTGAATGCACTAGCCGGCAGGGGAGATCCCTCTATCCATGCTGATTAGCATGAATGAAGTCTGAGCAACAGAAATCTATGTGCGTGCGGCTAGCCTTAGATATTTGCACCGTGAAGCTGGGGCCACTTTACAAAGTAAAACCATGTAGATGGACCCTCCAGTGTCCCTGGACTCCCAACTCCTGTATTTCACACAGTGCAATGCTTGGTCACCACTAGTGACAATGAGGAACAGGAGCGAAGGAAAACAAAGTAAAGGAATTGTAGGATATTTCATTTCATTGTTTCGGCTCTGTTCATACATGCAGGTGTCTGTGACCTTTTCCCATGCGTTCCCACTCATCAGTTGTAGTGCAACCCATTCATTTCAGTGGGCTTCCCTATGCATGAGAAACTCATAAAAGAAGCCCCTAACCCTTTTGCAAAATCGCGCTGCACCACACCACATGTACCATGTATTTTTGCGTGCACAAAACCGCGTGTGTTAGCAGATGTGTGGGGGTGCCGTTAAAAAATAGTGGCTCCGCTGCGTGTCTGCTAAAGGGCAGCACGTTAGGAAATTGTGCGATTTTGTGCGCATTCCTGAGCGAGTGTGATGTAAATGTTAGCATGTGTTAGACTGTCAATAGATGCCATCACGTTTTAGATGACCGCATTGTGTCCGGTTATTATTAGGCGTTCAGCTTAAGCCTATGAGCCACTTACAATGGGCTCTTGGACGCAGGACCGTGCTATATTCAGAATAGACTGCGCACAGCTGTCCTCCTGTACAACACCCAAATCCCATTAGATCCATGCTCATATCAGTTTCCAGCCTTCTCTTTCACACGGGACCCAGCACACCCAGGTGCAGACACAGCACTGTTATTGCTAGTGATAAATATTGTTGTTTTGTGTTCTTCCTGTATGGGATCATTTCTACTCCTCTGAGCCCAAACAAATGTGGGATGATATGATTTTACAGGAGAGGTTTTTTTTTTATTTGTAGCTTTTAAAAATGTTTCACAGAATGGAAAAAAACTGATCAGATTCTGATTGAATTACTGTTCTGTGCTGCCTGTGCGTTCATCATTATCAACTACCACTGCCAATAGGTGTCATGTATCGTTATCAACGTTCATCAACTGCCACTGCCAACAAACTGCTGGGGAAGTGATATGCAGTAACTCACAGCGTGCAATGGAAATGTGCTGCTGAAGACATTGGTAATATCAAACAGGGTGTCACGCTAAGGATCTGCCATGCAGTGGGCTGCTGATTGGGCAATGTTGCAGCCAATCAGGGCTGTGCCTGTGCCATTTGTATGGTTTAAATGGTTGGCCTTTGGTATTCTCATGTGTACCCAGATGCACCCGCAGTGCAATGCAATAGCCCCTCGTTAAAGTACTGCAGGACCTTTATTGCATTATGTGTGTGCGAGTGGGCCAGGGGGGGAGTATGATTCATCTGGGGTCATCTGGGTTTTGGGGAACTTCCCAGACATACTGAAATGTTTACATTTCAGGCACCATGTTAGTACAGTTAGGTCCATATATATTTGGGCACAGGCACAATTTTAGTTTTTTTCAGATATTTACCAAAACATATTCAAGCTATAGTTATATAATGGATATGGGCTGAAAGTGCACACTCTCAGGTGTCATTTGAGGGTATGTACATCCAAATTGGAGGACGGGTTTAGGTATTACAGCTCTCCCCCTTTTTCAAAGGACCAAAAGTAATTGGACCAATGAATATAATCATGATCTGACGACTGGGAGGCATTCGCTCGTTGGTCGAAATCGTGGCCCACATTAACCAATCTAAAAAAAAATCGTTCGTCGGGCAATACGTAGTGTTGACGTCTTCCATACAAGTGGAAGTGATGCAGTGTGCGTGTGACCTTGTAGCAACGCCCTTCTGGCCAGAACGAGCGATATACACAACAATTACCAGCAATGAGTATAATATAGTTTATTACATGACCTATATACATAAATAGTGATACATAAAATATAATATGCAGAATTCTGGTTTCATTATCTCATTAAGCCAATCTACTTTTAACATTTGGATTTTTCATTTGTGTTTACGAAGATTCCTTGGACATAAACATCCGAGTCATCTTCTGTTTCCGCTCATGCGTGATAGCGTTTGTTAGATTTTTTTCGTACAACCGTCATAACACATAGAAAATCGGTCGTTCGTATGCAAAGCGTCAAAATTTTTCACTGTTGTTCAACTGGATTTTTTCATTCACGATATCGTTATCGGTTAAAACATCCTGCTCATCAACGAAGAGAAAATCGTTCGATCAGTGGTTCTGCAAAATTTTTCCTACGATTTTCTTATCGTGTGTACGGGGTATTACTCTAAAGTAGATCCCATTTGCAGTATACAGTATTTACCATACCCTGCACCTGAAAGATAATAGTCCTGTGCCTTAAAATTCTCCAGTCTCTAAATCGAATCATCCCACACCCCGTAGTACCTACGTTCCTGTCCTTTGGTTAGGTCGATATTGTAGTCTGATTTGCATTCAGTAGAGGACTTCATGCAGCCACTGTAGGTCCCCTGCAGAATACGCTAAGTGTTATTAAGATGCAGCAATTTATCAGATTGTAAGCGGTGGTGCTTGTAATCCCGGACTGTTATTGCCACATTGAGGCTGCTGTCCCTTTAAGCGGTATTTGTTTTGCACATGCTGATCATTGTGTGACTTGAGGATCTGCGTGGTGTCACCACTTCCACTCCTGCACTGCTCCCGAAGAATAGACTTTGTTGGCTGCACACAGGTGTTGCCTAGCAATCGAAGATGTTGCTGAAGAATTCTGATGATGTGGGTGAGAGGGAGACAGCCAGAGCACAAGCATATAATAGATCATTAATACGTTTATACTCATTTTGCTTGATGGCAGCAAAGGGAGTGCTTGTTTTTCAGTGTAATTCCTAATTAATTGTAATAAAATGCGCAATTGACAGTTGATTTTTAAAGAGAAAGCAGAATGCATTTTTAGTTGGCACATATTTTATTTATTAAAGAAATATCAGATTTTCATATTTTTTAATTGACTTTCACATTTTGAATTGCTTGCTCCGTAATTTTATTACTTTATTATTATTAAATATTTGTAGAAAAACCATAAGATGAAACTCTGCACTAATCTGCCTCATTCAACCTCCCTGCTTAACAGCTGTTGAGATGAGGCATCTGCTACATAGGGCATGCATTGCTTCCAATGACAAAAGCTTACTCATAGACTAGCATACTTGCCATGATCTTCATCTCAGTCTATGGGACAATGATACCCCCACTCATGGCCCATATACAGTATATCACCCCTTAATCCAGCTGGTCCTGCGCAGATAATGCCTACTTTCTGGGCATTTACACCCCTAAATATGCAGAATCTGCCCACTCACTGCCACAATGAATTCAGTAATACCCTTTCTGGAGTTACACCACATGCTCAGTAACTCGGATAAGAGGGATACTGTGATCCTGGGTAGCAACCAAGGATGCAGCATTATTGTGACAGAGAATATAGATGTGGGACTATTGCAGCAAACCTAGGACAGTTGGCATCTGTGGACTGTATTGTTAGAATGGGCAATAAAGCACAGCCACTATGTAGCACTACAGAACAAAACGTGTATGCAAGGGGAAAATTTAACTGCGTTTACACTCTCCGGTCACTTTATTGGGCACACCTTGCTAGTGCCAAGAAAATATCCCCCACGCCATTACACCACCGGCCTGAACCATTGATACAAGGCAGGATGGATCCATGCTTTTCACCCCAAATTCTGACCCTACATCTGAATGTCACAGCAACCAGTCTGCCCATTCTCCTCTGACATCAACAAGGCATATTCATCCACACCACTGCTGCTCACTGGATATTTTCTTTTTTTTCTGACCATTCTTTGTAAACCCTAGCGATGGTTGTGTGTGAAAATCCCAGTAGATCATCAGTTTTTGAAATATTTAGACCAGACCCTCTGGCACCAATCTCTGTCCATATTCAAAGTCACTTAAATCCCCTTTCTTCTCCATGCTGATGCTCAGTTTAAACTTCAGCAAGTTATCTTCACGATGGCTACATGCCTAAATGCATTGTGTTGCTGGCATGTGATTGTCTGAGCAATTTGTGTTGCCAAGCAATTGAACATGTGTACCTAATAAAGTGCCCAGTGAGTGTATACTATCTACTGTATACATAGAAAAAGTTTATCAATCGACACAAAAGAAAGAGCAACCTGGGGCTTTATAGACCAGCACATGAAAACAATAAGACAAAAGCATATATCTTACAAGTGTGAATTTATTACAAAATTATAAAATATTTTTATTTACACAAGTTCCTATTACTTGTTTAAAAAGTACATAAGGGTATACACTATATATATATATATATATATATATATATATATATATATATATATAAATAATAAAAACATATATATGTGAATGTGTAACCATCCGAATTATTCCCATGTAGATCCTAATAATGCTGTAAACTAAATTTAGAAATCCACATTAACGCATGTCAGGATCTTATCCGCTTCTTTAGGACAACGATGCCTCATTAATAGTAAAGATCATGTCTCCACTTGTCACAAACAGTATGGATATTTGTAGTGTCTGTAAATACATTTAGGCTCCATGCACACAAGCTTAAGAAAAAGCCAGTGCTTTTGGCAGAGAAAAATCCACATTTTGAGCGTTTACGAATATTTAGGAACGCTTAGCATTTTTTTCCCCACAAAAATGCTATAAAAAATGTGAATCGGAAGGTTTTGGTTTTTTTCTGTCTCTAAACGCTGAGCTTAAAAAACACCTCTAGACTACCTAATGTGCATTGCGACATAGGATAACATTAGCTACTTCTACAGGAGAAACGCTAAACTCTTCTTGGAGCAGCGTTTTTTTTAAGACAGTGTGCATGGAGCCTTAATCAGTCACAAAGTCAACATGACCTAAAATGTTTGTTACACGTATATATATGTAGGTAATTTCCAAATACAGAGATGCAAAGAGCACATGAAAAATACAAATTACCATGAAGATCCCCAATATTGTTTTTGTGTGGCTCTTGGCCACAAAAGCGACAACGGTGGCCAGACCAGACACTAGCACATAAGAGCAGAACGTACCTTAAAGTACCTCCTGGAACACGAGGCTGATGTTTTACCTGAAAGTGGTTTCCCAAAATGGCATACACCCTGTCTACCAACATCCTCCCAATGGTCCATCTAGTGGTCCTTGTGTCAGGGAACATCTGTCACCTGTCACATTGCACCTCCTCCTTTTTAACCCCCATCTGATTCCACCCTAGAATAATGTGATTTCTGGTTCCAGAAATGGGCGCATCTTGTGATGTAACCATAAAAGAACCTTATGACCTGCACTTAGGTATAAAATTATTTTGTGACTGTTTCCAGCAAACTATATTAGTGTACCTCAAAAATAAAATAAGTGAACATCAAAAAAATTAAATAAATCAAAAGAAGGCTGCTGCTACTACACAGGGTACTGACCCTTATAAAGTTAGACAATAATATTAGTTAAGGGCTGCCTAATCATAATTTCACAAACATATACAGTGGTCAGTATAAATGAGTACACCCCTTTTGAAAAGTAAGATTTTAATCAATATCTCAATGAACACAAGAACAATTTCCAAACTTTTGACAAAACTGAGTTTTATAGAACATTTGTTTAGCTCATTACATGACAGTAAGGTTAATAATATAACTTGGATTACAAAATCTTCAGTTTTACTCAAATTAGTTGATGCAAAAATGAATACACCCCACAACAAAAACTACTACATCTAGTATTTTGTATGACTTCCATGATTTGTAAGGACAGCACCAAGTCTTCTAGGCATTGAATGAACAAGTTGGCGACATATTGCAACATCTATCTTTTTCCATTCTTCAAGTACGACCTCTTTTAGAGCCTAGATGCTGGATGGAGAGTGATGCTCAACTTGTCTCTTCAGAATTCTCCATAGGTGTTCAATTGGGTTCAGATCAGGAGACATACTTGGCCACTGAATCCCTTTCACCCTGTTCATCTACAGAAATGCAACAGTGGCCTTAGATGTGTGTTTTATACCACTGGAAAAGTGCATGACGACTAAGGTCACGGAGTGATGGTAGCATCTTCTCTTTCATTATAGAGCAGTACATCTGTGAATTCATGATGCCATCAATTAAATGCAGCTCCCTGACACCAGCAGCACTCATGCATCCCCTCAGAAGGTCACTGTCACCACGTTTCACTGTAGGCACCATGCATTTTTCTTTGTACTTCTGAGCTTTGTGACACCATACAGTTTTGAAGCCATTAGTCTCAAAAACATTTATCATGGTCTCATCACTCAAGAGTACAGAGTCCCAGTAGTCTTCTTCTTTTTCAGCATGGGCCCTGGCAAATTCTAAGGGGCTTTTTTGTGCATGAGCTTTAGGAAAGACTTCCTTCGTGGACGACACCGATGCATGCCATTCCTCTGCAGCGTACGCCGTATTGTGTCACGGGATACAATCACCCCAGTTTGGCTTTCTACTTTTTTAGCTAACTGCAGTGAACTTGTATGGCGATATTCTTCAACTCTACTCATCAGAGGACACTCCTATCACGGTGTTAACTTTCATGGATGGCCTGGCCATCTCTGTGAGATGGTTGCAGTTCTATCCTTGTTACATTTTTGCAACACTTTTGCTACAGTATTCTGACTGATAAGTAAAGCTTTGTTGATCTTCGTGTAGCCTTCACCTTTCTTGTGTAACAGCATGATATGGTTAGAGGTTTCCTTTGTTAAGTAAAACCCTTTTATAAACAACTGTCTGCTGGAAACCTGTTTAATGAATAATTAGACTCACCTGTAGTTGAATCCTTGTTCATTAGAATTTTGTTGTCTAAAATTTAGCTTTGCTCCTAAGACTTTCATTGGGGTGTATTCATTTTTGCAACATGGCCTTGAATGAATTTGTTATGAAAAATACGTTTTTGTGTGTGCAAATTAACAAATCTTGTTTGCAATCAATGGCCTGCATTTGTGGGAGTATTTTGTAGTATAGCGTCCCATAGAAAATCTTGATTCTGAAAAGGAGAGTAAAGGTTTACTGACAAATCTGTTGGGGTGTACTCATTTATGCTGAGCACTGTACATGGTGTCTTCTTATGCAATAACTCTTCTCAAAGTCCATACACTGTGCATAACTGTGCAATATTTTAAACCGTGTCTGTGTTGTATTCTTCTTAAAAGTGCTAAGAAACACACTGTGCTCCCTTTGCTCTGAGGACATCTAGTGTGAGGAAACATGCCAGTGACGAGAGCCATGGTGACGTCGTTTCCAGTCAGTGGAGCACACGCTGGTAGGCTGCTTCCGGTTTGACAGCTTTCATGCTTGGTATTTCTTTTAATCATTTGAGTGCAATCCATTTATTTTATTTGGGCATTTTAAATAAACAGAATTACGCTATGTGGCCACTTTCTTCATTCCCTATGCCTACATTTTATGACCACTGAATTAGATCATCTCCATGAATAAGGAGCATATCCACATTGAGGAGGACTATAAGCACTAGCTATACCGGGATCTTCCCACTAAGTGCATCAGACTCTTATTTAAACCTAAGAGTGCACTTAAGTCGATGAGTGAGGGGGATCACCGGTGGGGAGCACAGTGTGTTTCTTAGCACTTTTAAGAAGAATACAGCACAGACACTGTTTAAAAGATTGCATGGTTATGCACAGTGTACAGCCTTTGAGAAGAGTTATTGCATAATAAGACACTATGTATATGTTTGTGAAATTATGATTAGGCAGCGCTTAACTACTATTATTGTCTGTGATGTAACCATGTCACTTGTGGATGTTACCAAGACCCAGTCCCCAGCTATGGCAATCCAAAAGGCCCACATTCCAGACTGGAACACATGAATAACTTAGGGGTAGAAGTGTCGTGATGTCATACATGATGTCACGACCTCAAATGTGAACACAATCTAGATTTCAGAGGAGCACAAATCTACCCTTCTTCACTAATCAGTGTTTGAGCATTGAAGATGTTCCTGCCACTAGCACAGTTTTAAGTGACCAGGAAACTCTGGGGAATGGGGTCCCCTGACATCATATGACATCACATATATATGTATAAAGGCTGTTTCAGCACCATGGAAAGCAGGTCGGAAAATGGATGAAAGGACATTCCTGCTATTTAACAAGATTCACCCAAAATATCTTCAGAAAAGATTTATCCCAAGGTGAAAAATATCTGTTACTATACTACAATAATTTATTGTGGCAAGATCTGAACTAATAGGAGTCACCCCAAGAATTTAAGGAGTGAATGCTTGGCTAATCGAGGCACATCTTACTTGGGCTAATTTATATATTGGTCAGGAGGAGACAGGTCATCTGAAAATTGAGAGCTTCTGTTCTGTCACCTGTATAAACAAACGGCAACCACCCCAACCTATAACTGGCCTTTGCAGCAAGGAGCACATGGAAGGGTGACACATGTCAAAAAACAACGAAGAAAAATTCCCAGCTCACCACCTTAGAAATCTTCTGAATACATGGATGCTGCAATTGCTGACCTCTATTTCCACAAATATTAGTTGCCTGGCTGTTTTGGCTTCCCTTAAATGTTAAGAGAACATCTCACTTTGCTCATTCAAGCCACCCATGACCTACTTATACACACCTTCCTTGAACTCACTTGCTGCTTGGTTGCTCCTAAGGAGTGCCTACCTGATGCTTCAGGGTATGGAGAACCATGTAACCTCTCCACATGCAGTACTCAGGCCTGGGGCGGGGGCACAATATTCAGGTCTGAGCTCTGAACTGTAAGCAAGAGAGTGACTTTGTCAATCTTGTGTAAGCTCCAATAGCATCTGAAAGAACCCTTGAACCCTACAAAGGGTTTGACTTGCAAAAGAACTGGGGTGGGGTTGTTGAGTGGCAAAGCCCACAGAAGATGTAGGTTGGGTATAGGTTGGTTGAACACATTGAAGCCAAAAGGCAACAGCCAAGTACCTAGCATTTTTAATATGCTAGCAATACCACCTCGGTAATTTCCTTTTACACCAGCTTTATCAACACTCATTGGTTACTATAGGTTACTGAATTTTGTACAGAATTGCTTTTTTTTCCCCAGTCGCATTGAACAAAAGCCTTGTGTTATTTTTGCTGCATTGAAATTTATTTGACAAAGAATGCTCTGCCAAATAGCAGAGACTTTCTGTAGCTGCAGAGTACAGTTAGCACATCATAAAGAAGATATATAGAAAGTAGTCCTCTGTACTTATCTGAATGACACCATGGAGAATACACCATGACTCAGTGCTGCAGAGCCTTCTCATAGGATCCAAGTGCAAAATGTATATACAATTCTACCTATCTTTAGATTTTTTTTCTTTTTGTTTTGAGAGCTGATTGTACACACAGTGAAAACACAAAATTGATTAGTAAATTAGCTATGACACGAAGTAGTTAGCCACATGACAATTTTCTTAATGTGTTTTGCGATTTGAAAGGTTAAAAGTTCTAACTTTTGACTTTTCTTGCGGATCCAATCTGTTCTGTTTAAAGAGCACCTGTAATATTGATGAAAATGATTTGCTGTGAAGGAGAGTAAGCACAGTCCTTGTATTTTTTGTTAATTATGAGCATTTTATGACATTTAGAAGAGTGTAAAGGTCATAGAAATGTTTGGTGTTGCAGGTATATTCTTAAATGTTCTAGACCTGTCAAACCTCTTCAAACCAATCCTAGCTTTGCTGCATTGATGACAGCCAGGAGGCATACAGGAATCCCTGTTAAAAAAAACAAGGATTTTTTTTATTTGTTCCCTTTTTGTCTGTTAAATATACGATTGAAAGTGTTTAGTTATACAGTGAGGAACAGAAGTATTTGAACACCCTGCGATTTTGCAAGTTCTCCCACTTCGAAATCATGGAGGGGTCTGAAATTCACATTGTAGGTGCATTCCCACTCTGAGAGACAGAATTAAAAAAAAAAATCGGGAAATCGCATTGTATGATTTTTAAAGAATTTATTTGTCTTGCACTGCTGAACATAAGTATTTGAACACCTGAGAAAATCAGTGTTAATATTTGGTACAGAAGCCTTTGTTTGCAATTACAGAGGTCAAACGTTTCCTGTAGTTCTTGACCAGGTTTGCACTGCAACAGGGATTTTGGACCACTCCTCCACACAGATCTGCTCTAGATCTGTCAAGTTTCAGGGCTGTCGCTGAGCAACACGGAGTTTCAGCTCCCTCCAAAGATGTTCTATTGGATTTAGGTCTGGAGACTGGCTAGGCCATACCAGAACCTTGATATGCTTCTTACGGAGCCACTCCTTGGTTATCCTGGCTGTGTGCTTCGGGTCGTTGTCATGTTGGAAGACCCAGCCACGACCCATCTTCAATGCTTTGACTGAGGGAAGGAGGTTGTTGCTCAAAATCTCACAATAAATAGCCCCATTCATCTTCTCCTTAATACAGTGCAGTCATCCTGTCCCCTTCGGAGAAAAGCACCCCCAAAGCATGATATTACCACCCCCATGCTTCACAGTAGGGATTGTGTTCTTGGGATGCAACTCATCCTTCTTTTTCCTCCAAACACGACAAGTGAAGTTTAGACCAAAAAGCTTTGGTCTCATCTGACCACATAACTTTCTCCCATGCCTCCTCTGGATCATCTAGATGGTCATTGGCAAACTTCAGACGGGCCTGGACATGTGATGACTTGAGCAGGGGAACCTTCCGTGCAATGCATGATTTAAAACCATGACAGCGTAGTGTTCTACCGACAGTGACCTTTGAAACTGTGGTCCCAGCTCTCTTCATGTCATTGACCAGCTCCTCCCTTGTAGTTCTGGGCTGATTCCTCACCTTTATTATCAGTGATACCCCACGAGGTGAGTTCTTGCATGGAGCCCCAGTCCAAGGGAGACTGACAGTCGTCTTTAGCCTCTTCCATTTTCTAACAATTGCTCCAACAGTTGATCTATTTTCACCAAGCTGCTTGGCAATTGCCCCGTAGCCCTTTCCAGCCTTGTGGAGGTCCACAATTTTGTCTCTGGTGTCTATTGACAGCTCTTTGGTCTTGCCCATGGTAGTAGTTGGTGTCTGACTGACTGTGGGGTGGACAGGTGTCTTTAAAGAGCTCAGACAGGTGCTACTAAGTTAGATTAATGAGTGGAGTAGAGGTGGACTTTTTAAAGGCACAGTAACAGGTCTTTGAGAGCCAGAATTCTTGCTGTTTCTTAGGTGTTCAAATACTTATGTTCAGCAGTGCAAGACAAATACATTCTTTAAAAATCATACAATGTGATTTCCTGAATTTTTTTTTAAATTCTGTCTCTCAGAGTAGGAATGCACCTACAATGTGAATTTCAGACCCCTCCATGATTTCTAAGTGGGAGAACTTGCAAAATCGCAGGGTGTTCAAATACTTCTGTTCCTCACTGTATATTAGATTACATTAAAAAAAATACTGTGTTAATTAAGGGCTTCATATGATCACTATCCTTAAAATGTAAGAAGGTGTTTTGGCATGATCAGTCATATATTTAATATCAATGATCACAGCTGTGTATGTGTGTGTATGTGTATATACAGTATATATATATTTACACAATGTCAAAATATTGTAAAATTTGCGATGTTTGATTATGTTACACTATTCTTGCATTGTCACTGTGACACTGTGGTAACATGTTGATTGTTTGAAGAACACGGAGCTACGTTGTATACAGTTAGCTGGATTATATCCAAGTTACACCATAAAGATAACATGCGAAGCACAAAATACCTAGAAATCCTTTAAAAGCCAGACATTGGAAATAATGTCTGCTTTATTCTCATGGGAAGTCAGCACAGAAAACAGGGATGTTATTTTTCCTGTTTTCACATCTTGTATTATTATAATAATATCATCAATAGCTGGTGCTTTTAATCAAAGGTATTTGTACAAAGGCAAACAGATGTCCCATAATGACAGAACTTCCTCTCCGGTGTTCTGTCACACTTACAGAAGGAAATCCATGTGTGTTTAGTGCCTAAACAGCAGAGGGATTAAGCTGTGCTTTCCTCAATCATCTGTATTACTTCATAGCTACAATTTGAATTTAATTATATCCATCTTTGTGAAATGTATCAGAAAATATATGGACAGGGAAGGCAGTCGTGTCCTCTTAGGTTATATTATACACCTGCGCTAGAATGGATGACCATATACACAAAAAGCAGCTGTAGTCAAAAGTGATCTTACACTCTACAGATTCAAACTAAACATGTCTTCACAGTGCTGTGTGCTAAAAACAAATAAAATATAGTGAATTATTGTACAGCCATATACAAATGATTGAACAATATCAAAATGCAGAAAGACCACCAAATTGTATATTCTGTGCCACAACGTGGTTATCATTAATGAGTCAGTGAAAATCAATTACAAACATACATTCCATGCTGTCTTCAGTACACACCACATTGTGTGATATTCCAGTGCTCCTCAACCATCAACACAGAGAACTCACCAGATGACTATGACCATCCACTACAGGTAAATCATAATGCACTTGTTTTATTTATATGGCACCATTAACCGCGTCTTTATGTCAGATCTATCACTTATTCTCCAGACACACGTTATATAAGAGAGGTAAAGGAAGACCGCCATAGCTTAAAACCTTAAGGTGCTTTTATTGTATATTAAAAATTATGAAACTCTACTCCCAAATCTAGTGCTACACCCAGAACTGAGGTATGTTCACATATAGATGTAGTCAGATGGGAATACCGGCTATCCTCCCCATGCCATTCAAAATGGTTCCGGTACAGGTGTACTACGTCACTTCCAGGTGTACTGTGCGGGGTGACATCACTTTCTGGCCTTCCCCGATGTGGCGTTTTGTCGTATGGATGTTATCACACGACTCTTGATGGCATCCATATGACGAAACGCCGCATTAGGGCAGGCCAGGGAGTGACATCGTAAAGGAGTGAAGGAGCACTGGAATATCACACAAAGTGGTGTGTACTGAAGACAGCATGGAAATGCATGTTTGCAATTGATTTTCACTGACGCAGTTATATTAACCACATGGTGGCACAGAATATACAATTTGGTGGACTTTCTTTCTGTATTTGGATGTTGTTTAATAATTTGTATACGGCTATACAGTAAATCATTATATTTTATTTATTTATAGCACACAGCGCTGTAAAGAACGTGTTTATTTTGAGTCTTGTCCACTACCTGTCCTCTCAACTGTGTGAAGTGCGGTTGGGCACTCCCACTTAAACTGGTTTACAGGGTTAAAGAAAATAGTCAATAGCAAAGCATTTGTTAAAGGGTTCATAAACTGGGACCCCATGGAGGAGATTTACTAAAATTGGGGTAGGCAAAATCTGGTGCAATTCTGCATAGAAACCGATCAGCTTCCAGGTTTTATTGTCAAAGCTCAATTGAACAAGGCTACCATGCGCAGCCGCACCAAATTCTGAGTGCTCTGATTTTAGTAAGTCTTCCCCCATGTCTCTTTATCTTTATTAAACCAAATTATGTAGTATCTCATGATTTGGGATCAACTATATTGCTATAAGTGACCTTAAATGCAGAGCTGACATCACCAATGAGCAAATCATAATATGCAGTGAATGTAAAATCTAGAAAGCTACCAGAAACTGCCCAAGTGTATAAGTATATGGTTGAAAACTATGGATGTTCTACAAAAGTTGGTCAAAGACTATGAGCATGCTATAAGGGATGGTCAAAGACTATGGTTTGCTACAAGAACTGGTCAAAGACTATGAGCATGCTACAAGAGAACATCAAAGACTATGGGAAAGCCATAAGAAGTGGTCAAAGACTACAAGCATGCCACTAAAGATGGTCAAAGGCTATGGGCATGCCAAAAAGAAACACTATGGTCATGCTGTTAGAGATAGTTAAAGACTACGGGCATACTACCACAGAAGATCAAACTCTACAGGCATTCTAAAAGAGATGGTCAAGAAGGTAGGCATGCCACAAGAAATGGTCAAAGACTACGGGTATGCCACAAGAGATGTCAAAGTCTACGGTCATACCACAGAAGATGGTCAAAAACTTTAGGCATGCCACAAGAGAGGGTCAAAGACTACAGGTATTCTACAAAAGATGGTCAAAGACTACGGACATTCTACAAGAGATTGTCAAAAACTACAATCATGCCACGAGATGGTCAAAGACTACAGGCATGAAGCAAGAGATGGACAAAGAGTATGGATATCCTACAAGAGATGGTCAAAAACTTTTGTCATATGACAAGAGACGTTCAAAGACTACGGGCATTTGACAAGAGACGTTCAAATACTACAAGCATATGACAAGAGTTGTTCAAAGACTATGGGCATGCTGCAAGAGATAGTTAAAGACTATGGGCATACTACCACAGAAGATCAAACTCTACAGGCATTCTAAAAGAGATGGTCAAGAAGGTAGGCATGCCACAAGAAATGGTCAAAGACTATGGGTATGCCACAAGAGATGTCAAAGTCTACGGTCATACCACAGAAGATGGTCAAAAACTTTAGGCATGCCACAAGAGAGGGTCAAAGACTACAGGTATTCTACAAAAGATGGTCAAAGACTACGGACATTCTACAAGAGATTGTCAAAAAACTACAATCATGCCACAAGAGATGGTCAAAGACTACAGGCATGAAGCAAGAGATGGACAAAGAGTATGGATATCCTACAAGAGATGGTCAAAAACTTTTGTCATATGACAAGAGACGTTCAAAGACTACGGGCATTTGACAAGAGACGTTCAAATACTCCGGGCATATGACGAGATGTTCAAAGACTATGGGCATGCTGCAAGAAATGGTTACAGACTACAGGCATGCCACACAAGATGGTCAAGGAATGCAGACACGCTATAGGAGTTTTTTGACACTGTGGACACATTCTTCAGGACAAAGTCATAGACTGGAAACACATCACATGAGACAGCTAGAGATCACAGCTATTACAGTCCATTTACAAATCAGCACTCCTGCAGTTTTATTAAAATGACTCGTGACACATTTCATATTTCTCCCGGCAAAAGGAGAGAGGAAAATGTAATTTAACGGAAAATTTAACTTAACTACTAGAATCCAGTCTATAGAATACATTTCTTTTCTGGCCTGAGTAAGCACCAAGGTAAGGAAAACACAGAACACTGTCTGTAGAAGCCCTGAAGGCTGCATAATAAGTGCCAGAGGGTCACGTATGCAGCTTGAGCACCATGGGTCTTGCCCATTCCACTTTTCTTTTAGAGTTAAAATAACCCATCTAAACCCAAGAACAAATATTTGTTACAATGCTCCTTTCTATTCCTTAGATGTGATCGCTGCATTAGTATATTTTCTTCCAGCCATTTTTTTTTAGACACAAAGAACCCCCAAAAACTGTTGATCTTGCCAGAATTCCAGTGCCTATCAATGTTTTATCAAAATACAGGTAATCCGTATAATTGATCACCTCAACACCACATCCCTAATATAATATAGTAACAGCAAAGGAAAAAGGATATGTATTACTTTAATGGTGTTATAAAAACAAATCTCTTACCCAAGCTCAACTGCTTTATTCTTCACATGGAGACAGGAGACCGGTGCACTGGCTGTGGTGTCCACTCCTCACAGCAAATATCCACAGTACAAGTAGCCGGAAACTCAGAAAGCTTCTTAATGGAACTCTTTATTGGTTACATAAATACAGGATCCATAAATCTGATGCGTCTCAGCTTCACAAATCCTTATTCATAGCATACATGCCCTGGCCGGGGCAGCCTGGCTTGCTTCGGGTAGTGTAGTTAGATGTGTGAGCATTCACCTTATTTACTTATTTTTACCCATTTCATTCCTTTTTTGTATTTGCCAACATCTATGCTCATCATAAATGGGTACATTTAATTTAATTTGCTTTCAGTCTCCTTGTGATTATTGAATGCATTGACATGTCTTGACATACATTGAAAAATGTGGCTTTTTACTGCATTTTTTTATTCTGAAAACTCCTGTAGATCAAAAAATGTTGAGTTTTTCAGTGTGCATGAGGCCTTAGGTGACAATGCTGCTCCTCCACAGATATAGTACACATTGTCACCCCAGGGCAGAAAGTGTGTTACTGTGTAAAATACCGAAAACAGAAAGTGTGTTAAAATTCAGAAAAAGAAAATTAATAAGATGAAAACTAATGTGAAAAAGAAGACTAATGCAGTCAATACAATTGACCGATGAGCTGCAAAATATTAAATTGTTTTGGGAGGGTTAAGACACACATTGAATAACCCCTTGACCAACATCTACTTATATGTGAGATGTTGGTTTTGGGTGGACTGATACCATTAAAGAGCAACTCGAGGCAACAAGTGTGATCACACTGCTTATGCTATTCAAAAACATTACTGCTCAATTTAAATTAATAAATTCACTCTGTAAAATGTTATATATTTCACTTCAGCCAGATTCTGCAGTCTATGCTGCTAGGTATGACTTTTTTGCTGTGCAAATTTGCTCATACTGAGAGACAAGAAAAAGTCTACAGTGGACTGAGAACATCTGGTCTACACATTTGTTCATTAGGAACTGGTGTTCCCAGATCATAAGATCATCAGAAGCAAAAGGGTTAAGATTAGGGAGGCCTGGCACAACTACAGGTATTCCAGATGCTGGAATGAAAACCAGAAGCAGTGAACACTACAGCAATACCTTGATAGACAACAGATGCCTGAGGGGGTAGGGTCTGTCCCCTGTATGATTTGGAAACTCATTTTTAGTGTAGACTGGAATATTCCTTTAAAGGTACACTCCAATCAAAACAAAAAAAAAATTAATCATTTAAAGCGGAATTGAGTTCAAAAGATTAAACAAACGCTGACAGGTAGGGTTTTTTTTATGTCAGACGAGATCCTGTTGATCTCTCTGCCTGTCAGCGTTAATGTATGTTAAGTCACGCATGTGCAGTCCGGCGTACATTTACAGCACCCTTCTGTGTCGTGAAGATGCGACTGTTGTGCTCATGCATGGGAGTGATGCCATCGCAGCTTGGCCATTCATGCGGCTGAACTGACCAAACCTGAAGGAAGACCAGGAGAAGATGGAAGCACCTATGACCAGCACTGACACCGAGGGCTTCCTTTGCTGGGTAAGTCTGTCATAATTTGATAATATGCGGTGCATGCTAGCACAGTGACTAATAGCCACTAGGGGTTTATTTAAAAGAAAAAAATCTGGCTTAAATTGTATTGGGTTGCATAATCTACCTGCCAGTCGACAGAGCAGGCTTAAAATACTTTAAATGCACATATAATCTTATGGGAAGAGGGTTGTTGAAATGAATGGTTGTAGCAACATGGTCTCTTTAAGGACTGATGAAAATGAACAAATGGGGTGTACTTTCAGGTGCATTTAGCTTGCTTTGAGATCATTCAGAGTTTATTAACAGGTACATTTTTACTGAATTTGAACTTCTTATAAAGAGGAACTTCACTGCCCCCCTTTTTTATTAATCTTTGCCTAGCTGATGCTGGGTTGTCCTGAATTCAGATACTCACTCACCCAACAGGTCCAGTGTTGTCCTTCTGGAATCCACTTCTCTGCTGCCACCGCTTGAGTCCTGCAGTGTTGTTTTCTTTTTTGATGGCATTGGGAGGTGGATCTCTTCCAGGGTTAATCAGGCCCCCATAATGATTTGGCATTCATCCAGCCCTCCTCCTCTTCTGAATGCAAGAATATGCTGTTATCGTTAGGAAAGGTTGACGATTTGGAGCTGAGCCGATACATTAAACTGTTTATCTTCAACATTGTGTTCTATGCACAACAGGTAATCTTGTTACATTGGAAGCTGACTGTCCTTCCAATCCTAAATGCCTAGAAAGCCACCATTAAAAGTCGTCCCTCTGTACAAATTGACTTATGAAGGTAGGAATTGGGCAAAGAAGTTTAATAAAATCTGGTCCACATGCATCGATGTGCAGAGTACTTCGACAAAAGGTGTAGCCTCTACAATGTCCATTGGCCTTCTTTTCCTTGGACTCTAGTTAATTCATTTGGGCTCTGCTCAGGGGATCCTCAGGATGGTTTACCCCCTTTTTTTTTTCTGGACTGTGCTCCCCTGTTCTTCAATTCCTCTTTCCCTTAAAGTGTTACTAAACCCATGACCCTGCATTCACTATATTTGTTCTCCCACAGTACACACAACATGGAAATGCAATTATTTTAGTAAATATAAACTGCTAAATACCTTTTCTCATCAGCGGTTAGAGCAGTCTTGTGACTTCTATCAGTGTTCAGCAGAGCACTGGTTAAAGTTTGTAGGAGGAGTTTTCTTTCTGCTCTAGAAGGATGCAGAAGCCCTGACCTCTGTCTGGACAGTGCTGATTGGCCCTGTGCGGATCGCATGCACTCTCCCAAGAAAAAAAAAAACCTCTAGCAATACACACCAAACTGTGCATGTGCAGATTATCTCCACATGATATGTCTTATCAGGAGATAAGAGGGGGACACTGGAAAAAGGGGAGGATCAGAGAACTAAGGACCAAACAGCATTTTTACACAATGCAGAGGATTAGCCCCTTAGGTTCCACAGTGAGTATAACAAGCATGCTTTACTGCATATACAGACTGATTTGACTGTTGTGGGTTAGGAACAAGTAAGCCTACCCTTTCTATCTTTTTCCTCCTCTGTCCCCTCCTCTCTATGTGTGCCTCCATTTGCTTGGTGCTGATTTCTAACTAGAGGCGATTGTTCTCTACCTCGACCCTGTGAATTATGATAGTGAATATTTGTCTCTTTAAATGCTTCTGACCTCCTTTGTAATGCTCTGATAAACTGTTTTCATGCTCTGAATCTGCCTTAGCCTGCTTCAAGAGCCCTTCAATGTAAACTGTAATGAGAATCTTCAGCTTTGACCAAAAAAAAAACTTTGACAATTGTCCTACTTATTACTGAATTGGAATGTTTTTGAAATGAAGATTTAGCTTGACTTATTGGCCTTAACACAATCCTATGACCTACACCAGTTCCCCGACTATACCCTGTGTCTGGAGGTAGGTTTTTCCCACCCGGCACCCCTCTATCCAGTAAGAGCATTTCATAGGTTGCTTTCATTGGACAGCCAAATGGGCTAACTTTCATAGGTGGGCTCAGCCCTAATGTTGAAGTCTAGACTTCAGTATAAAAAGGTGCCTGCATCAGGTGGTCACAGAGAGGAACTTTATAGCCAACAAATGAATCTTGTCATCTGCTGCCCTGCAGGACATTTACTTTTAAGGCCTCATGCACACTGCAGCTGTCAAACACCTGCTGTTACAGGCGTTTGACATTTTTTTATTCTGCCCCTAAATGCCCCTCTATGTTAGTCTATGTGTTCATGCAAATATAGATGTTTACACACATTTAGAGGCAGGGGCGCCTAGTGGCACAAATTTGAACGCACCAAAATTTCATTCTAGAGGGAAACGTTTGTGCAGAAAAAACACCTGATGTGTCTAAATGCGTGTAAACACATCTAGGCACATTTAACGCCTAAAACGTTTTTATTTCAACGGCCAGAATAAATTAATATTCTAGCCAGTGAAATAAAAAAAATCAGAGCACTTGACACACTTAAACACGTTTGCAAAAACGCACGTTAGGCGAGTTTTTGAAGCTGCTTTTCTCTTGCTAGAAGAAAAGCATTTGTGAAAGCCCCAGTGTGCATGAAGCCTAAAAGTTTAATTTGTCTGACATACTCATGTTAAATATTATAGTTTCAGAACAGCCAGCTTCTTACTCCTTTTGCTCTTAATCTTTCCATCCTGGAGGCTTACCTGTGTTCCTGTTGAATAAGGCTGTATGCTTGTAGATGCCAAAATCTGTCTAGGTCTTTAATAGAAGTACTGTTCTTGTGGGGGTTTCTGTGGGATGGTGCTTGTTTGTATAGTGACTAAGCCAGATTGACTGTTATAGCGCTTTTCAGAGACCTCCTGAATTATGTGAGTGGGAAACACAACACATGGAAGAATATTAAATAGCGAAAGTCTACAAATCATTTCAAGGACAAAGCTGCTTTCACTTTACAAAACTGTACTTTTAGAACATTTTAAAATTGGAACTTCATTTTCTCAATCAGCATTGATTATATTTATTCCTTATGCTTCTAGCATTAGTTTGTAGATAGGAAATTATATCATATATACACTATATTACCAAACGTATTGGGACATCCCTCCAAATCATTGAATTCAGGTGTTCCAATCACCTCCATGGCCACAGATGTATAAAATCAAGCACCTAGGCATGCAGACTGCTTCTACAAACATTTGTGAAAGAATAGGTCGCTCTCAGGAGCTCAGCGAATTCAAGCATGGTACTGCGATATGTTGCCGCCTGTGCAATAAATCCTTCTGTGAAATTTTCTTGCTACTAAATATTTCACGGTCAACTGTTAGTGGTATTATATCAAAGTGGAAGCAACTGGGAACAACAGCAACTCAGCCATGAAGTGGTAGGCCACATAAAATGACAGAGCGGGGTCAATGCATGCTGAAGTGCACAGTGCACAGAAGTCGCCAACTGTCTGCAGAGTCAATAGCTAAAGACCTCTAAATTATGTGTGGCCTTCAGATTAGCACAACATTATATTTCAGGGGATGGGCTTAGCCCAGCAATGGGCAAACTACGGCCCGCGGGCCGTATACGGCCCGGCGGACCTTTTAATCCGGCCCGCGGAGCTAGGCTCCCGCAAGGCCAGTGGTCGGCAAGCCGCGGCTCTTTACAATAGATGCGGCTCTCCTGTGTGCCGGGCGCCCGCTCCCCTCCCTCCTCTCGGGCGGGCGACCTCCTCTCCTCCTCTCCCCTCCCCTCCTCTCGGATGGCCGCCCCCCCTCTAGGATGGCCGCCCCCTCCCTCCTCTCGGGCGTCAGGACTCTGCAGCTGTCAGGATGTAGGCGGGGCAGCCAGGATGTAGGCGGGGCAGCGTGACGAACTCTTCTCTCACAGTCCTCCCTGAAGACCAGAACGGCGCGGGAATACGAGAGGAACGCGCGGAGGAGCAAAGGTAAGTGAATTGACACAGGGGGGACTTACTATATGGGGGACTTACTATATGGGGAATGAATTACTATATGGGGGACTTACTATATGGGGAATGAATTACTATATGGGGGACTTACTATATGGGGAATGAATTACTATATGGAGGACTTACTATATGGGGAATGAATTACTATAGGGGGGACTTACTATATGGGGAATGAATTACTATATGGGGGACTTACTATATGGGGGATGAATTACTATATGGGGGTCTTACTATATGGGGAATGAATTACTATATGGGGGACTTACTATATGGGGAATGAATTACTATATGGAGGACTTACTATATGGGGGACTTACTATATGGGGAATGAATTACTATATGGGGGACTTACTATATGGGGAATGAATTACTATATGGGGGACTTACTATATGGGGAATGAATTACTATATGGGGGACTTACTTTATGGGGAATGAATTACTATATGGGGGACTTACTTTATGGGGAATGAATTACTATATGGGGGACTTACTATATGGAGAATGAATTACTATATGGGGGACTTACTTTATGGGGAATGAATTACTATATGGGGGACTTACTATATGGGGAATGAATTACTATATGGGGGACTTACTATATGGGGAATGAATTACTATATGGGGGACTTACTATATGGGGAATGAATTACTATATGGGGGACTTACTATATGGGGGACTTACTATATGGGGGATGAATTACTATATGGGGGATGAATTAATATGGGGGATGAATTACTATGTGGGGGATGAATTACTATGTGGGGGATGAATTACTATGGGGGATGAATTACTATATGGGGGATGAATTACTATGTGGGGGATGAATTACTATGGGGGATGAATTACTATATGGGGGATGAATTACTATATGGGGGATGAATTGCTATATGGGGGATGAATTGCTATATGGGGGACGAATTGCTATATGGGGGATGAATTACTATATGGGGGATGAATTACTATGGGGGATGAATTACTATATGGGGGATTAATTACTATGCTTACTATGGGGGAATATTACTATACTTACTATGGATGACACATACACATCATTCATCTACTCTTGGTCCGGCCCCCGGGTCCAATATATGAACCCATTGCGGCCCTCAAGTCAAAAAGTTTGCCCACCCCTGGCTTAGCCCCTTAGTTCCAGTAAAGGCAACTCTTAAGGCGTCAGCATACAAATACATTTTGGACAATTTCATGCTCCCAACTTTGTGGGAACAGTTTGGGGATGGCCCCTTCCTGTTCCAACATGATTGTGTACCAGTGCACAAAGCAAGGTTCATAAAGATATGAATGAGCAAGTTTGGGGTGGAGGAACTTGACTGGCCTGCAGAGAGTCCTGACCCCAACCCCCCAAGAACACCTTTGGGATGAATTACAGCGGAGACTGTGAGCCAGGCCTTCCTGTCCACCATTGGCGCCTGACCTCACAAATGCACTTCTGGAAGAATGTTCAAACATCACCATAGACACACTCCTAAACTTTGCGGACAGCCTTCCCAGAAGAGATGAAGCTGTTATATCTACAAAGGGTGGGCCAACTCAATATTGAACCCTACAGACTAAGACTGGGATGCCATTAAAGTTAATGTGCGTGTAAAGGCAGGCCGACCAATACTTTTGGCAATATAGTGTATCGTATTTACTTTTTAGACTTTTTTTACATTTCTTCAGTTACATTCTCCTTTCCAAGCCTAGACTATGATGTTATACATTCCAGGAGTCTTCAGGAGGTGAGGAGCGGGTTTTCTCAGGTAAGCACACCCTCTGCATGCCTGAGCTAAGGGCAGATGGATTCCAGGAAGTAAATTCTATGTGAATCATCTGCCCTTACTCAAGATAGCTATTGCCTGAAATGCTAGGGGGTTTTTTTCAAAGGGATTTCACAGTAAAATAAAGCATGGAGACTTCGATGGATGGATGGGTAAGTTTTGTTTCAATATTGAAAATTAACCGTGGGAGCAGTGCAGGAGCGGGTGGCCGTTTATAAATGTCCTCCAGCATCTCCTGCCTGTGCGCACTCCCTGGGAGCGCGCGCACCGTGATCCAGTGCCCGCTGTGTCTGATCGCTCTAGGGACCTCTGTGTGAGGTCCCGATCATGTGATTACTGATTGGCCAATCAGTGATCACATGAGCAGTGGTAAACAACATGTCACTTCCTGACATCATTGTTTACTACTAGTGAAATCTGTGAATGATCACAGAGGTCACATGGTACAAGGCTATTCACAACAGCCTTGCACCATGTGAAAAGCTGTGACCAATCACAGCTCTCACAGTATTTCTCAATGGCTGCAAGAATGCAGCCAGAGAGAAGGAGAAATGATTGCTTATACAGCCTTTATGGGTGTAAAAGCAATGAGTGTAAAAAAAAATCTCCATCAGCCCCCACAAGTAGTACAGTGTCACTATGGTGACACTGTACTGCTAGGGTGACAGTATGTAAAAAATAAATAATAATATAAAAATGTAAAAAAAAGTAAAAAAAATATAATTTTTGGTTATAAACTAATTTGGGTTATTTTTTTTTTTACTAAAAAGATAGCTGAGTACATTTTGGCCAAGATTTATGAAGAAAGATTATGTATTTGCTAAATTTCTATAAGAAAAACACTTTTTTTTCAAAATGTTTGGCATTTATATAGCCAAAAAATAAAAATCCCAGTGGTGAATAAATACCACCAAAATAAAGTTTTATCTGTCTCAAAAAAATGCTAAAACATTCATATGGGTATAGTGTTGCATGACCGCGCAATTGTCATTCAAAGTGTGATAGCACTGAAAGCTGAAAATTGGCCTGGACAGGAAGGGGGTGAAAGTGTCTGGACTTGAAGTGGTTAATTTAGTGTTTTCAGTTTGTGGTGCTCACATGTAGTGTAGTTCCGCTTTAAAATGTGAGCATGCAGCTAGATACAGACAACACAACTTGCCTGTCTGTGTCTGTTTTTAAATTTTAAGCAAGGGTGGGCAATTAATTTTCCAAAGGGGGGCCACAGGAGAAAATGGGACTGTTGTGGAGGGCCGAACTTTATTCTGCTTAGTATTCATTTTGAACCTGGGAAGGACTGTAAATATGTAAGCATATAGAAAAAGAAAACCTGGAACTAAGAGTAATAGGTACAAAATTGGTCATGAAATACTGTACAGTAGGTCTCTTTCAGATGGATGGCCGTTTGAGGTGTGGTAAAAATGGGCAGCTGAGATGTGGCTGTATTGCTGGTTTTAACTGTAAAATAACAACTAGGCAGGGCTGTTTACATCTCATGGCATGCATTTTTAACTTGGGGTTTTACTAAGATCTGGTATGTGGCAACATGACAATGTCTTTGTCAAGGGTTCCCCTGCCCCACTAATATTTACCTTTCCAGCACTCCCCCACCACTTCTTTCTCCTATGTAGCCAGCACCATTATCCCCAATGTCTACTAGTGCTGAAGGAAGCAGTACCGGCTCTACCTCTGTCATGGTTGGTAGACCTTAGCACTGTCTGATGGGAGGAGGTCACATATACCAAGTGCTTTCTGTATTGAAAGGAGCAGTGAGGGAACTTCACCAAGTTGAGTATTCGTGGCATGGAGGTGGGTCCTTTACACAGACACTGGAGTTGATTTACTAAAGGCTAATAGGCTATATGGAAGTTGCAGTTTGCAGGGAAACTTTGCCCAGACCTTAGTGAATGTGGTGAAGTTTCACTTTGCAAAGCATACCCATTTACCTGCAAGGAAAAAAAAGAATTTCCGCTGCTCATGGCCAACGAGGGATGACTTCACTACGTGTTTCTGCTACACCTAGATGTGAACAGGGCCTAATACCACTTTAATCAAAATTAAAATATACATTTGGATGGAAGTGACCTTTCGATTATAATGTCCTGCGTAGGTAAAGCAGAGAGTCGCTTTAAAGTAGAACTGTAGCCAGGCTATGAGCAAGCAGTAAAAAAAGAGGCCCTGACTGACCATTGTAGCTTTCAATCTCAAGTTCACAATACATGCAGTGATGTTATTTAAGTTATGTATGTGCACTTGCTCTGTGCTTATATTAGAGAGTAGAATGCAGACAGGCTGCTCAGCCACTGCTGTGAGGATGAGCTCAGTTACAGAGGGAAAGTGAAGTAAAACTGAGAAGCTTCTGTTTCAAACTTTGAGCATGCATTACTCCACAGTATCTGCAACTGCAGAGGTCATTGAGGGTTTGTTCTAAAGGCTAATTTACTGCGTACACCCATTGATCAGGTGGACTGCTGCTAGTTACATTATTTAGTGGCTTTGAATAGTGTATGTGACATGCTAGTTCCCTGCTAGCACCAAGATAGATGATAGATTTTGGATTACAAGTTTAAAATATGTAAAGATTCAGAGACAAAAAAATAACAAAGCATAAAGACAAGTTATCACTAGTTGGCATACCAATGAAAATAGATGATGTTTGACTTTAAATATTTGTACCAAACTTACTGCAGTTATTTCATCAACACAAATGTATCCTAGCAAGACACAAGGTTGTGACTCAACGTCTTAATTTAGCTCAAATCAATATTTCATAATATAGGGCTTTGGAAACATCTTTGTTGCTAGAGATACAGGTCTGTTGTCTGCATTATGGGCCTTAAGTCTGTCAGAAGGCATTATCTTATCTCTGAATGCATCTCAAAGTGACCTACAAAATCTTAAAGTGCATCAAATGTATTTTTAAACTCTGAAGTTTGTGCTGGAAAGTTGTAGTGTAGAGCAGATATATGGCTAAAGAAATGTATTAAATGTAATAGTTTATATCTATTCAACACAATTATTTAATTTGAGTGTTTTCAAAAACTCCTGAATGCTACATTAAAGACAAAGTTACTCAATATAGAGATATTGCATGGAAAACAGAAATCATGTTCACATAACACATGGTCAAAAGTGGAGGAGAGGAGGATGAGAGAGAAGAAAGGAAAAAAAAACATGGGGGACAATGGGGGGGGTAAGACACTGCTTTTAAAAATCATTAAAAAAAAATAATGACCACAGGTGGTGTAATGTTGGCCAGAAGATAGGCATTAGGCATGTATGCAAGGACCCAGACCTCAAATACATAGGGCTGCAGCAGATACTTAATTCCTTATAGAGCCATTGCACAGTTTGCTGTTTTAAGGAATTTCATTATTGTGCCAGGGTCCTATTCCTGAGTTGGTTTTACAGCTATGTGCCTATAGTTGGCAAAGGAAAAGAATTGGCTTTTCCCGGTATAGTTATCAGCAGGCATCATTGTCAAAAGTGCTGACTATGATCAACCTTTCCAGCCCCTGCTCCATTCATAGAAGCAGTTCCAACAATGAAAAGCATTCTATGAATGGAGGACAGTGTAAGGGACCTCCCGGCGGTACCACTAGCACTCCACTGAATAGGCGTCCCCAGCGCACGGAATCTAAGTCCCAGGGTGCTTGTTCATCAGGGCCCCTGATGGTGGGGATGGACTTGGAGCCCCCCGAGACCAGGTCGTGACTACTGGGTACGTCCGTCAGTGGTAGTGGTATGCGCCAAGGGCTCCCACGGGAAAGAGTCTGATATGAGGAGGTCAGAAGACCCCACTGCGAGGGATGGACGGATGGATGAGCAAGGTCAGACGGGCCGGGTCGGTAACAGAGAGGACGGTAAGGTACAAGGCAGCGGGCAGAGAATGGTCGGGTCACACGCCAGGTCAGCAACAGCAGGTCAAATCCAATAGGGGGCATCCAGGAGAGATGTCAGGCAAAGCAAGGGTCAGGACAGGAGAAATTAGCAAGGTCAGGTACAATCCGGGTCAATAACTTACAGGGCACAGGTACGCAGAATCACAGGATGCAGGAAAGACCAGAAGGCACTGAATGACAGCTCAGGGCCATTTAAATATCCCGCCCTGCACTGCCATTGGTGCCCAGCGGGCGGCCGCGGCTTCTACTGCGCATGCGCGAACTCGAACGCCGCGGCCGGCCCAGACCTAGTGCCCGTGTCCCTGCACAGGGCGGTGCACTGCGCCTGCGCCGGGACCATCGCGGCGGGGATCGAGGAGATCCCTGACAGACAGAGTTATGAATGAAAGGTCCACCTCCTCCATTCATAGAGCACTTTTCAGTGTTTCAGTGTGGGAAATGATAGTGCAGCTTCTATGAATGGAACGGGAGAGGGGGAAAGCGGGCATAGTCGGCACTTTTGATGAGTGCCTATGACAGGTAGAGCTGTTCATATGAAAGTGTAACTTTCATTTGAATAGAGTAAGGGAGGTTTATAACCCCTGTCAGGTTTAATTTGACATCTGTGTTCCATTGGGATGATTTCCCTTCATGTTCTGTCCCATAGCCAAAACAGGAAGTGAGAGAAAATCTACCCAAGGTGAAAGAATACCGGGGTGTCACTAGAATTAGTGTCCAAATTGGAAGATTTCTCCTCTGTTACTGTTCTGATGTCAACCCAAAATTTGGGATTTTCTTTTACTTTCACTTTCAATGATAATGGTAAACAGGATGAATAGAGAGGGTTAATCTCCTTAATGGGAACACAGACAGCAATAAAATCTGACAGGTGTTCTAATCGCTCTCAACCCTGTCCAAAACTAAAAAAAAGAAAAAAAAAAGTTTTGCCTTTAGTTACACTTTAACCTCCGCAGCTGCGGAAGATCATAGCTGTGAGGGGAGGAAGACTTCAAGGAACAGGGCAGCCATCAGCACATGGGACCCTCATCATTCATGTTTGTACTGTCCCTGGTGCTGATTTAAAAAAAAGAATAAACACTAAAACTCAACAAAAGTATAGTCAAATATTAAGCCTGAACCTGCTCCCACCCCCATTCTAAGAATGTTCTAACTTCCCTGTAAAAGAAAGAAGCCTATACTTACCTATGCTGAGGGCCATCCGGCCCTATATAATATCGTGTTGTTACTAAAGCAAACCATAGATGACTTGATTTTGTTTCAGTGGAAGGAAAGAAAATTGCTAAAATGCCTCCTTCAGCGCTACTGTGTTTTGCCTGTGGTGAAGTGTAGGTAGCCTTACAGCCTGGCAGAACACAATGATTACTGATAACGGCTATAGCCACTGGCAGTAATTGAGTGTAAAGAAAATCACACAGGCTGGTTGTACCCAAGTCGATCAATGTATCGACTTGGGTACAATTAGCCTGCCCATACATGGATCGAGTCTTGGCCAGTCCCTGCTGAATCTTGAAAGCTGTTGCTTCAGTGGAGCTCCAGCCAAAACCTTTTTACGATTGATAAAGAAAGGATTTCTTTTTTACTTTCTGTATTGCTGATCAGGATATTTATCCTTACTTCATGTCCTGGTGGCCCAGGTCACCAGAACAGAGATTAAAATCCAAAACTTTGCAGTAACTAAATAAGAGCAAATATCCTTATAGTGACAACTTTTTTTAAGGGCAACTGTCAAAGTTATTGATTTTCTTTTACTTTGGAAAGATTTCTTCTCACTTTTTTCATGTCTCTGGGACTTCACTTGCTATATAATTGGTTTGGGTCATTGATGCAGAAAGTACTAAAGGCAGAGGATCTGCAATTACTGATAGCTAGCCAGATAGAGGTGCACAATAGCAGCCTGTATATGACTGTTTCCTTTAATATATGGCGGCCAGTGCTAAATGTAGGATTTTTAATGAAAAATAGTGTTTTTTGCACACTACACATATTCTGCAATTAAATCTTTTAAATGTGCCAAGAGTAACATAAAATGCTTGACCCCCAAGGATTTTCAGTCACACTGGCCAAGACTTGTCAAAGTGGCGCTACTGCCCAGTAAAACTGAAAGTCGGGCTGCTTTCTGTGAAGTCCCAATCTTATAATTGATGTCTAGTAATAACTGTTTTACCATGATATTATACATATGTGGAAAGTATAGAAACTGGCTTTGCTAATAGGAATTCAAAATGTTTCTCCTTCAGTATATCCAAGCAAATCAAACAAGTGATTTTTCTAGCAAAAATGGGTCACAATTCACAACATGGAAGGGGCGATAAGGGGTAATACAGGACTATAAACACCAGGGGCTTCCAAACTTTCTAAACAAAGAGATAGTTTATTGTCCTTCAGACATTAGGAGGCTGTACTGTGGCCAATGTGAGTAGAAAATGCCCCAACGTCAAAAGAAGTAGACCAAGGCTCACACTTGGTGGTCAGAGGGAGTAAACATTTTCCATAGCACCTGTGGTCAGTAGGAGGAATAGTGCCCCATTGTTGGTGTCACTGGGAGGAGTAGTACTCAATCATTTATATCCATTGGAGGGATAATGCCCCACCATTGGTTGTCAGTGGGAGAAATAGTGTCTCATCGTGTGTGTCAGTAGGAGGAATTATTCCCCATTTTTGTGTCATTGGAAGGAATGATGTCCCATCATTGATGTCAGTTCTTGGTCATTTATATCCATGGGAGAAATATTGCCCCATTGTTAGTGTCACTGGAAGGAATGGTTCCTCATCGTTGGTGACAGTGGAAGGGGATAGTACATTGTATCAGTGGGAAGAATAGTACTCCGAGAGCTGGATAAAGGCAAGCAAAGGACTGCCACTGTTTGGAGATCACTGCCCTACACAATGCTAGGTGCAGAGGAAACATTAATCTACACTCACATTTTGACAGCAGTTGGCACTGTGCTTGGCTGCAAGCCTTCAAACCATGCTGTCACTGACAGCTCTGGTCCCGTCTGAGGACGCAGAGGAGCAGACGTCACCCAGGTACTGACCGATCCAGTCTATAATGTCCAACCCAACATACATTCTGCTGGGGGGCCGTCAGGAGGAGATGTGACCCGATCGGCGCTCACAGCTCTGGTGAAAACCAGCCAGATCCACAGAGTAGCCGCATCTATCCGAGTGCCAGGCAGCAAGAGCCACATGACCAGATCTGACCAGACCAAATTTGATGACACCAGAGGTCCAGTGATTTGATATACAAATGTGCATAAAGATTGCGTATCTGGTGAGTGCGCAATCCTTACATTTTTTATCACCTGGCTGTTCCAATCATTGGACGTCTGAGGATCATCCTGGATCTTAAGAGCACCCCTTCTTTGGACTCTTTTATTATTTTATTATTTTACACTTTTTTGTCACTTTATAGCCACCACCCAGTGGCTTTATTTTATTTGCACACAGTCACTATCTATTATTTGTGTTACTTTTAATTTCATCAGTGTCTGTTATTTTGTATAGCGCTGCACCTCCCCCCCTTATTTGAATATTTTCAGAAGGTTGTATATGGTGCCTTTTTTGGTGTACAACTGCTGTGTTTTTGTTCAAGCGCTCACTATACTTTGCTTTACTGAAAGGACTGCCACTGTTTGGAGATCACTGCCCTACACAATGCTAGGTGCAGAGGAAACATTAATCTACACTCACATTTTGACAGCAGTTGGCACTGTGCTTGGCTGCAAGCCTTCAAACCATGCTGTCACTGACAGCTCTGGTCCCCACAAATGCCTGGGAACCAGTCAGGGTGGTATGACATAGCAATAACATACAGACTGGAGATTTCATTCACATAACAAAAAAAAAAACATTTTCTGGCTGCATATACCACTTCAGCATACAGATGGCAATGTATCTTTGTTTTATACTGTAATTGTCAGAAACAATTACAATGGTAAACTATTGAAATCATACATTAATTTAAATAATAATGAATTAATTGTAATATGTAAAGAAATTTTGTTTTTACATTTTTATCCATCCTGGTTTCCAGGCCTAGGCAAATGATATCATACATCCTAGGGAGTCTTCAGGAGGTGAGGAGGGGTTTTATCAGCTTTGCACATCCTTCTGCCTGCATGGCCGAGCTAAGGGCAGATGAATTCCAGAAAGTAAATGCTACATGTATCATCTGCCCTTACCCAAGATAGTCACGGGAAAAAATTATTGGGGGTTGTTTTCAAAGTGATTTCTGAAGAAAATAAAGCACGGAGACATGGATGGATGGGTGCGTTTGCTTTGAATAATAAAAATGTATTAAACAGCATTTTTGGTTTGTGGTGTTCAGATACAGTGTAGTTCCGCTTTGAAGAAATGTAAAAATGATTTAGGCAGGCAAATTAGTTATAGTCAAATGAAATGATGCATAATGACACTGCTAAACTTAACCCGGACATCTAGGCTTCAAAAGCAAGTACCTTGAAGGAATGCCAGAGTGCCTTTATTCATATATTGTGGAAAGCATTGTAGGCTTTTCCAGGTATTTCACGTATGCAGGTGCTGTACAGAAATTATTATTTCTACAGCTTCAGTCATTTATTTAGCCTGGAAGATGGAAAACATAGAAGGTGCAATCTAACCTGAAAAACAAAAATGGGATATAATGCCACGTGCCAGTCCTTCCATGTGGTGGTTGCATAAGGCTTCTTTTTAAGTCCTCATGCACACTGGATGTTTTTACAGCGGCTGATTTTGGCTTTTGGCATATTTTTCTACAGCCAGTAAACTCAGCATGTTATCCTATGTGTCCATGCACACACAGACTTTAATCAGCATTTTTTGGCTGAAACCCCCCCAGAACTAGTGGGTTTCTAGATGAGATTTTTAGCTGTAAAAATGCTTTAACAAACAGGCATTTTTGAGCGAAATTTTTATTTATTTTTTGTGTAAAAAATGCAAACACAGCTAAACGCTAATGCAAAACATTAAAAAAACTGAAAAACTTGTGTTTTTAATGCAACTTTACATAGTCTCTGTGTGTCTACAAATATTTCTCCTTTGAATCGGAGGCAGCCATTGTTGTCATACAGGCTGGATTTGAAACATGTCTGCCTTTGTTCATCTCCATTACCTGGTGGAATGATGGGACTTGTTTACTATTATGCCAGTAGGAATCTCTCTGAACACAGGTTTGGGGCATTTTTTAAGTCCCTGAATGCTGCTCTATAATACATAATAAATATAATTCTCAATGCCACAATGTGGATTGAAACACTGGTAAAAATAAAGATGTGTTCATAGGCATAAAAAAAAGAAAGTAAAATAAAAAGAAAGCCTCTAAAATTATTATTTTTTCTGCATGTGTGCATGAGGTTAAAAATAAAGTTCTTTATACTTTCTTTTCAGCTCACAGTAAGTGAGAAAGACGTGGCATTTCTGGCAAGATCAACAGGCTATTTCTGTACTTACTGAAAGTTTTTTTAGCTTTAAAAGTGAAAAATAATGCAGCCACCACATCTAAGGACTACTAATCTGCAAAAAATTGCTGTTTGTTTTTTTGTTTAGATATACTACACGTATTCTCAAAGTACATTTGGAGCATGTCACACAGTTCCTGTAATATCTCCTAATACAGTGGTTCTTAACCTTTTTGGAGGTACTGAACCCCACCAGTTTCATATGCGCATTCACCGAACCCTTCTTAATTGGAAAAATAAAATATGATTTTTAAAATTCAAAACATAGGTATATATTTATACATAGGTGCACAAAATGAACAAAACCATTAAGAACAAAGAACAAAACCATTAAAACATGATTTTCACACAAAAACAAAATAATGAATATTTACCGCAAATCAGTGTGACTTCTGCTGTTGTCTTTCAGAGGCCAGTTCAGAAATGCGCGGCATTACCTTGACAAGTGCCACTCTCATGTCATTTTCGCAACAAAGTCTGTTCCTTTTCTTCGTCTTTATGTCCAGCATCCTCGAAAAGGATTGCTCGCAAAGATATGTTGTAACAAACGGTATGAAAATTCATCCCCCATAGTAATTCATCCCCCATATAGTAATTCATCCCCCATATAGTAATTCATCCCCCATAGTAATTCATCCCCCATATAGTAATTCATCCCCCATATAGTAATTCATCCCCCATAGTAATTCATCCCTCATAGTAATTCATCCCCCATATAGTAATTCATCCCCCATATAGTAATTCATCCCCCATAGTAATTCATCCCCCCATATAGTAATTCATCCCCCATATAGTAATTCATCCCCCCTATAGTAATTCCTTCCCCATATAGTAATTCATCCCCCATACAGTAATTCATCCCCCATAGTAATTCATCCCCCATATAGTAATTCATCCCCCATAGTAATACATCCCCCATATAGTAATTCATCCCCCATATAGTAATTCATCCCCCATATAGTAATACATCCCCCATATAGTAATACATCCCCCATATAGTAATTCATCCCCCATATAGTAATTCATCCCCCATATAGTAATTCATCCCCCATAGTAATACATCCCCCATATAGTAATTCATCCCCCATATAGTAATACATCCCCCATATAGTAATACATCCCCCATATAGTAATTCATCCCCCATATAATAATTCATCCCCCATATAGTAATTCATCCCCCATATAGTAATTCATCCTCCCTATAGTAATTCATTCCCCATATTAATTCATCCCCCATATTAAGTCCCCAAGTCCCCCCTGTGTCAATTCACTTACCTTTGCTCCGCGCGTTCCTCTCGCTGTATTCCCGCGCCGTTCCGGTCTTCAGGGCGGACTGTGAGAGGAGCCTAGCTCCTCTCACGTTCGTCACGCTGCCCCGCCTACACACATCCTGACAGCCAATCACTGGCTATCAGGATGTGAGTGGCAGCGAGACTGGCCAATCATTGCATTTGAGTCCCTGCCGCCCGAGAGGAGGGAGTGGAGCGGGCGCCCGGCACACAAGAGCCGCGGCTTGCCGACCACTGGGCACATCACAAATCATCACAAATCATATGAGTCGGGTGTGGGTCACCTCCGCCGAACCCCCGAGACTGACTCACCGAACCCCTGGGGTTCGATCGAACCCAGGTTAAGAACCACTGTCCTAATAGCTTTATACCCTATTGTTATACTGCTTTAACACTGATCAATTTTTCTTCTGTTTTTGCGTTGAAAAAAGCATACGAAAAACACATGACCATTAAATCCTGTGGAACTCTTCACACTGGTCAGTTGTGGGTCCATTGCGTTTTTTCAAGGCCCTGCAAACTCATTTTTGCTGCATGTTCTGTGGGGTAAAAGAAAAGCACCAAAAACGCACCTCCCCATTGAAATGAATGGAAAATGTGGCAAAAAATGTATCAAAAATACACCCGTAGTTACATGGTGCGTTTTTTGAGTCACATGTCCTTTTTTGCAAAACACACCAGAAACGGGGCAAAGACTAGTCTGTTTTTAGCGTATTTTTGTAATGGAGCAGTGTGGTAGTAGCCCTAATCTCTGCACTGTACTATAGAATATCCTGCGCAAGTAAGCTCAATTATCGCCAGACATAAACTGACAACAGACTGGTGTGGCATTGTATTGTTTGATTCTTGCTGATAACACAGGCAAAGTCAGCAAGTAGATTGTGCTAACAGCCTGCTTCACATAGAAGTCAATAATGGGAAGTGTGAGTGTAATTGATAAAGAGATGAATAATAAAGAGAGATAAAGTGAGTTGCAGAATGCAGAGGACATTGAACAGAAAACATCACATTATAATGATAAAATCATTATAGAATTATAAAATACATAGTTATACAATTATAAAAATATCTTTATGAAACATTATAAAATTATAACCAAAACCTTTTAATTATAAAATAATTATAAACAAAACATTATAATAATAAAATAATTATAAACTTTTAAACAAAAAAATTGTAAAGGCTGAGATAAAGAAGGTGTTCCCAATGCCTACAACATCCTTTAATACTGTAATATGCTCATTCACAAATCTGTAGAGGTGTTTTTAATCTTTGACTGCTAAGGATGAAATTTGTTCTCTATGGCTGTCTTCATCATGGTAGCTATTGACATAAGGAATAATTCATGGCTGCCCCCTGCCTAAAGTAGAACTGAACATTTGTTATGTTATTGGAAACATCATGCATTTTTTTGGGCACAACTTCCAGAGCTCAGCTGCTCTTTAACCACTTGAAGCAAAACTATAGACAAAACTTGTTTTGTTTTTTTCTTTTGGGAGGGTTATAACCCTTGTCAGTCTTTTTGTCATCTCTGTAACATTGGATAAATTTCTCTTCAGTTCCTGTCCCATAGCCAAACAGGAAGTGGGAGGAAATCCCTGAAAATTAAGGGAATCCCTTGGGGACCCCAGGTCACAGAGCTAGTGTCCCCATTGGAAGATCTCTCCTCTATTACTGTTCCAGGGCCAGCCCAAGATTTAGGATTTTCTTTTACATTCACTTTTCATGATAACGATAACCAAGACAAATAGAGAGGGTGAACCTCCCTAACAGAGGCAAAGATAGCAATAAAAACCAAACAGGTGTTCTAATCAATCTCCACTCTATCAACATTTAAAAAAAATGTTTTGTCTTGAATTATACTTTAAAATCTAGGTTTAGAGAACAGGCATCCAACTTGTCAGAAGTAATATCCATAACCCATTCAATATACTGTTAGCTCTTAGGTCAGACTCACTACAATCCTTTGATAATGCTTGGCAATACTGGTCAACCTGGTAATTGAATACTAAAACTACTGCTGTATCCTGTTCCAGTTCTTGAACTGATGTACTACTGTATATATCTGCTTATAGATAGTTAACTTTGCCTTATCATTTGTGGATGTATTGACAAAACAATGCTCTGCGAGGCTAATTCTATTTTCTGTATGGTTTTTGTTTCTCTACATTTATCCTCTGCAGTTCCAGAGGTGTCTATTTTCTATGTTTCCAAAAAATTCTTCAATAAAAATCTATTGAAACGAAAATCTAAGTTTGGAAAAAAAAAACAGCACAAGGGACATGGCTTACTATAAATGTGATGTGTCCCTTGTGCAGCTTGTTCCTTGTTTAGTTGAAATCCTCCTTCGACATCCCCCACCCCACCCCTGCCGCTGTCATTTTCCCAAGCGATAAGAGTTAATAGAGCTGAGGGACCTGTTATTTGCATTGATCAAAAGTGCTGACTATCCCTGTCCTTTCAGCCCCCGTCCCCCTTTATTCCCAGAAGCTGTATTTTAGTTTGAATGAAGAAAGACCTATGAATGGAGGATAGGTGGATGAATGAAAGGTCTGCCTCCTCCATTCATGCATTACTCTTCATTCCTGTAAGCTACAATACGGCTTCTATGAATAGAGGAGGAGGGGGTGAGCATAGTCAGAGCACTTAACTAGAGCAAATGACAGGTCTTTTGGCATTAGAAGCGGATGTGTATATTGGAATACAATGTGTACGTAGGAGTAATGGGAGTACCATTTTAATTTTGCTGTATAAAATGTTGATGCGTACAAACTACACTGGTCCTATTTTCTTACCTTCTAATACACAGTAGTGACAATCAAACCCATGTTCCATTTCCTACCACAAGAATAAACACGGTCACATCTGATATTTATGTTGCATTGTGTGTGGGGGATTAATCATCAAAAACAATACCTAAGGAAATAAATGGTCCCAATGAAAGGGTTTGGAAAACCTTTTAAGGACATCCCGAGACTTTTAGATGTGGACTGAAGCGGAACTGCAAAAGAATTGATGAGAGGTGAAGGAAGCAACATGTAATAGGCATCAGGGCAAGCCATTGCATCAGTAAGTAGAGGCCGGGTACAGCATGTTGTTTTATAGCTGCAGAATAGTTCCTACCTTGTCTTTGATGCAGACAACAAATTCCTGAGAAAACGGAAACAGGAAACCAAGCACAGACACAGTACACATGAATACCCAAACAAGAAGTCACCAGCTAAAGTCAGCTAAAAGTGAACATGCCTATTTCCATGTTATGTACTTAGCAAGGCTAATGTTTTCCTAAATAATAACATCTTTTTTGGTCTGGTTTGAACAGGAAGACGCACTAAAATATGTTGTCTGATATTTTAAACAAGCAAACATCCTATCAAAGGAAGGTGTTAAAAAAACGGAGACAAAGCACAACTATTAGCCATAAATATGTAGTGTAGTATTTGTTTGTCATCCTTTTGTGTTGGATGCACTTGAATGTTTCTGAGAGTTTAGGAAGTAAAAATCAGCCAAGACATTTCTTCGGCTCACAGTATAAAGAAAGAAATTGGAAGTGCACATATATTATCATTACAGTAAATCTGTACCAGGGATGGACATGCCATTTTGTGCAGATTGTAAAGCAGCAAAAGGGAACCTTAAAACCCATTTATACTAAATGTGGGTCCATAGAATGTTGAAACCTGTCCTTCTGTGATATGGACGTGGACAATACCCAGTTCTGGTGAGAGTCAGAAGAAGACATTCTTCCAATTGCCTTAAGAGTATTCTTGGTTTGTAACATCCATATGGTGTCAGACAGCAGGCATCTCCCTCAATATTATGCATGATGAATAGGTGTTTGTATTTTGGTTACTGTGTCCACCACTGCCTGTTACTTTGCCCATCTGGTACTTCGAGCATTGTTGGAGCAGGCCCTTTTCTCCCGCCTTTGTGGAGGAGGACCAATTAGCAACTTAGCCACAGAGCTTATACCCTCTACCCAGGGCTCATGCAAGAGAACAGGGCACAGAAAAACTGCAAGGAATGTAAATATCAGTGAAAGAGGGTGGCTATCAACAGAACCTGTCACGTTCACCTGCCTATTTGCTTTAAAACCCAAACCCAGAATGAATGGTCCTGAAATGCCAGAATTACCCCCCTGCCTGCTGTCCGTGTTGAGTAAAATGTTTAGTACATATTAACATCCAGATTGCCTTGAAAGTTTAAGTTATGAGACCTGCAGGAAGCTTTACTCTGCTCTGCAAGCTGAGTGTAATCTCTTCACGCCGGCCGAACGCAAATGTGCGGCCTCCCGGTGTCTGGGCCTAGACACCGAGCGGCTGCACATTTGCTTTCTATTAAAAAAGGACATACATGCCGAGAGCGCGCGCCTGCGCACTCCCAGCACACATGTCCGGTACTCACGGAAAGGTCCCGATCTCCTCTTTCGATTGGGACATTTCCCGATCATGTGATGGCGCGTCACGGCGGTCACATGACCCTAAACCCCACCCCACCTCCCAGCCTCTGAAACTCTTAAAGATCCGGGAGGCGCTGGCGTGAAGGGGTTAATGGGAGAAGAGGAGGTACACTAATGAAGTGGTTGCTGCTTGGGACTACATCAGCCTTTTTCAACCAAGGTGCCTTCAGGTTTTTGTCTGGGGTCCCTTGGTACAATGCCTAAAAATTTTCCAAAAACTGCATACATGCCCACAAGCGGATCAAGTCTGCCTTTTAGTAAAAAAAAAAAAGACACAGGTTTTCACAGGTGCACCATTACAACTTTTCAGGCACAGGTTTCCTAACAACCAGTGATGTCATTGGTTGATAAGGAGGACGTCAAGCTCCTGCACAGCATCCTCATTTGCCCTTTCTCTACTTCTGTCATCAGCACTGGGATCGTATTAGCTGATTGAGAGAAATAAACTGAGGGAGAAGAGAAACATTGGAATACTAGTCAGTACCAGGGTGCTAAGGTGTATTTGCTTTGGAAGAATAGATCACCTCTAACATTGGATGTCCTATGTATTTTAAAGCTGCTGTATTATGTAAAACTGTTTATTTTTTTTAATTTTAGAACGGGGTGTCTCAAGATTTTTAACCTCCCTAGTGGTCTGATTATGTCCATATTTCTGTGCTGAAAGCGGTACATTTTTTTGCATGGAAATATGTAATTTTTTTTATTGTAGGCCTGTAATTTTTAGGAATAACTCACTGAAATCTGTCCGAACAAGAGTCTATTAAACATTCCGGGTAGGATAAAACTTGAAACACGAAATCATAAATTATAATTTAATAAATAATCATAAAAATAATATAATAATAAATTTAATTCAATAATATAATCAAACCAAAAACACAGACATTTTAAATAGAGCGCCAAGTTCTCACATCGCTGAGCAAAGTCGCAAAATCGTTTTCAGTGTCGGAAGAGGAATTTCCCCACGAATCATTATCACTCAATTCTGCAAGTGGTTCTGATTTACTATTGCTGTTCTCTAGTCGGTCTAAAACCGCTTTTGACCAAAAGGGACGATTTTTGGACGCCATGGACTTTTCTAAGTTTTCAGGCAGAAAGAACAGTCAAAATGCAGGCAGGGCACATGACAAGCAGTAGGGACAAAATGTATGTGAAATGGTTTGATACAGTAATGTTTTACTATGTCAAATTCATTTCTAAAAAAATGACAGTTTTTAAAAATGTTTAAATTTGCCGCCGTTCCGGCCCCCGTACGTCCCAACGCTCGCAGGGACTGGAACACGGAAGCCAGATGTCGGCATCGGCCGGAGGAGATGGCCGGGGACGCTGCAGGGGAGACATCTCGGGAGCGAAGGACAAGGTAAGCGCTGCAGGGAATCCCTGAGCAACGCCGCATGGTAAGCCCGAGTGTAGCTCGGGGTTACCACTTTTGGTACTGAAACTTTACCCCGAGCTACACTCGGGAATACCGCCAGGGAGGTTAAATAATTTTAAAGGGTGCCTTGACTGAAAAAAGGTTGAGAAACACTGGTCTGCGTTGTCCACGAGTCAATGCAGAAGTAAAATTAATTGTCTCTACCTTTGGTCCAACAGACTTCTAGTTTCAGCCAAAAAATCTGGAAAATGAGAACTGGGTTGGGAGTGGGCATTACTTGGCAGGCTGCATTGCCATGCAAAACCACTTCTGGTACTGACCATTTAAACTGGTGCCAGAATGAAGATACATGACTTTAAAAGCCAGCGTGACATCACTGACCAAATACGGCCACAGAGTACTCATCATTTATTTTGCTTTTTACCCTAGCAAAGCTGTCTCTTTAAAGCTTCCAATCAAAGGCTTGTTTTTCTGCCCTACTCCAAAAGAATGATGACATTTGGCTGCTTTTGGTAGCAGAGCTATTTTTATACCGTAGTCAATATCTATGTGCATTAGTTGTTTAGCTGTAATTTTTTTTTTTCGCTGAGACCAATAAGGTGTCTATAAATCTATTTTTTGATGGTTTATATCAGGGGTCTACAAAGTTTCTAAACAAAGGGCCATTTTACTATCCTTCAGACTGTAGAGGACTGAACTAGGGCCAGTGGGGGTAGAAAATGTCCTGGTGTCCAGTGGAACTAAACAATGTCCTATCTTTGTTGTCCGTGGTTAGACTAGGACTCAATCATTGGTTTTAGTGGGGGCAATAGTGCTCTTACTTTGGTGTCAGTAGGTGGAATAGTGCCTCATTGTTGGTGTCAGTGTTAGAAAGGTGGCCCATTGTTGGTATCAATGGAAGGGATTATACCCCATCGTTGGTGTCAATGGAAGGAATAGTGTCCCACTGTTGGTGTCAATGACAGGAATTATGCCCCGTTGTTGATGTCAGCAAATTGAATAGTTACCCAAGGGTTGGATAATGGCAAGCAAATGGCCACAGTTTGGAGACTGACTTTAAATTAATGGGAATTAGGCCCAGAGAAAAGCTAGTGCATACAAATATTTATGCTAAAAGTGTGATTTTGTAACATGCTTGACATTTGGGAGGCATACTTCAGGTCATAGAAAAAAAAATAGTTTTCACTCTAGCATGTTACCATGGAGCACTGTGATCATCTATCAAGTGACAGAGACTTGAATGTGTGTGATTTGTAGACGTATTGTGTATCTTATATAATGTACCATATGAAGATGTGCTGCATATGTCTGCCAGATGGGAAACTATCACTAGACATTTTTAAGATAGCAATTCATCTCAACCATAAATATACACATGTTTGAAAAATCATAAGAGAATATGTAAATTAAAAATAGAATATATTTTATATTCATGAAAAAATGTCAGCACAACAATTAAATTTTTTTTCCTTGTAAAATATTTGTTCCCAATACATACACATATAGTAGTTAAACGGTTTGGTAGTTGAAGGAACATGGACTATTTGGTGGTCAAATTATGAGGCACAGGGGCCTCAACACAATCATGGGTCCTCATATACAGTTCAGCATTTTAATGCTTCATAAAACTGTCAGGAACTGCAGACATATTATATTAGTTGGTCAGGTATGGTGGACATGCTACAGTTATGGCTGTAGACCTGAGATATGCTGCAGGAGATGGAAACTGGGGCATGTTACATTTTACTGATAGATATGTCTGGCACAATTGAAACCCTATATAATAGAATACAATATAATATAATATTACAACCTCTTCACACATCAATGCTCCCACTCCCACCTTCCAGTCACTCCTCTTTGCCTCAGTCTCACAGCGCTCTCCTTCCCCTAGCTGCGGTTGTGTTCCTTGGCTCCAGTAAGATTGGGAGAGCCTGGAAACCACTGGAGGAGGGGGCGCCGGTTTGGAGGGGGGGAGGTACCGTGTTGCTGGCTCTGTGAAAAAGATTGCCAGCTATGGAGCTGCCGCATCACTTTCACCTTCAAGCCAGGAGCTGACTAAACAAAACCTTCACAAGCTGATGACTGCTACTGAAGCTATTCCGTTTTACTCTATTCTATTCTGTTTTGTCATATTCTACTCTATTCTTTACTATTCTATTCCTTTATTTTCTATTCTGTTTTGCTTTACTCTATTCTTTTTTGTTCTATTCTATTCTTTTCTTTTATCTATTCTATTCTTCTCGATTCTATTCTGTTATTTTCTATTCTATTTTATTCAATTATTTTATATTTCATTCTAATCTATTCAGTTTCACTCTATTCTTTTCTATTCCTTTATTTTATATGCTATTTTATTTTACATTCTATTCTGTTCTGTTTTTCTGTTTTACTCTATTCTTTTTTATTCTATTTCATTCTTTTCTATTCTATTGTATTTTATTCTATTCTTGTTTTCTTATTCAGTTTCGAATTCGATTCGAATTTCGGATTAAATTTTGTTTTCCGATTAGTTTAAATTCGTTACTATTTTAATTTGGAAATTCAGATACATTAGAATCTTTGAATAATGAAAAATGAGTCTGAATTTCAATTCAGAACGAAACAAACTGCACACGTCTACGTAGCAGGTTTACTTTACAACAAGCATCACTTATGTCTGCAGGTTTACTTTATACAAAGCAGCACTTATGTTCACCAAGCTCTCAGTGCTGGAGTTTGCAAGAAACCCAGTATGGGGGAAGGTGAGACATTCATCCAGATACCACCAGGGCTGGGTACAGAGACTGAGTTGTTAAACTATTTAACAATGCTTTTTGATGCCATAATGTGCTAGTATGCACTGTACATCAGCACATTATGACAGACTTTAACTGGCCAGGCTGCAATGATATCACTCCTACACTTGCGCATAGCAGTCACCATCTCTTCAATCATGGCACAGGCAGTGTGTCCTAAATGCAGAGTGAACTGCAAGAGCCAATATGAAATTTTCCCAAACAGTGCTGTCTTTGAAAAGTTTTAAAGGTACATACAAGGTTTACATTTTACAAACTTTCATAGAAGGCAAAGTTCTGAAGCTGGGTTTAATACTGCTTAAGGCCCCATGTACACGGGACACTTCTGAACGATGGAAACTGACTGCTGGAAAACGTAGGTTAAAAAAACGTCTGTTTAGCCGTGTTTGCATACCGCGTTTTTTAAAGATAAGCACAGGAGAACCTCCCAAATGCCCACAATGCACTGAAAAGTGATAAATTATTAACTATTGCAGACTGTTTCAGAGCAATACAAAGAGTAGAAGCAGAGACAGCAGTATGTGTTGAGATTAGCTTAGGTGTGAGTTGCTCATTAACATTTCTTTTGTTTCCAAGGGTGGGAAAGGTGTCTGGTGGAGTGAGCCATTAAGGTCACCTGGCAGAGGGTCTGCATGAGGAATTTGAGGTGTGAATGGTCATTAACATATCTTTTGTTTCCAAGGGTGGGAGAGGTCTGAGGTGTGAATAGGTCATTACAATATGTGACAAGCTTGGTAGGAACATCTTGTGTTCAGTGTTTTGTCCATTTGAGTACCTTGAAAAATGCTTTTCATGCATTTTTCGTGATGAAAAAAGGCTCTGGACAGCATCGGGAACTGGAAGAGTTAAAAAAAATGTCAAACACTTATAAACACGATTTGCCGCATTTAGCCGTGTTTACAAGTGTTTTGCGTGTGAAACGCTGATAAAATCGACTGCTGAATGCAAGTTTTCTACGTGCAAAAAAACGACTGTAAACTCTAATGCCTGTAAACGACTGTAAATGAAGTTGTGTACATGGACACATAGGAAAACATTAGGATGAGTTCAGGGGCTGCTGACAAAAACGCTGAACAACTCCTTGTCAGGGCAGGGGCCGAGGAACGGACAGGCAGGCCTAACAATGTAACGCACTGGCTGACGACAACCACCACCCACAGACCGAAGTCCCTCAGGGCGCGGAGTCTAAGTCCCAGGCTGCCCTTCACCAGGGCCCCTGATGGTGGGGATGGACTTGTCGCAGCCAGGAACCAGGTCGCGGCCCCCGAGACACCTCAGCTGCGGTAATGGCCGCCGTCAATGGCGTGTAGCTGGTGGAAGAGACAAAAGAGTAGTCAGACAAGCCGGGTCAACAACAACAGGACAAAACAGTACAGGACAGCAGACGAGAATCACAGGTCATGAGCCGGGTTCAGCAACAGAGGGTCAGATCAAAGGAGAATACAAAGAATAGTCAAGTCACAAGCCGAATCAGATACCAGGAGAGTCACGAGAGTCAGAACAGAGTAATAGCAACACAAAGACACAAGACACAAGTGCAAAGAGCATGTGCGGGCCACAGGCTTATATGTCATCAGCCACACCCCTCTGGGGGATGGACCACAGAGACCTGAAGGCATAAAAGGATTCCCATCATGCACAGCAGAATCCAAGATGGACGCCAGCACATGGAGTAACATAACCTCAGGGAAAAGGTAGGACCTTGACAGTACCTCCTCCTCAAGGGCCCCTCCCCCTCCGCGGCTCAACAAAAGGTTTCTGAGGAAAGCGGGTATGAAAAGCGCGGAGGAGGGCAGGAGCATGGACATCCACGGAAGGAACCCAGGAACGCTCCTCGGGACCATAACCGCGCCAATGAACCAGGAACTGTAATCGACCTCACACCAATCGAGAGTCCAGGATCCGGCTCACCTCATACTCCTCATGACCGTCAACCCGGACAGGACGGGGCCGAGGCAGAGAGGTAGTGAAGCGATTGCAGATCAGAGGTTTCAACAGGGAAACATGAAAGATATTGGAGATCCGCATGCCAGACGGAAGGGCAAGGGCATAGGCCACCGGATTCACTTTGCGGAGAATGCGGAAAGGACCGACAAAACGGGGAGCTAGTTTGGGTGTGGGCACCCGAAGATTGAGGTTGCGAGTAGACAACCGCACACGATCGCCGACCTGGTGTGAAGGAGCGGGCAACCGTCTGCGATCAGCCTGGAACTTCTGGCGCTGAGCTGAGTCCCTCAAGGCCCTCTGGATCTGCCCCCATGAAGAACGCAGGGCAGCAAGATGGTTCTCCACAGCCGGAATGTCCTGTGGTGAGACCCTCTCAGGTAATACCGCGGGTTGGAACCCATAGTTGGCCATGAAGGGAGATATCCCGGAGGTGGAGTTGACCGCCGAGTTCCTGGCAAACTCTGCCCAAGGCAGGAGATCGGCCCAATCGTCCTGATGGTCTGAAATATAACACCGAAGGAATTGTTCTAAGGCCTGATTGGAACGCTCCGCAGCCCCATTGGACTGCGGGTGGTAGGCTGAAGAAAAGGAGAGACTAATACCCAACTGGGAGCAGAAGGCGCGCCAGAATCTGGACACGAACTGACTCCCGCGGTCCGAGACAATCACCTTAGGCAACCCATGCAGGCGAAAAATCTCCCTGGAAAAGACCGTGGCCAGTTCTTGCGCTGTGGGTAATTTCCTGAGTGGAATGCAATGGCACATCTTGGAAAACCGATCGACGATCATGAGGATGACCGTATGACCCCGAGACACCGGGAGGTCTACAATAAAGTCCATACCTAGATGTGACCAAGGACGCTCCCCATTGGGAATGGGTTGCAGAAGACCCAAAGGGAGATGCCGTGGAGACTTATTCTGGGCACAGATCGAACATGCCGCTACATAAGAGGCAATGTCGGCACGGAGGGTTGACCACCAGAATAAGCGAGAGACGACCCAACACAGCTGGTTCTTCCCCGGATGCCCGGCAGTTTTGGCGTTATGGTAGGTACGCAGCAGGCGGGTGCGCAATCCCTCGGGTACGAAACATATCTACCCTCCGGCTTCCCGGGAGGAGCATCAGTTTGAGCCGCCAAAATCTGCTCCCCAAGAGGAGAGGTCAGACTGGTGCGAATGGCAGCCAGGATCTGATCTGGAGGTATAAGTGAGATTGGCTCAGAGTCTTCCCTGGACAACTCAGAGTATTGCCGTGATAACGCATCAGCCCTGACATTCTTGGAACCAGGCAAATATGAAACCACATAGTTGAAGCGTGACAAGAACAGAGCCCATCTGGCCTGGCGGGGTGTCAATCTCTTGGCCTCCGAAAGATAAGTCAGGTTCTTGTGATCGGTAAGAATGAGGACCGGAACCACGGAACCCTCGAGCAGGTGCCTCCACTCCTTGAGAGCCAGGATGATGACCAACAACTCCCGATCTCCAATCTGGTAGTTGCACTCTGCAGAGGAAAGCTTCCTGGAGTAGAACCCGCAGGGAAGTAGGGGTCCATCGGGCGACCGATGCTGAGACAGGAGAGCCCCTACTCCCGTCTCGGAAGCATCAACCTCGAGGACGAAGGGCAACCCAGGATTGGGATGTGAAAGAATTGGAGCCGAAGCACAGGCGGCTTTCAGCGCCTCAAAAGCTATGATGGCCTCGGATGGCCACTCGTGAGGGTTACTCCCCTTCCTGGTTAGGTCAGAGAGAGGCTTTGCAAATGTGGAGAAGTTCCTGATGAACTTCCGATAGTAGTTGGCAAAACCCAGAAAGCGCTGAATGGGCCGAAGACCATTGGGACGAGGCCACTGCAGAACCGCAGCAACCTTCTGAGGGTCCATGGAAAATCCTTCCGCAGAAATTATGTAGCCCAGAAAGGCAACTTGGGATCGATGGAACTCGCACTTCTCGAGTTTAAAAAAGAGTCCGTTCTCACGCAATCGTTGCAGCACCTGCTTGACATCCTGGACATGAGACTCCATGGAGGTAGAGTAAACCAAGATGTCATCCAGGTAAACCACTACGCACTGCTGCAACAAATCACGAAGGACATCGTTTATGAATTCCTGAAAAACCGCGGGCGCGTTACACAATCCGAAGGGCATCACCAGGTATTCGTAGTGCCCGGTTCTGGTGTTAAACGCGGTCTTCCACTCATCCCCCTGTCTGATCCGTACGAGGTTGTACGCCGCCCTAAGGTCGAGTTTGGTAAAGACTGTTGCTCCCTTAAGGCGGTCGAACAACTCAGAAATCAAAGGAATCGGATATGCATTTTTAATGGTAATCCGATTGAGACCCCTATAATCGATGCAGGGCCTCAATTCCCCACCTTTCTTCTTTACGAAAAAAAAACCTGCTCCTGCTGGAGAAGTAGACTTACGAATGTGCCCCCGGGAAAGCGCATCCACAACGTACTCCTCCATGGCCTTATTCTCCGCAACCGAGAGAGGGTACACCCTGCCACGCGGAGGAGTGGCCCCGGGTTGCAAGGATATGGCGCAGTCGTAAAGACGATGCGGCGGTAAGGTACCAGCGCGTACCTTATCAAAAACGTCCCGGTACTCCCCATAGTCGGTGGGCAATGCAGAGTCCGAGGAGGCACACAATACCTTAACCGGCCCCCGGATGCACTCGGCCCCACACTGTGGAGACCATGAGAGAATCTCGGCTGTTTGCCAATTGAAGGTCGGATTGTGCCTCTGGAGCCAGGGATACCCCAAAACCACCGAATAGTGTGGGGAAGAAATCACCTGAAAACAGGCCAACTCCCTGTGAACAGCCCCAATGGCTAACTCTATCGGCAGAGTCTCGTGGGTAACCTGCGGCGGCTGCAGGGGCCTGCCATCTATGGCTTCGAGAACCAATGGGGTAGCACGAGCCTGCAGGGGAATGGAGTGCTGTGCAGCAAACGAGCTGTCCAAGAACAACCCACCGGCCCCAGAGTCTACCAACGCCTGGGCCGTCACCGAGCCCTCCGTCCAAGAAAGGACCACGGTGATCAGTGGCTTATCCTTGCGGAACGCCGGGGACGAGGAAACTCCACCCAAGATCTGTCCCCGACATGATCTCAGGTGCGAGCGTTTCCCGGACGGACCGGACAAGACTGCCGAAAGTGCCCACCGAGGCCACAGTACAGGCAGCGACCCTCCCGACGCCTAGCGGCCCGCTCCCCCTCGGAAAGGCGAGCAAACCCCAGCTGCATGGGTTCCCCACCAGACAAGCTATCCCCAGGAGGCGTGGGAGGAGAGGGAGGAACGGGTGGGACAGAAAACGCAGGTGCCAGTCGATTGGAAGGCCTCCGCAGGCGTTCCCTGAGTGAAGGCCTCTCCCTGAGCCTGGTGTCAATCAGGATCAGGAAAGAGATAAGCTCCTCCAACACCACAGGCAGTTCCTTAGCTGCAATCTTGTCCTTCAATATGTCAGAAAGACCATGGGAAAACGCAGCCACCAGAGCCTCATTGTTCCAACCGACCTCTGCCGCCAGGGTACGAAACTCTATAGCGTACTCGGCCACGGTCCGTGAACCCTGATGCATGGTCATGAGCAGTTTGGCCACCGAGGCGGAACGGGTCGGTACGTCGAATACCCTACGGAAGGCATCGACAAAACCGGAAAAATCTTGAATCACCGGGTCGTTCCTCTCCCATAAGGGATTTGCCCAGGCCAAGGCCTTGTCTGAGAGTAGTGAAATTAGGAACCCCACCTTTGACCTCTCAGACGGAAAGGCGTGGGGTATTAATTCAAAATAAATACCCACCTGGTTGAGGAACCCACGACACTGACTAGGCTCACCCCCAAAGCGCTGTGGAAGAGGGGCTGAACCAGTCATACCTCTGAGCGCCACTGATGCAGCCGTCGAGGTGGTGGACGCAATAGGCGGAGAAGCTGCGGGAGAGACCACCGGAGTGACTACCGGCCTAATAGCACCAGGATCAAGGTGTGCAGTGCGTGCAAGCAGAGTTTGCGACGCCTGAGCGAATTGATCCAACAGGTGATCCTGTTGATCGAGCCTGGCGACTAGCATTGGGAGCGAAGGCGTCCCCGCACCGTCAGGGTTCATGGCACTTGTGTAATGTCAGGGCAGGGGCCGAGGAACGGACAGGCAGGCCTAACAATGTAACGCACTGGCTGACGACAACCACCACCCACAGACCGAAGTCCCTCAGGGCGCGGAGTCTAAGTCCCAGGCTGCCCTTCACCAGGGCCCCTGATGGTGGGGATGGACTTGACGCAGCCAGGAACCAGGTCGCGGCCCCCGAGACACCTCAGCTGCGGTAATGGCCGCCGCCAATGGCGTGTAGCTGGTGGAAGAGACAAAAGAGTAGTCAGACAAGCCGGGTCAACAACAACAGGACAAAACAATACAGGACAGCAGACGAGAATCACAGGTCATGAGCCGGGTTCAGCAACAGAGGGTCAGATCAAAGGAGAATACAAAGAATAGTCAAGTCACAAGCCGAATCAGATACCAGGAGAGTCACGAGAGTCAGAACAGAGTAATAGCAACACCAAGACACAAGTGCAAAGAGCATGTGCGGGCCACAGGCTTATATGTCATCAGCCACACCCCTCTGGGGGATGGACCACAGAGACCTGAAGGCATAAAAGGATTCCCATCATGCACAGCAGAATCCAAGATGGACGCCAGCACATGGAGTAACATAACCTCAGGGAAAAGGTAGGACCTTTACACTCCTGAACGTGAGTTTATCAGCTGCAGTGTACATGAGCCCTTACCATCTAGTCCTGAGTGCTGTTACATACATGGTCAAGGGTTGGGGGCATGCATTGATATTTGCAAATGCATTTTAGGGAACTGCGATGGCAGAATGGGCGGCAGGAACGTTTTCATATGTACATAACTGGATTCATTGGTATATGTGTTTTTTTGGGGGTTTTTTGTAATATTTGCCTCCAGTTCAGTTTTTCAAATTTGAAAGCCAGATTCGTTAATGAACTTTTCCATAAGATATTGTTGTGCTAATTAAGCAAATGGAAACAATAGCATCATGCAAGGCAAGCAGGAGGAAGTAAGGATGGCATCTCAGGAAGACTGCCTAGGACACATTTGCATAGTAAATAATTAACAATAATGGGAAAGGAAATGCGAGAAATGTGCAGCTGACAATTAATAACCAAGCAGGATATCACTGAAGAGGTGATGTAATCATCTGTAAAAGTTTGGTTTCAGTTCAGTATAATAAATAGGAAGTGTACTTACATTACATCATGTACTAGACGTCTGGGACCTTTGGACAGAAGCCAGTATTAATCACTTTATTAATGGGGATTTCCATGTAAACTGAAAATCCTTTGTTTTTTATGCTCGTGTATTGACACAAAAGGATGCTGGTGGAACTCAGTATTTTTTACCAGTATTTCTTAACAGCCATGATAGTTGGTTCCTTAATTTTCAGTTTTCATGACAGCTCATTGCTTTGTCATTTTGGCGCAGAACTGCTTCAGATATAGCAAACTGTAAGTTTACATATTCTCCTGCAGGGGTAGGTTAGTGTTAAGCTGGCCATACACGTGTAGATTTTCAGACTAGAATATCTGTAAGAAACGTTAGATGAAAATTCTTTGAACATTGGATGAATGTCATTTGAAAGTTGTCTTTTGCTGTTAACATACAATTTTAAAATGAATGCAAATTTTGAAAGATAACCACATACACTGGCCGAAAATTAATTTGATCAAGAAAAGTTTTTCTTCCTGCTCCTTCGAATTTTCCCATCACTGCTGTTGAAAACGAACATCGATTTGATCCCACTAACGATTAGAAAATCAAACAACTTTTCTTGAAACGAAAATTCTTGAACGGATATCTATACATGTATGGCCAGCTTTGGGGGTTAAAGTGGTATTAACCTCCCTAGCGGTATTCCCGAGTGTAGCTCGGGGTAAAGTTTCAGTACCAAAAGCGGTAATCCCGAGCTACACTCGGGCTTACCATGCAGTGTTGCATAGGGAGTCCCTGCATCACTTACCTTGTCCTTCGCTCCCACGATGCGTCCCCTGCAGCGTCCCCGGCCATCTCCTCCGGTGGCCGATGCCGGCATCCGGCTTCCGTGCTTTTTCCGTCCTTTTTCTCCCCACGAATTGAGCTTTATTTTGGTGGTATTTGATCACCTGTGCGTTTTTTATTTTTTTGCACTATAAACAAAAAAAGACTGTCAAAAAAATATATTTTTTACTTTTTGCTATTAAACATGTCCAGTAAAAAAAGTTTTAAAAATCAAATCTTGTCATAAATTTAGGGCAAAATGTATTCTGATACACGTCTTTGCTAAAACAAAAATCCCAATACGTGTAAATGAATTGGTTTACCTGAAAGTTATAGCATTTACAAATGGCAGTATATATACTGTATTTTTTTTTTAATTATTTATTTTTACTAGTCATGGCAGCGATTATCGACTTATATCAGAACTGTGGGACTGCGGCAGGCATTCTGACACTGGGGTAGAACTGACTAATGGCCACTGACATCTCCAGTGACACTAATACAGTGATCAGTGCTAATAAAAAGCACTGACACTGTATTAATGGCGCTGGGCAGGAAGGGGTTAACATCTGAGGAGATCAAAGCGTTAACTGTGTGCTGTTTCACTACTTGGGCTGTGTGTGTGCTTCATTGTAAGCACACTGCTTTGTATGGCTCTGCTATGATTTTGTGCACCTGTGCCGCCCTGTAGCAGCATTTCTGCTACAGGGCAGTGCGGAACTGGTTAACCACTTCCCCTCTCACATCTGTTCACCCCCTATGGACCAGAGCAATTTTTATATTTCTGCTATGCACCTGTTTATTCGGTAATAATTTTGCCATTACTAAAAATAACAAGGACAAACAAGGCTTTCTTTTAATGATATTGTCTTGCAACAATTTTTTTTTGCAATCCTTAGACAATAAAACACAACAAAATAGTGTTACTGTACATAAAATGTGCACTTTTTTTGTAATTTGCCCTATTTAAAATGGCACTAAAATTATGATTCTGGTACAAAGCATTGCAACGTTATTTACAAATGGGAAATGTGTAAAAATATTAACATATAAAACAAAAACAAAAAAAGTCTAAATATTAATTGTTAATAAAAGTAGAAACAAACCAAAAAATCAGCAGGAAAATAATAGTTGAAGAGAGAAAAGAAGACTAAGGGGCTTATTAGGGCTGATATGAGTGAACTAAGGGTTAATAAGGAATAATCAAAGGAACATTTATTTATTTATTTTTTTACTTGTCAGGTTGCTTTAAATTATATCATTTGCAGATCTAAGTTTAATTCTTTGATTGAAAGATGAATAAACATAAAAATACAAAAGTACCAATATGTTACTTTGTTTCTGTCATTTACCTGGTGGGGGAGCCTGATGTGGAGATGAGGGCGTCCTGCTACAACTCCTGCTCGGTGCCCCTGATAGAGCAAACAGAAGGCACGAGAGCCAGGAGTGGCACGAGTGCCTTTCAGATCTGCGATGACAGCCGACAGGTGGGTAGCCTGGACGACCAGGATGTAGGTCAGTTGCGGATGCAGGTGAGCGGAAGCAGTGGCTGGAAGGTACTAGCAGGAACTTGGCAACTGCAGACAGCTGGTAGCAAGTGATAGTCACAGGCTGGAGAAGTAGCAGAGTCAGACAAGGATCTATCGAGTGGATCAGGTACAGGGAGCAAGCAAGCGGGTAGTCCAAGTTCAGGCCAAAAGTCGGCAACCATAGGCAGATAGCAGAGGAACAGGCAAAAGCGTAGTCAAAGGGTAAGCTGGGTCGGTGCAGGTGGAGTTCAAGTGAAGTCAAGACAGGTCAGGTCTTCAACAGGATCAGGATACAATGGACAGCAAGCAATCAGAACGTGGTAGACCAGAAAGCAAGGACTCCTAGTGCAGTAGAGGTTTAAATCGCCCACCTGGCGCCAGTTCGGTGGCAGGCATGCGCACGCATGAGCACGGCCGGTGGGCACCTGGCTTTGGCGCATAAATGTGCACCTGGGCATTCTCTCTTTTCCCTGACAGTTTCTTTGTATAATCACCGTCTGGAGCCATGTTGTTTCTGAACACTGATTCAAACTGCTTTTTTGACAGTCACAGCTGCGACTTCTGCTGTGAGTATGCAGTAATGTGGCTTTGATTAAACACAACTGACAATTACAGTATAATTGGGGGGGTCACAGAAGCAGGGCAAAGAGACTGGACGTGCTACACACGTCCTATGTACAATGATGACCTTTTCTTCTTAGACGTGTGTAGCATGCCCAAAGTCTGCAACTAAATAAAATGTAAAATGTTCCTGTAACTAGTTGACAGCAAAATAAAGAGCAACTTTGTTAACTGTACCTAGATTTCCTAGGTTCTAACTGTTTTAAGTTGCCTCTTGCTGCTGCTGTTCATACTCATTTATTTGAGCATCAGTAGCAGGCTGCTAACGCCCAATCACAGTTCCCTCTCTCCACTGAATCCAGCATGTAGTGAGTTAATTCATTCACTGGAGTGTAGGGCGAGGCAACTTGTAGGATTGGTGTTAGGCATGGGGCAGGGTCTCCTACCTTAGCCAATGCTGTGTAGGCTGAACAGTATTATGGTTTGCCAAATATTGCATGTGCATGCCCAAATGTATGCTGGCTGCCTAGGCTATGGCAGTTAATGCTGTAGTTTATTAAATGCTTTCTACCATTTTATTTTATATTCAAGTGTACGTTACAGCACAGCACAGTAAAGCATGTTATGTGCGTTGGTGCACCACGGTGGATTTCATTGTGAATGCCACCTAAATGCTCCCTAAAACAGAGGTGTGCTGGAGCTCAAGGCATGGTGTCTTGTGCATTGCACTGCTATAAAATGTAGTATGCTCCAAACTCGTGTATGCTGCCAGTCAGTTCAGCCCATTCTGCATCTACCTCTCAATAGAAACAACAATTTGACATTCTCTTGCTGCCTTACATCTCAAAGACCTTTTTATAATACGTGCACAGCAGAGAAATACAAAACAGCATGTCTTCAAGGTAAAACAGCACACAGTTAACCCTTTGATTGCCCAAAAGTTAACCCCTTCCTTCCCAGTGTTATTAGTACAGTGTCAGTGCTTTTTATTAGCTCTGATCACTGTATTAATGTCAGTGGCAGTTAGTCAGTTCCCACCCAGTGTCAGAATGCCTGCTGCTGTCCTGCTATAAGTCGTTGATTGCCGCCATTACTAGATAAAAATAAAAATTCCAGTGTATATATACCGCCATTTGTAGACGCTATAACTTTACATGTATTGGGATTTTTTTTTAGCAATGACATGTAGCAGAATACATTTTGGCCTAAATTTATGGCGAAATTTGATTTTTAAATTTTTTTTTACTGGACATGTTTAATAGCACAAAGTAAAAAATATTGTTTGTTGTTTAAATTGTCGGTCTTTTTTTGTTTATAGCACAAAAAATTAAAAACACACAGGTGATCAAATACCACCAAAAGAAAGCTCTATTTGTGGGAAAAAAGGACATACATTTCATTTATGTACAACGTTGCATGACCGCACAATCAATTGCCGTATCGCAAAAAATGGCCTGGTCAGGAAGGGGGGTAAATTCTCTGGAGGGCAAGTGGTTAAATATCGTTTTTGGTTTGTGGTTCTCAGATGCAGTTTATTTCCACCTTAAGTTTCAGTTCTATAGTGGATGTATGGTATCTACCAACATTTTTACTTTAACCTCCTCGGCGGTATGATTCTTTCCGATTTTTTGTGCTGAAAGCGGTACCATTTTTTTGCATGGAAATATGTAGTTTTTTATTGTAGGCTGTAATTTTTAGGAATAACTTACTGAAATCTGTCCGAACAAGAGTCTAGTAAACATCCCGGGTAGGATAAAATTTGAAACACGAAATCATAAATTATAATTTAATAAATAATCATAAAAAATAATAATATAATAATAATAAATTTAATTCAATAATATAATCAAACCAAAAACACTGAAATTTGAAATATAGCGCCAAGTTCGCACATCGCTGAGCAAAGTCGCAAAATCATTTTCAGTGTCTGATGACGAATTTCCCCACGAATCATCACTCAATTCTGCAAGTGGTTCTGATTTACTAGCACTGTTCTCTAGCTGTTCTAAAACCGCCTTTGACGTTAAGGGGATGCTTTTTGGACGCCATGGACTTTTCTAAGTTTCCAGGCAGAAAGAACAGTAAAAATGCAGGCAGGGCACAGGACAAATCACTAGGGACAAAATGTATGTGAAATGGGTTGATACAGTAATGTTTTACTATGTGATTTTAGTGTATTTAGTGAAAGTCACTTTTTGTCATTTTCAAATTTCAAAAATTCAAATAAAGCAGTAGGGACAAAATGTATGTGAAATGCATTGAAACAGCAATGTTTTGCTATGTAATAGTCATTTAAAAAAAAATGCCATTTTTTAAAAATTTCAAATTTTTGGCGCGCCCGTACGTTCCAACGTCACAGGGACCGGATCACGGAAGCTGGATGCCGGCATCAGCCGGAGGAGATGGCCGGGGACGCTGCAGGGGACACATCGTGGGAGCGAAGGACAAGGTAAGTGCTGCAGGGACTCCCTATGCAACGCTGCATGGTAAGCCCGAGTGTAGCTCGGGGTTACCGCTTTTGGTATTGACATTTTACCCCGAGCTACACTCGGGAATACCGCTAAGGAGGTTAAATAGACCTAAAGTGGTTCTAAAGGCTCAAGGTTTTTTACCTTCAAGCATTCTATGCATGAAGGTAAAACTCCCTTTGTTTGCAGTAGCCCTCCCACCCACCCACCTACCCCCCATCCCTCATCCCTCAATCCTTGCCTGAGCTTCATCCGAATCCAGCGATGTCCAAGTGAGTCTCGGTTCTCAGGGACTCTCACTCCTGCTTGGCTGAGGCAACAGAGGGAGAAATTGGCTACCGCTGCAGTCACAGCGAGTGAGCCAATCAGGAGAGGGAGGGGGTGGGGCCGATTCACAGCTTGTGTGTGAATGGACATGCAGAGCTGTGGCTCGGGCGCACGCCTGCTTGCGTGCCCCCATAGCAAGCTTTTTGCTGTGGAGGCAGTCGACAAGTGGGAGGGGCTAGTAGAGCCAACGAGGGGACCAGAGAAGAAGACGATCTGAACTGCTCTGTGCAAACCCAATACACAGGGCAGGTAAGTACCACATGCTTGTTATAAAAAAAAAGACTTTAGTATCACTTTAAATAGTTTTTGTCATTGTCTATTTAAATTGCTATAACTAATATTTTTTAACTAATTACCCCCCTTTTAATATATTAAATATGTATTTTGCACATTTATGGTATGATTATAAACTATAAACTTTTTTATGTTATTGGAAGGCTTTAAAATAATTTACTGGGGTCTATCTCACCAAGGTTGAGAGCCACAAATCTAAATTCTCCCAAAAATGTTTTTGACTTTACCTACACTTTATCGTCTCCTAATAATCCTGACGTGTGGGGATGGTAGCCTGTTTCCTCAAGAATCAATGACTAGCCTCTGAAGACATATGACCTTATTTCTGGTGTTATATCTTCAACATTCTCCTAGATCAGGTCCTAAGCACAACTCATCTAAACAGCTAACAGAGAAAATAAAGTGATAGCCAGACAGAAAATGTTTTCACCCATCTGCCAGGGAAGATTTTGATCTCTTGTCTCCCGAAGATCTAGCTTTGAATTAGTCCAATAAACGGTGTCACAATATACTGCAACACTTTCCTATATTGAATTACTACAGGTCTCCAGGTCAAAACATTTCTTTGCAGCTGAGTTCTTTCACATTCCATTGTTGAATACAGAAAAATAATGAAAGACTTGATAAAGTTAAATCTCTCTACAGAACATAAAACTTCAGTTACTCCAAGGAAGAAAAAATAATAAGAGGAAAGTAGTTTTTGCAGAGATTTCCCTGATGGCCAATTAAACCCCACTGCAGATGCCTGTAAACCCCCACAGTAAATGCAGCGTTACATAACGTGCGCCTTTTCTTCTCTATCAATCTTTTCAAATAAATCAGTAGATTTTATCATATGGAATTGAAGAGGTAATTACAAAGAAAAATATGTAGCTTTACTGCTTTTTTGAGAAACAAAAAAACATATTTTTAATATAATTCCAACAAACGTTTAAAGGAACTTTCTGGTTAACATGGAAGTCCCCTAATTACTGGGGATCCCTGTGTTTAACAATCTAAAACCTGCTCAGTTTCACTTTAGGGCGACTAAAGCAGGCCATACATGGGTTGAATTCCAAAAGAATTTTCTTTCCAAAATTGTAACTAAGAATTTTCGTTCAAATTTGGGCCTTAGCATCATACGATTTTTGTGTGGCCTTGCGAATTTTACTGATCGGGCATGTTGGAAATTTTTTGAAAAACAAATTTCTAATCTCTGATGGGAGAATTGTGCGAGAAATATAATCGAAAAACAAATGAGCATGAGCTGTGACCTGGAAAGAAAAGAAGTTTACCAGCTACAAAAATTCTCTTCTGTAGCAACATGACGTGAAATTGAGGACTTGGTTGGTTGGATTTCAAAATCAATGGTAGCACCATCGGATTACAAAATGCACAAAATTTCAGCTTACCTAGAACTAATATACAGTCCAGGTGTAAGAGAGAGACCACTATCAAAGTTTTTCCCAGACCAATAGAAAATGTATTTAATTAAGGGGTGTGTCTGGCTTTTGCCTGTAATCAATCCACCTAATCCTAGCTTTTTCACAAGGCATGCTGCTCTAATGATGCCACAGCATGAACTGGACCCTATTCACCCACACAGTGAAAGGGAACAGACCACACAACTCTATCAGCATGACTTGAAAGAGAAAAGACCGTGGGAAGCCATAACAACTCACAATCTTCTTTGCCCTTGGTGGTGCACGGGGAAGCCAATATGGTGACCACTTTTTTCCTGCCTTGTTCCTGTGCAATGCCCAGGAGGAGGCTTTTACCATGGCCTCCCCCAACAAACCAGTATTAGGGAAGGAGTGGAATGTGCTTTCTTCACTAGCCACCCCATCCACACACAGCCCGTCCAAACACAGACCAAGGAGGAATGATGCAAGATTTAAAGCAGTAGTAAACTTGCACTTATTGGCACTATGGCATACTTAGCTTAAAGCGAAGCCCTCCAGCAGCGCACTGTCACTGCTGATAGGTCTTCCATCTTTTCCTGGTCTTCTCTCCGAGTTCGCCGGCTGCGGCCGCTTGAATGGCCAAGCAACGATGGTATCACTCCCTTGAGCCATGGCTATGGCACAGAGCTCTGAAAGGACAGCATAAGTATGCCTTATTATAGGCTTACCTGTAGGTACAAGTTAAGCGGAGTTTACTACCATTATAATGTTAAATAAATAAATAAACCTCACTACAAATGTGTAGGTTGATATTATCAATAAATCATCAGTGTTAGTGTCCCAATCTCAATAATAATTATTATACAGTAGCTGATACTGAGCACTATTGGTATAGAGCCAAATTAATACTGAGCAGTAAAGTATTAAAACATACCACTTGAAAGGAATTAAAACCATTGTTCATAGTCATATGTCCAATGTAAACGAAGGAAAAAGTGGTTGGTATAGCCCAAATGGCTTCCCTTTTACATAGACGCATCGTCATAGCAACCATGTCTTGTTGTGGTCTGCCCCAGGCACTCTGGCTTCTCTGTCCATCCATCAGCATTCATCTGCCGGTTTCTGGGCTTCATTGACGTCACTTCCGGCTCGCGCCAACATCATTTCCGGTGTGTGTGTTTGGGGGGACATCCGAGGCAGCATCCTGTTCTGTGAGTGATTCCTTCTCAGAGTTGGCGACCTATCTTTCAGCAGAGCAGCTTACAAAATTCTTCTCCACCAACTCCTGCACCCTGGTCTGGATGTACCTGTTTAGCGTAAATCTACGTTCACATGCATCTATCTAGTAAACCTACATTTGCCATCCATCTATGAACCTAGCGCATTTAGTGTGCATGCAACCCCTTTGTTGCATTTTTCTTCCCTCTGTCTATTTTTAGAGCCCGTAGGTAGTGATGAGCAGGTATTTCCTTAGAAGGCATTCTCCTGGGGACGCCAGTTGGGCAAGGCATGTGGATGTGTAGTGTCGAGTCTGGCCGTGTATGGGTCCGTTGGTGTCATGTCCATTTCAAGTCATTGGAATGCACGCCTGTTCTAGTGACACGAGCAGCGTTGGCGCAACACAGTCGATGTATGAGTGCCGAGGATTGGGCACCAGCTAATGTAAGTGCAATACCTGTTTTTAATATTCCATTTTCACTAAATGTACTACAGCATGAGAAGTATAATTCTTTTGATTCCTGCTGCTATGGAATTGTGGGAATATAAGGGTAATATGGGAAGAAGGAATCCACACCAATTGGACATATGACTATGAACAATGGTTTTAATACCTTTAAAGTGGATAATAAAATCCTTCTTTTTTACTTCGGATAACATTGTCATCATCCTTGCTAATTTTTAATACTTTACTGGTCACTATTAATTTGTCTCTATACCAATAGCGCTCAGTATCAGCTACTGTTCTATTCACATACAGTATGTCTCCTCCGGTTTGTTGAGCAGCTGTAGTTATAGCCTTCACAAGCTACAAGACCTCATTTTTGGTTACCAGCGCCCAAGAGGTTTGTCAGTTTCTTTGAATAATTATTATAGAATACCAATAATGTGTTAGCTGCCACTTAAAGTGCAAATACACTTGTAATTCTATTTTTTGAAAATGGTTCGGCGCTTCACATTCATAAATGTACAACCATCATTTTAACTACAATCAAAAACTGTCTTAGTGTTTAACCGTGATATCACAAACCAAGGTGTAGAAGGTGATATAAAGTTCCACACCATTTTAATAAAATAGTTTTTTGTGAGCCACCAGGAGTTAACTTACTCTATTATTAGTGTTAATTGTGTGCTTAAGTGAATATTTATTAAATATTAGATCGCTAGGCACTAATTACACCCTCTCTAGGTGTATAAATATAAACTATAAATTCTTATACTGTACCGCGCTCCAATGTTATCAACCTTTTGTGATTGGCCTTTTTTGATTGTGTGAATTTCTTAATATACCACCTATAATCCAATCATTACTTACTTCTATGGTGCTTAAATATACAATTAACATAAGTTAATTTATAAATGTGAATTAAAAAATTATATGTGATTATAACAAATATCAAAAAAATTAATGAAAAAATTGGAATGTCAATTCTATGTGAATAAAATTAATAAAAAAAAAAAAAAATTAATAAAACATTAATAAAAAATATGGGAATGTCAATTATTTTCTTTGAATTTGAGATGGTGTTGTTATTCAATTTAGTTTATGTGATAAGTCTGTGTTGGCAGCTTAAACCTCTCCCTCTTGTCTCATCTCCTCTCTCCTCAGCTCAGCCTTCTCAATTGTGCTTTCTTCACTGGCTGCTTTGTTTATTCCTCCATATACGGAACATGCAGAGAAGGGAAAAGAAACATAGTGTCTTATCCGGGATATAAGTGATTTATTGCTCTTTGATCTCCCACTCACATTGTGTAAATGTAAATAACGCTTTGCATACAATGTATCCAGATCATGCTTCAGACAGCCTAGCTGATGTGTTTGTTCTCAGTAAATATACTCGCCGTTCCTCTGTGGATGCGTGATAACGTCACCGCCCCTCCCCTACGCGTTACGCTACAGGGACTCGTAGCTTCCTCTAATCCACATCCCCCAGAGGAAGCTACGAGTCCCTGTAGCGTAACGCGTAGGGGAGGGGCGGTGACGTTATCTTTCCCGCCATTTGTAAACGCTATAACTTTCACGTAAACCAATTAATTTACACGTATTAGGTTTTTTTTTAGCAAAGACATGTCACAGAATGCATTTTGCCCAACATGTTTGACGAAATTTGATTTTTAAATTTTTTTTTCTGGACATGTTTTATAGCAAAAAGTCCAAAATATTGTTTTTTTTTCTCAAAATTGTCAGCCTTTTTTTTATACCGCAAAAAATAAAAACCGCACAGGCGATAAAATACCACCGAAAGAAAGTTCAATTTGTGGGAAAAAAAGGATGTAAATGTCATTTATGTACCGTATTGCATGACCATGCAATTGTCCGTTAAACTAGTGCAGCGCTGTATAGCAAAAAAAGGCATAAATTACAATATCTATACCATAGTTTGTAGATACTATAACTTTCACACAAAGCAATCAATATACACTTATTGGGATTTTTTTTTTTACCAAAGACATGTAACAGAATACATTTTGGCTTAAATTTATAACCAACTTTGAGTTTACTATATATTTTTTATAGCTGAAAGTAAAAAATATCATTTTTCTTCCAAATTTTTGGTCTTTTTTTGTTTATAGCATGAAAAATAAAAAGCGCACAGGTGATCAATACCACCGAAAGAAAGCTCTATTTGTGTGAAAAAAGGACGTAAATTTTGTTTTGGGTGGAGCATTGCATGTCCGCACAATTAGTTGAATTAGTGCAGCGCCGAGTAGCAAAAAGAGGCCTGGCCATTAAGGGGGGTAAATCAAGGGCAAGTGGTTAAATACAGAGAGAGAAAGCCTACTAAGGAAATACCTGCTCATGACCACCTACGGGCTCTAAAATAGAAACAGGGAAGAAAAATGCAACAAAGGGGTTGCATGAACACTAAATGCAATAGGTTCATAGATGGATGGAAAATGTAGGTTTACTAGAGAGATGCATGTGACCGATACGCTGTTTGCAACCGCCGAGTAGGAATTGGAAGGTAAGAGGTTCTGTTGGGGGCACGCGGAGCTGTTGTATATTATAAAAATAAAATGGTGTGCAGAGAAAATGGTTTTAACTTTTTTAAAATATGGTATTATATTTCTCTATGCTGGATCATTTAGTAACATTTTAATTGGAACTGGACAGAGACAGCACAAATTTTGCAGTGAATTTGGTATAAAAAATTTTTTTTTCAAAAATTAAGTTTTCCTTCAAAACTGACACTAAACTTTGTTATTACAGAAAAATAGTAATCAATATGTCATTCTTCTCTTTTAATAAAGTCAGACAGAAGCTCAGTGCCATCAGGGCAGAGGATTGGATAGGAAGAGTAAGAAGCCGCTAAAATAGAGATTGTTACAGTGTATGGATGGAATAAGCTCTCATCAGTAAAGGTGACAGAGGTTAATGGAGCAGGGGAATTCAGACATGTATGCAATTGATGTGAAGTCATTTTAGATGCCAGGGAAACCTGTCTGGCCAAATGGGTGTAACTAGAATATAAAAACCGTGTAAACCCTTCTGACAGTACAGGTCGGGTGAGTCACCAGTCTCATCATATACAGCCTGTCTGGATTCTAAATAGAAACAATACATTTTTTGCAGAAGCAATTACAATTTTTTGTGCGAAAACAATCTACTTATTTTGTAACAAAGAGCTGGGAAATCACAGAGCCGGACATGGGCCAGTAATATGTCAAGCATTGAACTTCCATGGCCCACATTGTGTATTCAAACCAATCTACTATTCATTGTTTGCATATGGCTTTACCACATACTAAATACCCATGGCTTCAGTTATCCATATTCCCTGAATTTTTCTGAATCCCGAGGGTTTGGTTTGTGTTGGAGACTGACTTTATTGGTCACTGGTAGTTGATTGGGGGCTCCATGGGGAGCACTAAAAGGGTCACTTCCAGTGGGTTACACCCAACAGTGGGTGGTGGTAGTGGACTTGCTTTGGATGTTTGGCCTGCTATCTTTCTGGTACGACAATGCCATTGTTTCAGCAAGAACTTGGGTGAAGTTGGAGGAGTGCTCAGTGTCTGGAATTATGCAACTCTCGGTGTAAAATTGAAATTATTTTTTGGAGGCTCGATCTGTAAATTTTACACCTCCAATAAACAATTTCACTTTTACACCAGGAGTTGCATTATTCTGGACACAGGGCATTCCTCCCTCCTCACCCATGAATCCAGACGGTGTAAAAGATCAGGCTACATATTTCTGATTCAGAAGATCCTACTCTGTAGTTTTGAGAGAGAGATGGCTAGCCTAGAATCATATGACAAGACCAAGATACTATAACTGCAGATTCATTTCACAATTTAGCAAGAATAGGTAGAATAAAGCCGTTCTTTAATAAAACATTCAAGTATATCTAATGCCAAAACATGTTTTGTTACTTTTGGGCAGGGTATAGAAGTGTTAGAATTTCTTTCAGGGTTTAATTGCGTTTGTTTTATCCCATCTTCTCTATTTGTTTGGAAAACCATGGTCAACAATACAGTAAGTGATGGGATTGGATGATAGAAGTCAGCAGAGCTTCTGCTCATTTCTTAAGCTCTGGAGTAACTGCTTTTGTAAAGTGCACAGTCTATTTTACTTTAATAAATCAAACCCACTGTATTCGTGTGGTGCAGTCTGCACCCCAAATTTTCCTTGCTATACACTTGCACAGTTTTATTGTGGTGCTAGAAGGAAGGATGATGAGGCTTGCTTGCACGGATTACTGTGCATTGTAACACAAAAATGCACCTCTGCGCTGCCGGGAACATCACTGCACAAGTGGTGGCTGATATAAAAAGAAACCTGAAAGAGTCTGAATATAGGGCATGACTTGGTTGCAAATATTCCTTCTGTTGAATTTTTTTTTTTTTTTTTTTTAGACCTGTAACAATAACAATTTGAGAGCTGTCAGGGATGTTGAATTCCTGTCTCCCGATGCCCAGGGCATGTAGTTCTGGGCACCAAGCAGGTAGTTTTTTCTTTTACCTTCAGCCCTTCTGTGGGCAAGCAGCAGGGCTCACCTGTCAGGTGGAAGCATTCGGGCGGCAGCACTGCCACCCAAATACTTCCACACAGTGCCAGCCTCTCTCCCCCCCCCCCCCGTGTGAAGCCTCCCCGCCCATATCCCAGACTCCGCTTGCTCACCGCCAGCGGCGGAAGTGACGTTATGGTGTCACTCTCGGGTCCCCGTTGAGAGATTCCCAGCAATTGAGGCTGGAAAAGAAAGTAATTCAGTGCGATGTTCACTGCATTACATTCAGGGGAGCAGAGGGGAGACATCCAGGGTCTTTTAGACCTTGGATGTCTCAGTAAAGAGAACCTGTCACCAAAAAAATCATCACATAGAGGACATTGTCCCCTATGTGATGAAAAAAATTAAAAGAAAAGTTTTTTAAATTGTAAAAAATGAAAGTTACACACATAACAACATAACATGTGCACATAACATCCCCCCCACACACACACATATACACACACGTACAAATGTAAAAGCGCACACTGGGGCGCCTACGCATGAAAACATTGATTGCGATACACATGTTGCATATCGCCACGCACACCAGGATGAGAGCAATAATTCTAGCACCAGTCCTCCTCCGTAACACTATACTGATGACCTAGAAGGGGCTTTAAAAGCGTCACCTATAGAAAATACTGTAAAAGTACTGAAGTTCGTCGCCATTTCACGAGTGCATGCAAATTTAAGGTTTGACAAGTTGGATATCTATTTACTTGCTGCAACCTCATCTTTTATATTTTACAAAAAAATAGGATAATTTATTGCTTTTTTTTGTGCCCTAAATGAACTAACTTTTTACTGAAATGTTGCGGTAATATAATGTGATATAAAAAATTGGAACTGCCGCTATTTTATTCTCTAGGGTCTCTGATTTAAGAAAATATATCATGTTTGGGGGTTTTGCGAAAAAAATTTTTTTTTTTAATCTTGTGCAAAAAACACAAAAATGGCTCTGGCAGCGAAAGGGATAAAGGATAAAGCCGACACTCTCCTTTCTTGCCAAGCACCCAATCAGTGCTCATTACACTGCATGGTGTCTCTCTGCTCCCTGCTAGTCCCCGAGTGCAGTGTTGGAGAGAGGCAGGGAGGGGAGAAGGAGATGAACAGCGCAATGTTAAAAATATTAAACGTTTAAGTCACCATAAAACCCCTTTTTGTTTTTAAAACATTCCTAATATCACTTCCGATTTAAATATGGTTTTGGTTAAAAAAAAATTTTTATCCGGACAAGTAGATTCATGAGGGACAAGTAGATTGGGACACTGATTTAGTCCCTTGGACAGGTAGTTTTTTCAAAAATTTCCACACCGCTGGCTGTTTACATTTTTAAAGGTACATTTATAGAGGTAATTAAAAAAAAATTCATAGCAATTCAACCAGTGAAGTGCATGCAATTTCATTCTTTATGAAGAAGGCAAAAAAAAAAAAATCAGTATTTTTAGGCTATTTTATACACTGGCTAAAGGTTTTTCATTGCTTAAAATATCACCTTTAGCCATGGGATGACACTAAGTCTCCTACGAATTTCCTATTATACTTAGCACCATCTAATGAACAAATGCAGCATTCACCATTTTAAATCAATGAAAAACGTTCAATCAGAGCTGGAAATAGGCTAGTAACATTCATCCAGCACAAGGAATAGCCAAATATTTTTTACCTATTCACACAGAAGGAATGTACATACACTTTATATGGGTGAATTACTATGCAAATCTTTTATAAATATGTTCCTTAACCCCCCCCTCCCAGTGGTATTCTCGAGTGTAGCTCAGGGTTAACTTTCAGTACCAGAAGCGGTAAACCCGAGCTACACTAGGGATTACACTGCAGCGTTGCTCTGGGATCCCTCGAGCACTTTTTCCTGCAGTCCCGCGATATCCCTCCTGCAGCGTCCCCGGCCATGTCTTCTGGCCGATGCCGGCATCTGTCTTCCAGGTTCCATTCCCTGTGAGCATCGGTATGTACGGCAGGGTGGAACTGGCGGGAATTTAAAAAAATGGAAAAATGTGACATTCACTCAATGCACTAAAATCTGATAGTATTACATTACTGTATCAAACCATTTCACATACATTTTGTCCCGAGTTCTTTGTCCTCTGCCCTGCCTGCATTTTTACCATTATTTCTGCCTGGAAACTGAGAAACATCCATGGCGTCCAAAAAAGCATCCCTTTAGGTCAAAAGCGGTTTTAGACCAGCTAGAGAACAGCGATAGTAAATCAGAACCACTTGCAGAATTGAGTGATAATGATTCGTGGGGGAAATTCATCATCAGACACTGAAAACGATTTTGCGACTTTGCTCAGCGATGTGCGCTCTATTTCAAATGTCAGTGTTTTTGGTTTGATTACATTATTGATTTAAACGTATTATTATATTAATATTTTTTATGATTTATTATATTATAATTTATGATTTCGTGTTTCAAATTTTATCATACCCGGGATGTTTACTAGACTCTTGTTCGGACAGATTTCAGTGAGTTATTCGTAAGAATTACAGGCCTACAATAAAAAAAACAACATATTTCCATTGAAAACAATGTACCACTTTGAGCACAGAAATACTGACATAATCAGACTGCCAGGGAGGTTAATGTAGTATTTATAAAAAAGAAAAAAAAATAGAAAGCCGCACAAAAGAAAATGGGAATAAAGCCAAAGTTATTTCCTTCAGTGATAAATTATATTCCTTGTTCCATCCTCCCAAAAATAAAGAAAAAGGCTGGATTCACGCTGTATGTGTTGTAACGCATTGTATATGTATGTTGTGGTCCATGGTGCCTTAGCATTGGCATTTATTGTGAATTAAACCCCAAACAGTTGCCCTAAACATACCTGTGCCATAGTGTTGCACATACATGAACACTCCGTGGGATCCTCTGCTACTAATAAATAGTACAGGTGTATTTTTTTGTACATTGATGCATGTTGAAATCCCACGCCAAAATGAAAGAACTACCTTTAACACTTACACCCTGTAAATGGGCCCCAAAACCCTATTGCTGTCTATGATCAGCAGCTCTGGTTTTGTTCCTGTTTCCTCCAGCTTTTCATAAAGATCCTTCTGAAGTTTTAAAGACAGGTTCACTTGACTGTGAAGTTCCCCTTTCGTGATTCATGTTGTTCTTTTACAAAAACAAAAAGCCAAATCAGATTGGTTGCTACAGGTAATGGCCTTAGATTTCCTTTGTTCCAATCTTTGTAAACCGGCCCCACAGGCTCCATGTAAGCATCATTAATTTATCAAGTGTTTCTGTGTAGCACATTGTACAAGTGGGTTTGATAAATCACCCTCATTCCTTCTGCAGGAAGAAATATGAGTCTGCGGAAAGTTCATTCTTTCAAGGCACAAGTGGTTTCTATTTCAGGTTTACTACTGTTTACTAGCAAAAACTATTATAGGAGTCTTATAAACATTTTGATTTCTACAAGTCAGAGTGATGGAGACATGGACAGTAGAGCTGATAAATGTTCAGCATCAAGATAAAGAAATATAAAATACTAACAAAAATGCCACTATTATGAGCTCAAGAGGATAGCTGCAATCCAGTGCTGGCTGGTTCAGGAGAGCAAGAACAGATATTGGCATGGTATACGTACTATGTATAACACAGTGTACATAGTGGATGATTACAGAGTGTATATTGTACAACACAGTTTATACAGTGTATCATTGTGAAGTATGTTGTACATCACTGTAAATACTTTGCACCATTGTGGAGCATATAAAGTCCATCACAGTGTATACAGTGCATCATTCTAGAGTATATAGTGTACATCACAGTGTATATAGTGCATCATTGTATTATTATTATACAGGATTTATATTTATAACTGAACAGTTTGCTCAGCGCTTTACAATATAACGGGAGACAATGCAGTTCAATACAAGAGGGTTAGGAGGGCCTGATTCTGGGAGCTTACAATCTAAGTAGAGTAAATAGTTTACATCACAGTGTATACAGTGCATGGCTATGAAGTGTATAACATACATGATAATGTGTACAGTGCATTATGGCGGAGTGTACAGTGCTGTGAAAAAGTACTTGCCCCCTTCCCAATTTTTTTTTTTTTTGAATATTTATCACACTTAAATGATTCAGATCATCAAACAAATTTTAATATTACAAAAAGATAACCCAAGCAAATACAAAATGAAGGGTCAGGCAGGTAGGGACAGCTTTTGGCAGCTTTTTTTCCTTAATAAATTAAATCAGCATTTAAAAATTGCATTTTGTATTTCAACACTTTGTGATAAATAAATAAAAAACACAAATAATAGCGCGACCCCTAAGGGTTTTTTGTTTTTTATTTATTTATTTATCACAAAGTGTTGAAATTGATTTAGTGGATATATAATAGTAGCACCTATTTAATATTAACATTTTTATACATAGGCGCAATGATTTAATCTGGATGGTGGTTTTGGAAGAATTCAGACAGGTTGAATTATAAGGTTTACATTGCATTTTGTATTTACTTGGGTTATCTTTGTGTAATGTTAACATTTGTTTGATGAACTGAATCATTTAAGTGTGACAAATATGCAAAAAAAAAAAGCAGGAAGGGGGCAAATACTTTTTCACATCACAGTATATACAGTGCGTAACTGTGAAGTACTGTATATAATGTACATCACATTGTATACAGTGCATCATTGTGGAGTGTATAATGTACATCACAATGTATACATTGCCTCACTGTAGAGTGTATAACCTACAGCACAGTGAATACAGAGGATCATTGTGGAGTGTATAATGTACATCACAGTGTATACAGTGCATTATTGCCGAGTGTATAACATACAGCACAGTAAATACAGGCGATCATTGAGAGTATATAATGCACACAGAGAATAAAGAAGATCATTGTGGAGTGTATAACGTATACCGCAGTGTAAACAGTGGATCAGCAAATAGCATACAGAACAGTAGTGGGAAAAATAGAAAGTGCTGCAAGTATACATTAATATGTACCCGTTGCCTTGAGATGTTTTCAGTTCAGCCCCTGAAATCCCCCAGTAGGTGAAGGAGCAGTTGTGGCTTCCATTCACAGAAGCAGGTGTGGGTTGGATGCAAAACTTAAAATGATAATAAAGGCTTATTTTTCTTTTCTTTTAAAACAACAAATATGTCATATTTACCTGCTCAGAGCTTTTTTTGGTGCTACTGGACCCTCCCTCTGTCCGAGTGCCCCCCATCAAGCAGCTTGCTATGGGGGCAACTAAGCAGGCGTGCTCCTGATTGGCCCCACCCCCTTCCACTCCTGATTGGCTCACTGGCTATGACTGACAGCTGCGGGAGCCAATGGCTGCTGGCTCAGCCAATCAAGAGGGAGTGTCCCCAGAGAATTGAGGCTCTCCTGGGCATTGCTGGATCGAGAGAGGGCTCAGTTAAATGTTGTGGGGGGGGGGGGGGCTGCTACACACAGAAGGTGTTTTCCCTTTATGCATAGAATGCATGAAGGTAAACAACCTTGAGCCTTTAGAACCACCTTAACAGACTGTCCTCTATCGTCCACTACCTCTAATATCTAAGCAATATCAGATGTAAACTAGACCTCAGGCGTTGAAGGTACCCATAGATGTTAGATGATGATAGCCAGAGCTGGGTGAATTAAGAAATGACCTTATCTGTGAGCTACTTCTGACCTCTGTGGCATTCTTGGGCTGACAATTGGGTCCGATTTTACCAGATGTTTGCTATTTAGCCATTTTGACTCTCTTACCTGTGTACCTGCACAAATCAACTGGCCTCAATCACACAGGCGTCCTTACAGTTCTCTGCTCACACAGGATGCACATAGGTTCTGTGCATCCTGATGCAGGTAGTCCTGTTCGTGTCTATTGAGACACTGCAGCTATATAGACACAGCCACTGTTCCCAATTTAACAACCGTTTCAGTGTTTGTGTTTGTGATTACTAGGTGTAATCCTAGACTCCCATCTGTCCTTTCACCCCCAAATCCAGTCACTGTCCAAATCTTGTAGACTTCACCTCCGCAACATCTCCAAGATACGCCCGTTCCTAACCTTTGAAACTGCTAAGCAACTTAATCGCTCCCTTGTTATATCTTGCCTTGACTATTGTAACTCCCTCCTCATTGGCCGACCTCATCGCAGGCTATCCCCTCTTCAGTCTATCATGAATGCTGCTGCTAGACTCATCCACCTTACTAACTGTTCCATATCTGCTATCCCTCTCTGCCAATCCCTCCACTGGCTTCCCATTGCCCAACAGATAACATTCAGAACATTAACAATAACATATAAAGTCATTTATAACTCTGCTCCAAATTACATCACCAATCTTGTCTCCAAATATCACCCAAACCATCCTCTCCGCTCCTTGCACGTCCTCCTACTCTCTAGCTCCCTTGTCTCCTCCTCCCATGCTTGTCTCCAGGACGTCTCCAGAGCCTCTCCTATCCTCTGGAACTCTCTACCTCAATTTTTCAGACTATCGCCTACTCTTTTCACTTTTAGGCGATATCTGAAAACCTATCTCTTCAGGGAAGCCTATCCTGCCTTCAGCTAATGGAATCTTCTCTTCCTCCTACTAGTCCATCCCCCACAGTTATTACCTTTTATACCACTAGCCCCTACCTCTTAGATTGTAAACTCCATGGAGCAGGGCCTTCCTAACCCTCTTGTATTAAACTGTATTGTTGCTGTATTGTCTCCCGCTATATTGTACAGCGCTGAGCAAACTGTTGGCGCTATATAAATCCTGTATTATAATAATATATAAATAATCTTTTATTGAAGGTTATTACATCAATATTGGATATAGACAATACAAATATATGCAAGATAAATAACAGGCATGTTTGTTTGTACAATACATAGTTCATAAACAGATTGTGGACAATGTAGGGAATAAAAATGGATGACAATGAGATAGGAGAAAGTAGGCATATCTTATTATGTGCTTCATTACATTAGCTCCTGTAAGTGGGGGTCAGTAACCTTGATGGTTTCTGAAAGCCCAGAGGGGAACTATTTTGGAGGAATATAGTAACAAGGTGGATAAAATGCGACCAGTATAGTTAATGGATGGAGTGAAAGGGTGTTCAGATAGGGGGAAAGGGGAGCATAAGGAGGAAGATGGAGAAAGTAAAAGAAGTTGCGGGTTCATGATTATGGCATTATGGATAGGAGAGTGGTAGGGATATTAGAGGGGTTTGCTCTCCAACAGGCTAGCAACAATGAAGAGGTGGGCCCAGGAAAGTATTTGTGGTTTCATCTAGGTATACTTGTGCCTGGGTCTGGACAAACATAAACCAAGGTCATGACATTCTTTGGGAATGCCAAAAAGTATTTTTGATGATCTGTAATAATACAACGTTCATTAACAATGAATGGCACTGCACCACACCAAAGCCCATAGGATGCATTAACTTGTGTTGGAGTAACATGAGCACTTTAACACAGGTTACTGCAATGCAAATGTCCACATATTGTTACAGAAAGCTGACAAAAACCACAGACATACCGCAGAGTGATGTTGTTCTATGCCTGTTCTCTGCGAATCCTGCATGCCAGCTGTAAATCTTCGGGCATGATGTTGACCCTGTTGGCGAGTAAGGCACAGAAGGTGGTGTCCTCAGTGCTAGTTCACACTAGATGCAGTTCAGTGCACTTTTTTTTTCTGCATCAAAAATGCATGCACAGTGTTTTTCATGTATTCCAATGGTCTTGGTTCACACTAGTGCAGTCAGTTCCAGTCAGTTTCTGGTGCAGAAAAAAAAGTAGAACATGCTGCATTTTTTCTGCACAGAACCATACTGGAACATAGCCAACTGCATCAAAATTGCACTGAAACTGCATGTAGTGTGAACTGTAAGCAAAAACGTATCCAGAATCCATCCGGAGTGCATTTTTGTAGTGTGATCTGGCCCTCAAAGAGCCCTACAAGATAAACCGCGGAGGCCTCCGGCTCTGGCGAAGGTATACAGGTGCAAGTCGGTCTTGAAGTGTTAGGTGATCTCCACGACGAGTCTCTGGAAGAGCAGCTTTTGTATGTGCAGCTCAGTGGATTTCTGGTAGCGCTGTATTTTTCAAAGAACCACGGTGCTGGGCCTGTAATGGTGAGGCTTCTCGTTTGTCCAATGGCCGGAGTGCGTGAATTTGATGGCCACCTATTTTGCAGTAAGCTTTGCCGCTGGTGGACTTAAGAGTGGTCTGCTTAGTTCTTGTCTTTGCTTATGACAGCATTTCTACTCTCTAGGTATGAAGAAAAAAAAAACCACAGACAAACCACAGAGTAGATGGTCACAAATATGAAGACATGCAACGGGAGTGGTTAAAGAGTGGAAACCTGCTGCAGGAGACTGTAAGACATGTTACATAAGACTGATAGAAATCACTACAATGACGGTTACTTTAAGAATCCCACATTTGTGCTACATACAACCTTCCTAAAAGATAGTGGCCCAAAATATGTCCTCCTCAGACATAAGACATACGTAGAAAAGAAAATGGGTAGTACCAAAAACTTGTGAAGGAATAAAAAATAAAAATGACCATGTTTACTAGAAAAATGGGTCTAATGAATATTTTTTTTTGTTGGCCCTGAAAGTGTACATAGGCGGGGAAAACACTGACTCTGAGGAAGAGGTACAACCTCTATACATATCAACCACCAGCTATCCAGAGGTCTACAGTCCCCCACCAGACTACCTTCAGGGGTTTTTGGACCACATTGCATTCCTTGTGACATGCTTTCCGTTTGATTTTATTTCTCTTGTGAGTATTTTACTCTTTATCAATAAATCTCATCTTTAAAGGAAATGCACTAGGTCTGTGCGCCCTCTTTTTGTCTCTTTATATACAGGGGAAAACACTGACTTCTGGTTCCTGGGGCCCAAAAGCTACATGATAGTCACCAAATGTGGCCCTTGGGCTTCAGGTTAAAGAGATTGTAAATTCTGATTTTTATCTTGTAGTACAGGTAAGCCTATAATAAGGCTTAGCTGTAGGTACATTAAATATCTCCTAAGCATGCACCATTATAGCAGCCAGTGACTTCACTAGCGCACAAAACGCAAAATCCATTGAAAGAGCTGCAATAATGTCACTCTCCCACATGTGCCTTCCTCACCTCCTGAGTTACATTGTTGTACAGTCTGTTTTGTTGGGATTGCTGTAATGTGCCCTCTTTAATTAATTTACAATTTTTCCAGCACCAAGCATGGATAACGAGTCATGTAACATTGGCATTTACCAAGAGGCCTTTTGTCCGTTTGAAAAAGATTATTGTATTTGCATACAAATCCATGGATTAACCAAAGACTCTTTATTGTTCACAAGATGCCCTTCAAAGCTCGGTCATCCCACACATTTGCTTTAAAAACTGCAATTTCAGTGCTGAACGGTGTTGGGTTGAGCAAAAGTCAAAACCCCTCCATAAAAATCTTGGTAGCCATTATGTTATTTGTCAGTACCGTAACATTTGTGACTTTTTGTTCTTTTTTTTAATCTCCTCGGACAATTAATGACCCCCTCCTGAACCTGCATACAATACTTATCTGTGTATGATCTCCAGAAATCAGATTTTCCTTCCCTGACAGGAAAAAGAAATGTACGAATATTGCTACAGACTGTCTATTGTGTTCTTTTCCTGATGTATCATCCGTGGAATCTTGCTACAAAGACTATTTCTGAATTAAAAAAAAAAAAAGAAAAATGTTGAAGGTCACTTATAGAGCACAGGCACCATGCGGCATCCTGCTTGCCTGCCAACACCGTCAATATCTATAAGGTTACTGTCAGAACAACAATGTCCATTAAACAACCCGAGCTTCTACTAGAAACAATGGCACATTTAGCCATACAAACCAGATAATTGAAGGTCTATAGCAGTCTGACATGAACATACACATTCAATTGCTTCACAGATACAGCCTCCCTCCGGAATTGGTCAGATTTTTGTTCTGTGAACTTGGCTGCATTGGTAGCTAGATCAGCTAAATTCCTGTATTTTCCTGCACCGTAAAGTGATTTATTTTATTACTTTTTTTGATACGCCTTCAACAAACAAAACCTGTCAAATTTTACTGCTGTCCCCAATGGGGAGATTTACCTTCTAATTGTCCTTTTGATAATTGGCACCGGATTAGGAATAGAGTAGAATTCCTCTAATGGGGGCATTTATTGCGGTGAGGAGAGGAATAACCTCACTTTAGAGAAACGTGCTCTCACTTCCCAACATGTTGATGGGACAGAAAGTGAAAGGAAATCTTCCAAATGGGACACAGAGGGCCAAAAAAAAAAGATACAGATTTTAACCCTTCCCTGTGCTGCCTAAAATGAAAATAAAATAAATTGGGCTTAAAGTGAAATTAAAGGTACATTTTTTTTAGAGGTAATAAAGGTATAGCAAGTCGCTTGTTATGGGGGCACTCATGCATGCTCGTTCCCAATCCAGCTCTGTGTGTCCATTGACAAACAGAGTGCGGCTCATCCCTGATCCCTGCTCACTGGCTGTGATTGCCAACAGTAGGAGCCAATGACTCCCGCTGCTGTCTCTGAGCCAATGAGGAGGGAGAGAGAAAAGCGAAATGCTGCTCTCGTGCACATTGCTGGATCGGGTTCAGGCTCAGGGAGAAGTATAGCGGGGGGCTGGAGAGGGAGCTGCACACGAAAGGTTTTTTTTTTTTTTTTTTTTACTTTCATGCAAACCTTCAAACTTTTAGAACCACTTTAACCATACTTTTAAAAGGCCTGGGCTAGCACTTAAGGAATTAATACATTTTTGTCACCAGTTTGTATTGGGTATTGAGTGCATGTGACAAAAGTAATAACTCCCAAAATCCCAACACCCAGTCATTTTTATGTCATTACTTCCATCACACATCTTGCCAGTCATTCGTCCATTCTCCAGTGGCCGACTGTGTATTCAGAATCACAGGTTTAAAACCTCAATACAGTAAAAAACATGGCAGTCGTTTATCCAAATTGTGTGTTGCTGTTAACTCTCATCAGTGCAAAATTTGTATTCTTTGGTATTCATGAATTAAAATGGACAGAACAATATAATACAATTAGCATTCTTACCAACAGCAAGCAATCAAGTTTCACTTTTCATTGTATGGAAACACGAAAAAAGGAATCTGTTTGTTTGCCATGGGCAACAAAGTCATTTTTGTCCTCGGTTTCTTTTCTCCAGTTAGTAGTAGTTAGTCACTTTCAACTGGACTGCACTGTTGAAGACATTTCGTAGCTTATCCAAGCCACTTTTTCAGTTTTAAAGAGCGAAGCAAACATTATAGAACAAGTCCGGCAGAATGTGAATAACTACTCTAGCTATACCATGACCTGAATAAATGAGAATCTTCGTAGACTTTGCTTTTCTCCAGTTTTAATGTATCAGCTCCCATAGCTTTAATAAGCCGGGCTTAGGCTAGGTTCACACCTAATCGCTTTGCGGTGCATTTTGCGTTATGCAGAAAAGCAGTACAGTCCATTTAACATGATTCCTATCAGTTTAGTTCTGCATAGGTGTGAACCTAGCCTTAGGGAGTAATCATACTTATGGAGATAGTTCAAAATAACCAGAATGCCACAAATTAATACAATTTTTTTTTAAGACTTACAGTATATTTCATCTAATAGGCACCAGAATGTGTTTTCCGGTGGTTAAGAAATAAAAAAATGTGTTGTTAATTTTAATTGTATTTGTGGTTGGAGTATCATATTTTAAAAAAACACAAATACTTTTAAAGTGTTCCTAAACCCAGGACCCTGGAAATGCAATTATTTTAGTAAATATAAACGGCTAAATACCTTTTCTCATCAGCTGTTAGGGCAGCCTCGTGATTTCTATCAGTGTTCAGCTGAGTACTGGTTAATCTCCCTAGCGGTCTGATTATGTCAGTATTTCTGTGCTCAAAGCAGTACATTTTTTTGCATGGAAATATGTATTTTTTTTTATTGTAGGCCTGTAATTTTTAGGAATAACTCACTGAAATCTGTCCGAACAAGAGTCTAGTAAACATCCCAGGTATGTTAAAATTTGAAACACAAAATCATAAATTATAATTTAATAAATAATCATAAAAATAATATAATAATACATTTAATTCAAAAATATAATCAAACCAAAAACACTGAAATTTGAAATATAGCTCCAAGTTCACACATCACTGAGCAAAGTCGCAAAATCGTTTTCAGTGCCTGATGACAAATTTCCTCACGAATCATTATCACTCAATTCTGCAAGCGGTTCTGATTTACTATCGCTGTTCTCTAGCTGGTCTAAAACCGCTTTTGACCTAAAGGGATGCTTTTTGGACGCCATGGACGTTCCTCAGTTTCCAGGCAGAAAGAACGGTAAAAATGCAGGCAGGGCACAGGATAAAGCACTAGGGACAAAATGTATGTGAAATGGTTTGATACAGTAATGTTTTACTATGTGATTTTAGTGAATTTAGTGAATGTCACTTTTTCACATTTTTAAATTTCCCGCTGTTCCGTCCGCGTACGTCCTGACATTGCAGGGAACGGAACCCAGAAGACGGATCCCGGCATCGGCCGGAGGACATTTCCGGGGACACTGCAGGAGGGCCATCGTGGGAGCAAAGGACAAGGTAAGTGAAGAAGAGATCCCGGAGCAGCGCTGCAGTGTATTCCCAAGTGTAGCTCGGGGTTACCACTTGTGGTGCTGAAACTTTACCCCGAGCTACACTCGGGAATACCTCCAGGGAGGTTAAAGCTTGCAGGAGGAGTTTTAATTTTGCTCTAGAAGATGTAGGACCCCTGACCTCTGTCCAGAGAGTGCTGATGGGCCCTGTGCTGATCACATGCACTCTTCCAAGAAAAAAAGTTTCTAGTAATACACACTCAGAATAAAAAAGTGCAGCGCTAAAATCAATGAATATACTGATAAAAAATGTTAAAACATCATATCATAAGATATCTCTATAGGTACGTCAATATCAGGTGATAAATCTTGGAGTGACTCTAAAATATATCATATAACCGTCCAGTTAAAGTGCAAACAAATAGATATCCAAAATAAGGTGCCAAGGTGGTTAAAATTCTAGAAATAATATATCAGGTGACGGTGATAGTTCCCAATAGACAATCTCAGATGGAAAACTTCTATGTCCCAGTGTGAACCAGTAGTAATATGCAACAAATGGTAAGATTGCACACTTACCAGAAGCGCAATCTTAATGCGCATTGATCAAGTGATTCAACCGGAGGTCTCCTTTAAGGTACAGCCTGGTACAGATCACCTCCTCTGTGGATCTGGATCACATAAGATCAATTTTTTGGATATAACTATACTCAATAAAGGAGGGTACTGCACAACAGGAATAGCTACATTCCGATTGACAGTTGCCACTACCCGTCATGGCTGTCAAACATCCCCAAAAGCCAGTTCATGAGGGTGAGACGCAACTGTACTAACATTGATACATACCATACCAAAGCTGCAATCCTAAGACAAAGGTTTGTCGAAAAAGGGTATGAAGAGAGTGTTCTGGATCTCGAGATAGATAATGTAGCTAAAATAAATCGTGACAAGATGCTATCTGGCCTACCAATACAGAGGGATAATAGATTCTGTCCCTTCATTACCTCTTTCTCCATACAACATAAGGTTGTTAGCAAGATCATTAGAAAAAACTGGGATGTTCTCAAAGCCGACCCGATCTTCTCTAAGGCCTTACCGAATAGACCCGAGATTGTCTTTAGGAAGGCCCAAATTCTCAGGAATAGAATCTCGCCAAATGCGATTGATCCTCCTCCCAAACCTAGCCTTTTTGCTAATCTGAAGGGTTTTTACCCATGCAAAAGATGTCAGAGTTGCCAACATAGTAAGATGTCTAAAAGGAAGATAGAGACATTCACATCATCTACAACAGGGAAAGCTTTTGATATCTCAACGTTCATTACTTGTAACAGCCGATATGCCGTATATCTTCTGGAGTGTCCATGCCAGAAGCAGTACATCGGCCGGACAACCAGAAGATTGCCAGACAGGTTTCGCAAGCACATTTACAATATCAAGAAAGGCTTCAGAGAACAGATGTCATTAAGTTGTCACCTGATATTGACGTACCTATAGAGGTATCTTATGATATGATGTTTTAACATTTTTTATCAGTATATTCATTGATTTTAGTGCTGCACTTTTTTATTCTGATTGTTCATTGAGAAGGTTTGTGGTTCCTTTTTAGTGCAATAGCTGCTGTTGTAAGCACTCGCTAAGTTCTTATCGTTTTTAGTAATACACACTAAACTGAGCATGTGCAGAGTGTCTCCACATGATATGTTTTATCAGGAAATAAGAGGTGGACACTGGAAGAAGGGGATGATCAGAAAAGTCGGGATCACATAGCATTTTTACACAGTGCAGAGGATTGACCCCTTAGGTTCCACAGTAAGTATAACCAGCATGCTTTACTACATATACAGACTGATTTTACTGTTGTGGTTTAATTAACACTTTAAAGACTGGTGTTTTACTTACCCGTTAATTTTTTTAAACATCTGATTGGATGCATAGCTTTTATTTCTACATAGTTTGATGGTTTGTAGACACTCTTGTAATTTTGTTCTCCATTTTTATACATATTTTTGAATTTTGGGTTTTTTATTGTTTTTTGGTATGTTTGTCCCAAGCTTGTTTGAATCTGCTTTCTGTTGACTGACTGAATGTACGTATAGGCATAAATAAAAATATATTCGCTCTCTTACCTCCCAAAAATTATTTCTGTCCAGTTTTCTGATCCAAACACCTCTGCTTGACACTATACAGTTGCAAGAAAAAGTATGTGAACCCCTTGGGATTACGTGGAGTTTTGCATGAATTGGGCATAAAATGTGCTCTGAACGTCATCTAAGTCACAACAATAGAAGAACTCAGTCTGCTGAACAAAATACTACACAAACATTAGATGTTGCCATGGTTTAATTGCACATAACATGTAAACATTCACAGTGCAGGGAGGAAAAAGTATGTGAACCTTTGGACTTAATAACTGGTTGACCCTCCTTTGGCAGCAATAACCTCAACCAAACGTTTCCTGTAGTTGCAGAACAGACCTGCACAACGATCTGGAGTAATTTTGGACCACTCCTCTTCACAAAACCGTTTCAGTGTAGCAATATTCTTGGGATGTCTGGTGTGAATCGCTCTCTTAAGGTCATGCGACAGCATTTCAATCGGGTTGAGGTCAGGACTCTGACTGGGCCACTCCAGAAGGCGTATTCTGTGCTGTTGCAGCCATTGTTTTGTTTAATTACTTGTACGCTTTGGGTCATTGTCCTGTTGCATCACCCATCCTCTGCAGAGCTTCAGTTGGCGGACAGATGGTCGTACGTTTTCCTGCAAAATGTCTTGATAAACTCTGGAATTCATTTTCCCATCAATGACAACAATCTGTCCAGGCCCTGAGGCAGCAAAGCAGCCCCAAACCATGATGCTCCCTCCGCCATGTTTTACAGTGGGGATGAGGTTTTGATGTTGGTGTGCTGTGCCTTTTTTTCTCCACACATAGTGTTGTGTGTTCTTCCCAAACAACTCAATCTTGGTTTCATCTGTCCACAGTATATTTTGCCAGTAGTGCTGCGGAACATCCAGGTGCTCTTTTGCAAACTTCAAACGTGCTGCAATATTCTTTTTGGACAGCAATGGCTTCCTCCGTGGTGTCCTCCCATGTACTCCATTCTTGTTTAATGCTTTCCTTATTGTAGATGTGTCAACAAAAATGTTAGCATGTGCCAGAGATTTCTGTAGGTCTTTAGCTGACACTCTGGGATTCTTCTTTACCTCGTGCAGCATTCTGCGCTGTGCTCTTGCAGTCATTTTTACAGGACGATCACGCCTAGGGAGAGTAGCAACAGTGCTAAACTTTCTCCATTTGTAGACATTCTGTCTTACCGTGGACACATGAACATCAAGGCTTTTGGAGATACTTTTGTAACCCTTTCCAGCTTCATGCAAGTCAACAATTCTTGATCGTAGGTCTTCTGAGAGCTCTTTTCTGCGAGGCATGGTTCACATCAGACAGTGCTTCTTGAAACCAGTAAACCCAAAACAGGTGTGTGTTTTTTAAGGGCAGGACAGCTGTCAGCAACACATCCAATATCATCACACTGATTGGAGTCAAGGTTGGCTCACTCCTGGCTCCAATTAGCTCTGGGAGTGTGAGGGACCGCCGAGCGGCACCACTAGCACTCCACTGGTCAGGCGTGCCCAGAGCGCGGAGTCTAAGCCCCAGGGTACTTGTTCACCAGGGCCCCTGATGGTGGGGATGGACTTGTAGTACCCCGAGACCAGGTCGCCTCTGCTGAGCACACCTGTCAGTGGTAGTGGTGTTCGCCAGGGGCTCCAACCAGGGAGAGCCAGATGTGAGGAGGTCGGGTGACCCCGATGGGATGGATGGATGGCTGAGCAAGTGCGTAGTCAGACAGGCCGAGTCGGTATTGTAGAGGACGGTAAGGTACAAGGGAGCAGGCAGAGAATCGTCGGGTCACACGCCAGGTCAGCAGCAGGAGGTCAGATCTAATAAGGGGCATCCAGGGAGAGAGGTCAGGCAAGCAAGGGTCTGGGCAGGAGAAATCAGCAAGGTCAAAGGCAATCCGGGTCAATAACTTACTAGGCACAGGTACAGGAACACAGGAAGCAGGTAAGACCAGAAGGCAACGAAATGACAGCTCAGGGACCTTTAAATATCCCGCCCTGCGCTGCCATTGGTGCCCAGCGGGCGGCCGCGGCTTCTACTGCGCATGCGCGAACTCGAACGCCGCGGCCGGCCCGGACCTAGTGCCCGTGCGCTGGGTGGAGCAGTGCGCCTGCGCCGAGCCCATCGCGGCGGGGATCGAGGAGATCCCTGACATTGCCCCCCCCCTACGGGCAACCTCCGGATGCCCACCCGATCTCTCCACCACGGGTGATCACGAAGAAACCCCCGGACAAGCCTAGGTGCATGGACATTATGGGCTGGCTCCCACGAATTGTCCTCAGGGCCGTAGCCCTTCCACTTGATGAGAAATTGGGTCTGGCCCCCCCTTCGTCGGCACTTCAGGATTGCCTCCACCTCGAATTCTTCTTCCTCTTCAACCGTTACGGCCTCCGGGGGCCTGGATTCCCGTTCTGGGAAGGCATCAGGGACTACTGGTTTCAACAGGGACACGTGGAAGACAGGGTGGATCTTGAGTGTCTCAGGGAGAACAAGTTCATAGGCCACCTCATTGACCATCCGTTTGATGCAAAAAGGGCCTATAAATTTAGGTCCCAACTTCTTTGACGGGCAGAGCAACCTCAAGTTCGACGTAGCCAGCCAAACCTTCTCTCCGGGCTGCAACACCAGATCCCCTCTTCGCTTCCTATTAAAAGCCCTCTTGTAGTCCTCTTGGGCTTGACGGATGGCTTCCTGTAGTTTCCTATTGTTGGAGGTGAAGAAGGTCAGTGCATCCTGTGTCGCTGGAATCGGGCATTCCGGGACCAAGTCCGGGAGGAAGACAGGATGAAACCCATAGTTGGCGAAGAACGGGGACTGTCCAGTTGCTGAATGGCAAGCGTTGTTGTACGCGAATTCCGCCAAAGGGAGGAGTGGCACCCAGTCGTCCTGAGAGAATGATGTGTAGCATCGAAGGTATTGCTCCAGGGTCTGATTGGTCCTTTCGGTCTGGCCATTGGTCTGAGGGTGAAAAGCCGAGGAAAGGGACAGCTTGATATCCAGGGCTTTGCACAATGCCCTCCAAAACCGCGAGGTAAACTGCACCCCACGGTCCGAGACGATGTCATCGGGAACCCCATGCAGTCTAACGATCTCTCGGATGAAGACTTGCGCCGTCTCGGCTGCTGATGGGGTTTTCCGTAAAGGGATGAAATGGGCCATCTTGGACAAGCGGTCCACGACCACGAGAATTGCTGTGTGGTTCAGTGAAGGTGGAAGCTCGACTATGAAGTCCATGGAGATTTTCTGCCAGGGTCGTTCAGGGATGGGCAATGGACGTAGCAGGCCCCACGCCTTATTTCTTGAAGGCTTGTTCCGCTGGCAGATGGCACAGGAGCCCACGTAGTTCTTACAATCCTTGGCCATGTCCGGCCACCAGAAGGAACGTCGGAGAAGTTCCAGGGTCTTGACCGGCCCAAAATGTCCTGCCAGTGGATGGTCATGGCAATGTCCCAAGACTAAGGTTCGGGCATCCTCTGGCACCACAATCCGGTCCTCCCTCCATAGGAGTCCCTCCTTGTTCTGGAGGGGGGCCCCATCGGAGGTGGACATTGCTGTGGACGCTCTCAGGATCTCGGAGTGAAGGTTTGTCTGAAGGGCCAAGAAATTTCCTGCAGGAAGAATAGTGTCGGGCACTGGAATCTCCTTGGTGTCCTCGTACATGCGTGACAACGCGTCAGGCTTCGTGTTTTTCGAGCCGGGCCTGTATGTGATGTGGAACTGGAACCTCGAGAAAAACAATGCCCATCTTGCTTGTCGTGGGCGTAGACGTTTGGCCGTCCTCAGATATTCCAGGTTCTTGTGGTCCGTGAATATCAGGATGGGGTGGGAGGCACCTTCCAGCAGGTACCTCCATTCTTCTAAAGCGGTTTTGATAGCCAGTAGCTCGCGATCCCCAATGTCATAGTTCCTCTCCGCAGGGGTAAGTTTCCGTGAAAAGAATGCTACTGGGTGGAGTAATTCCTTGGCGCCCTTCCGCTGGGAAAGGATGGAGCCAACCGCGTTTTCAGATGCATCTACTTCTAAGATGTAGGGCAGGGAGGCGTCGGGATGGCCCAGAATGGGTGCCGAGGTAAATAACCTTTTTAATGCTTCAAAAGCTTCCTGTGCCTCGGGCGTCCATCTGAATCGCGTCCCAAGCTTGGTTAACTGAGTGATGGGGGAGACCAGACCCGAGAAGTTCTTGATGAACTTCCGGTAAAAATTTGCGAACCCAATAAAACGTTGGACACTTTTCCTGTCCGTGGGTTCAGGCCAATCTAGGATCGCTGAGACCTTCTGAGGGTCCATTGCGACCCCCGTGGTGGAGATGATCAGACCCAGAAATGTAACGCTAGCCTGTTCAAAGCAGCATTTCTCTGCTTTAGCGTACAACCCGTGCTGCCGCAACCGCCCCAACACCTTTGATACATGTACCCTGTGCTCCCCCAGGGAGGATGAAAAAATTAAAATGTCGTCTAAGTAGACGATGACAAAGATGTCCAGGAAGTCCCTAAAGATGTCGTTCACAAAGTGTTGGAAGGTGGCTGGCGCATTGCACAACCCGAAAGGCATGACCAGGTACTCAAAATGGCCGAAACGGGTGCGGAAGGCCGTCTTCCACTCATCCCCCTCCCTTATGCGAACCAAATTGTAGGCTCCCCTTAAGTCCAACTTGGTAAACACTACTGCAGTTTTTAGGCTCTGGAATAATTCAGGTACCAGTGGTAATGGGTAACGATTTTTAACGGTGACCCTATTCAGCTCCCGATAGTCAATGCATGGCCTCAAAGTCTTGTCCTTCTTTTCTACAAAGAAGATCCCTGCACCTGCTGGGGAAGTGGAGGGACGGATAAATCCCTTTCGGAGGCTATCCTCAATATAGTCCTTCAGGGCCCCTAATTCTAGCTCAGAAAGGGGAAAAATTCGCCCAAACGGAATTTCCGAACCGGGCAACAGATCAATAGGACAGTCATATGGGCGGTGGGGGGGTAGAGCATCTGCTCCCCGTTCACTGAACACATCAAGAAACTCATGGTAGGCTGCAGGGATCACTTGTTTGAGGCTGTCATCCCCTTCAGAGCACAGGAGGACCTGGGGGACCTCCGGGCCCGAAGTTCGACACAGTTCCCGACAATATGGGGAAGGGAACGAGACAACCCCAGTCTCCCAGTCAATTTGGGGGTTATGGGCCCGCAACCAAGGGAGCCCCAGAATGACTGGGAAAAGGGGTGATGCAATAGCATCCAGGCGGAGGAGTTCCCGGTGCTGACCGGCAATGGAAGTCACAATGGAAGGGGTCTCCTGGTTAACCACCCCTGACTTTATCCGGGAACCATCAGCCAAAAAGATGTGAAACCCCTTCTCCTTTGGGCGGAGGGGAATACCCTGCTGGTGAGCAAAATTGATATCCACAAAACAGCTGCATGCCCCCGAATCAACTATGGCCGTCACCTCCACGGTCCTTTCTGAAAGCTGAAAGGAGAGGGGAACAACTAAGTACTGGGACGGGTTCATATTGCCAACAGATAAAGAAGATGAGGTGAACTTACTCAGTTTCTGCGGGCAGGAACGCACCATGTGACCAGCTTCGCCGCAGTACAGGCACAGATTCTGGGAGCGTCTGCGCTGGCGTTCCTCAGGCGATAGTTTAGGCCGAGCCAGGCCTAGCTGCATGGGTTCGGGAGCATCTTCAAACGGCAGGTTCTGGGTGCTTGGCCTAGTATGTTGACTGGATCCCTGAAATGACCCCCAGGGATTTCCGCGACCCTGACCAGACCTCTCCAATCTGCGCTCCCGTAGTCTACGGTCAATTTTGATAGTGAGTGCAATCAGGTCCTCTAATGTCTCGGGCACCTCCACCCGGGCGAGCTCGTCTTTCAGAGCCTCTGATAGGCCCATACGAAACTGGTGCAAGAGTGCGAACTCGTTCCAACGAGTGTCACCCATCCAGCGCCTAAAGTCAGAGGCGTATTCCTCAGCCGCCCGCCGACCTTGTCGGAGTGCGTATAATGTGGCCTCGGCCGAGGCTGCCCGTTGTGGGTCATCATATAAGATGGCCATAGCGTTAAAGAAGCTGTCGACCGTAACCAGGTGAGGGTCATTGTTTCCCCTTAGTCGGTGGGCCCAGTCTTGGGGTTCACCCTGCAACAGGGAGACAACAAACCCCACTTTCACTGATTCCGTCAAAAAGGTCCGTGGCTGCAGTTCAAAATAGAGCAGACAGGAGTCACGGAATGACCGAAAGCGTGTGCGATCCCCATGGAAGCGCTCGGGTAAGGGTACTCGGGGTTCCGCCATAGGGAGTGATGTGGGAGGCCCAGGAGCCGGCTCATGGACTGCTGCGACCAGTGGTGCAGGAGCCGGGGCCTGTGAAACAGGAACAGAGATGGTGCAGGCCTGAAACCGATTCTCGATCTGCAGACATCTGTCCTGTAATGTGTTTACAGCTTGCGTCAGGGTAGCCAGGTGCCTGCAAACCTCGTCCAACGGGGAGAGTCCTCCTCGAGGCTCAGTCATGGCCTTCTGGTACTGTGAGGGACCACCGAGCGGCACCACTAGCACTCCACTGGTCAGGCGTGCCCAGAGCGCGGAGTCTAAGCCCCAGGGTACTTGTTCACCAGGGCCCCTGATGGTGGGGATGGACTTGTAGTACCCCGAGACCAGGTCGCCTCTGCTGAGCACACCTGTCAGTGGTAGTGGTGTTCGCCAGGGGCTCCAACCAGGGAGAGCCAGATGTGAGGAGGTCGGGTGACCCCGATGGGATGGATGGATGGCTGAGCAAGTGCGTAGTCAGACAGGCCGAGTCGGTATTGTAGAGGACGGTAAGGTACAAGGGAGCAGGCAGAGAATCGTCGGGTCACACGCCAGGTCAGCAGCAGGAGGTCAGATCTAATAAGGGGCATCCAGGGAGAGAGGTCAGGCAAGCAAGGGTCTGGGCAGGAGAAATCAGCAAGGTCAAAGGCAATCCGGGTCAATAACTTACTAGGCACAGGTACAGGAACACAGGAAGCAGGTAAGACCAGAAGGCAACGAAATGACAGCTCAGGGACCTTTAAATATCCCGCCCTGCGCTGCCATTGGTGCCCAGCGGGCGGCCGCGGCTTCTACTGCGCATGCGCGAACTCGAACGCCGCGGCCGGCCCGGACCTAGTGCCCGTGCGCTGGGTGGAGCAGTGCGCCTGCGCCGAGCCCATCGCGGCGGGGATCGAGGAGATCCCTGACAGGGAGAAGTCATTAAGCTAGGGCCTCACATACTTTTTCCTCCCTGCACTGTGAATGTTTACATGTTATGTGCAATTAAACCATGGCAACATCTAATGTTTGTGTAGTATTATGTTCAGCAGACTGTGTTCTTCTATTGTTGTGACTTAGATGACGTTCAGAGCACATTTTATGCCCAATTCATGCAAAACTCCACGTAATCCCAAGGGGTTCACATACTTTTTCTTGCAACTGTACAAGATCCCGAGTACTTGTTTGTTTCAACTGTAATTAAAGCAATACAGCTTGGTGAAGACTGTGAGTGGATATGAAGAGCAACTCACCAATGATGTGATGCCTATGCCTTTTGGTCTTTCGATCAGCAAGCTCCATTTGTTAGATGATTTACAGGAGTGAGCAACATAGTAAAGTCTGGTTGGTTCACAATGTCGCCTCTCAATGCCAATGTGCGAGGATTCACAGACAAAGACAGAGTGAGATATTTATGATATGTAAGATATAGTAGTTCAAAAAAGTTTATAAATGTCTCCAAAGTGAAATGGAATCCCCCTTTACAAAGTTTTCTCTAGAAGGGGTGTCACCACAGAAACATCTCCTCCCAAGTTTTGGATTTCCATCACTTTTTTTGCTGGGAACAGTGGTCGTCAGGACAGAGAGGGACATCTCCAATGGGGATACAGATATAAATTAAAGGCAGAATCTTTCCTACTATATAAATGTGAAAACTCATATATTGCTTTTAAAGAGTGTAATGCTTGAATGCATAACATGGCCACAGGTTCACTTCAAAGCATGCTAAATGTTCTACCAGCCATTCTTACTGTATGTCATTGTAGCATGCCTTAACATAGAACAGTTATCAGGTTAGAAATGTTCAATTATCATCATTAACAAGCAGTAAATAAAATTTAAAATAATGCCTTACTGACCTCTGTAGCTGCAGGCACTGCGGATAAATTCATCCTAAAGCTTTATAATCAAAAGCTCCTGGCAGCAGTGACTTGGAAAATTTCCTTTCTTCTAATCTCTAAGGCCCCCTTTACAGGGGGCAGATCCACTTTGTTCAGCAGGGGCTCTGTTTGCTGATCCTCTGCTGAGCAGAGCAGAATGGGCGAATGACAGGTCCGTATCTGTCCATTTATGCAGAGCAGACACTGAGGAGGTAGGCGGGTGTACTTGGACACAAGTCCATGTACACCCGTCGGTCCATAGGAATATACAGACTATCTGATCAGGTCCACCTGAAAAATTGACAGACAGACCTGATTGGATCGCCTGTGTGAAGGGGGTCTAAGGTAAACACAGGGCAGGTGCACAGGAAGAGGGGAGAGCTGAGTGCTAAACCTGGAATTGAACAACTGCTTGTTTTATGAACTACTCAACATTGCCTGCAGCTACAGATGTCAGTGTGGATATGTTTTATGTATCTTGCACATGGGCACCTTAGGCCATACAACCTATAGTTCAAGGTGTATTTCACACAGCTGCATGGTGTATGTGACTGTAAGCATGTATACACTGCTACATGCGCAAACCCATGCAAGTGCACAGACACAAAATAGGGTACACAAACCCTTAACGCTTATTTACTGTATATCCTTGGTGTGGTTTCAGCTCTACTATAAAGCAGAACCAAACTCTCTCAATCAACATACATTTTTTTAATCCTTTTGCTGCTAGCCTTAAAGTGTTACTAAACCCACAACAGTAAAATCAGTCTGTATATTTAGTAAAGCATGCTTGTTAAATTCACATTGTGTAAAAAGGCTGTTCGATCCTGTCTTCTCTGATCCTCCCCTTCTTACATAGCCTCAAGCCATTTGCTGATAGAACAGAGCCTTGGGGGCAAGCTGCACATGCTCAGTTCGGTGTGTATTGCTAGAGAGTTTTTTTTTTCTTCTTGGGAAAGTGTATGTGATCAGCAGAGAGCCAATCCGCACTTTCCGGGCAGGGGGTCAGGGGTCCTGCAGCCTCATAGGACAATCAAGGGAGAATGAAAACTCCTCCTACAAGCTTTAATTGGTGCTCTGCTGGACACTGATAGAATTGGGATAGGGATCGGGATTTGCATACTGGGTAAACCAGCTGCACTATATCCTGGAAATCATTGGCGTTGGCTTCAGATGCCCTCACCGAAGATGACTGCCGCAAGCATTTCATCAGGGGCAAGTAAACAGCAGGTTTGGCAAGTAAGCACTTCATGGACAATATTCACAATATCCAAATTCTAAAAAACATTATGTACGCAGCACAGGGATGATTTTATTGTATTTTTCATTAGGAGACTGTAGCTACTCTTTAAATTTCATTTTTGCCTGGAGTTGGGCTCTAAGTAGATAGGTTACTGACAGATAGACATTGCAGAGGCAGATAGATAGGTAGATTTATGGACAGATAGATCTCTCTGAGAATAAATTAGGCTTAAAGTGTTACTAAACCCACAACAGTACAATCAGTCTGTATATGCAGTAAAGCATACTTGGTATACTCACTGTGGAACCTAAGGGGTTAATCCTCTGCATTGTGTAAAAAGGTTGTTTGATCCTGACTGCTCTGTTCTTCCCCTTCTTTCAGTGTTCCCCTCTTATCTCCTGATATGACATATACTGTGGAGTCACTCTTCACATGCTCAGTTTAGTGTGGATTGCTAGAGAGGTTTTTTTTTTCTTTGGAGAGTGCATGTGATGAGCACAGGGCAATCAGCACAGAGGATCAGGGGTTCTGTATCCCCCTAGAGCAGACTGCAAACTCCTCCTGAAAGCTTTAACCAGTGCTTTGCTGGACACTGATAGAAGTCACAGGATTGCTCTAACTGCTGAGGAGAAAAGGTATTTAGCAGTTTATATTTACTAAACTAATAGCATTTCCATGTTCTGTGTACTGTGAGTGACCAAGTTTAGATGGGGTTTAGTAGCACTTTAAGCTGGCCATACATGGATCAAAATTCATCTATTTCAGCAGCTAAATTTCTGTCCACACATGATCTTTCCTGTTCATGAGAAGTCGGTCTGTTGATCAGCTTCTCATGAACGGTTCTGCTGGTAAATTTCTGCTCGATCAGCACATACGGTCAATATATTCTCACAGTGGGAGAATCCTGCTGTCAGAATACAAAGACACAACGTGGAGCATGTCTCCATCTGCCTCGAATGTGTGGATGGGAACACGGGTTCAGTTCAGCCAATCCATCAGTTGTCTATTGTATGGACAGCTTTAGTAAATTTCTCAGCAAAATAAAGCAAGGAGAGACATTGATGGATGGGGGAGTTTGCTTGGAATATTAAAAATGAATTAAATAATGTTTTTGGTTTGTGGTGCTCAGAGGCAATGTAGTTCCGCTTTAAGACAATCTATTTTTTGTTGTCCTCTTCTTCCCCCTAGCTGAACTCACATTAACCCCTTGATGCCGACGTCACACAAACATACGGCCTCACGGAACTAGGCTTTTTTCCGTGGGGCCGCATATTTGCGTACCTGTCTTTGTGCTGGGAGTGTGCCGCACTGTGCACTCCCAGCACAGAGACCGCGGTGTCACTGAGAGCCCCGAGTCCCGTTCTAATGGTCGGGACTCCTGATTCCGGGTCACAAGATCGCTGAGATAGCCTGTGATTGGCTATCACAGTTTTCAGTCATTGTGCAGCCCAGCCCCTTGTTTTTTTCTCTCTCTATGCATGGAGAAGAGAGATACATTGCATATCTCTAACTCCTGGCATAGGGAGAAAAAAAATGTTTGTAAAAAAAAAAAGATAAATATATATATATATATATATATATATATATATATATATATATATATATATGGTATCGCTGCGATCGTCAAGAGCTGGAGAATTTATTTTGGGTTGTTCTCTGGTGGTAGGTTATGGTAATAACAAGAAACACACAGCTAAATAAAAAAAATAATTTTTTTTTTTACTATTTTGGGCCAGTTTTCCTTTGATAATAATAAAAAAAAAAATTTCCACCAAATGAAAGCCCAATTTGTCCTCAAACAAACGCGGTATAATTCACCTGGATGTACAGTGTAGTTGTGATGGTATGTATGGTTTCACTAACACGTGTCAACGTTGCAAAATTGTGCTTAGGCATTTCGATTTGTTTTACCCTTAGACATGAAGGGGTTAAATACATGATTTCCAAATACTATTAGGAACTGAGTAATGTATTTAATCGCTGTGTGATAGCTTGGATTTTTTTTTTTCGTTTTCCACGTGGAAGACCACACAGCATTAGTATAAAAGTTTAAATTGTGAGCCAAGACAAGGCTGTGACCTTCTCCAACCATTTCATATTTAAGGTCCAGACATGCAGACACATGTTGACTGTCGAGCCAGTATGTCAGAATGTTTTCTGTCCTAGTATAAAAGAACGATAAGAAAATATTTGTATTAAATGATGTAATATAAGCTATTTGTAGTAAACAATTCAGCGTTTTTTTTTTACAAATAGGTATTTTTTTAGTCTTGAAGCTTGTTTAGATACTTTTCCATGATTATCGATGTAATGCAAAGGGAGCCTCTTCATCCATATATGTGCATGTATAGCATTTCTGTGATACGTTGGACAGATGTTTTAACCTTACAGTTTACAATTCATCAACCCAGAACATGCAGACATTAAATTGTTACTAAACCCACAACAGTAAAATCAGTCTGTATATGCAGTAAAGCATGCTTGTTATACTCACTGTGGAACCTAAGGGGTTAATCCTGTGCATTGTGTAAAAACGCTGTTTGATCCTGACTCCTCTGATCCTCCGCTTCTTCCAGTGTCCCCCTCTTATCCTGATAAGACATATCAGGTGGAGTCACTCTGCACATGTTCAGTTTGGTGTGTATTGCTAGAGAGGGTTTTTTTTCCCTTGGAAGAGTGCATGTGATCAGCACAGGGCCAATAAGCACTGTCCAGACAGAGGTCAGGGGTTCTGCATCCTACTAGAGCAGAAGGAAAATGCCTCCTACAAGCTTTAAAATGTGCTCTGCTGGACACTGAAAGAAATCACAAGACTGCTATATACTGCTGATGGGAAAAGGCATTTAGCAGTTTATATTTACTAAAATAATTGCATTTCCATGTAGTGTGTACTTTGGGAGACCGGATATAGTGAATGCAGGGTCCGGGGTTTGGTAACACTTTAACAGGTGACTCTTATGAAGGGTGGGTGCGTGGCTTTACAATGGTACCGGACAAAATCTAGCAAGGTCTGTCACCTTGGAAAAAGAGGGCCACTGTGTTCTCAAAACGTTGCATTAAAATGGTTGTAAACCCTTCCATATACCCAGTGAAGTGACTGGCCTCAGGTGATACCTAGAGATGAAACAAATCCTCCTACATATGTTGTACCTTTTTTATCTGCAGTGTCCTGTAAATCTGTTCAAAGTCCAGAATTTATTTATATTTTTTCTGAGCTTTCAGAAAGCATGGGGCAGAGAGCTCACACAGCACACAGGAACAGAGCTGAGGTTGTCAATCACAGTGTGTGTGCTAGAGCTCCCTCCCCTGTCACATTGTTACCTCTCTGTGTCAGGAAAACATATCAGAAGTGACTTGGGCTAATAGCAGAGGAACAAAGCAGCAAACAGAAATGACACTTAGTGCTCTGGATTGAGACAAGCACACACTATAGAGGAATATGCTTTTTTATATGTCTGAGGTTTACAACCACTTTAAGGCCTAAATTAATTAAAGTCTGTGCTCATTATTACATCTTATTTTAATGCAAGCAGTGTAAGTGCCTGAATTTCACCAGGTATCAGCTTCTTTCAATCCCTGTAAAGCAAACTCAAATTGGGAGAGGGGGAAGCATCACAAAAGGCCAATCAGTCATCCTGCAGTGCACTGAATGTACTAGAAAAAAAGGCTTCAGAGAGCAAAGTGATAGGGAGACAAGCGTATTAGGGCTCATGTGCATTGCAGCTGCTAAACTGACGTTCAGGAGCTGTTCAGCGTTTTTTCAGCAAACCCTGAACTCTCCCTAATGTTTTCCAATGTGTCCATGTACACATCGTTGTTTACAGGCAGTTGAGTTTACAGTCGTTTTTTTGAACGCACCAAACTTGCGTTCAGGAGTAGATTTTACTGGCATTTCAAACGCCAAATACTTGTAAACGCAGTAAACCGCATTTATAAGTGTTTGCGTTTAGAAGCATTTTTTAACTGTTCCATATCCAGATGCTGTCCAGAGCCTTTTTCCATCATCAGAAATGCATGCAAAGTGTTTCCTATGTATTCAAATGGACCCGGTACATCAGCGCAGTCAGTTCCAGTTTTCGCGTGACGGTAAAAATGGTAGAACGAGCCGCATTATGCTCATGATGGGATCCATAGTGAATACAACCAGAAAAGACAGGTAATCTCAATAAATACTGCTCTCTCTGCTTCTGCTCTCTCTATTTCTCTCAAAATGTCTGAAATAGTTAATTATTTACTATTTTTCAGTGCATTCTTGGCATTTGGGCGGGTCTCCTGAGGTTATCTTTTACAAACACGCATAAACCATGGTATGCAAACGTGGCTAAACTGATGTTTTTTAACCTACATTTTCCAGTAGCCAGTGTCCATCGTTCAGAAGAGTTTTCCAAACGCCCCGTGTATATGAGCCCTGCTTCTCCTTTTACTGACCAGTCATAAGTTGGGGGACAGTGAAGACATGTGCGTTTTAATGAACTGCAGCAAAAAAAAAAAAAACGGTGTCCTACTTTGCTAGAAAGGGCTGTGCTGTGTGGCAGAGCTGCATTAATCTCAGGAGTGGTAGAAATAATTACAAGTCCTTTGGCAGGTAAAGCAGCTCCCATCTTTAGTCTTCACCTATTTATATAGCTGTTTGCCTAATGTTCAGCTTTAGGGCTCATTTACACATGTTTTACCCTCTGAAGAGCAATCCTTGGTGGATCACTTCTTAGAAGGTAATTGGCAGGCATGAGGATGTGCTATGTCACCTCCTCACTACCTCTTTTAATGCCTAAAAAAACACCACCACGCTGTAACCATGTGTGTTGCACGTCATTGTGGTGCAGTTGCTATGCTTTTTGCTTATGTATATTTAAATAGAAGACTTAGAACCCCAATTCCAAAAAAGTTGGGACGCTGTGTAAAATCTACAGAATGCGATGACTTGCAAATCTCATAAATCCATATTTTATTCACAATAGAAAACAGAAAACATATCAAATGTTTAAACTGAGAAAATTTACAATTTAATTAAAAAAATAAGGTCATTTTGAAATTGATGGTAGCAACATATCTCAAAAATGTTGGGACAGGGCTACAGTAAGCTGGCATAGTAAGTGGTGATAACAAGGAAAAGCTAGAGGAACATTTTGCAACTAATTAGGTTAATTAGCAACATTGTACATTTGTATACAGTTTGGCATTTTATTTCAAGTGGTTGTAAACCTCAAACATACAGTATAATATGAACAAAGCATATCCCTCTATAGTGTGTACTTGTCTCAATGAGCCCTTATGCACACGGGACATTTTGATAATGCTGGTAACGTTAGCTGTGTAAAGATTTTCAGCTTTTTTTTTTTTGCATTGGCGTTTTGTCATGTTATTCTACATTTGCGTTTTTTTATACCAAAAACAACATTTTTTTTGGTCAAAAAAAGTCCAAAAATGCTGGTTTGTGGCGTTTTACCTCGTTTTGTGGCGTTTTTCAGCATTAGAGCATTTTTACAGATAAAAAACTCCTCTAGAAACCCACTAGTCCTGGGTTTGTCTTCCAGCCAAAAAATGTCCCAGCCAAAAAACGTTGATTACTGTCTACGTGTGCATGGATACATAGGATAACATGCTGGGGGATTTACTGGCTGGCTGGTCTTGGCCATGAATCATTGGCCGGGACCCACTGATAGGCATGTCAGGGAGCCAATGACAGCATATAGGAGCTTTCATCTGGATACTGTATGAGAACTGTTTGTGAATTCACGAATAACAATATGTTATAAAAATTGATGTACTGTATACTGTGCAGTGAATAAATCCTGCCAGAACCACATATTTCAGGGTATCCAATGTTAACTGTTTTTAACAATGTATGAAGCTATACTTTTTTTTTTTAAGATGTTCAATTTTTGGTTTGCTGCCTTAAAAGTCCCAAGGGGGTATCAGTGTGTTTTTTACCTCATAAGAGAACAAGGAGGTAATCACAAAGCTTAAAGAATAGACAAACACTGACTTGATGTTCCGTAGGGACTAATGTGTTTTTAAATGTGAATTATGAAGATATTAACTCTCTTTATTTCTTCCCGTTAAATGGAATTTTATTTTGCAATCCAGATGACAACATTTCTAGATTGCAAAATCATGTTTCCTATGCCAGTTCACGATGAAAATGTACTGACTGTGACACAAAATACGGGAAGCCTTTCCCAAAAACCAAAGTGGTAAAGTGAAAAATATTGTAAAAAATATAGTACTTTTGTCCTTTAGCAAGCTTGTGGTTTTTTTGAAAGTCATGTGAAGAGCAAATGTTTATCTTCTACAAATCCACTAAATGACTCATACTGGCTGTACAAGTAAAGGACTTCCTAGAAATTAGGATGGACGTGGTAACGTCCTATCCAGTACGGACGGCAGCCGCCATCTTGGTACTCCCAATCCCATACACTTTCCCTGCACCCCTTTGCAGCTAGAATGTAGCTTTTTTTGGTCTGCTGACCTATTTTAAATGTGAGTAGCTATGTGTGGAGGACCAGTTTCTTGGAATCATCATCCGCAGTTTGAAGGTGAGCTCGCACACTAGCCAGTGGAGGATATTTTCGGGTTTTTGCTGCACCTGATGTCTCGCGGCATGCATTGAAGATTGATTGTATTTTTTCCTGTGTCTTGGGACTGTTATATTTTGTGGGACTGAGTCACTTTAATTAAGTTTATGGAACTTAAACACATTTTACAACACAACACATCATCATTATTATTATTATTATGTTCACTGTTGTCACCAACACATTATAGTATTTTGTGCTGTTGCTATTGTTTTTTTTGTATTTGTTCGCACCCATTCACATGTCCTTTGAATATGTCATGTTTACACTTGGATGAGGGCATATGTTTATTCAATTATTTTCGTTGTCATGGTTCATTGTTTATGCACTAAGTAGCTCAGTACCCCTGTCACTTTTCATTCCTAGAAACTGCGAACCTGTGTACATAATAATGCCTGGTACACACGATGAGAATATCAGAAGAATGATCGTCCGTTTTTTTTTTTGCCTGCTAGCCTCATATCGAAAGTGAAAAGGTTACTAAACTTACGAAAATTCTTGCAAGAAAGAGAAGAATTTAAAAAGTGAAGTAATGTATTATATTGTATTTTGAACGACTACTGTACTGATAAAATGAAAATCGTGCTTGTCCCTTTGGATATTGTCACTTGAATTGTCGTGATCGGCTCTAGAAAGCTGTATACTAACAATTCAATTATCGGAGGAGTGGTCCTCATATGAAAATGTTCATACGATTTTCTTTCATACGATCGTGTGTACGGGGCATAAGGCTCCATGCACACTAGTGTTTTTTATAAGTTCAAAAATGCTAGAAAAAAACTCTGGATGAAAAATGCTGATAATAGCGTTTTTGCGCCGGCTTTTAGTAGAAGCGTTTTGGAGTATTAGCGTTTTATTAACATTTTTTACAGTACATGAAAAAAAAATGCTTGGAAACAGCTGCTAGGAGCGTTTTAGTAGTGTTTAGAAGTGTTCAGGAGAATTTAGGAGTGTTCAGCGGTTTTTTTTCTGCCAGTGAAACGTTCCCAAAAACTCATTTTTTACAAAAACATTTTCTGCTAAATGCTGAAGCTTGAAAAACAATTATAGCATAAATTACTGTGAATGGACACATAGGATAACACTATTTGTTTCTAGGAGCAGAAACAAAAATGCTCATAATAGCTTCTAGGAGTATTGAGCCTTAAGCCTAACTGCACGTTATTTATTTGTTTATTTATTTCAGGTACTTATATAGCGCCATCAATTTACACAGCGCTTTACATATACATTGTACATTCACATCAGTCCCTAACCCTCAAGGGGTGTACAATCTAAGGTCCCTAGCTTACATTCATACATACACATACTGGGGCCAATTTACCTACCAGCATGTCTTTGGAGTGTGGGAGTACCTGGAGGAAACCCACGCAGGCACAGAGAGAACATGCAAACTCCAGGCAGGTAGTGTCGTGGTTGAGATACGAATCAACTACCCTAGTACTGCTAGGCGGAAGTGCTATACACTTGGCTACTATGCTGCACTTTAAAAATGTTTAAATACAGGGTGTCCCAAAAGTCACTATACATAGGGAAAATAGTAAATTGTATCTAAATGTACCTTTATTTACAAAATATGAATTACAACATTTTTACATAATATTTACAAAACATTATGTGTTGACCATTTATAAAGTATAAAATCTTCTGAGCTTCTATGCTGAAGACCAAAAATAATACAAAACATTTTTTTACTAAATATTTGTGAATCGCCCACACTATTATTATTATTATTATACAGTATTTATATAGCGCCAAAGGGTATGCTCAGCGCTGTACAGTAGCAAGGGGGACAGAACATGAGACAAGACAGTAACAATACAATACACGAGGGGTTCAAGGGCCCTGCTCTTTCGAGCTTACAATCTAGGAGGGAGGGGAAGGTGATACAGGAGGAGATGGCTGTGGGGGATATTTCTATTATCAGATGGACATAATTTACAAATAGATGTTTATGTCACTTGTTAGAGTTGTTTTATTAGGTTATGCATATAGATGAAGCGTGGCACTGGATTGCTATTTATTATGTGTTGACCACCTCTTTCTACCCACAAGCAAAGTCTTCTCCTCCATCCATAAGAGTTTGTTCATTTTTCCTATGTATGGAGACCTTCGGGACACCCTGTAATAAGTGCAGCAGTTTCGAAATTTATATATGCACCTCCCAAAGCAATACTTACCTTGTCCTCAGTGCTGTCCCCCTGCATAAATTCTGCTCTGCTACCATCCGCCAGTCCTCTCCTGGGTTGTGATGTCAGACATCCTTGGGGGGGGGGGGGGCATCACTACATCAACAGGGAATCACCAGAGAATGAGGAGAGAATAGAGGGTCCATGCTCCCTGTTGCTCAGCATTATATGTGGGGATGTTGAGGGCCTGTCCACTATCTGTGGCTGCTGGATTGGTAGCAAGGAATAGGGTAAGCATTTCTCTGCATTACACACCTCCACTAGACTTAATAAGCATTAGTACATATATAGCTGCACCCTAATGTTTTTTTTATATGTGACTGGAGTTTAGCTTTAAGACATAGAATGTATTGCTTGAGTGCTAGAAAGAGGAAGGAAGTGTGGTCACGATGTGCTCAGATAGAAACCCAACTGCAATAAAAAAAAACTGAAGACAGAATCCTTGGTAATAATAAATTAAGGGATCCATGGAAGAACTAACACTAGGTTCACATCTATGCAGATTGCGTTTGATGCATTTTCAGGCTGTATTTTTTTTTCACACTTGTTTTTGATGCTTTTTTTGTTTGCATTTTTTATGCATTTTGTGCTTTGTTTGACTTTAGTTGGCTGCTACGGTAGCAGACAGATGCCAGTGTCCTTAACAACTGGTAAACAGCATGGTTGTTAAGGAGCGGGTGGCCACCGTACCCTTAACAACTGATGAGTCATCTGCTGTCAGTGAGATTCCCCGCTGACAGATGAATATAAACAAACTATTGCCGGCAATTAAAAAAATTAAAAAATTGGGAAATAAACAGCATGGTGCACTACTGCACTACTGTGTACCCCTACTCATTCACATGGGGCGCCCCCTTGTTAAGGGGTTGTGGGGAAGAGGTCCTTATCCTCATCAACATGGGACAAGGTTCTTTGGGGGAGGGGCCCTGCCCCTAAGCAACCCAACATGTTGAGGGCATGTGGCCTGGTATGTTTCAGAAGGAGGGGGCACTCGCTCACCCCCCTCCCCTTTCCAGACCTGGATTTTGGGGGGGGGGGACTCCATGTCATTTTTATTTTTAAACTTTGGTGTGTTTTTTTTAAATTTGGGTTTCTCTTAAAACCCATACCAGACCTGAAGGGCCTGGTACGGATTGGGGGGGGACCTCCTAATGTTTTTCTCCATTTTTCTTTATGTCAGCAGGGAATACAGCTGACAGCTGATGATTCATCGGTTGTTAAGGACACAGCAGTTGCTAGCTCCTTAACAACTATATTGTTTATTGGTTGTTAAGAACGCCGGCGGTCACCCACTCTTAAACAACCAGCTTACAGTCACACAAAACACAACACGCAAAATGCATCAAAAATGCAATACTTACAGTTTTGGTGTCATTCCAGAAAAATCTATTACCCGTAAAACGCGATCTGCTGCAGAAATAAAAGTCCCTGACCATTTCAAAAATCCGCACCGACTCAAAATGCACAGATGTGAACCTAGGGTAAAAGTGGACAAGAAAGGGGTTAGATAGAAGGAATTTTACTGATCACAATATATTTATACTGCATGTACCACTAAAACCTACTAATCCAAGGAGCTGCATATTTTCCTCCCCATAAGACAGTATGGATCAGTCAGGAAAACCTCAGTTGAACTTATTTCTGTTACGAAGCAAGCCTTCTGTTTTCTTCATTCTGGAATTAGCTGATTTGCACTGTCTGGGGACTTGAGACATTTCCTTTAATAGATAATTGGAATCGTATGATTTTTTTCTTACACTGATAAAGAAGTAGGCTTTAGGAAAGGATGATTCAGGAGTATCAAATAGTAGAAAATTTTTTTAAAATAATTTAATGTAGCTGTATATTTCTTGCTACCACCATAACCTACCAAAAAAGAAAAATGCTAAATAAATTCTCCTGCTCCTGACAATCACAGCGATAGCACATGTGTATGGTATTTGTTGTTTGTACCCGTAGTAGGGCCCAGAAACAATAGTGCACATTTTGCTCTCTTTTATCCTAGTTAAAACATACTGACACTAGCCTGCACTTATTTAAAAAAAGGCATTTTTAAAAAATCCTACTTAAAATATACTGACCTTTGACCCTGTCCTTGACATTTGACCCCTACATTGACCCTGACGCTGAACTAGATGAAGCCTTTAACTATTTGTTCTTTATTTTTTACATGCTTTTGTATTTTACATCTTTCTGTCCTGCAAGGGGAGAATGATGCCATGTATCTTTCTCTCCATTCAGAGGAGAAAGAAAGCACATGGGTGGGCTGCACAGTGACTGATCACTGTGAAAGCCAATCAGAGGCTATCACAGTGATCAGGTCACTGGGAACTGGGAGTCCCAGGTCCTGATAGTTAGTACAAGACCCAGGGCTCCCAGTGAGAGCCCAGTTTCTATGCTGGAATCGTGCTGTGCAGCAGCTAACAAGTGGGCAACTGTGACAATTGTGTGAATAGAGGCATGGGCGCTGTACATGACAAGCCATCTTGTTAGGTCTCAGCCATTTTGTCTCTCCTGTTCTCCCTCCTCCCTTTTGAATGCAATGTGTGTCTGTACGTGAACGGAGTTCAAAAGTGCATATTGTAGATATACACAGCTACATGAGCTCCATGGCTGTAAACCACTAATTAGTCTGGTTCCAGAAGGTCTGCTTGAAAATCACTTTCCTCTGCCCTGTCGTAAAACAATAATTAAGTTAGTCATGACCTGTTGGGCCATTAAGGACTAAAGCATGCCATAAAACGTACATTCCACATTAGTCATTTTTCATACAAATTCATAAACTTCAGCAGGAACTGGGCACATTAATATGAAGTATATATTCGGATAGGTAATTTTAATATGAGTCACATGACACCTTACATCCCTATGTAGTGCTTACAAGAGGGTAGAAAGCAATTTATTTTATCCTGAGTGGCAGGATATGCTAAAGTTTGGTATCTGTGCGTTTGGAATGCATTTGGAATATAATTCTAAATATTAATCTGCCAGTTGCTAGGATGCTACCTGTACCTATTAAAGGTTATTGACCGTAGTATCAACTTGCAAGGGATTTGGTCATAGCCTTGGTTACCGCCCAAACACTCATCGCCAAATGGGGTGATTGGCCATTTGTTGTCAGGAGACACCCCTTTGAGATAATAAAAAAAGACTGAGAGCCTGGAGAAAAGAAGCTCTCCTTTTAACATCAATCAGGAACCATCCTGAGAGCAAAGGCAACCTTTTGTTCGGACGATTGGACTCTGCTCAAACCAAGGACTTTTGCAAGTATTCTGCCTTCTGAAACTTCTTTCTTTTATTTCTCTGTTTTTTTTATTGCTCTCTTTATATATTTGTTACATCTTTTTCTATAAATATTTTAATTGCACCATTTTGACCTTTTTAGTAATAAATCCTATTTTCTGAAAAGTGTTGAACTGTCTCTAAAGCTTTTAATGCAAGCTAAAGAATCCCTGTCTCTGAAGAGTTCTACTGTATGTGATAATCCTCTGAATACATCTATCTGTGGTGACAGTGTGTTACAGATGCTTATGCTAATATCATAGTATTACTGCTAAGATTTGTGAGTTTCCTTCTTCTCTGTAAAAAGATGGTGGTGGCAGTGTGAAGGGTTAATTGCGTAATTAACCTGACCCAGTAACAATCACTCTCAGGCTGCTGGCACATAGATTGTGGTCCCGCGAGCTGGAAAATCTTTGTGCAGGGCGCAGCTGAGAGTGGCATTGTTATGCAAGTGACAGCGCGGTTTGAGATTGGCTGGTCCTTCGGTCACGAGTTGGTGAGAAGGGTGGGGGTCTGACGGCACGCACCGTCACAGCAACCATGACCATATGTGATTAAAAATTTCTTCTCCCATGAGCACAAATTCTCCCCTCATATCCCACTCCCTTCCCACCTAGCAAAAATCTGACTCTACTATCCCACTCAACAAACAAAAATCCCCTTCCCCTAGCAGAGATCCCTCCTTCTCCGGGAACACCCCCAGCCGAAACCCTTCTCCCTTTGAAAACCTTCTTTCAGCAAAATTCCTCAGTTCCCCAGCATAACCTCCTAGCAAAACCCCCTTCCTTCCAAGTTCAAAGCCCAACCATGACACTACTTGCCTGGAGTTTGTATGTTCCCCCTGTTACTGCGTGGGTTTCCTCTATGTACTCCAGTTTTTTCCCACATTCCAAAGACATGCTAGTAAGTTAATTGAATCTTAGTTTGTAAGCTCCTTGAGGGCAGGGACTGTTGTGAATGTGCAATATATATGTGAAGTGTTACATAAATTGATGGCACTGTATAAGTACCTGTAAAAATTATGTAATAATAAGACCCCCCCCCAAACTAAAATCGATACTCGACCTGAGAAACAGTGGCAACCAGCGCAGAGTAAGGGTAAGGCTCCTACTATGCCATGCAGGTGTGGCAAAGCGTATGTGTGCGCATTTCAGTGCATTCCTATTCATTTCAATGGGCTGCCCTACATACAAAAAATGTGAAAAAGAAGTCCCTGACCCATTTACAAAATCATGCCACACCATGTGTTTCGATGTATGTGAAAATGCACGTGTTTGTTTGTGGGTACCATTAAGAATTAATGGCACCACTGCATGTCTGCTAAAGGGCAGCTCATTTCTATTCGTGTCGGGATAGCGCCCGATTTTGCATGCATTTACGACATGCACAAAGTATGAAAATCCTCCATTCCCCTTGGCTGTGCCGAGAAGCAACCTAGAAACGCTTTCCTTGGCTTGCTCAGTACCACTGTCTTTGAGGTTGAACAAACTGCCCAGCAAATTCCAGCTATGTGGGTGCACCTACAGGCAACACCTGTGGTATGAAGGGACCACACACGGGGGGCTTGGGGCAGGGGCTGATGTCAAAGACTACTCCTTGGCTTTTGTACTAGGTTTGCCACTGACCATAATTTGCCACTGACCAAAAGGTATCACGATTGGGTATGGTAGACTTTAAAATGATCTCTAATAAAGAGAATTGGAAACAGCAAGCTAGTAGAAATATGACCATATCATCAAAAATGACACTGGGGCTTACTGAACAAAAAGACCTCCAACTATTCTGATTGAAAATAAAGTGTGCTTTGTCTTTAATGGTCGGAAGCAATGCTACATACTAATGTGTACCATGTGCTGGCAATAAGGTCATTCATTAACCTACTGTAGTGTAGTAATAACTGAGCCTCGTTATGTGGGAGTCTAAATTTGTTTTCATTTCCTCCCCTGGAAACCTGAAAGAATTTGCCTATTTTCCTCTTCATTGAGTCAAAATATTTAGTATTCTAAGGATTATTACGTTTTATTGTTCACAACAGACTATTTGTGCCTCGGTGGCTTCATGATTTTGAGAATGAAACTGTGTTTACACAAAGCAGAACAAACACTTCCCCGAGTCAAGATTAATTAATGAAATCATCTCTTCTTTGATGCAGCTAATCAGAAAGACAAATTCATTTCAATGATTAATGCACTTTCCAGCAGCACTTAATATATGGTTAGAACATAAAAGGGCTTCGGCACGATGTTTTCTGCAGATTTCTGAGGATGAATTCTTCAAATGCTATCCAAGAGCGACTTAAATAGAAGAGATTTATTTCTTGTTTGTTTCTCAAATGATTTTTTGATAAGATTTAATCTAATTGTTTCATCCACAAGTAAAATCGCACGTTATAAATAACTCCAAGAACTTAGATTTTTTTAACCCCAACTATATATGTATTATTGAGAAACTGCTAAAGTGTTTTTTTCATCTTCCTAAAGTTAAAGCAGTGTTAAACCCAAGAGCAAACATTTAATATATTGCAGCTTATCAATTCTTAGAGGTGATGGCTGCATTAGTTTCCTTTTTTTAGGCTTTTTTTCTTCTATTTTAGTCTGAAAGTCTATTGTATCACTAAACCACTCTCTCTAGCTCTCTAGCAGAATGTGCCAGTTTACATAGATGAGACAAACCTCTTAACACTGGCAGAGGTGGTTAAAATGATCAGCTTTCATTTATACAAAAGCTTTATCCCAAAAGGAAAAAAAACCTGTTTGGTGTAACTGATTATAAAGGGGAAGCTGGAGTTTGGCTTCAATTTGTTAGTGTATTTAAATTTGCTAATACATATAACACTACCCTGCCCCCCAGATTGACAGTGGTGATGTCTGCTGTGCCTCCTATCATATTCCTCTAGTGTTGTGTCTCACTAATACTGGAAGTGTGTAACTGGTCAGATCCCAAGGTGAAATCAGTGAGAAAAAACACAAAGAAAAGGTGAAGCCACCACACCTAATGATTGGTGAGCTGCAATATAATATTCTTTTGGTTTTGGGTTTAATATTAGAACTAAAATCAAATAATAAAAAGCATGCAATGTCACCTAAAATAAAAACAACTTACCTGACTGCTCTCAGTCTTCTGTAGACTGTACAGAATGTGCAGCTCAGTTTACATTCCAGCACAGTAGTGAGTGATATATGGGATGACCAGCCAAGATGGCTGAAGACCGGCACCCAGAAAAAGCCTTGGAGAAGATGGCAGCACCAGCAAGGGACCTTGCAGGTGTCAGACCATTGAGGCTGAGGTGAGTATTGCTGAGTTTAGTTCCGCTTTAAGTAGTCATGTCCTGAAACCTGTTAAGAAATCTTTGGAGAGAAACTGTCAAGCAGAGCAGCACCTTCTGCTTCCTATATTCGGAGTTTAGAAAAAGAGGAAACTTTTGGAAAATGATGATGCCTCATACAGATTTGAAGCAAATTCATATTGCTGGCCAGTGAATGCGTTTCCTAGTTTAAAGTGGTAATAAACTTTTGTTGCTGATTTTTTACCTATAGGTAAGCCTATAATAAGCCTTATCTATAGGTACAGTAAATATCTCCTAAATATGCACCATTTAGGAGATATTTACTTCAACAGCAGCCAAGTGCCATCACTGGCGCATGAGGACTGGGCTCTGAATAGGCTGTGCTGTCCATTCAGAACTCTGTGTCGCGGCCATGGGAGTGACATCATTGCAGCTCGGCCATTCATATGGCCGAAGCTTGCAAACCCGGGAGGAATACTGGGTAAAGATGGAAGCATCTATAGCGTTCACAGTGCAACGCTGGAGGGCTTAATTTTCAGGTAAGTCTGTCATAATGTGCTAGCATGCGATGCATACTAGCACAGGGGCCCAATTTTTTTTTTGGTGCGGTTTCCTACTGCTTCAAGTCATATTTTAAACCCCAAAACAGATATGTAATATACACTATATTGCCCAAAGTTATGGGATGCCTGCCTTTACATGAACTTTAATGGCATCCCAGTCTTAGTCCGGAGGGTTCAATATTGAGTTGGCCCACCCTTTGCAGCTATAACAGCTTCAACTTTTCTTGGAAGGCTGTCCACAAGGTCTAGGATTGTGTCTATGGGAATATTTGACCATTCTTCCAGAATCGCGTTTTGTGAGGTCGGGTACTGATGTCGGACGAGAAGGCCTGGCTTGCAGTCTCCGCTCTTAATTCATCCCAAAGGTGTTCTGTCGGGTTGAGGTCAAGACTCTGTGCAGACCAGTCAAATTCCTTCACACCAAACTCACTCATCCATGTCTTTATGGACCTTGCATTGTGCACTGGTGTGCAGTCATGTTAGAACAGGAAGGGGCCATCGCCAAACTCTTCCCACAAAGTTGGGAGCATGAAATTGTCCAAAATATCTTGGTATGCTGACACCTTAAGAGTCCCTTTAATGGAACTAAGGTGCCAAGCCCAACTCCTAGAAAACAACCCCACATCATAATCTCCCCTCCATCAAACTTTACACTTGGTACAATGCAGTCAGGCAAGTACCGTTCTCCTGGCAACCGCCAAACCCAGACACATCCATCGGATTGCCAGACAGAGAAACGTGATTAGTCACTCCAGAAAACACATCTCCACTGCTTTAGAGTCCAGTGGCGTCGTGCTTTATACTACTGCATCCAATGCTTTGCATTGCACTTGGTGATATAAGACTTGGATGCAGCTGCTCAGCCATGGAAACCCTTTCCATAAAGCTCTCTACGCACTGTTGTTGTGCTAATCTGAAGGCCACACGAAGTTTGGAGGTCTTTAGCTATTGACTCTGCAGACAGTTGGCGACTTTTGCACACTGTGCTTCAGCATGCGCTGGCCCCGCTCTGTCATTTTACATGGTCTACTACTTCATGGCTGAGTCGCTGTTGTTCCCAGTTGCCTCCACTTTGTTACAATACCACTAACAGTTGACCGTGGAATATTTAGTAGTAAGGAAATTTCATGGATGGACTGATTGCACAGGTGACAACCTATCACGGTACCACGCTTGAATTTACTGAGCTCCTGAGAGCGACCCATTCTTTCACAAATGTTTGTAGAAGCAGTCTGCATGCCTAGGTGCTTGATTTTATACACCTGTGGCCATGGAGGCAATTGGAACACCTGAATCCAATGATTTGGAGGGGTGTTCCAATACTTTTGGCAATATAGTGTATATTTTGCAGCTTACCAATCCTTAGATGTGGTGGCTGAATTCGTTTTCTTTTTTTAGGCTTTTTTTCTTTTATAGTATTTTCACCAGGTGATGCAGCATAACAATCTTTTCTGTCTTAGGGTGTCTCCACTCTATGGAGGAGCATCAGAGACAATTTGGACAGCAGCATTCTCAGCCTGTGGAGGGGGTGGCATTAGCAGATTTAGATGGACTTGACTAAAAGCTCAACTCCAGCTAACACTTTTTAAGAATTTACAGAAATGGGATAAAATTCTTAAAGTGTAACTAAAGACAAACATACTTATTTTAGTTCCAATGGTCCACGCCCTTGAAGTCCCTCATTGATATTTGCATCTACTTTTCAGGTTCTTCCAGGTGTCGGTCTTTGGCCCGTTGGTTGACCAGCACAGGATGGCATCACTCCTGCACATGCTCAGGAGTGCAGTCATCCCAGCACACTAGCAGTGTGACAGAATGTAAACTGAGCTGTGCATAAACAAGTACATGCGAACAGCCACAAATAGCTGTGATTCAGTGGGGATCCCCCCCACCGCAGCTAATTGTAGGAAGCCCCGCTGAGTCTCCTGTGGGTAATCGCAAACTACAAATATGTATGGGACCTTAAGAAGGACTCATGCTAAAATAGATGGCATTGGAGATGCAGATAACCACAAGAAACTCTCTGATCCTAATGTTATCTCCCATGGATTGACAACAAATTTAGGCCCTTTTCACACTGGGCAACTTTCTCTCGGATTTGATCAAGATCTTCTATTCTCACACTAAAACTATGCAGAAAATTCCCTTCTTTACTTTCCTTATCCACTCCTGTAACCCCCCCCCTTTTTTTTCCCCTTTTCCTTTCCACCTTCCCTCCCTCCCTTCCAGTTGCCCAGTTAACGCTGTTGTTATGATCAGTATATGATTTTTACCTCAATAATACCAAAGTATACAGTATGTATGTTTTCTGTATTGAACCTCTGTACTTTGTTGGAACATGTACTGTACTCTTACTGTATGTATATACTCATAGGGTCATGTTTTGCTCTCTTCTAATTGTTCATCACTCGCATACTTGTAACTTCCTTATTATTGAAATTCAGTAAAATTCAGTAAAATTCAGTAAAATTCATGAAATTGCCATTTTGCAGTAAATGAGTTGTCAACCTGTTTCTTTGGAGGATCTGCAATTTACTGTCAGTGGTTATTCTCTTAGTGGGTTTACTTCCCAACTGCAGTAGACCGATGCTGTCAGACCTCCTCCCAGTGACCTCTGGTTTGGGTGGCCCTACCAGGAGCTTATATATTCTTCAGTATAACTGTTCTGCTCATATCAGACACGTAGACCTCCTGACCAGGATAAGACTATAGTTTTCCTTTAGGTTCTTAAATTGAAGTTGCAGTTAGGAAAACACAGTAAAACAAGATAATTGCACTATTATGTGCAGACAGTCAGTTGAAGTACAGACTACACATTACATGTGAAGTCATAGCTTTTTGTGGACTCTTATATTGTTTCCAAATGTCCAGACCGCAGATAGTGTAATGCTCAACAATGATTAAAATCAAAATTTGCTTTAACTGATTGACTTGTATAACTAAATTATATCGCCTTCATGGAATACTAAGATTATCAGCCATGACACATGGACTTGTCACTAGCACAACACCACACTACTTGACAGGGCCCACACTTCGAAAATATCAAATGATATTTTCATTAAAATGCCATGGCCTCAATACTATGCTTCATGACTGTGGCAGATATTATACCTCCGTCAAACAAGACCCCTTGAATAGCACTGCTCTGAAAATGCCCCACAACAATGCTTGCAAAACATGCTGTTGAGGTGCGCTAGTGCAGGGTTGAAGCAATATGCCTCCTCATCACCTGTCCAAATGTTGACTGCTCTTCAGAGAGCAAAGCACATTTGAATGAGTCCTTACTTTTTTTTTCCTATTATTATTTTTTAGAATTGTAATTTTATTTCACTTTTTGTAGAATTTTAAAAAAAAATTTGCATTGTTTAACTGCCCTGTTGGGGGCCCCTTAATGAAATATCAGGGGTCTAAACAGACCCCTGATGTCTTACATTTAAGAACATAGATTAATCAGTCTCTTTCTCTGGAAAGTGAATGAATGGCAAGTACTCTGTGCTGAGTGGCTTCCTGTTCATTCACAAACTAAACACAGTTTACTATGCTTCAGGTATGATTGGACGCAGGAGTGATCGGTACTGATCACTCACTGTGTTCATTCAGGAAATTAAGGGGCCGGTAAATATGATGTGTTTATGGGCCCACCCCTCCCCCATTCTCTATCCTGAAACAATCCCCCTGTGTGTTCTTAGCTGCTGCTGGTGGGAGAGGAGGGAAGCCAGTAGCACTGCAGGAGGGGGCACACAGGGGGCCCAACAGCAGGTGAAAGGGGGTGCAAATCCAAGAACCAGTCCTACTGCAGCACAGCCAGAGGGAGAAAGATGAGTAGAAGCTGGCAGCGCTGCAGGGGGATCCACATAAGTAACAAATGTCAGCAATAAGGCAGTACAGCCAGCCCTGCTGCTTAATGAATGCACGGGCCCCCCTTTTTAACTGATGGGGCCTGGGTCTTATGCCACCAGCCTGACACACAAGACATTGAGGCTCAGAGGAAGTTTATGCACAACCTCTTGTAGCACATGTATTGCTATAAGAGTTGTGCACAATGGAAACATTTGTTTTGTTTAGTTTTGGGTTTTATTCATTAAGTAAATCATTTCAATTCATCATAATCATTGTGTTAGAATTATTCATTTTCAAAATGATTCGTTATATCTGGATTGTATATAGTTGTTGTTCCAAATCAATTTGTATTTTCGGAGGTTCTTTTATTCTTTTGTTTTTTAGGAATATTGCCAACACTGTTCTCATCCGAATTAAATGAATAAATCCAAATTAATACATATTAATTATGTCATTAAGTTGAAGTCATCATTTTCCTATTCCCAACTCAAGTTCAACCCCAATACAAAAATAATCTTATTAGAGTATTGGAATAAAAAAATGAATGCATCCAAATCAATTCGGATCATTATATTGTTACATTATTTCGGATGCTTCCAACAGTAACAAAAGGCCCAAAATATTGCATCATAATATCCAAATGAAACAAATGAATGCATTTGAATTTGTTGTTTTGTTAGAATTTATTTCAGATTAGTTTACATTTGTTACTATTGTGATTCGGAGAATCAGATACATCCAAATGTCTGAATCACACAAATTTTGTCAGAATTTCTATCTGTAACAAAACGAACCACACGTCTAATTGCTATATGTAAGAAACTTCTGATGAAACTACCCACAGAGGAGGCATAATACTGTATGCTTTATGCTAGCACAAAAAAATGGAGCCCACAGCTCTCTATTGTGAGTGTTCCCATATGTAAGTAGGTTTCTGATAAATGTTACAAGCAGAGGAGGCATGAGATGCTTTATGCAAGCACCAAAATGGAGCCCGCAACTCCCTACTGTGAGTAAAGTAACCCAGGTGGCATCCAGCTTTTATTCCCCATGGCCCACCACTGCACTGCCTATACCCACAACAGTTCCAGCAGAATTTATGTGTTATAATGTCATTAACAGCATGGCAAATCCATTTACACTTCTGAACAGCCAACGAATCTGGAGTAAATAGTGCATGTCTGGCATGTCTTCCTTCAAGGTGAACTTCCGCTGACTTGGATTCAGCGTTCTTGTCTTGAAACATCTTTATGTTTTGTAGGCTCAGCTCTTTGAAGTCTGCTAATGATCAGCTAAAAATCTAAAGGATCATTATGTTCCATAACTGTGCTCCAGTTATATTAGTGTAATGAATTTATATGCACCAGTCACCTAATATATGTCATCCCTCTGCCAAAAAGGATATATTAGTAGATGATCGGCTTAACTGCAGAATGAAAAGTGCTCATAGTTTACTGGATACTTTGTCCTTAGTCATATTCTTGCAACATACAAAGAGTCAATAAAGTGAAATGTTTCACAGGTAACTCCTCCTTAAATCCTATTTTGTATAGGATCATTTTAAACAGTTCTAACGTTATTTTGCTGTAGGATTTTGCTCTTCCTATCTTTTATCCACGTCATTGCCTATCCAGATATTTTGAAATATTATTGTTAAAAGCCTAGCCCTCCTAAAGTGGTTGTAAAACTCTGAAAAATGAACAAAACATTCCCTCTGTGTACTAACCTTAATCCAAAGCACCAAGTGTGGTTCCTATCTAATATCTCTTCCCCCTGCTATCTGGTGTTCTCCTGGCACCACAGAATAATGTGGGACCCCCCCCCCCCCTCAGCACACATCAGGTGATTGACAGCCTCAGCTATATACATTTCCCCATGATACTGTGTAGAAGGGGCTGTGTCCATTCTCTTCACTCAGGTCTCAGATTGCTCTCAGATCCATAATCTATGCTGTGCGTAACGTCACATCCATGCCCCCTACCTGCTATAGCGCCGAGATTCTGTTTAAAATGTGTGCTTTCGGAGGCTGTAAAAAATGGGGGCTGTAGATATGCAGGCACAGCTTCTATAGGAAGACTTGTTTCATCTCTGTGTACCACCTGAGGCTAGTCACTTCAGTTGCTATGCTTAAGAGTTTACAACCACCTTAAAGGGTATATTTATAAGTATATGTATGAACAGGGCCAATGCTAGACTATTTGCGCCCTAGGCAAGATCAGCAACTGGCACCCCCCCCCCCAGCATGTGTACGGAAGATGTACGGACTGATGCTCCGATCAGAGACTGCTGACCACCCCGGGTCCAGGGCTAATGTCATCATTTCCCGTCCTAGGGGGAGCCGACACTTCACAGCTACTTGGAATACTATAAAAATAAAAAATGCAGCGCTAATAGTCAATCAGAGGTAACTGATATATATAGCAATAGATAAGTGATGGTGCTAAAAATTGGTGAATAGATGATCTCTGGTGAAAAACTGCAAGAAATTCCAGTTCTGTAATGGTGCTCCCTGTGCATATGGTATAAATGCGCACTAACCAGAGGCGTATTAAAAATATGCGATGTATAAATATCGTGAAGATTCCCCCTCTCTCTGGTCAGGGTATGGGCTGGAACTTGAGATGGTGAAGATGAAACGCCCTAGTATGGTTGAAGATGGATCCGGAGTGCCAGATGTCCCCTTTAAGGGATAAGCGGGTGAAGATTCCTGGGTTACAGGCAGTTCCCCTCTCTGGGACTGGTAGATGGATCGCAGCAGGGCTCTGAAAATTTAAAGCTCTTTGTTCCGGTGATGCTGAGTCTGATCTGATGACATCACAGGTCTTTTTCGTCCCCTTCCTCTGGTGGTGGGAAGATCCCAAATGCTGCAGGGAGCGGTCATTCAACCAGGAAGGGGAGTAGAGATGACTCCTGGACCTGATTAGCCTTTCTCGGTGACCACACAGGAAGTGAGGGAAAATCTCCCCTATGCTGCAGAAAAGCATTTTAAACCTGATTTTGTTTCTTATCTATTCACCAATTTTTATCACCATCACATATCTATTGCTATAGATATCAGTTACCTCTGATTGACTATTAGTGCTGCATTTTTTATTTTTATGCTATTTTCACAAGGTTTTATCTGGTTTCCTTGAATGTTCAGCTGCTTATATATGAAGAGCGCTCCTTTTATTGCTATATTGTTACTTGGAATACTGTTTTTATATATATATATATATATATATATATGAATGTACAGTGAAGGAAATAAGTATTTGATCCCCTGCTGATTTTGAATGTTTGCCCACTCACAAAGAAATGATCAGTCTAAAAATCAAATGGTAGGTGTATTGTAACACAGAGACAAAATAGCAACAACAAATTCAAGAGAAATGCATGTCTAACAAATGATGCACTGATTTGTGTGTTCATGAGGGAAATATGTATTTGAGTAATTGCTGCTAATCTAATTTTGTTACCTGTATAAAAGACACCTGTCCACAGGAGCAATCAAACAATCAGATTCCAAACTCTCCACCATGGCAAAGACCAAAGAGCTGTCCAAGGATGTCAGGGACAAGATTGTAGACCTACACAAGGCTGGACTGGGCTACCAAAGTATCACCAAGCAGCTTGGTGAGAAGGTGAAAACAGTTGGTGCAATAATTCGCAAATGGAAGAAACCCAACACAACTGTCAGTCTCCCTAGGTCTGGTTCTCCATGCAAGATCTCACCTCGTGGAGTGTCAATGATCATGAGAACAGTGAGGAATCATCCCAGAAGTACACGTGAGGATCTTGTCAATGATCTCCAGGCAGCAGGGACCACAGTCACCAAGAAAACAATTGGTAACACACTACGCCTACAAGGATTGAAATCCTGCAGTGCCCGCAAGGTCCCTCTGCTCAAGAAAGCACATGTCCAGGCCCATCAGAAGTTTGCCACTGAGCATCTGAATGATGCGGAGAAGGACTGGTTGAAAGTGTTGTGGTGAGATGAGATCAAAATCAAGCTCTTTGGCATCAACTCAAATTGCTTGGAGGAGGACGAATGCTGCCTATGACCCCAAGAACACCATCCTGTCAAACATGGTGGTGGAAACATTCTGCTTTTGGGGTGTTTTTCTGCTAAGGGGACAGGACAACTGCACCGCATCAAAGGGACAATGGACATGGCAATGTACCATCAAATCTTGGTTGAGAACCTTCTTCCCTCAGCCAGGACATTGAAAATGGGTCGTGGATGGGTGTTCCAGCATGACAATCACCCAAAACACATGGTCAAGGCAACAAAGGAGTGGCTCAAGATGAAGCACATTAAGGTCCTGGAGTGGATTAGCCAGTCTCCAGACCTTAATCCAGTTGAAAATCTGTGGAGGGAGCTGAAAGTTTGAGTTGCCAAACGTCAGCCATCAAACCTTAATGACTTGGAGAGGATCTGCCAAGAGGAGTGGGCCAAAATCCCTCCTGAAATGTGTGCAAACCTGGTGGCCAACTACAGGAAATGTCTGACCTCTGTGATTGCCAACAAGGGATTTGCCACCAAGTACTAAGTCATGTTTTGTGAAGGGGATCAAATACTTATGTATTAAATGGTTATGTGTGTGGACATGCTGTGAGACAATTGTGCAGAGTAAATATACAACAATTCCCGCATCGTCCCAGTGTATGAGGAGAGGGGGACTCTGCAGAGAAAGTGAGAATTCATACAAGAGTTCTATAGGCCACACAGAGAGAGTGCCAGCCTGTGCTGTGCCTGCACTGGCCCTGTGTATGAAATAAAGGGGAATTTTTTAAAATTGCTCTGATTTAAAATGAAATAGTTTCAGGGTGTTAAAAGTAATTAATCTGCTTTACTTACAAAATAAGAATCCATTAACTGTTCAGAATTCTCCAGTCATGTTACCTACTCTGTCTTTTGGGGTGAGTATGCATCTAAAAATAATCTGGAAGATGGTAGGAAATCTATCAATGACTTTTTCTGATATTGTATCTGGCAACAAACCCTTGTCCCTCAATGGCCTTTGGGTTAAATTTCAGCTTACTCCATCATAGACATTTGTTCACCTACTGTAAATATATGCAATGATATACAGGTACTTCTTAGACCTGACTGACCACCCAACTTTTTAAGATTTATTCAGGAAAGACTCTGTCTCTGAAAGATTGATAGCTCTTACATTTTCACTTCTCCCAGACCAAAGAAGATGTCTTTTTTCACATGGCTTTCTGCGAGACAGATTTGGGAATGGCAATCTAAAAGCCCCAAAGTAATTTATTAAAGGAAAGCTGATTATTAAATTATATGTAACAGTTATATGACTCCAGTTATGTTCTAAAAAAAAATCTGTTTCCCTCTCAAGTGGGGGAAGGGGAAACATTTACCGTTGCTGGTGGACATGCTCAGCAGCTCTTGAATTTTGGAGCATGGTCTTAAATATAAGGTGTTTGATGCCAGTATCCCTATGGACCCCAATGTCTTTTTATCGAGCTTATCCTCTACTTGAATATGGCATAAAGTTATGAAGGCATATTTTGTTAGCAGCAAGTATTCTGTTGGTTTCTAAAGGAAAGCAATGGAAATATAACTAAAGGCAAAACCTTTTTATTTAAATTTTGGAAAGAGTGGAGAGGAATTAAAACACCTATTAGGTTGTTTTGCAATCTGTGCCCCCATTAGGGAGATTCGCTCGCTATTTGTCCAGTTTACCATTATTATCGAAAGTGAAAGTAAAGAAAACCCCACATTTTGGGTTGTCCCAAGAAAAACATTAAAGGGGAAATCTTCCAATGGACACACTAGTTCTGGTGACCTGGGTATCCCCAAGTAGTTATCTTAATTTGCTGGGATTATCTCCAGGGGCGGACTGACAACTCATGGGGCCCCCGGGCAATAGGGGATCATGGGGCCCCTGTGTCCTTGCCCAAACTCAAAAAAGCCTATGAAAAAGGTACCAGGGGCATCTCATGGGGCCCCCTACTGACCCAGGGCCCTCGGGCAGTGCCCGAGTTTCCAAATGGTCAGTCCGCCCCTGATTATCTCTCACTTCCTGTTTTGGCTGTGGGACAGGAAGTGAAGGTAAATCTCCCCAATGGAACAAAGATGGAAAAAATAAAGCAACAGGTGTTTTAACCCCCCCTTACTCTATCCAAAATGAAAAAAAAAAGTTTTGCCTATAGTTCTACCTTTACTTTCCCTTGTATACCCAAATAAAGTGACTGCAATTTTTTAAGCTGTATGCTGTAAAGAAGTTAGACTATACTAAAGAATACCTTCTCTGGTAGGTGGTGAGTCCTGTCTTCACTCTCTTGAAGAGCTACAGGGCCCAAATAACCTTATTCTTAATGTGCTGGATTCCTTTTTCCCTTCTGTCCATTGTGGTCCCATGTTTCAACCCCTACATCATTACAGGACACTGCAGCATACAGAGAACCAGCCATCCAACACACCTGTGTCTGTGATCGCTGTTACTTCTAAAGAGAGCAAGGGTTCTGTTGGCATCTAAAGGAAAGCAGTTAGTTTTCCCTTATAAACTCAATTAAAGTGACTGTATTTTTTAAAGATACATGTTACAAAGAAGATCAAGAATACCTAACTCCCTGGTGGATGGTGAGTCCTGTCTTTATTTTCTTGAAGAACTATAGCATTTCAAGAATCTTTTGCATCCAACTCGCTTCTTGGTGTGTTAGATGTCTTTTTCACATGCTGTGGTCCCATCCTTCAACCTCCTACGTCACAACAGGACTCAGTAGTGAGGACTATGAAACCAGCTTGCTGGGAACTGGACATCCAACACACCAGGAAGAGTGTCTGTCTTTGGTTGCTGTTACTCCAAAAGAAAGCAAAGACAGGACTCAACACCTGCCAGAGAGGTAAGTATTCTTTTATGTTTCTTTTCAAAGAAATGTTTCTTTCCAAACAATCCTGCACATTTCTGACTTCCTTATCTGATTGGTCATCTGTGTATTTATATTCACTTTCTTCTGTTTATTTTTAATGTTTAGTATTTTATATTTTGAAAAGCATGGCATTGTGCAAGATGGTTTGCACAATAAACTGCAAAAATAAAAATATCATATATTGAAATTATCTTTAGCGCAGTTAATAAAACATAGTAGCTATCTGGAATAGTGTTTCCTACAAAGTCAACTGACCTGAGTAAACCCGAGAAAACAATTTACTTATCTGTAATCACCATAATGGATGGAGTGTTACTCCGCAGTGCTTGAAGGAGATGTACCTCATCAGTATAGCGCTCATCCTCCGAAATGCTCGATTCTCTTTTATTTATGTATTATTAACTGAAGTATTGCCAGTTGTTACACTGATTTCATCTGACTTTAAAACTAGCAGTCCCTGCCATTGAGTAATGCAGTTATCTCTCACTTCAGCTCAACTAGCGTAGCATTTTTCTACACAGGAACTAATGACATAAATTGTGTTCATTAAAAACATATTTTATATAACAGTTTAAAGGGTAAGACTATCAATTTCAATGGGTTCCTAAAGGTGAACTCCAAGCATGGATTAAAACTGGAATTGTAATTCTAAACACTTTTTTTCTTGATTAAAATTGGTTTCCCTTGGTTCTTTGCCATTCACTGTTTAAAAATGCTGCTGTGAGGGAGTGCAGAAATGGCTGCCACAATGCAACAAATTACTTGCAAATTACAACTCTCCCCTATTCAAAACAACAGACCCATAATCTGGGAAATAATGGGTGTAGTAAATAGAATATAAAAATAGATAGAGTTCAGCCATACCTGGAACATAGCTGAAAAACCCATCACTCAGAGAAGTGCTGTAAATCAAACTTTGACTGTATTGCTGAGTAGATATAGAACAAATATGGAAACTGAGGCACCACACCACTGCCAAGAGGTCTAGACACAATTTTATTCCAATAGAAGTTGGGGGGCCATCCAAAAAGTATCCAGCGCATTTGAAGGGTCCAAGAACATCCCATTCACCAGAGCTTGATTACAACAATGTGAATAGACTAAACGTGAACTGGACCTTTAATGTTATTTCTTCCAGTGTGTTTGCAAGCACCGGCCTTGTCAGCAGGTGGTTTGGGCTTCCAGGAATTGACTCTGGAATAAAGTTGTATCTGGACCTTTTAGCAATGGTGTGACACTTCAATTTCCATTTTTATTACTTTACACTAAAAGCCAAGGAGACCATGGAAATCCTCTTGGATGTACAAATCTGCCTTCCTGGTAACCAGGTCATTAACATCAACATCAATACTTTAAGATAGCAATACCAGTGAGATACCCCATGGGTCCAGTGCTATTTTTCCAATTGTCTCATCTGAAGATTGGAATGTTGCTTGACTGTCACGTAGTTCTAAGCCTCCAGAGGGTGTGTCAGTTCCTGAACTGGGAAGACCAGAGGCCAAGTAAAGTCATTCAGTTAGACCAGCCTTTAAGTGTTACTAAACCCACAACAGTAAAATCAGTCTGTATATGCAGTAAAGCATGCTTGTTATACTCACTGTGGAACCTCAGGGGTTAATCCTCTGCATTGTGTAAAAAGGCTGTTTGATCCTTTCTTCTCTGCCCCTCCTCTTGTTGAAATAACCACCTGATACAGACTGAATCCATGGTAACATACACATGCTCAGTTTGGTGTGTAGTTCTAGAAAGGTTTTTTTTTTTTTCTTTGGAGAGTGCATGTGATCAGTACAGGGCCAACCAGCACTGTCCAGACAGAGGGTCAGGGGGTTTCACATCCTCCTAGAGCAGCAAGAAAACTCCTCCTACAAGCTTTAACCAGTGCTCTGCTGAAGTCACAAGACTTCTCTAACTGCTGATGAGAAAAGGTATTTTTTTTTTTTTATATTTAAATATTTATTAAATTTTTCATATTAATACAAATACCCAAAAAGGGAACCGATTCACATATAAATAGACATTTATAACATTTCTACATTTCCCCTTCTAAAAAACTCTTTTCTTTCCCATCCCCCCCCAGCCCTTCCCACCCCTCCTCCCCCCTCCTCCCCCTCTGCAGACTCTAACCCGTTCTAATCTCTCGAGGCTTATTAATTTTTAGCTAACATCCTAGTTCATAATTTCCTATATTTCTCTTTCAATCCTGCTTTTTCCCACTTTTCCCATCTCATATAATAAACTCCCATGCTATCTTCCTGCATATGGTATGATCTTTCCATTCTACCTATCTGGTTTACTCTATTAATCCAGTCTTCCTCCTTCGGTACCTCAGTTTTCTGCCAAAACTTGGGTATCAACCCTTTCGCCGCATTTAAGAAGTACCAAACGCCTGAGTTTTTGTATTTATTTACAGATATCTCCACATTATGTAGGAGGCACGTCGTTGGGTCTAACCCTATGTCAATTTCAGTTATTTCTTCAATCAGTTTGACTATTACCTTCCAAAAAGCCTGGATTTTCGGACATTCCCACCATATGTGAAACACCGTGCCTATCTCTCCACATCCTCCCCAACACACTTTTGAATTTTCCCCATTCATCTTGTGCTCAACACTCGGTGTAATGTGCCATCGTGTCACACACTTATAATTAATCTCAATCTCTCTCATACTAACATTCTCGTGTATTAATCTAAACATCTTTCTCTGTTTGTCCTCGTCAAACCCAACTTCCATATCTCTTTCCCATTTTGTTATAAAACTTAACTTTGTGTTTGTGTCTAGTTCTGTGAGTATTCTATAGGTTTTTGAAATACCGTGCTTCCCATCCCTTTGTGTTTCTAACAGCCTTTCAAACATATTCCACTCCTGTTTTGATCTCAGGGGTTTCGGGAGATTTCCAATAAAACATTTCAGTTGATGATATTTCCACTCATCTATTCTAATAAAGATATCTCCCTTCTTCTCTATTAATTCTTTAAGTGATCTCAATTCCCCCTCCACCAGAACATCTCTCAGTTGGGTATCCTCCTTTCTAAACCATCTCCCTGATATCTTATCCTTTCCCGGGGGAAAGTACTCAGTGTTTGTGAGGGGCATTAGTATAGAATTAAATTCCCATTTCATGTTTTTGTGCAAATTGTCCCATACCCTTAAAACATTTAAAGTGTAAATACTTGTGCTTTCTTTAATTCCTCTAAACTGTGCTGGAACCCATATCATCTGACTCAATCTAATTCCACTAAGATCATTTTCAATTGTTGCCCAACTTTTCCCCTTATGGTTAAATGTCCAGTCGTATATTCTTGCTAAAACCACTGCTTTATAATATCTTTTGACATCTGGTAGACCCAATCCCCCTTTCTCTTTAGTCCTACTCAATGTTTCATATGCTATTCTTGGTTTTTTATTCTTCCATATGTATCTTGTTAACATTTTTTTCATTATCTTAAAGAAGGCCTCTGGGATTTTAATTGGTACCATTTGAAATCTATACAATATTTTAGGCATAATTACCATTTTAACTAGGTTTATACGACCTATCCAGGATGGGTTTCCTCCTTCTAGTCTTTTTAAATCTTCCCTGATCTCGTTTATCAAAGAAATATAGTTTAATCTATACAAGTACTTAGATGAGGCAGTGAGTTTTATTCCTAGGTATTTTATCTCTTTTTCTCTCCATACAAAGGGGAATTCTTTTTGTAGTTTTTCTTTTTCATTCTTTGATATATTAATATTCAAGATCTCTGTTTTCGTTGGATTAATTTTTAGGTTTGATAGTTCACCGTACTCCTTCAGAATCTTCATTATACTTGGGAGAGTTATTCGGGGATTCCCCACATAGAACAATAAGTCGTCCGCAAAGGCCACCACTTTATGTTTTATAGTTTCTATCTGAATTCCCTTTACCGCTCCACTGTTCCTTATTATTGACAACAGAGGTTCGAGTGACAACACATATAGTAAAGGGGACAGTGGGCAACCCTGTCTTGTTCCATTAGACATTCCAATGGGTTCTGATCTCTCCCCATTTACCGTGATGATTGCAGTAGGCTCCCTATATAATTTACTTATCCACTCACGCATTCTATCACCTATACCCAGCACTTTTAAGTTGTCCATCATAAAGCCCCAGTCCACTCTATCAAATGCCTTCACTGCGTCAATTGACAAGAGCACCACCGGGGCTTTCCCTTTTCTACTTTTCTGAATAAGCATCAGGGTTCTCAAGCCATTATCTCTACCCTCTCTCCCAGGTACGAAGCCCACCTGATCTCCATGGATCCATTCAGACATTAGATCTTTCAACCTGTTTGCTAAAACCTTTGCATACAGTTTGGTATCTGTGTTCAATAATGAAATAGGTCTATAGCTGGAGCACTGAGATGGGTCTTTTCCCTTACTACGTGGGCCTGTAAAGATTCTCTCCTCACTTCCATCCCACCTCCCAGAGCATTCATATACTTTTCCAGCTTGGGTAACAACACTTCACTAAATTTCTTATAGTACTTAACTGTATAGCCATCCGGGCCTGGGCTTTTCCCCCCCCCTGTGCTTCTTAATGCTGTTTTAATTTCTTCCTGGGAAATTTCCACGTCCAAGGAGTTCAACTGAGCTTCACTTAGTTTTGGTAATCCCGCGTTTTTTAAATATATCAACTTTTTTTCGTTGATTCCCTCTTGAGCTTCTTTTAGAGGACCTTGGGGACTAATATTATATAGCTTTCTGTAATACTCCGTAAACACTTTAATAATCTCTTTAGTTGAGTGGGCCAACTCCCCCTTAGGACTTTTTATCTTTTCTATATACTGTAGTTCCTATTTTTCTTTTTATTCAAAGCTCTCATTAGATATTTTCCTGGTCTATCTCCCCATCTGTATCTCTCATTTAAAACCCTGTTGTATACTCTTCTCTTCTCCTCATCCATCAACCTCTCTAGCTCTTCTTTTTTATCCATTAACTTCTGTCTTGTATCTTTTGTTATTTTCTTTTTATGGATCTGCTCCAGGTCCAGTATTTCTTTTAGAAGCCCACTGACCCTCTCTCTTCTTTCTTTTTTCTTCCTTGCTCCTGCCGCAATCAAGATTCCTCTTATAAATACCTTGTGGCTTTCCCAGACTGTAGCTTTCGATACTTCCTCTGTTTCGTTCTCCTTAAAATATACCTTAATCTCTTTCTCGATTTTCTGCACTAAGTCCTCATCCAGAAGAAGAGCCTCATTTAACCTCCACCCTAATCCTCCAGTCCACCTTCTTCCCCATCCCATTTTCATTACAACCGGGGCATGATCCGAGAACGTTCTTGTCTCTATATCGATTTTAACCAGATGTTCTATAAATTGATGGTCTATTAAGATGTAATCTAATCTCGAGTATATCTCGTGTGCGTTAGAGAAGAAGGTATAGTCTCTGTCTTTCATATGCATTATTCTCCAGATGTCCACTAGTTGATATTCATGCATCACTTTTTTCAAAGCTCTCAGAGACCTACTCCCCTCTCTTTGCACAGAGGAGGTATTATCCTTTTGTGGGTCCATACAGAAATTTAAGTCTCCTGCAACTATCAAACGCCCTTTTTTAAACTCCATTAATTTTTTCAACAGACCCTTCATATACATCTCCGGGTTTTTATTAGGGCAGTATATATTGGCTAAAGTACACTCAATCCCCTGAAGTTTACCTTTTAAGAATAAAAATCTCCCCTCCGGATCGGTTCTTCTGTCCTCTAGCTCAAATCTCATATTCTTTGCCAAACTTATTGCAACCCCTTTTGCTCTTTTAATTGGAGAGTCTGCATAATACCATATTGGATAATATTTAGATTTCAATTTCACATTTGCCTCTATCTCAAAATGCGTCTCCTGTAAAAATACCACTGACGTTGCCCTATGATGTAACTCCTTAAACAACTTAAATCTCTTCCCCGGACAACTCAACCCGTTCACATTATAGGTTATAAACTGTATTTCTTCCATCCTTCCCAATTCGCTCCATCGCTCTTCCAAATTGCCTCTTCCTCTTTATCCCTTCTGTCCTGCAGAGTATTAACCCAATACCTCCACCCCTCCCTCCCTCCAACCCAACTCCCATCCCCCCCCTCCCCCCATCCCTCGATCTTTTTTTCCCCCCTACCCATATTTAGGCTTGAATACTGCCTATGAATCATTTGTGGATCTATTTCCACCACTGATTTGATGCTTTGGGCGTAAGCTCCACCCATGGCCGGCTAACCTCTCCTTCGACCTCCCCAGATCCCCTCTCTCTATCCACAGAATAATACAAGAATCTCTACTTCCCCCCTCACCCGAAGCTCCCAAGGGACCACCACTTCAACAAAGGTAGGGCCTGGGGGGTCAAGAGAGAAAAAAAAATAAAAAAAAATAAATAAATATTTTTCTTAATTTTCCCTCCCCTCTCTCCCCACCCCCGGGCCTCCTCTCCCCCGGACCCGCTGCCAGTCCTCTTTTCTTGTATCTTCTGTTTCCCTTCTTTCTTTTTCTTCTTCTTCCCACCCCACTATCGCCATTCTTTGCAGTTTCAGTCTGTCACAGAAATCCCTCAGTTCCTCCGGGTATCTCAAATATGCTGTTACGCCATTTTTCCAGCCAATTAAACAAGCTGGGGTACCCCATCTATACTGAACGTTCTGTTTTCTCATTTGTTCCAACAAGGGTCTCAGGGATCTCCTTCTCCATAGGGTCTCTGGTGTTAGGTCCGCATAAATTTGGATATTTAAGTCTCCATACTTAATTAATGATCTTCCTTTAATCTTCCTCCATATCTCATCTTTGACCCCAAATTTTTGGAACTGGACCACTGTATCTCTTGATCTTTCCTTCTCCGCAGCTTGATTAAACTTTCCTATTCTAAACACTCCATCCAATTTAATCCCGTCTGTTTCAGGTCTGTCTCTTATGGAGTTTAGAATTTTTACAACTAGGTCATATAGTGATTCCCCTTTTACTTGCTCTGGAATTCCTCGGACTCTAAGGTTGCATCTTCTTTCCTTATTTTCTTGAACTTCAATCCTGTAGAGCAATTTTTTCTGGGTATTCTCCAAGTAAGTTATTTTTTTCTCTAGATTATCTATGGTTTGGGCCTGGTTTTTAACTTTTTCCTCTGTTTCTTCCACTCTCGATAGCAAATGTCCTAGATCATTCCGCACAACTGTCATTTCTTGCTTTATCATTTTTTCCAAATTTTGAAACATTTCTATCATCTCCTTTTTATTTGGTGCTTGTAGTTCACTGTCTAATTCTTTTTTTTCCAGGCCCTCTGTTGTTAGGTGGCTGCAGCTACTATTCATACCCATTGATAATCTAGGACTGTTTCCCAGAGAAATGTCCATTTCCCCTTTTGCGCTTGCACCTTGGGCCCTTTCTGGCGTAATGTTTCCTTGCGACGTAAATTTTTTTATCGTACCTGTTTGAGACCCTTTGGGCCCTGTTCCCTTAGGACCTTTGTTCTTCATTTCCTCTAAATCTCTGATTTCTTCTCTTATTCTCAAGATAAAATTATATCAGTCCTTTAATTTGTACACCAGACCAAGCCTGCTGTTTTCCCTTATATTTTTACTCTCCTCGGACACCTGGAGCTCTTCTCATCTTCTCTTTCTTAGCCCAGGGAATCCTCCCCTCCTCTCCTTCACCCCTAGATTTCCCATATCACTTGGGGTTCCCCCATACGATAAGCCCCCAGCAGCTCTCACTCACCCTTCTTCTTCTCCAAGCAGTGGCTCCGAGCTTAAGGGATAGGGCTTTCACCGCAGCTCAGTCCAAGGGGGGATTCCTCTGGGTTTCACTCCTCTCCTCGTGTCCTTTGTCCAAGATCATCCCAAGAAAGAAGGGTAGCTCTCTTCACCCTATTGGGTCACTCAGACCCAGGGTCCTTTCCTCAAGAGTCCTCCACAGCCGGGCCCCCACTCCCAACAACTTCACTCCTCTTCCAATCCTGTAATGCAGGGGGGAGCCGGCGTGTCACTGCCGCTCTGACAGGGAACCGGCCGGCGTCTCTGCCTCCCAGTAATGCTTCCAGTCCTGTAATGCAGGGGGGAGCCGGCGTGTCACTGCCGCTCTGACAGGGAACCGGCCAGCGTCTCTGCCTCCCAGTAATGCTTTGCGGCGAGCGGCGAGCTCATTCCGCCCTGCTTCGATTCCCGGCAACCCGACAGCTGCACTGGAATCTCCGCAGCGTGTTCTCCTCCCGGAGGTCCGTGCCCGCTCTCCTCTCCCTTCACCGCACCAGTCTCTCCCCGCTTGGAGCCCTCCTCAGTCAGGTAGGGCTTCTCTTCATGAGGGTCTCGGGAGGGTCGGTTTGGAGGTTATCGGAGAGCACTCACATCTTGCTCTCCGTCGCCACCATGTTTAGGCTCCACCCAGCTGAGAGAAAAGGTATTTAGCAGTTTATATTTACTAAAAGAATTGTGTTTCCATGTTCTGTCAACTGTGGGAGACCAGATATAGTGAAGGCAGGGTCCTGGGTTTAGTAACACTTTAATCAAACTTTATACCACAGTAGAACCCTCTTTCCTCCATTATTCCCTGCTTAAGGAGCCCCTATCAACTCCTGGGTTTCACAGAATTCTGTGGTGTCACAGAATTCTAGTTGCTAAAGGCGAGGTTAGAGCTTAAGAAGGAAGGGAACCATCAGTAGTCCAAAACTTTTAGTGATCTCTCTAAAAATTAACAACACAAATAAAAGACTGTCCTACCCAATATTGCCAGTGTTGCACCACTGCACCCATGACATTTTTACTGAGCTCAGAATTCAGATTTAAATCTTTGGCATTGGATACCAGATTTCACAGCTATGCTACAGATTCTTGCTTCTCTTGCAGTCTCCATAATGAAAATCGTAATATAGGTTGAAAAAAGACGTGCCTGTAGAGGCAAAAAGAAAAAAAAGATAAACAAATTTATTGCTTTTCATTGTGCTGCATGCCGAAATTTTCTCTGGTTAAAGCTTGAAATGAAAAGGTGCATGCTGCAGTGAAAAGATATAATATAAACGATAAAGTATGAAATGTCGCAAAAAATATATTAAAGCGACCAATCACCAAATTAAAGGATGTGCCTGTAAGGCAAAATGTATATACCTGTCCTGCCACCCATGTTCCATTAAAGTGCAAGAGTTTTAAACAATCCTTACATCTACAAAAACCTCAGTTTATCCACAGTATTGTAAACAGTCATTTTAAGGATACTTTTTAAAAATTGGCCTTTAAAGGGAACCTAGGCTGTCATTACTGATCTGGAAATGTGCTAGTTGCCTGGCTGTCAGCATGAGTTTTGCAACATATTTTTTTAAGAATCTGAATAAAGTTCTACTAATTTGAATATAGACGGACAACTTTTCTGCAAGTTGTTGCAATGCACCATATTACTTGTTTATTATTATTTTGTTGGGTTGAGAAGCAGAAAAGCCATTCTTCGTAGCTGAAAGATGTTGATGCTTGATGTCCACCAGTGAAGATGATGTCACAGCAGTTATGCAATTTTTGTCAAAAGCCTAAAAACCCTTTCAAAAACCTTGCAGTATTTTTATGGAATGTTGATCTGTTAACTGACTGTGGCTTTTTTTTTGTCTGTTCTAACAGAAAGTAACCTACTTACTAAACTCTACCGAAAAGAAGAAACCATTCAAGTGGTGGGAAATGGTTGTATAAGCAGTCCCCGCTTTCCTAGCAGTTACCCACGAAACTTGCTCCTGACATGGATTCTGGACTCTGCAGAAAACACGAGGATACAACTCACATTCGATAGCCAGTTTGGATTAGAAGAACAAGAAAATGATGTTTGCCGGTGAGTGAACGTCCAATTTGGAAGCTTGGTATACCCACAGTTGACATTTCTGTGTAGCATGCTTGCTAGCTAGCTGAAATCAAATCTTGGCTTCATGGCATCCAGAAAAAACTCAAGGAGAACATACAAACTAGATGTCACTGGAGAGAATTGAACCCAGTGTCCAAGTGTTGCAAAGTTAATATGTTATGCATTCATTTGTAGTTTTTCATTAGTGCACTTTTTGCTGGTCTGCGGCAATCAAATGTTCGTCACGTTAAGTTGAATTGCTCTGCCAGGCTAAGCAATTAGTTAATGAGCTGGAAATGGGTCCTGTGGGCCAACTATTGTTTTATTCTCTCTTTGAAGAGCAAGCAGTTCCTCCTTCCAACAGTGCTCTTAAAGTGTGCTGGTCCCTCCACTCATCAGTGCTAACTCCAAGTTAGTGAGTGAATGGAGCAGTGAGTATGTTTTATAACAGGGGTCTCCAAACTGTGGCCCATAGGCCAGATCTGGCCCTCCACAAGATTTTATATGGCCCTCTGATGTAAGAGGGGAGTTGGATTCAGATTCTTATGTAAGGGGGACTCTGATGTAAAGTGAACTGTGATGGGGATTCTGATGTAAGGAGGGCTCTAATGGGCTCAAGTTTATTCAAAATTTCCTTGGTTTCTTTTACTAAAGTTTTTGTAATGCTCTTCTAAATTTTATCAATCCAATTATGAAAAAACTTAGCAAAATGTAATAATTTTAAATGTACTCTTTAATTTATAAAACTGATTTTTATGGCCCCAAAAAATTTGTAGAATATACAATGTGGCCCTTAAAAAGTTTGCAGGGTTTATGGGATAACCTTAAGCTGGCCATATGCCAGTAGATTTTCATATGAATTTTTAATCAATACCAATGATATGAGGAATGCCATTCAAAAGGACTTTAAAAAAAAGTTTGCTTTTAGCATTTGATTTTGGAGTGAATGGACTTGCCCGGACCGCATTCGCTGTTTGAAATGTGTTCTTCAAGAAAACAATTCCATCCTGCTCCTTTGAATCCAATAACAATTCGAAAATCAAAAGAACGTTCTTGGAATTAAATTTGTATTACAAAATTATTCTAGTGTATTGCCAGCTTTTTTACAGCGGTAGTAAACCGCAACTTAAAAAATAAAAAAAAATGTCTCCTGCAAGGTTATGTCATAAAATGCTAATATCAATCAGTCTTCCAGATTCGCAAGCTCTGGCCATCTGACTGGCCGAGCCGCAATGATGTCACTCTCGTGCATGCGTGTGGGAGTCCTGGGCCACGGCACAGTGCTCTGAAGGAACGGCATGAGTATGCACTGGCTCTCAAAAAGAGAGAATATCTCCTAAAGAGTTTACTACCACTTTAAAGGCTAAGTTCACTTTTTTAGGCAGAATTTCACTTTTCATAATAAATAGAATCCTTTTGTGATATAATTTATGGCTCTACAGTCCCAGTGTTCATATCTCTCACTCACCTCATCCACAAAGAGTCAAAAATGTCATGTTTCTGTCTTTCAGCTTGCATCACTTCCTGTAGGTTGCATCACAGAAAATGGTGTATATATAGTCTGGGTCACACCTCCCTCATTACTCTACCACCACTTCCTTCTTCCCTTAAGGTTAGCAGGCTCATGTTTGCCATGTGTGTTGTTGCACGACAAACCAAAAGGCCAGGTAAAGAAATGTACCATGCTGCACTCAAAAAAGAGTTCTGGAGCTTCTTTGGAGTGTTTGTCATGTGTCGGGCAGACCATTCGAGTGAATTGGCTGCCCTGTGCATGATCAGCAGAAAAGCTCCAACCCCCCCCCCCCCCAAAAAAGAAGAAAAAACACATACAGAGATGTGAATGAGATCTGAGAACTGAGTGTCTCTGTCCACTCTCTCCTATGTGCATGTATAAAAGTGGACAAATACTATACAATCTGATTGTACAATCTCTGTACAATTTCCTTTAGATTTACCAAAACTATGGAATAGGAGGAAACAGCTATATATCCATTCACTCTGTATCCAGTCAGGCAGGCCCTTGCACTACATCAGGTGTGTCCAACCTCCAGGCCGCTTGTGGCCCCAGAGAGTTTGTTATGCAGCCTGGGCCCATCTGGAGAGACGCTGGGGAAGCCAGGGAAATGGAGGAATGCTGGGAATGCTGTGCAAACATACTTGATGGTGAAGGGTGTGTGTTTTAATGAGGTCAGCGCAGAATATGTGTGCTAATGAGATCAGCTGGTAAACTCCTTCTGTCTTACTGGCTTCTCTATCCTAAATCTACATACCTGCAAGTAATGAAGATTTCTAAGAAATACTAGGGCTAAGGTAAGGCCTTCTTCTCAGAATCAAAGAAAGTTTTTTTTTTTTTTTCGCCACAGCAGTATATTAACCATTAGCCGCCCGGCCAATGGCCGTTTGGCGGCTTCAGAAGTGTCTCTCCGTTCCGGGTACATGCCATTTGGCGTGCTCCCGCACATGCGCCGTTTGTGCTAATGCAGAGCGGCGCAGCAGTGCGATCTGTCACCGGCCGTGCACCTCGGACACGGCCGATGACAGATCCGAGTACCGGCTCCCATTGCTGGTACCATGTGACCTGCTGTGACCAATCACAGCAGGTCACATGACAGTTGTATACAATGGATGGCTTCATTCATGATGCCATCCATTGTATACTAGTGCCTAGCTGTGAATGGTCACAGCTAATCACATGCACATGTCATGTGATTAGCTGTGACCAAATTACAGCTAAGCACAAAAAAAAAAAAAAAGCTGAATGAATCGATTTCATTCAGGTAAATGCTTGCTTATAGCAAAGTAATTCTTTGCTATAAGCAAATTGTGTAAAAAAAAAAAAAGAAATACTGATCACTTCCCCAAAGTAGTACAATGTTACTATGGTAACATTGTACTACTTTGGTCATAGTAAAATATGAAAAAAAAAATCTTAAAAAAAATAAAAAAAAATGTAATAAAAAATTAAATATAATAAAAAAAAATATATATATATATATATTTTTTTTTCATACTGTCACCAGTCAGTGTCCCTGTTCACCGCCATGCCAGTTATATGATGACGCTGTACTGCACTGGTGACAGTATGTAAAAAAAAAAATAGTGAAAATAATTTTTTTTATTTTTTCATTTTCCGAAAAATTATGACAAAAAAATACAACTTCAAAAAACTCGCCATGCCTCTTATGAAGTACGTCGTTTTACTCTGCAAAAAGGGGTCATTTGGGGATATCTGTACTATTCTGACATTCTTGGACCTCAAGAAATTAGATTGGCTGTCAGTACTTCAGGATTGATCAATTTTCAGATATATACCATAGTTTGTGAACTCTATAACTTTCCTACAAACTAAAAAATACATCCTAATTTGGGTTATTTTCACCAAAGACATGTAGTAGAATACATCTCGGCCTAAATTTATGAAGAACAATTATTTATTTGTAAACTTTTATAACAGAAACAAAGAAAAATGTGTTTTTTTTTCAAACTTTTTGGTCTTTTTTTGTTAATTTAGCAAAAAATAAAAACCCCAGCGGTGATTAAATACCACCAAAAGAAAGCTCTAGTTGTGTGAAGAAAATGATAAAATTTTAGTTTGGGTACAGTGTTGTATGACCGCGCAATTGTCATTCAAAGTGTGAGAGCGCTGAAACCTGAAAAATGGCCTGGGCAGGAAGGTGTAAAATTGCACGGTATTGAAGCGGTTAATGGTATATTGGTACGTAGGGGAGCTGGATTTTAGAAAAGAAAAAAACAGGTGAACTTGGCCTTTAAGCACTCTAATAATTCCAGTAGCCCCTTGATTAAATATGAGAGCGTTGGGTTGGTAACAGCTCTGGTCCTATAGACTCTTGGATGCCAAAACCTTTTTTTTTGTAACTTGGATAGAGTAAAGAGGGCTGGAATCTCTGTCGGTGTTCTTGTGAAGCAAATTAATCTTCTCTTTCTGTCCTGGGGATCATTGTCATCAGGGAGCAAGGGAAATCCAACATTTTGTGTTGTTACTAAAGGCACATCTTCCAATGGGCACACTTGTTTCATTGACAACAATCTAATGGGGGAAACAGTGCAAAAATAAAATACATATAAGGGAGATTTGTTGTTTTTTTTTTTACATGCGAAAGGTATTACATTTTTTTCTATCCAGTTCTGAGATTTACACAACTCTGCATAGCCAGCCTGGAGATCTGTCATTTCTCTGCTGCAGATTAATTAACACTTAGAGGTCTTGTATGTCCTCTAGCCTTTGACTGGACAGTGAGAGGAGAAGCAGCACAGTGATGAGCACATCTCTCTGTCACTCTGCTTACTCCTCCTACTTCTTCCTTTCCCAGTCTGAGATCTGCTGTACAAGAAATGCAAAAGGCTAATACCATGTCAAATTCAGGTGCTTACGTTTAAAAAAATAATTTTAATGCTGTAGTAATAAATACAAGGATATATTGTTTTTTATCTTTTATATATGCCTGGAGTTCAGTGATTCCGACTTTAAAAAGAAGAAAAAATAAAATCACGCCAAAACCAATATTCCCAGCTTTGTTTGAAATTGTATAAAAAGTCTTGTGCCCTGTTACAGATAGCTCTTCTGTTTTGAAAAACTATACATCTTTTGAATCCAATCTCCTGAGGATTTCCAAGCCTGAGCAGTTCATGTTCCTGCAACCATCATTAAACAATAACAAGCTTCTCTTGGGGCCTGTAACATCCTATCCAGTACGGCCAAACATAATTGTTTTTTTTTATATAGCTAAGGGTGTTTTGAGCCCCAGTTTATCTTCACTAAAATGTAGTTACTTTCCATAAAGGCCTGAATAGGACATGCCTATCATATATGTAAAAAATACCCATGCTCAATCACCAACATTTTTAGGACACTATGAAAAATGTTTGGTCATCATTATTATATATACAGTGTATAACTTTCTTAAACTGTATTTAGCAATACATGCATCTGAATGGTGAAAACTGAATAAACTTCAGAAGTTTTGTCAAATGTTAAGGCTTCATGCACGCTAGTGTTTTTTAAGTTCCTAGAAGCTGTTATCAGCATTTTTTTCTGCTCCTAGAAGTGTCCATTCACATTATTGTAGGCTAGTAGCATTGTTCAAGCTTAGGAGTTTTTCAAGTTTGGGAGCAGAAAAAAAATAGTTTTTGTAGTTTTTGGGAGCGTTTCCAGCAGAAAAAAACTCTAAACGCTGCTAAATGCTCCTAAAATGCTCCTAACATCTTTTTTTTTCTAGCTTTTTGTTCCTACATGTACTGTAAAAAAAAGGTTAATAAAATGGTACTGCTCCTAAACACTACTAAAATACTGCTGGAAAACTATTACCAGCTTTTTTATCCAGCGTTTTTTCCAGTGTTTTTTAGCTTAACCTCTTGCCACCTGGCCTATGGTCAATTGATGGCTGGACGAACATCTTGTCCCTCCGAGAGGGCGTCATATGATGTCCTTCCCGTGTTGCGTTTTGCAAGTGCCCGCAGGGCCACACTGTGGAGAGATCTGTCACCGACCATGTACCTTAGACACGGTCAATGACAGATCTGTGTACTGGCTCCATTGCCAGTACCATGTGATCTGCTTTGACCAATCACAGCAGGTCACATGACAGTTGTATACAATGGATGGCTTCCTTTCATGCCATACATTGTATATAAGCGAGTCTAGCTGTGAATGGTCACAGTGATCACATGCACAGACTGGGCCAATTACAGCCCATCTGTGTCATGTGATTAGACGTGGCCAATCACAGCTAATCACAACAAAAAAACCTGAATTAATCGATTTCATTCAGTTAAATGCTTGCTTATAGCAAAGAAATTCTTTGCTATAAGCAATAAAAATAAAAAAAAATACTGATCATTTCTCCAAAGTAGTACAATGTTACTATAATAACATTATACTACTGTGGTCATAGTGTAATAGGCAAAAAATTCTTAAAAAAAGAAAAAATTTAATAAATTGAAATTGAAAACAATTGCTAAAAAAATAATCTTTTTTTTTTTCCTACTGTCAACAGTCAGTGTCCCTGATCACCGCCACACCAGTTATATGCTGATGCTGTACTGCACTGGTAACAGTATGTGTAAAGAAATTGTGAAAATATTTTTTTTTTTAATTTCTGCATTTCCGAAAAATTATGACAAAAAGATTACAACTTCAAAAAACTCGCCATGCATCTTAGGAAATACATTGGACTGTCTACTTTGCAAAAAGGGGTCATTTGGGGGATATCTGTACTGTTCTGACATTTTTGGGCCTCAAGAAATTAGACTGGCCGTCAGTACTTCAGGATTTATAAATTTTCAGATATATCCCATAGTTTGTGAACTCTATATCTTTCCTACAGACTAAAATATAAATACTGATTTGGGTTATTTCCACCAAAGAAATGTAGCAGAATACATCTTGGCAGCACAAAAAGCCAATAAGCTGTTCTGTGGTGCAAGAAGCATGCTGAGAGGAGAGTGACAGAGACATCAGCTCATCAGTTTGCTGCTTCTACTTTCACTATCCATTCACAGGCCAGGGATAAGCCACAACTGTGCAAATTTCTACTTACCCATCACTATGACAGGCACCTCACTAGCTTCATAAGGTGGCTACACCGATACAATTTTGCTACCCCACTAGCCAATTAGAATATGTAAAAGTTGGGAGGGGCAAACAAGCTTCAACACTAAAATAATGTGCAGAAACGTTCGTTCTATAGTTCTCAGAGCGCAGAACATTGTAATTGGTAACAGCACAGGCAGAGAGGACAGGACATTATTAGCTTACAATAGTTCTGGAAGGATCAACAAGAATTTTTTAACGTATCAAAACTCTTTTTTATATATAATAGACTATATATATATATATATATATATATATACACACACACAGTAAGTCCCCGACTTACGAACATTCAAGTTGCAAACTTTCACAGATACGAACGGACCTCGTATTACGAGTATTCGTAGATGCGAACAAAGCACGGAAGTAGCTCACGTGTCTGCTGGACATTGTCACAGTTGTGCTGCTGTGTGCTTACTGAACGGTGCGATAGTTTACTGTACAGAGCCCAGGATGTCCGGAAGCAAGAGGAAAAGCAGTGGTGATGTGGAGGGGACTGCTAGGAGGCGCAAAGCAATAACCATGGAAACAAAAGTGAAAACAATTGAGAAATTGGACCGAGGCAAAAAGATGGTAGACATCGCTTGTTCTTATAACATGAATCGTTCAACCATTGGCACAATTCTAAAGAACAAGGCCAAGATCATGGAATATGGGAAGTCTGCTGTGCCTATGAAGTCAACAATAATATCCAAAAAGCATGGTAAAGTGATAGAGGAGATGAAGAAACTTCTCAGTAAGTAGATGCAGGATCAGGATCAGCGTCGAGTCCCACTCAGCTTAATGCTTATTCAAGAAAAAGCTAAAAGCCTGTTTGAAAACTTGAAGAAAAAACGGGGTGAATAGTGTGCATCTTTTACTGGCAGCCATGGATGGTTTAACAGATTTAAGGCTAGAGCCAACAATCACAATGTAAAAGTAAGTGGTGATGCTGCAAGAGCAGATACAATAGCTGTCCAAGAATTTCCAGCAACACTTAGAGAAATTATTGACGAAGGTGCTTATTTACCCCCACAGGTTTTTAATGTCGATGAGACAAGACTGTACTGGAAGAGGATTACAGAACGAAGTTACATCAGTAAAGAGGAAAAGGTGATGCCAGGCTTCAAAGCAGCAAAGGACAGACTTACTCTGTTGTTTGGTGGCAATGCCTCCGGTGATATGAAACTAAAACCTCTCTTAGTTTACCATTCAGAGAACCCAAGAGCCCTCAAAAACATAGCCAAGGGCTCTCTACCTGTTGTGTGGAAGAGTAACTCTAAAACCTGGTTTACACAGGCCATTTTCCAGGACTGGTTTTTCCATCACTTTATCCCAGAGATAGAGGAATATTGTTTGGAGAAAGATATCCCATTCAACATTTTTTTGCTGCTTGACAATGCACCAGGTCACCCCCAATTCATGGATGACTTTCCTCCCAACGTCAAAGTAGTGCATCTGCCAATGAATACTACAGCGCTCATCCAACCTATGGACCAAGGAGTTATTGCGACTTTCAAGAAATATTATTTACATCACACTTTTCGTCAGGCATTGAAGGCTATTGATGAAACAGGAACAACCTTGCAACCATTTTGAAAGGACTATAACATCTATAAGGTCATAAAAAACATCAACTTTGCTTGTCGTAAGGTTTCAGCCGTCACTATGAATGGAATTTGGAAGAACCTTTGCCTGCAATTTTTTCATGAAGTTCATGGACTTGAATCGATGGGTAAGGAGTCCAAAGAGGTTTTCAACAACTTAGTGACCCTTAGCACGAAGCTGGAGCTAGATCTGAAAGAGGACAACTTCATTGAACTCCTTGGTGTGCAACATGAAGAGCTTACTTAAGAGGACCTGATGGAATTAGAGGCCCAGTGCAAAGACAAAGAGAGCCAAGAGGAAGATGTAACTGAAGAACCAAAGAGATTCACAACAGAGGAAATGGCAAGGGGACTTTCTTTACTTGAAGAGGCACTGTTAGTTTTTGAGGCACAGGACCCCAACGTAGAACAATACACAAGCGTTGCAGCAGCCATTCAGAATGCCATCCAGTGCTACAGAGTCATCTATGATGAGAAAAAAAGAGCTACTACTCAGACATCACTGGATCATTTTTTTCAGAGGGTAGACAGAATTGAATCCATCAAATAACCTGTGTCATCAACATCAGGTGTGAGTGAAATTCCATCTTGCCTTCCATCTCCTACTGCTGATGATCCTTAGCCCCTTCACGCCTAAGGGTAAAACAAATCTAAATGCCTAAGCACAAATTTGCAACGTTGACATGTGTTAGTAAAACCATCCATATCATTACAACTACTTTGTACATCCAGGTGAAGTATACCTTGTTTTTTTCAGGACAAATTGGGCTTTCATTTGGTGGTAAATGGTAATGGATATCTCCTGATTTTTTTTTTTTTATTATCAAAGGAAAACTGGCCCAAAGTAGTAAAAAAAGAATATTTTTTTTTAAATTTAGCTGTGTGTTTCTTGTTGCTACCATAGCCTACCACCAAAGAACATCCCAAAATAAATTTTCCAGCTCTTGGCGATCGCAGCGATACCATATATGTGTATGTCATTTGTTGTTTGTACCTGTAGTACAGCCCAGAAACAATAGTGCACATTTTGGTTTTTTTTGTTTTTTTACCTAAAACACACTGACCACTGATCAAAAGCAGTGTGATTACAGTGAAGCACACACACAGAGCTTACAGTGAAACAGCACACAGTTAACCCTTCATCGTCCCTCATGTTAACCCCTTCTTGCCCAGTGCCCTTAGTACAGTGTCAGTGCCTTGTTTTAGCACTGATCACTGTATTGGTGTCACTGGGGATGTCAGTGACACCATGTCAGTTCCCCCCAGTGTCAGAGTGCCCACCGCAGTCCTGCTATAATTCGCTGATCATCGCCATTACTAGTAAAAATAGAAACAAAAATTACAGTATCTATACCGCCATTTGTAAACGATATAACTTTCACGTAAACATAATTAATTTACATGTATTGGGATTTTTTTTTTCAGCAAAGACATGTCGCAGAATACATTTTGGCATACATTTATGAGGAAATTTGCTTTTTTTTTATTTTTTTTTACTGGACATGTTTAATAACATTTAATAATGAACATGTTTTTCTCAAAATTGTTGGTCTTTTTTTTTATAGCGCAAAAAAAAAACCGCACAGGTGATCAAATACCAAAAAAAAGCTCAATTCATGGGGGAAAAGTATGTAAATTGCAGTTAGGTGCAGTGTTGCATGACCGCGCAATTGTCAGTTAAAATAACGCAGCACCATAACGCAAAAAATGGCCTGGTCAGGAGGGGGGGGGGGGTAAATCCTCAGGAGGGCTAAGTGGTTAAAGAAACTGTAAAAGTAAAATAGTTTACTTACAGTATTTTTGTGTGTGTTTTTTTTTTTATGCTCTACATTGTATATTTGTGCCAAAGGTGTATAAGACACACTTTGTCGGACTTACGAACGAATCTGATTTACGAATGTTCTCCCGGAACAGAACTCGTTTGTAATTCGGGGACTTGCTGTATATATTTATTATATATAACAGAGTTATATATATAACTTTTTTTTATATATAATTTGTTAGGGTTTACATACACTTTAAGGGGTTAAGTTAGATTACATTTAGATAAAATTAAACAAAAATATCAGCACACAAAACGTTTATTACAATGAGAAGTGACCCTTGTGCTGTTGCCTGTTCTCATAGTTGAAATCCAAAGTTGAAATCCTCTACTCCTCTCCCCTACATACCTCCACAGCAATAATAATAATCTTCTGGTCTTGAGGGGGTTAATATGAGCACTGGACTTGTCACAGGCAATGGAGTGCTGACTATGCCCTTCCTTTCTGCCCCCCTCCTCCATTCATAGTTCATTGTACTATACCTTCCATCAATGAAAGAAGGACAAGCATATGAATGAAAGGTCTGCCTCCTCCATCATGGATCCAAAGAGGACTTTGGATTTCAGCTATGACTGCCTGCACCCGTGTTAGGGACACTTCTCTTCAAATGTAAATACTGTCCCTTGTGCTGATTTTTGAAAAAAAAAAACAATTTTACCGAAACTTAGCCCCCATTCACATGGTCATAAAAAAAAACACCTTTACAACACTTTTTTAATTTATGGATCTAAATGCAGCTACAGTTTTTCAATAGGGACATTCATACAGGTGCTTAAAAATGTACTGCCTTCAGATCTGTAACACAAAATCCAAAAATCTGTGTCGGAGGACATATGTATGCACATATACCATTGAAAAAAAGAACAGGACAATTTTTATGTATTAAATAATGGATCTCTTTACTTATCAGGAACTTTGGTTAACTGCCTAAAGCCTAGTCTATATACAAAAAAATCACCAGCGCCAAAAAAAATTCCTAAATAAATGTTGCTGCTCATTAGTGTAAACACCAATAAAGTAATAATAAAAAAATAGCAAACAGCGCAAATAAATTATACAATAAATAATAAAAGAAAGAAAAAGTACAAAAAACATAATAAATAAAATGAAAAAAATTTAAAAAATATGTAGAATATTCCCACTCCAAATAATTATTAGGATGAGTACTGTGAGTAAAATAAAGTTGAAAAGTCCCTATCCAAAAGACCCTTGACCCGTGTTCACACCTTTTAGTGCTCAGATCACATACCACACTCACCAGATATTGGTGAAAAAAATGCCTTATTTTTGGGTTTTAAGGAATCCTAAACTCAATCAGTACAGCCTCCAATCACCAGGCTTAAATGGAACTCCCCCAATGCAGGTAAGAACCTCCAAACCGTAGTATAAACCAGCCTCCAACCTCCAGGATCAACAGAGATCACTCGCCATAAAGAGATGATTGGTACAGAGAAAAAATATATATAGTGTAATACTGCAAGACTTGGACAGGATAAAATGCAAATACCAAACCACTCACATTTTCAAAGAATATAATCAGCATTTATTGTTTTAAATGGAACCAGAACACCACATCACCAGGGTTTAAAGATCTCTCAGTCAGCAATAGATGACAGCACAAGAATCCAACCTTAAGTAAGATGGCCCCCGAGAGCCCTACACGCCGGCATATGCTCCACTCACCGGAAGTGATGTAGTACGTTAGACAGCAAAACAGGAAATGCGTCAACGCGTTTCGTCCCTCCTGCAGGGCGTTTTCACAGACTAAAGTGTGAAGTACTAAAGCCTAGTACACACTATGAGAAAATTGGACCACTGATTGTCCGATTTTCCATGTAAGTGCATATCATGATGTAGTCGGAATGGTACTGATTTGTAACAAAATTCTTGGCCGACAAAGGCAAAAGCAGGCAAATGTAGCTACATACTAGTGCAGTAGAGGAGGAAATGTTTTTTGCTTCTGATCATGTGCGTTTTTTTCTATTCAGTTATTTCTGTACAATTACTGTACACATTACCCGAAAGTCGGACTTTGTGTTCACATGCAATACAAATTTTCTAGCTTGCACCCTTGGTTTTTCTCATCCAAAAAGTCGGAATCACACTATACTAACAATCAGATAATCATTCCTTGTCTGGAAATTTTCATACAATTTTCTTATCATGTGTATGGGCTATTAATATTCAGTACATTTTTTTATGGCCGTTTGAATGAGGCCTTATGTTTTGTAGAGAAGTTAAATGTTAGTTAAGAGTTTGTTGGTGGTTAAATCATTGCTGGGTTTGTGTTACAAGTTAGATCAGGGTTTCTCAACCAGGATTTCATGGAACCATAGGGTTTCTTCAGAGGTTGCTAAGGGTTCCTTAAGCAATGAGCAATTACTGCCTCTCGGACATTCCTACTGACACCATTGACCTTTTTAACTATCTATAAGAGGATAATTCTTCCCAATGACCACAAGTGTAAGGAGCATTCTTCCCACTGACCATCACACTAATAAAGGTCTTGAAATTTCCACTCGCCTGCTTGCAATTCGCGAGTGGAAATAACATGGGGGCGAGGGCCAGATCGCTCAAACAGCCGATGGATATGGAGTGGTGTGCCGGCACCAGAAGTGGAATAAGCTTTCAGGCATTAAGGCACACACACACTACCCAAGGGCCCAGAGTCCTTAGGAGGTCCTATGACAGGCTCCTGAAAGGATGGGGAGGGCCGCAGGGTGGATTGTGCAAGCGTGCTCCGAGTCCGGTCCGGTGAGAGGAAAGAGAGACTAACAGATGCCAAGGAGGAGGACATTTCACAGACTGGTGAGAACTCAGCATGTAACAGTGGGAGGAAGGGGGAGAACTATCTGTGACCGGAGTGCTGAGAAACGGAGTGTGACAGGCTGAGAGAGCCAGAGGGAAGATGTGTGTGTCTGTGTATATGTGTGTAGGTGCGAGTGTGTGCTTGTCTGTGTGTGTATGTGTTTATGTGTGTGTGTGTGTGTCTGTGTGTATGTATGTGTATGTAAGTGTCTGTATGTATGTGTGTGTGTGTGTGTCTGTGTGTGTGTGTGTGTCTCTGTGTGTCTGTGTATGTATTTGTGTCTGTGTATGTATGTGTCTGTGTGTGATGGTGGTAGGGGCTCTGTATTCACTTTATGTAGTAGGGGGCCCTGTGTGTGTTCTCGGGGGGGGGGCTCATTGTACCATAATGGAGACCATGTGTTCTAAGAGGGGGGTTGTCTGCTCATTATAACCTCAAATTATGGGGGGATGGTGCCATAATTGTGAGTAGGAGAAATACCAATCACCCCCCTTTTTGCCCCTTTTCTCCCCTTTTTCTCTCACCCCCTTCTCTTTCTCACCCGCCTTTCTTTTTTTTGAAAAAGGGGTAGAGGACATGGCTATGGGGGGGGGGGGGTCATTTAATGAGGGAATTTATGAGGGCATGTTTAGGGGAGGGGTTAGGGGCGTGGCAGGGTAGCGAATGTGTGGAGCAACTGGTGGTGAGTAACTCATAAGGCCTGGCTAGTAGCTCAGGACTTGAAATTTTAAGCCCTGCGCTAATATATCTTGAGTTGTAGATATAGTCAATTTTAAAAGGGGTTTCCTGAGACCGGAACATTATTTCAAGGGTTCCTCTGTGTTGAAAAGGTTGAGAAAGGCTGGATTAGAGGCTATTCTCATTTTCTTTTTAATTTTGTTTTTGCTGATGAAGCGCAGTGCCAACAACAAGTGTGTCGGACTCCTAGCACTGTACTAACTTTCTAATACTCATTTTGCTGCTCTAAAGAACATTTTCTATAGATATACACAGAGAGCTCACTTCAGAATGTTAGCTAGTCTGCAAAAGTGAGCTTTGCATGTCACAATTATATACTGTAGGTAGTAGGTGAAGATCTCCCTTCTGGGGTCTTGGGGGTAAATATCCGATAGCGGATTGAACAATGCTTTACCATCCAACATGCAGCTGGGTTTTAAAGTTAAAGGTTGGATTATTTGGGACTATGTTTTGCAAACCATATGCAGCCCAGCACTTGGAGCGTTAGAGGATATTACTCAGCCCAATTAAAATGTGAGAACTCCAACCTCACACTACACTTCTTCAGCTCATAAATCAATTTAATTGGCCATTTCTTTTGTAGCAATGCAGATTATACTCTAGCATGTGGAATGGCGCTGTAAAAAATATGATCACATATTGTACGTTTTACTTGCTACTATTTCTGTTCTTCAGAGAAACGTTTTATTATGGCCCTTTGAGGTATCTGGAATCTGGACAAAATTCTTCAAGGAATTGTGTATGTAATGAATGAAAAGTCTAACAAAAAAGGAAAAATGCAAGTACAAAGTTGCTAAAAATATGTCTAAAGCCAAAACATTTTATTTTTTTAATTTTCTTTACCAAAGATTTTATTAAGCATATTAAAAGAAACAGGCAAACCATGACAAATCGTATAATACAAAACAACAACAAACAGTAAAGGACAGGGAAACATCACACAACAAACACAGAGATACTCATACAAGACCCACGCTGGGGTCCAGATAACACTATGGAAGGCAAAGTGCCACATGGCCTGCAACCACTTTCAGAAATATAAAGGCTATATATAAGAAGGCAGCAAAAATAAAATACACAGAGAGCAATGTCCTCATGAGGCAATGTTGTCCCTGAGAGTCATAGACCTGAGAGATGACAATAATAAATGATAGACAACCAGTCTAGTGTAAACAAACCATACGAAAGAGGAGAGAAAGAAAAAAAAAAGAGAATCATGTAGATCCAGAGAGGGCCAAGGGGTAAAAAAAAAAACACATACCCCCCCAATCTATAGAAAACAGGAAAACAGAAGGAAGAAAAAGAGCAGAGAGGAAAGTGTCACGCCAGCAAAGAAGAAATAAGAGTTTGCCTGGGGGGGATAGCCGGGAGACACAATCTCCACATAAGGGGGATGGAGAGGAAAAACCAAACACATCACAGATTATTAAAATTTCGTGCTAAAATGAGAAACTGGCTGGTAATCCACCCACGGTTGCCAAACAGAGACAAACGTATCATGTTTATTCTGCAACACCACCAAAATTTTTAGTTGACAAAGAAACCTTGGATTCTGGTCCTGACCTCGTCAAATTGTAGAGTAGGGGATTTCCAAGAACCGGCAATAGTCTGCTCTATAGCCATAAAAAAAAATTGACCAATGTGCGGGGTCTACGAGGTAGGCCACGAAGTGGCTTAAAAAGTAAGGATGTAACTGAGTAACTAAGATTATAAACTCTAGTCCACAAGCGGCGGGACACTGGACAGGTCCACCAAATGTTGAGCATCGTACCATCTAGAGAGCAGCCTCAAAAACACTGAGAGATATAATCCGGTATAAATTTAGCTAATCGAAAGGGGGTAAAATACCATCTTGAAATCACTTTATAGGAGTACTCTAATGCCGGTATATTGCGAGAGCAGTGGAAAACCCCTTGCCACATAGACCCCAATCCTCAGCAGAAATTTCCGTCTGAAGCTCCACATTCCATTGCGCACAGTAAGCAGGTAAGGGTTCAGCCATATGATTCCGGATTAATAGATAAATTTGAGATAGGGCACAATGAGTGGAAGCCTATGTCTTACAAAGTGATTCAAAACCCGAAAAGGTGCGTGGGGAGTCCCATCTACAAATCAATGGTACAACAAAATAACGTAATTGCAAATAACAAAATAACTCCGAGGGAGGAATAAAATGACTCTCTCGAAGCTGCGCAAACGTACGCTTACCGCGACCCTCAATTAACAAGGGAACCATCGTAAAACCATGAGTTATCCACCAATGAAAGGCCATCTTGTCAGAGTCCCCTGGGGGGAAAAGCGGACAGTCGAATAATTGTAAAAGAGGTAAATGTGGAGAAAGTAGACCCGCCGAGTACTTACATGAGTCCCAGATTTTTAAAGAATGAGTCAAGACAGGATTGAACAATTTAGGCCGCAAGGACGGAGGAAGGCAAGGCTGAGGGCAGAAAGGGGATGTGTGTCCAAAGTATTTATCAGTGTCCACAAGGGTAAGTCCTTTAGAGAAAAAAGCTGAATGAGGGGAGTAACTTGGACCGCAATATAGTAATGATGAACGTTCGGAAGACCAAGACCACCCCGAATACGTGGCCGGAAAATGAACTGCTTACACAAAGCAGGACATCCTGAAGCCCATACAAACCGTAAAATTTGGCGCCGTAGGATAAGGAATATTTGGGGTGGAATCCGAACAGGGAGCACCCGGAAGGGATAAAGTAGCTCAGGAAGATAAGTCATTTTAATCGCTTGGGCCCTACCAAACCAGGATAAGGATATGGACTGCCAAGAAGAGAGCAACTGGGTTAGCTGAGAAAGTAGAGGAGGAATATTCACCTGGTACAACAAATCATAAGAAGGTGTAAGTTTAACTCCCAAATAAGGAAGAGAGGAGGTCCATTGAAACGGAAATTGAGATTGAAGGTGTGTCAGAAGTGGTTGGGGGAGGAAAACGTTCATAGCCACTGACTTAGTAGGATTTACATGTAATCCCGAGAGATGAGCGAAATCAGTTAGAAGCGACAAGAGATTGGGGAGAGAAATAAGTGGAGATGAAAGAGTCATCAGAATAATGTCCGCAAAAAGGGCAATCTTATGATGCAATCCCGCCAACTCGAGACCAGAAATATCCGGGTGAAGTCAAATGCGAACAGCAAGGGGTTCAAGGGCCATGATAAAAATAAGAGGAGACAGGGGACAACCCTGACACATACCACCCTTAATTGGAAACCGAGAGGATTCAACCCCATGATAACGGACTGTAGCAGACGGGATACTATAAAGTCTATAAATCCACTAAAGAAAGTCATCTTCCACACCCCACCTCTGCAAGGCCTTCTGTAAATAAGTCCAGAAAAGAGTATCAAAGGCTTTAGTCATATCCAAAGACAGAAACATAAGGTCACGGGACCGCATTCGAGCGAAATGACTAATTAAAATAGAGCGTTGAATACTATCGGCTGCCTGGCGCCGAGGCACGAAACCCACTTGATCCTTATCAATTAAGGTAGGGATTAACACATTCAATCGGTTGGCCAAAGTCTTAGTCAGAATTTTCGCGTCCACATTCAACAAAGAAATAGGGTGATAATTCGACCAAGATTGTTGATCTTTCCCTGGTTTAGGAATCATCACGATATTGGCCTTTAGCATTTCTGAAGTCAGCTGACCATCCTGCTTGAGCTGATTGAATACCTGGGCCAAAACAGGAATAACAACATCGCTAAATTGTTTATAGAAGAGAGCCTTAAAACTGTCTGAGCCAGCAAGCTTATGCACCTTCAAAGATTGAATTGTTTGATGAAGCTCATCTTGTGTACTATCAGCGCCCAACATGTCCCTTTTGATCGTCTGTTATGAGGTAAAGGAGTCTCCCAAAGGAACGTGTCAATGACATAAGTTGGGGCATCCCCAAGGCAGCATAAAGTTTCGAAAGATGATGAGAGAACTCATCCACTACATGCCTGGGATTAGAGGTTCTCAAACACTTCCTAGTTTTCAGAGTATAGTGATGTTGTTGAGGAGCAAACGATCTTAACTTATTAGCTAACATAGTCCCTATTTTGTTTCCATTTGCATAAAACTTCTGATGAGACCATCGCAGATGACGTTCAGCCTCGTCAGTCAGACAAAGATTGAGATCTGTGCGAAGGTGATCTACCTTCTGTCGGAGCTCAGCCGTTGAAGACCTCTGAAACAGCACCGTAACCCTTTCAAGCTCACGTTCCAAATTCTGCCGATGTTGGTCCCATTCCTTACGTCGCCTGGAAGCCTACTGTATAATATGGCCCCTAATAACTGCTTTATACGCTTTCCAAAGAGTAACAGACGAAGAGACCATACCAAAATTATTCCAAAAGTAATCCAAGAAGTGGATCCGAACATCCTCAACTACAGAGGAAAGAGAGGAGGGAATCATTAAGCTACCAGGAGGGAACTCGTGGACACTGAAAGGGAACTGAACAGTGGGATCATGCTCAGACCAAGGAACCGTAGGAATCCTCAAGGAGAGTAAATGTGGAAGAAAAGAAGGAGCCACAAAAACGTGATCAATACAAGAATGGCTAGAATGAGGGTTGGAGAAAAAGGTATAATCCCTAAAAGTGGGATGTAATTCCTGCCAGGCATCAACCAGATTATGGGAACAGAGAATATGTCCAAACGCCACAGAGAGCGGAGAGGAGGCCGCTGAACTCGCAGGAAATTTATCTAGTTTAGGATTAAGGACTAAATTGGAATCACCTGACGGCATAAGATGGCCTTTCTGATGAGTATGAAGAACTGACAAAAGATGCGCAAAAAAGCAAGTTTGTCTCTGGTTAGGGGCATAATATGTACAGATTGTAACCTCCACATCCTGCAGGATCCTTACAACTAACTAAGAAATAACGGCCTTGGGGATCTGCAAATTCTTTGTGCTCTTGGAAAGGCAAAGAGTTGCGAATTGCCAAAAGAACCCCCCTCTTAGCAGGGGCCGAGGTGAAAAAGACCTGGCCATAATGACCATCTAAAAAACACGGATTATAAGAGGAGGTCAGGTGAGTCTCCTGCACACAAGCTATATCGATTTTGGAGGAGCAAAGATACTTAACTTTAGTCTATTACTGTGGTGAGTTCAAACCTTGAACATTAAGTGACAACCAAGTGAGAGTCATGACAACAGACAAAATTCACTCGACCATGGGGGCGCCCCAAAAATGCACCCCCCCCAACAAAGGTGAACAGAAAAAAGAGAAAAAAAGAAAGTTAGGAAAATTGTTACCACCAAGACGGAGGGAACCAGAGAAGAAGAGAGAGAACTCCGTACACTAATGGGAGTGCCATAAAAAAAACAGGAAATACCCAAAGAATGCCACAAAGAGCAAGAGCGATGCACCATGTGCATCTAATGGAACCCACAGGTTGCAAAAAACCATACCCCACATCAGGGAATAAAAGAGGGTGACATGTAGCACCCCAGATACACCCCCCCCCCGTGCATATCAAACCATATATAGAACCCTCAAAGGAAGAGGAAGACAGTCACATACATGGAAACCAGGAACATGAGGTGGAAACAGACACAATAACATAGTAAGAGTTGCAACATCTTGTCAAGGGGAGACATAAAGTGAACAGGGGGTCAAACAATAGCGCCAAGTTACAAACACATATAGCACATATCCCAGCAATAAGCGTGAGGAGTCATCCGTTCCCAGGAGCTGGCTTCTCGTAACAACAGAGACAGAGAACTAACTATGATTCTAGGCTCAGACCGCAGGCCCGCCGTCCCATCCTAGGAAGCACATCATCGGGGGGGCCAAAAGTCAACTGACGCATACCCAATTGGGCTCATTGCGACCATCAACTTAAAGGCTCCCCAAACAAATAAACCAATATAGTATCACCCAAACCAACCCAACTGAGGGCTGTGACCTGGAAAAAAAAACACACAGAAAAACAAACCTCAACAAACCACCACTCCGTCCCCCACTCAGCCAGCAAGTACATAAAATCAAAGGGGAAGGTCCACCCAGCTGCCAAAGTTTCAAAAAGCCTTTTTTTCAGTGGCCTCCACTGGGACAGCAAAAAGAGAAACAAACCAACAACAAAAGAGCATGCAGGTCAACCCGTTCTAACCGTTTAGAAGTTCTGAGAGTGAAGCCTGGAGATTGCTTGGGAACTTCTGTCAGCTTCTCGATTGGAAGATTTTCTCGGGCTGCGAAGTAATCGAGGTAGATGTGCTGATGAGTTCGTTGAAGAAGTCTGCAAAGTAGAGGTGAGATCTAGTAGATTAAGCTCTGACAAACAGAGTTTAAGAGCAGATGGATTAACGGCATCATATTGAGACCCCTTATACATAAAGGACAGTCTGAAGGGGAACCCCCAGTGATAATGAATATGATTGTCCTGAAGGTTTGGAGATATGGCTTCATAGATCTCCTCTTCAAGATAGTAGTTTGGGAGAGGTCAGAATAAATCCGGGAGGAGTGACTCTGAAACAAAAGGGTTTTCATTCCTAGCTAGCTATTTGCATCACCTGTTCCTTAGTTTTATAATAATGGAATTTCAAAATGCTGTCCCTAGGTGGGTCTGCAGGTGGTCTGCGACCTACGGCCCTATGTATCCTATCTATCTCCAAACGATCCACCGGAACATCAGGGATTATCTCTTGTAATAGGGATAATACAGAGCCATGGAGATCTGTAATAGTCTCAGGTAGGCCCCTAATACGAATATTTCTCGAATCTTACCAAACAGAACCGAATCTTGATCCATGTGGGATGGCTGCAGGGCAGATGGAAACTGTGAAGAGCTGTCAACTGTATCCTCCAGGTCTCCTAGGGACTGCCTCGTGGTCTCATCTGCAGGAGGGGCCGACGCCATCTTGGAAGGGATCCGGCGCTGTGGCTTAGGATCAGCCTGCTGATTAGACCAGACCCGATCTGGAGGAGCCATGGCCACCAATCGCACCCCCACCCCTTCCGATACCTGCAGAGACCAGCGCAGACTTGATGGGCTCTTTCTAGCCGGAGGGAGAGGAGGTGAAGTGTCCAGGGTGAGCGGACCTGGATCATATCGTGGCCATCTTGGTCCGCTCTTTGCATGTGCCCCCTTATTTTTTAAATTTTCAGTAGCATAGGAAAGGATTAGCAACCATGTCAGTTTTTTATTGATGCCTGTGCCCCTGCTTGAGAGCTTTACCCGCTCTCTTTGTCTTTGTCTCTATTATTTATTATTGGTACTAAAAGAAAATCCAAAATTCTAGAGTTGTCACTGGTACAAGAATAAATGGAAAATCTTTCAATGGAGACATTTGTGATGACAACTGTCTAAGAAAGGATTTCCCAAAATCTGGAGAGATTTTTCCTCACCTGTTGGGGCTACAAGACAGGAAGTCAGGGAAAAACTCTCTAATGGGACATAGATTGCAAAAAAAAGAAAAAAAAATAGTTCAACCCTTCCTTAGTCTGTCCAAATTAAAAAAAAAAGGAGTCATTCACACAAGTCCACTGCATTGTGATGATTTACTACATAAGCATTAAATAATAAGTAAACCCTCACTTTGTAAAACAACCCATTCAGTTTAAAAAAGAAGTGAAAAGCAAAACACATGTATACAGAAAGTATAAAAACTTTATAAATACCTCTTTTTTATAAGTGATCACATACCCTCTGTTCGCAGCAACATAAGGAGCTCAGTGAGGAGAAACAGCAGTACATTGGTCTTCCTAGTGAATGGCTGTGCAGTGTGCGTATGTGTGTGTGTGAGGGGGGGGTGTAAGCACTGATCATTGTTTTATCTCCTAGCACAGCGGCCGAAAACTGACCACGCTGTGCTCTCATACCTAGGGTGGTCAGTTTTAACAGGAAAGCAGAGGGACTGGCAGAAACACCAAAGATTTCAACACAAAAGAAGCAATACAAAGAGAATAGAATACTTTTTCGTACAAGTACATGTTACAGCAAGCACATATCAGGAATGTAAAATGTTGGGTTTATATTTTCTTTAAAACTGAAAGGCAATATAATTATTTTGATTGGGTTGCCAATGCACTGCAACCACCCTGCATACTTGTTTTCAGTTCAGTGCACCACAACGCACTGATGGTACACATCTTTTAGGGTGTGGTAAACACACTCAAAATAGATACCAAACATATCAAACCTTAAAATTGTGACCCCCCAATGTCTCCCCTGCCCTGCACTGCAGTTAATCAAACACATATCATGCTTGACTAGCTGCACCCTCAGTTACAGTAACTGAGAAGTGACAGCTTTGAATCTGGAAGTGTGTTACCTAACGGGTTCCTTAATTGCAGGGGAATCAGGGAATGGATGTTCCACAATCGCCTTCTGCTCATACGGTTGGAGCTGTTTACTGTGGTCCAGGGCTCCCTGGAGGAACCGCCCAGGTGGCACCGCATGTGAGGGATGTGGAAGGGACAATACCCCAATAACAGTAATTGTTGCCCCCATTTGCACAGAACTAAAGTACATGAAGTTTCACATGATGGATAGCTCTGCAAATGTTTAATAAATACAACTTATGGTGTTCGTAGTTTAACAAAATTGGTAATCAGCCGAATGATCAGCTAGAGAATAACTGTGACTTGCAGTTTATGAAACAGGGGCAAAGTAAGAAGCAATTATGCCACACATGTTCAGGATGGCAAAGAGCACATATTGCAGAGTAATGAAAAACAGGTTCAGCTGGCATACAACAGGCATACACGCATGCAGGAAAATACAAAACTATACAGATTATGAAAGCTGCACAAACATGGACTCTTCACAGTCCCTGTAGATCAATAAGGGTAACATGACTGCATAGCATAATCTCTAAATAAAACCAGAATAAAAGGTGAGAATCATTACTGTCGTAAAACATTTCACAACACAAACTACTACGGCACTAGCAGTTGCGTACCTACCACATCTGGCACCTGAAGCCGATATATATATATTTTTTTTTTACACCTTCTCACCTTCTCCCACACACAAAAATGGTTTGAAGAAATAAAGCAGTGAAGGGACTTAAACCCTGCAACCAACGTAGAAACTATTTCAGACTGTCAAATGGAAACAATTCGGTGGGTGTGCAGTTGTTGAATTGTTTCCACACACCCCCATTAATACATTCCAACGAGAGAGCACCCTTTGGAGCACCTGAGATCAGCAAGATGGGTGCTGCCCAGTAGAAGGGGGGAACCCAGCAAACATCTCTTCACTTGTCTTCCCTTTTCTCTTACAGACCTGGAAGAGACGTGTAAAACATATGGCTGGGGAAGTAGCTGATGGAACACAGTGTGCACTGCATCAGCTTCATGGGAGGACTGGACATCAGGGGTCTTTTAGACCCTTGGCATCTCAATAAAGAGAAGCTGTCACCAAAATCATCACATAGGGGGCTGTTTGTCTTGTATATGATTAAAAAGTTAGGTTAAAAAACATGTTTTTTTCATTGTAAAAAATTGAAGTTCCACCCAAGTACTTAAAATCACACCCCTAAAAAATGTTGAGCCCCCCCCCCACATCTCAACATAAACTGACATACCAATGTAAATCTTCGCTCCTCACAAGACCTCCTATTTTCTAGCTCCCTGGTCTCCACCTCCCACGCCCGACTGCAGGACTTCTCCAGGACTTCCCCCATCCTCTGGAACTCACTACCCCATTCCATCAGACTCACCTACCCTCCTCACCTTTAGGCGCTCCCTGAAAACCCATCTCTTCAGGGAAGCCTACCCCACCCTCACCTAACAGCCGATCTCCTCCACTCCTCCTACCACTCCATCCCCCACAGTCACTTCCTCCTGTACCACTTTCCCCTCCCTCCTAGATTGTAAGGTCGAAAGAGCAGGGCCCTTGAACCCCTCGTGTATTGCTTTGTTACTGTATTGTCTCATGTTCTGTCCCCCACTATAATGTACAGCGCTGAGCAAACCTTTCTGGCGCTATATAAATACTGTATAATAACAATAAATGCATGCATCTGGGGCACCTACGCACAAAAATGTCTGTTGCACTAAGCATGTTGCTTATCACTGCACATGCCAGAGTAAGAGCAATAATTCTAGGCCGATTATTCAAGTTTAACTCTAAAATGATGACCTGTAGGGGCTTATAAAACATTGCCTTTGGAAAATATCGGGTGCTAAAGTTTGACGCCGTTTCATGTTAAAGTTTGACATGTTGGATATCTATTTACTTGGCACAACCTCTTCATTTATATTTTATCAAACATTGGGTAGAAATTAACTTAATTTTATTTTTGTGTTTCATTTCTCTTTTAATAATTTTTCACATTGTAAACATCATACAAAAAATTTGCAAACCACCTTCAGGATTTCATCCGTCATATAAAAAAAACATGTTCTGTTGGAGAAACCTACTTACACACCATAATTAACACCATACGACATATCTAAATATGAGACTAAATAACTTATAAAATCATGTTCAAGGCCCAGGATTCTTATAACTTTGTTCTGATGGGCTACCATATCTATATAAATACAAATAAATACCCCATCTTTACACAAATAGCCTACTCCAAAAAAACCCAGCATATATTTAAAACAATAATAAATAATTCTACCTCCAAAGTAAAAGGGAATATACCCCTATACCCGGCTATAGTTGCATACATAACATATCAATACTAATAACAAAGGCATATTTTCAATACACTCCAATAGAGAGGTGTTCTCAACAATAAAATCCTGCTACCTGTATTCTAATCACGAGAATGGTAAAGAAGTATATAAAAATGCAACAAAGAAGGAGAATAGAAAAGGAAAGAAAATGGCAACCAGAAGTTGCATCAAATATCACATGAATCCATGTCCATGCAGTTTGCCGGGCGGATGTGGTGAGAAAATGTCTGTGCTTGCTGGGTGGTTTATGGCGTATTGGATGACCAACTTTACTTTGATGAGCGATATGTAAAGAGAAATTTTGTGAGTGGTTTTAGGTACTTTTTTTTTCAATACAGTAATTTTTATACGTTGTTACGCTATGTGGGCCACGTTTTCTTGTGAGTTCTATCGAATAATGGAGATTGTGAAGAGTGGATCGTTTATTCCTAAACGGAGTTGAGCTTCTTGAGGGCAGATCTATGTGATGCCTTTTATGCCAATCAGTAAAATAAGGCAAATTCTTTTGGTGAGTGTGGTGACCATTGGGAGGGGGTTGCACTATATGCACGGAGGTGGTGGATTGAAAAAGTGCACAAAATAAATGAAATATTGTTGATTCAAGTTAATGAAAATATCATGGCTTTATATGTGCATGCATTTATAAACGTTATTGGAACCTGCACAATTTTGTTTTTGAATGTTTATGTTTGATATCTGTATTTTAGCAGGATTTTTATAGCGTCAACAGTTTGCACAGTGCTTTACAAAATTAAGGCGCACAGTTACAATATGATTCAATACAAGAGGGATCAGAGGACCTTGCTTGTTAGGGCTTACAACCTAAAAGGGAGAGTCAAGTGATACAAACGATTATAACTGTAAGGGGATTGATCTGATGGAGAAAATAAAAGCTCAGTTGTTAGGTAGAGGCAGGATGGAGTTCTCTAAAGAGAAGGGTGGATAGAGTTGGAGATAGTTGGACAGGTTGGGGTAGAGAATAGGAGAGGCTTTGGAGAAGTATTGGATGCGAGCATTTGAGCAGGTCTCGAGGGAGCTAGAGAGTGGGAGGTCTTGAGAGGAATGTAGAAAACAGTTTGGTTGGTATTTTGAGGTTTATACATTGGTCACTGCTCCTCCCTCAGCTCACTGATTGGAAAATGGAGGACCTGCAGAGCATTAATAAGGTTAGCCCTATGCTCCCTTTGTGCCTAAAGTCATTGTGACAAGCACTATGGAGAGCAATTGAGTCCTTCCACTCCATCTCCACTCATGACTTCTAAACAATTCAATCAAAAGGTGTTTATTATTTGCCTGGAGTTCTGGTTTAAGAACCATTACTCTTTCTTTGGCAGTATCTCAAATTACCCCAACACCTCATCTTTCTGTGGCCTCCATTGTTTTCCTGTTCCCTTCCATTCCATGGAAAGAGTTAGCTCAGGATTGGTTGCTATGGGTTAGCGCACTTTGCTTGTGGCCCTATTAAATACACCAACCAGTTTTAGGATGTATCTAAAGCCAACAGTTTCTTTTTATTTTTGGATAGAGAATGGCTAAAAGTCCTATCTCTTTCCTACTTGTTCAAAAACTTAAAAAAAAAATGTGTCATTAGGGAAACCTTAAACATATGATAGAGTAATGTAATAATGTAATTTAGCAGCTTGCTGGATATTTGATCTCTCTGGTTGACTTTCAGGTATGACTTTGTGGAGGTGGAAGAGTCTTCGGAGACAAGCTCCGTTGTACGAGGCCGGTGGTGTGGACATAAAGAGGCTCCCCCAAGACTGACATCTAAAAAGAATCAAATAAAGATCACATTTAAATCAGATGACCATTTTGTGGCTAAGCCTGGCTTCAAAGTTTGCTATTCACTTGTGGTAAGTTACTATATTCATTTCTCAGGTAGCAGAAAGTTCAGGGCATGATATGTACTGGATAACCTAAAGAAGCTTTAAATCCTTTGTAGCACAATATTGATATTGCTAAGCATCTTTGAAAAAAGTCCAACCATGATTAAATCTTTTAAAAATATTTTTTTCTTCATAAACATGAATATCGGTGCCTATGTTGAACACAGTGCTGTTTTTCCTAAGCCCTTATGTTGACACTATGCTATGATGTAGCAGTACAACTACACATCCCATAATCCCTGGTGCCAGTAGTGCATGAGTGTACTGGGAGAGTGAGTGAGAGAACTGATCATTCCAAAGAAATGCTGTGCTGATGTACGCTACCTTGCCATGTACTACTGCAGTCCAACCAAAGGGGTTAGTACACCGATTTAAATGACAGAGTGTCAATGTTGTCACCCCATCAAACGAAGTAACTGGACAACTGGATTTTTGTAGCATGTTCTGTGACCTATGGATGTTTTTTTCTCCCTTTTGATACACCTTAGTAGAAATAAAAAGACACGCTTTCATGACATGTTTGGGTTTTTTTCAGGCATTATCCAAAACTAGATATGAAAATCGCTTATTTATATACAAATCTACATAGATATAAAATTTGTCTCCATATAACATGTTTTGTAGAAAAGGGCCCCTAGCATGATTCCCACATAATGTGCCCATACATGTAACAATAAATGATTGATTGATTATTTGTAGATTTAACACAACAAAGAAAACAACAGAAATTAGTTAAAGGAAATGTGTAGTGGTTTTGTACATATGTTCTTTATTTATTATAGTCAGAATTTAAAATTTAAATAATAAAAACAATCTTTCCTTTTCAGTCTAGTAAATATTAAAGTCTAACTCCATATTGTAGTGAACTTTATATACAGTTAGGCCCTTATATATTTGGACACAGGCACAATTTTAGATTATTTCAGGTATTTACCAAAACATATTCAAGCTATATTTATATAATTGATATGGGCTGAAAGTGCACACACTCAGGTTTAATTTGAGGGTATGTACATCCAAATTGGAGGAAGGGTTTAGGAATTACAGCTCTTAAGAGTAGCCATCCTCCCTTTTTCAAGGGACCAAAAGTAATTGGACAATTGAATCACAAGCTGTTTCATGGCCATGTGTAGGCTACTCCTTTCTTTATCAATTAAGCAGGTAAAAGGTCTGGAGTTGATTATAAGTGTGATATTTGAATTTGGAATGTATTGCTGTGAATCTACATCATGCATTCAAAGGAGCTGTCCATACAAGGGAAACAGGCCATTGTAAGGCTTCAAAAATTAAACAAATCCATCAGAGAGATAGCAGCAACATTAGGAGTTGCCAAATCAACAATTTGGTACATTCTGAGGAAAGAAGAATGCACTGGTGAGCTCCGCAACATTAAAAGGCATGGACGTCCACGGAAGACAACAGTGGTAGATGATCGCAGGATCCTCTCTAGGGTAAAGAAAAACCCATTCACAACATCCAGACAAGTGAAGGACACTCTCCAGGAAGTGGGTGTATCATTGTCAAAGTCTACAATCAAGAGAAGACTTCACAACAGCAAATACAGAGGGTTCGCCACAAGGTGTAAACCATTCATAAGCCTGAAGAATAGAAATGCCAGATTAGACTTTGCCAAAAAACATCTAAAAAAGCCAGACCAGTCCTGCAAAAGCATTCTTTGGACAGATGAAACTAAGATTAAACTGTACCAGAATGACGGGAAGAAAAAAGTGTGGAGAAGGCTTGGAACACCTCATGATCCAAAGCACACAACATCATCGGTAAAACATGTCGGAGGCATTATGATGGCATGGCTTCCAGTGGCGCTGGGTCATTGGTATTTATTGATGATGTGACAGAAGCAGCCAGATGAATTCTACAGTGTTTAGAGATATACTGTCAGACCAGATTCAGCCAAATGCAGCAAAGTTGATTGGACGGCGCTTCACAGTACAGATGGACAATGATCCAAAACACACTGAAAAAGCAACCCAGGAGCTTTTGAAGGAAAAGAAGTGGAATATCCTGCAATGGCCGAGTCAATCACCTGATCTCAACCCAATTGAGCATGCATTTCACTTGCTGAAGGCAAAACTAAAGGAAGAAAGACCCACAAACAAAGAACAACTGAAGACAGCTGCAGTTAGATCCTGGCAAAGCATCAGAAAGGAGGAAACCCAGTCTTTGGTAATGTCCATGGGTTCCAGACTTCAGGCAGTCATTGCCAGTAAAGGATCCTCAACAAAATATTAAAAATGAACATTTTATTTATGATTATATTAATTTGTCCAATTACATTTCAGCCCCTGAAAATAGAGGGACTGTGTTCCTAAAATTTGTACTTGATATTTATGGTCAACCCCTTGAATTAAAGCTGAAAGTCTGCACTTCAAATTCATTTGGATTGTTTCGTTTTAATTTATTCTGGTGGCATACAGAGCCAAAAGTATGAAAATTGTGCCTGTGTTCAAATATATATGGACCTAACTGTAGTTTGTTTGGATCAAGGTGGTCCAAACCAATTATTTCCTTCATTAACAAATGCAGCTACTGTGCGGGCTATATAGACTATATGAGGAATTAGTTCCATACAGTATGCAGTGCTGTGTTCCGGCAGCGGGGTGGGGACTTCCTGTCCTGTTCTCAGAATAAAACTATGTTGTGCTGAGTGCTGCTCATTCACAGGAAGTCTTGTATTTAATAAATGAGTACAAGGCTTCTTCGTTCGTCTCCTGAAACGCGTCAGTCATTTCAACCGGATAGTTGTTCCACACGACCCCTGTTGTCTGTTTTTATGGTCGTTTTGTGAGTATGCACTTGTCACTTATTTTCAAATAAATTTTTTTTTACCAGGGTAATGCACGAGGAGAGTGCTCCCTCTTGTGTTTTCTTTTGTCAGTGTTAAGATTCCCCGATCTTCAGTCAGCAAGTGACTGACACCGTGTTTCACTGTGGAACATGAAGATTTGAGCACTGGTGTTGTTTTTACTTTGATTTAGTAAAAAGTTGAAAGCTGTTCCCATTCTTTTGATTCCGTACAAGTGAAAATCCTGTTACTTGGCCTTGTACATAATTGGACATTTAGAGTGAACACAGCTTCACCTCATTTGCTAAACTCCGTAAATGTCCACTTTACAAAATGCAAGTAAACATTCCAGGTAGCAAATTTACTTTGCTAATTATAGTACAAGAGTTCCAGAGTTCCTTGCATTACAACTCAACCTTCAGCCTTGAACTGAGATTATTCAAATTATGGTCTTTTCTGAAGAAAGTTTCATACATTAACTTTTTTTGGTAATCATAAATGTATGTAGATTGGTTCCTTGGCACAACATTTTTCCAGGGCCATACAGCCCTGGCCAAAAGTTTTCAGAATGACACAAATATTAATTTTCACAAAGTCTGCTGCTTCAGTGTTTTTAGATCTTTTTGTCAGGTTGTTACTATGGTATACTGAAGTATAATTACAAGCATGTCATAAGTGTCAAAGGTTTTTATTGACATTTACATTAAGTTTATGCAAAGAGTCAATATTTGCAGTGTTGACCCTTCTTTTTTTAAGACCTCTGCAATTTGCCCTGGCATGCTCTCAATCAACTTCTGGACCACAATCTGACTGATGGCAGCTCATTCTAGCATAAAAAATGCTTGGAGTTTGTCAGAATTTGTGAGGAGTTTTTGTTCACCCGCCTCTTGAGGATTGACCGTAAATTCTCATTGGGATTAAGGTCTGAAGAGTTTCCTGGCCATGGACCAAAAATGTTGATGTTTTGTGTCCGAAGCCACTTAATTATCAATGAATACCAAAGATAGTAAGGTCGGCTGCACTCCAATCAATCCACTATATTAGGCATACAAGAAAACCTAATGACAAAGAAAGGAAATACAGTGGAGGAAAAGCATGTAAACGCGTTTCACGCTAAGAACAGCGCTTAATCATTACCTACTGGACACGTGTTAGTGGTATTGGTTTTTAAACACTAATAACAGCGGTTTCTCATAATCAACCTCAGGTCCACCTCCTGCTACATTTGGCTGGATCACAAAGTTCGGCTCAAGAACAATGTGTTCATCATACCACACATATAGCAGACAGGATCCAAACACCAATCCAACTCCACAAAACCTGTGAGCCCACAAAATGTACAAGGATCCATATGCTAAACAGTGGGAAATGATGAAGTAAAATAAGATGGAAAAAGAAAAAAACAAATGCAATAGTATCATAAAGATAGTAATAATAATAATAAACACTACAACGTGCATGTATGCATATATAATCCGTCTCTAAATTAGAAAACGGAAAAAACAAAAATATGTATGTATATATATATATATATATATATATATCTCAAAACAGTGATATGACGTCCCTACACTACCTCCAATGACTCCAATATCAATATAACCCATAAATAGAGAAATAAAGGAGTCAAGAAGATAGACAGGGACACCAAAATATATGGAAAGACCAGTACAAACAATGCAGTAGATGTTAATGAAGCATACACAGGCCTGTATAGTTTGGGCAACACCACTTGGCAGAGCCAGTGGGATTGCACTCATAATCTTTTTAATCTGTCTTTAGAGAGGACATTTTGACCACCACTGTAAATCCGGCCATAGATGGTGCAATTTTCTTTTCTGCAACCACTGCTTGCAGCAAAAAAAATTGCTAAATTCCCCCATAAACACAGTCAGTGGCGTGGAGCTATTGTGTTCTCCTGGAGGGGGAAGCCGTCCTAGCTGGGAGACACAGTGATTATAACTAGCGGCTATAACCACTGTCAATAATCGCATGAAAAATCCGACAGGCTGGTTGTACCCAAGTTGATTAATGGATCAACTTGGGTATTATCAGCCTGCTCATACATGGTTTGAATCTCAGCTGGTCCCTGGTGAACTAGCTGAGATTTGAACCATCTATGACTGGCATTCTTCCCACTGACCTCCAATGTAGGGGGTATTCATCCCACTAAACTCAGATGAATTGGTTTTTATCAAGGGTTCCCTGAGATCTGAACATTATCTCAAGTGTTCTTCTAAGGTAAAAATGTTGAGAAAGGCTGATTTAGACATTAGAGACATTCAGGGAAGCTTTTTTCTTCTTTTCAGCCTGGAAAGCCCTTTGCCAAGATGCTCTGTTCTCCAAAATTAATTGTAATGATTATTATTATTACTACGAGTGCTATGATGAATGCTATTGCATACAATTACTCATGCAAGTGCCCAATCAATCTTTATCATTACTTTATAGCTTTTATTTAATGTACCCCTTTATAAAACCAGCATTTGGCAAGTACCCCCTGGTGCAACTTACCTTATCTCAGGTATGTTTTATTACACTATGTGGCCAACATTTTGTGGACACTTGACCATCACACCTATATCAGCTGCTCCAAAACCATGGTCATGACTGTGAAGTTGCACCTGGAAGCAGGTATTGTTGGTTTGGTTTAGAACCCATTGCCTATTTTATTAGAGCAAGAATTCAGATTGTTCACCTGGAGCTCTCTGTGAAGGTATAATAACACAAAGCAAAGATATAAAATACAGTAACGATTGATAGAAGGGATTTATTATTCCCATAAATTGTTCTGGTTGGAAACTGTTACAAAACACAAGTCATCATTATATCAATAAGAGTTTAATGCTAAGGGTTTGAAATTGTCATACGAGATTGTTCCATTTTCTGCTGTCGATTTTCTGATTCAGTTATTTATTGGTAAATTAGCTTTTGAAAGGCATACAAGTATGAAGTATTTTCTCAGACTCAATTAGGTTGTGTGGATTTGCAGATCTGGCCGTCATCTCAATTTATCAATCATCTTGATATGAGAGGCTGGTTACAATTGTATTTATATTGCAGACCGCTGTGCCTTGTACTTCACAATATAATGAAAAAATAAGCAATGTTTTGAATGTCATTGTACTGTAGCATTCTATGATTCAGATGGGTGAATAATGCCTATAAAGGAATAGAATTTCTGTTAGCAATAATCCTTATTTACAGGGACAAATAAACAGCTGATAGTATGGCCACTCGGGCATTTTCCAAAAGAACTATTTATGACAGTACTTGTGAGGTGGAGGGTGATCCAAAACTGTGTTAATCAGAAGCAGTAACTGTACTTAAAAATGATCAGTACAACAGTACAGGAGAAAAATGTGAAGACTGTAGTAACCTATAGCATCAGGGCTCTATGATTAGGTTTCAGTAGGGGGCAGGGGTGGACTGACAACTCATGGGGCCCCCGCGCAATAGGGGATCGTGGGGCCCCTGTGTCCTCACCCACACTCAAACCAAACCCAAAAAAGCCTATGAAAAAGGTACCAGGGGCATCTCATGGGGCCCCATACTGACCCCGGGCCCTCGGGCAGTGCTCGAGTTAACAAATGGTCAGTCCGCCCGTGGTAGAGGGATGAAACATGTTTCGGTGGAGGGTTTGTTTTCGTGCATGTACTGAACAATACAGTTGATTTTGCACTTTGGAAGTGGTGTATGGGAGAAACGGACCTCCGAGGAGTGAGCACCTGCAAGCTGAAGTGCAGAATGCAGAGGGCGGCCTTGTCTTTTAAAGGTAACCTATATCATCAATCAAATTTTTATTTTATTGTGGTCAGATTAGTATGGGGTGACCACTGGGTACTATTACTCACTGCATTGCTTTGCTGAATACACTTTTACATCTCCGTTGAACCTTGGTTACATAAATGTGGACCATTATGTTTTTTTTATTTCATAATCTGTTTTATTAGAAATATTTTAAAATACAAACAATTACAGATGTAGAACAGAAAAAGAAGGATAATGGAATTATGTACACAGAATGTACAATAACTGGGACAAGTCCACCTGCAAGTACAAAGTACACATAGTTCACAGTTAACTTAGAAAATTAGGCTGTGAACATCACAAAGAAGCAATCCAAATGGAAATACTTGGAGAACATGCTTATTTTAATGCTCAAATCTTAGAAACCTGTGATCCTGAAGGGGGAAGACCGATGAGTACAAACGAAAGAGAAAGCTACAAAAATGAAGCTGCTTCCATCAGTGGAAAAGTGTCAAAGAAACACCCTGGAGAGAGACCAAGATTATTGTCAGCGCTCACTCCATGATATTAGCCGAAAATAAAAAGTTGTATGAAAATATTAGATAGGAGATTCAACAACTCTGAGGCCATATCCAGACCTTAGTCATTGTGGAAAAGCAAAAGAGAAGAAGCTGAATCATAGTTGTACCACTCAGCCACTGTCATGTATCTAACGAGAGAAGAGAGTAGGGAAAAAAATGAAGAGAAATATGAGAGTACATGTTTCCATGTAGTAGGGTACTAATTGTACTAGGAGGGGGGATGTCACCAGCCAGGACATAACGGAGGTGATTAGGTAGTGAAGAGACAGAAAAGGGGGGTAGGAGGGGGGGAGATGGTGAACAAAGAAGAAAAATGGAAACAAAAAAAGAGGGGGGGCGAAGGGAGAGAAGAGGGGAAAAAGGAAAAAGAGGGGGGGCGAAGGGAGAGAAGAGGGGAAAAAGGAAAAAGAGGGGGGGGGGCGAAGGGAGAGGGGTAATGAGAAGAGGCTCCCAAAGTCTGACACGTCTGCACAGGGAAGCTCTAGTAATGGGAACAAACTAACATATAATGTACAGACTATGTTTTTTATGCCTGGGCTGCTATTTAATTGCAGTCCAGCCTTGACTGATGCCAGGGGGTATCCTGCCTTTAAACACCTGGAACACAGCCATGTATTTTCAGCAGAAGGCTAAATCAAAGCAAAAAAGAAAAGTTTCCTGAGGTATGAAAACTGCAAACTATGTCCCACTCTACACATAACCTAACACCCAAGGGAGCTCTAAACCTCTCCAACACTAAATAACATCTTCTTCTGCACACTTCCTTTGCCTTGCACTGAGAGAATGTGCTCCAAAAAGCACACAGTGCTGCTGAAAAAAGGAAGATATTATTGTTAAGACCCTGAGGGCCTTAAAACGATAAAGACATCATGATGCTTGTTTTACATGACTCAGTGGAGCTGTGATATCTGCTACCCCTGTTTCTAAGCTTCTTCTTTTTTCCTAGTTTTCTTGAATTTTGGGTGACCTTTTATCAAGAGCTTACAACATTATTGTCCTAGCTGTTTCTCATTTAAAGGGACTGTCCCTGTTTTGGATCCAAATCCCTTTGCCTTTGTCCTTCTTTTTGGTCTGATATAGAAACCTGTATAAAAAAGGCTGGACAGACTTTCCAGTCACATGATCACTGTGATTGGCTTTTACAATGATCACATGATCAGGAGCCCCTCCTGTCATCTGCCAATCACAAGCAGAGACCAGGAGCTGTTTGTGACAGCTTGGTCACTCCACTGGGAGTGCATTTTCAGCACAAAAACCTCAGCCACCATGGACAGATATGTGGGGAATGTGGGTGTTAAGGCCCATCTCCATGCTGCCTCAAATTATGTATGTGTTACGTGTTACCTAGCAAAAGTTTTAATTACACTGAAGCTTTCATCCAGCATCTAAATTACTGCATTTGTTATTTTGGAAAGCCAGTATAAAGTAACAGCAATGGTGGGAGACAGCATTTGTTGGTTTATGACCAATCATTTTTTTTTTTGCATATTAATTCTTCATGGTCTGTGTAACAAAGAACAAGACAGGAATGTTTTTCTTTTGTCTACAAACTTTGAGCAAGTAGGTGTCCCTTTTTCTTATCTCAAGTTGTGAGGTATGGTACAGTAATGTGATTACAGTGTGCCTGTTTATTTGAGTGTGAGACCTCTGTATGTCATTCCTATACAACAAGGAATTATTTAATGTGGCTGTGATAATACGTCAATAAGCATAAAGTGGTTTACTGGCAATGACCTTTAGGCATTTCATTTCATATTAATGTATAGTGCAACATGGGATGCCAGTGTAGTAGTAGAAGTGCTATGGTAGTATAGCGTATGGTACAGACTTCTTGTGGTGCTTTAGAGTGACAACATTGTCTTTTTTTATTGTGCTGGTGGTTTAGGCCCCATGTATACGGGACACTATTGAACGATGGAAACTGACAGCTAAAAAACGTAGGTTAAAAAACATCTGTTTAGCCGAATTTGCACAATGCGTTTATGCGCGTTTGCGTTTATGTGAGTTTTTTAAAGATAAGCACAGGAGAACCTCCCAAATGCCAGAATGCACTGAAAAGTGGTAATTTATTAACTATTTCAGACTGTTTCAGAGAAATACAGTAAGTAGAAGCAGAGACAGCAGTATGTGTTGAAATTAGCTTAGGTGTGAGTTGCTCATTAACATTTATTTTGTTTCCAAGGGTGGGAGAGGTGTCTGGTGGAGTGAGTCATTAAGGCCACCTGGCAGAGGGTCTTCATGAGGAATTTGAGTTGTGAATGGTCATTACAATGTGTGATAAGCTTGGTAGGAACATCCTGTGTTCAGTGTTTTGTCCATCTGAGTACCTTGAAAATGCTTTGCATGCATTTTTCATGATGAAAAAAGGCTCTGGACAGCATTGGGAACTGGAAGAGTTAAGAAACATTTTGAAATGCAAACACTTATAAACGCGATTTGCCACGTTTATAAGCGTTTTGCTATTGAAACGCTGATAAAATCGGCTGCTGAATGAAAGTTTTCTGCGTTCAAAAAAATTACTGTAAACTCAAATGCCTGTAAACGAAGATGTGTACATGAACACATAGGAAAACATTAGGGTGAGTTCAGGGGCTGCTGAAAAAAACGCTGAACAGCTCCTAAACGTGAATTTATCAGCTGCAGTGTACATGAGCCCTAAGTGGACATCTATTTGCTTATTTCGTTATCAATACAGTTTAGCATAATAAAGCTTTAATTTTTGATATACTGCTTATTGGCCCATCTGTGTCTCATAAACATTTTATGACTGTTATGTGGTTATGGGCCAACATATCATTTTGGATGACCTGGTCTGACTTTTGTACACCATAATATTATGTGAAGGCCATAGTTCCCTATTGAGAGACAATTGGTGCTGAACTAAAAAATGTGCCCTCAGAAATAACTGTATCACCTGCTTATGTTCTTGCGGATATGGATTGTCTGCACACTGTTTTCTTGCAGCCCTGAGGTTCTGAAATAAAAAGCCCACAAGGGACAGCACATGAAGTTTGTATGGTTTTGTTTGTGTGGATCTCCTGTGGGGGTTTTAGTTTACTTCCACAATACAGAAACGCTTTGGTGGTTCAGTTGGCTTCCACACAAACTAGTGATAGTCTGTATGACTATGCTAGAGCCATAACTATGTAAAGGTCCATGGTGGTTGGTGTTCTGTTTCAAGCACCGCTTTATGCATTGACATTCCACCTTTAGACATTGGTTCTATCTGGCCAGTATGGTGGCCTGCTGATTAAATGCCCTCCACACATAGCTCAGTTCTGCAACACAGCTGTTTAATTCAACATAGCTTTTCCCTTTTAAAATGCAGTACATGGGATGTTCACCGATCAATTAAAGTATACAAAAACATAACTCCCAACTGTCCCTGATTTTGAGGGACTGTCCCTCATTTGGAGCAAAGTCCCTCTGTCCTCATTTGTCCCTCATTTCAAAAGCCAATATATTGGAATAGTAGTGGTAAAAAGAGTACTCGTGGTTTTAACCTACCATTTGTTGGGAGGTATGAAAAAGACAGCAATCTTCCTATTCTTATGCCTACTCTGAAGGTTGTAGCTGGAATATGAAGAAGAAGGGAGGGGATGTGTCTAAGGACTAAACTAACTAGCCCCAACATACGGGGAAGCTGGATTATACCATTAACAGACACAGAAATAACAAGTTGTGGTTACATTGAATTGCCACCAGCTGTCAGCACCAAGTTATTAACACATACATAGTGAAACTCAGTGCAACAGAAATATATATACAATAGCTCTTCCAGAACCATGGGGATGATGTGAAAGTTTCTGTGTACTGTGTAAAGCTCTCTACAGCACAATATAAATATTTAATATAAATGTGCCTCTGTTTAAAACTGTAGAAAAAAATGATGACATTAAAAATATCTATATCCCTGTGTGTAACAATAAAAACTTTTTTGTAAAGTTGAATATTATTTCTTGAAAAAGTGCAGTGCAATCACAATATAATCAAAACAAATGCACTACTGACATGCGTTAATGTGCACATTAACTCATGTCAGTAGTGCATATATTTTAATTATATTGTAAGTGTGCTGCACTTTTTCAAGAAACAATATTACAATTGGTGTGGAAACACTTATCAATGCTTGCTGCAATATTTTTTTTTCTTTTTTGTGATAATCATTTGCACTGTCACTGGGTAGCGCGGAGACAACAATACGTTTATCATTTGTTAAGTGGAATGAAACCTTCCTATCCTTTGCAGCCAATTAAGCTGCCATTTTAGCCTCTTTTTATATTTGCTGTTAAAGCGGAACCTCATCCAAAAAGGGAAGCTCTGTTTGTCTGCTCCCTCCTCCCCTCTGCTGTCACATTTGGCACCTTTTGGGGGGAGGGGGAGGGGGAGTGGGTACCTGGTTTTGACAGCTACCTTCTCCCACTTCTGGCTCAGTTTGCTGTGGCGAACTGACCCAGAAGTTTGCCACCCCTTCCCCCGCAGCCTTCTGGGACACTTCACAGGACCCAGAAAACTGGAGCACTCTTCACACATGTGCAGTAGGATACTGGCTGTCAAGCTGCAAGGCTTCACTGCTGGTTTCCCTTAGTCAAAATGGCGGGGCAGCACCTGATAGATGATTGAAGAATTGGCTCGGATGAGGACACCACTGGATGCCTGGTAAGTGCCCTAATATTAAAAATAAGCATCTACAGTATTTGTAGCTGCTGACTTTTATTTTTTTGGGGGGGGCGGAGCTCTTTTTTAACATGGTGCATGTGTGACCAGTCATGACACCAGCCATTTCATGGCTTGACAGTTCAAATGAGAGCGCAAGAAACTGTGACAGCTGTCATTCACAAAATGCTTTCAATGTAACTGTTTTAGGAATCAGTTAACTTTATGGTTTTAGTTCCCCTTTAAGAGGTAGCGGCACCGAATACCAGGAACCACTGCTTATTTATCAAAACAGCTTTTCCGAGTGGTACAATAACAGTTCTGACGTTCATGGTTATATTTGTTCTTGCAAACATCAGATTGCTTTTACCTGGAAGTCATATTTCATATGTTGTGCTTTTTTCGCAAATGAGTTAGATAAATAGTAGCCTCAACACGGAACATTCACAGGCCTTTTCCTGGAAATCTGTTGTCTTCAATAATAAAACAGATGCTGCATTAAGTGAAATATTTACAGACTCATGAGCATGTTTAATAAGGCGATGGAAAAAGCCATCAAGATTTGCAAAATGTAGAAGTGCTTGAGAGCCAATCAAAGTTTATCTGTAATCAGTTGTCAGAAAAAAGGTAAAAAGAAATGCATGCCCTGGGTATACTTTGCTGCATTTTCTTGCCTTGATTTCAGTTCATTGTATTTGTATTCATAGTATTTGCTACCAGTTTATTTTACCCATGTTGTAATGCATCCCAAAGGTGTTCTATCGGGTTGAGGTCAGGACTCTGTGCAGGCCACTCAAGTTCTTTCACCCCAAACTGGATCATCCATGTCTTTATGGACCTTGCTTTGTGCACTGCTGCGCAGTCATGTTGGAACAGGAAGGAGCCATCCCCAAACTGTTCCCACAAAGTTGGGAGCATGAAATTGCCCAACATGTCTTTGTACGCTGATGCCTTAAGAGTTCCCTTCACTGGAACTAAGGGGCCAAGCCCAACCCCACACCGTAATCTCCCCTCCTCCAAGCTTTACACTTGGCACAATGCAATCAGGCAAGTACCGTTCTCCTAGCAACCGCCAAACCCAGACACCGCCATGGGATTGGCAAACATAGAATCATGATTCATCTAGAGTCCAGTGGCAGCGTGCTTTACACCACTGCATCTGACACTTTACGTTGCACTTGGTGATGTAGGGCTTGGATGCAGCTGCTCAGCTATGGAAACTTATTCCATAAAGCTCTCTATACACTGTTGTTGTGCTAATCTGAAGGCCACACAAAGTTTGGAGGTCTTTAGCTATTGACTCTGCAGACAGTTGGTGACTTTTGCACACTATGTGCTTCAGCATGCGCTGACCCCGCTCTGTCATTTTACATGGTCTACTACTTCATGGCTGAGTCGCTGTTGTTCCCAGTTGCCTCCACTTGTTATAATACCACTAACAGTTGATCGTGGAATATTTAGTAGCAAGGAAATTTCATGGATGGACTTATTGCACAGGTGGCAACCTATCACAGTACCATGCTCGAATTCACTGTGCTCCTGAGAGCGACCCATTCTTTCACAAAAATGTTTGAAAGAAAAAAAGGGGGTGCTGTTGCACTTAGGAAAACATTATTTAACATATATATGAAAGAATTTAACTATATATAAGATACCTATATAGCAGCAGTCATAAATGTGAATTCCTAAACACAAAATCTTTTATATTTCAAAAATGGACCGCGCTAAGGTCACAAATAGACAAAATGAACTTTGCAATCTTTAAAATGATAGCGCTGAGCAAAATACAAATACAATATTAATATGCAGTCCCGACATGTGAATAATTGGTGCAATGGCTCTGTATCTTTATCGGTGATACTCCATGCTGCAATGACAAATGCTTCATTGTGTTCACACTGGTGCCCCACATTGATGTAAACTCACCGTCATTTCATGACCACCTATCTCTAGGTAAGTCACACTCGCTTTTTGGGACTATCCCAGTTTGCAATCTGGTCTTGATGGCAGATATTCCTTCGCCCTTATAACCGTGGTTGCTGGTAGTAGCCAATAACTTTCCACTAGATCTGCATCAATGTTAGGCAACTCCTCTCCTCCACAGGCAGTATTTCATATTTTCAGCATAAATCAAAACAAAACCAGACATCCCAGAGTGTAAAACTGTATAAAACTTTAATATGGGGTCAAACAATAGAAATGCCACTCACAAAAACAGTGCCTTTTCTGGCACTAGGTGTATTCAGCTTTGTATATTATGAATGGGAATTAAGATGGCTGCCGCATTCCTGAGGTACTTACTAAGGATGATGTATTGGTCGAAACTAGTCGAGGGCTTATGACATAACTTCCGCTGACGTCACTTCCGGGATTTGGAACACATGCTGGAATGCGGTTGCCTAACATTGATGCAGATCTAGTGGAAGGTTATTGGCTACTACCAGCACCATTTTTGAAATATATATATATAATTTTTTCACAAATGTTTGTAGAAGCAGTCTGTATGCCTAGTTGCTTGATTTTATACATCTTTGGCCATGAAGGTGATTGGAACACCTCAATCCAATGATTTGAAGGGGTGTCCCAATACTTTTGGCAATAACATCTTTTCTGGCCCTGAGTGGCCACACTCACTCCTCCACTGTATTTATGGATGGAGCGATGGTTGCCATCTAGGCTGGACTTCAAACATGCTTGCCTCTGTTCATTTCTGTTACCTGGGGGTTATTTGATTAGTAGTTTTCAAAAGAAAGATAAAAGCTTTTGATATCTGATCATCTCATAGAAGGCAAAAAGGACACTGCATTTCTAGAAAGATCAATAAGCATTTTCTGTACTTGCTTGAAAAAAGAAAAGAAATGGAGCCACCATATCTAAGGACTGGTAAGCTGCAATGTATTCATTTTTGTTCTTGGGTTTAGTTGCTCATTAAATCAGAACTTCACTCTCAAAGTTTATAATACTTACTTGTTTTAAACTTTTTTCTCTTTCGTTCATTGATGGACACAGCTCTTCATATTCTTGACCATAGGGATGTGGTCTGGGCAGTTCATATGTACCTGTCAAAGACAGCCTTCTTACGGAGGATAGACTAGCTCTTTGTGATCGTGGATGGTCCGCGAAAAGGTTTGGCAGCCTCTTCTGCTACTATGGCTTATGCCATTAGGGGTCGTGTGTCTCCCTTCCCTGTCACGGCACACTCTTCCAGAGCGATTAGTGCTTCTTGGCTTTCTGACTCCAAGCATCCATGTCTAAGGTTTGTAAGGTGGCTTCCTGGTCGTCTGCACAGACCTTTACCAAGTTTTATAAGGTTGATGTTCTGTCATCTTCAGGATGCTTGTTTTGGCCAAAAAGTTTTTGTTTGAGGTTTCTGGTTCCCCCTCACTGGGTTATCTTTTTGGGCGTTGATGTTCTTTCTTTTTCTAATTACCCACCCCTCATTGAGGCACTGCTTTGGGACGGTCAAGAATATGAAGAGCTGTGTCTATCAATGAATGAAAGAGAAAACTGGATTTTTTTGTTACCATAAATATCCCTTTCTCTGTGTTCATTGAGCACCCGCCCCTTCTTATTTTCTTTGTACTGTTTTGTGATGAACTGAGCTGCCTATAGCAGAGAGGGGGTGTCCTGCCAGCTAGGACTGCCTATAGGAGGTTCTGTGCTTTGTTTTTTTTATTTTATTTACTTGTTTTAAACTCGTTTTCATGTTTCCTCAGTTACTTCTTGGTTTCTTGCTTAGGCAAATTATGTCAAACATCCCAAGAGTCTTCAGGAGTGGAGGGGTTTTCTCAGCTAATTACGCCCTCCTGCTTGTATGCCTGAACTAAGGGCAGATGGATTCCAGAAAGTCAATGCTACATAAATCATCTGCCCTTACTTAAGATGACCATAAATGCTAGGGTGTGTTTTTCAAAATGATTTCTCAGCAAAATAAAGTATAGAAACATGGATGAATGGGGCAGTTTGCTTTGAATATCAAAAATGAACTAAATAGCATTTTTGCCTTATGGTGCTCAGCTGTAGTGTATTTCTGCTTTAACTGCTTACCGACCTACCTTTGCAGATTTACTGCGGAGAGATGGCTCTTCTGTGTCAGATCATGTACATGTACGTGATCTAGCATTTCTGGGTAGGGAACGCAAACCGCGCTGTCATTTGCTACAGCACAAGTGGATCAGCAGGTTGCAGCCAATGATCTATGGCCAAGACCTGCTGATCAGCAGAGCGAATGACAGAACAGAGCTCTGTGTTGACAAACAACAGAGCTCTGTACAGACAGCAGTGATGTGCTATTTTTCTCCCTTCAGGGAGTAGAAAATAAGCACATCTCTTGGTAACAGCAGCACACATTACACATTGTACACTTGTTAGGCACACAGTTAACCCTTTGATTGCCCCCAGTTATTAACCCCTTCCCAACCAGTGTCATTGGTACAGTGACAGTGTATAGTATTAGCACTGATCACTGTATTACTGTCACTGGTGATGTCAGTGGCAGTTAGTTCCTTCAAAGTGTCAGCTGCACTATCACAGTCCCATTATAGGTCACTGATCACCGCCATTACTAGTATAAAAAAAAAATCCAGTATATATACTGACGTTTGTAGATGCAATGACTTGCACATAAACCAATTAATATACACCCATTGGAATTTTTTTTACCAGAATACATTTTGGCCTAAATTTATAAAGAATATTGATTTTTTTTTGTTGTTCCTGGATATATTTTATAGCAGAAAGTAAACAAAATATAGTTTTTTTTGTAAAATGTGTTGATTTTTTGTTTATATAATAGAAAATGAAAAACCCAGCGGTGATCTATTTGTGTGGAAAAAATTATATAAATTTAATTTGGGTACAGCGTTGCATGACCGCACATTTGCCAGTTAAAGTAGCATAGTGCTGAATAGCAAGCAAAATAGCTTGGTTATGAAGAGGGTAAAATCGTCTAAATTAATTTACTAGGTAAATCTTTTTCACACATTCAGAAAATCGGAAGTGAATGTGGCAAATAAGCAGATTAATACGGCACACCTTTATGTAAATACAGGGCATGTTAGACAGACCTTCATGACAACAAAGACAGAAGGTGAATCTCTTTATTTTTGCATCTTGCATAGAGAGGAAATCCCTGAAAATTAAAGGAATCTCTTGGGGACCCCTAGGTCACCAGATCTATTGTTCCTATTGGAAGATTTCCCCTCTTACTTTTCAGAGGACAACCCAAAATTTGGGATTTTCTTTTACTTTCACTTTCAATGATAATGGTAAACAAGACAAATAGAGTGAATCTCCCTAATGGGCACAGACAACAATAAAAACTGTCAGGGGATCTAATCCATTTGCACTCTATCCAAAACTAAAATAAAAGTTTTGCCTTTAGTCATATTTTAAGTGCTGTTTTACGCTGGTTCGATTTCTCATGTGAATTGAGTCGCACAGAAATGCATGACAAGGAAAATCACATTATATTCTATGGTGCCCATTTACATCAATGTGACTCAGCATGGTGTGATTTCAAAAGAGGTTCTCAGACTACTTTGGTGAGACTCCAGCATGTATTTAGCCCCATAGAATATGCAAGCCACATCCAAAATTGCATCACAGTCGCACTACATAATTGCACCAAAAATCACATCAAAATCGCATTGCAGTAGTGTGAATGGAGCCTAAAGTGTGTGAATTATGGTGAATAATGACGGCAAATGACCTTTCTAGATTAATAAACAACAGAAAACTAACCAGTGCACTAAAATGTAAATACTAATTTACTACTCTGAGGAACATTAAAATATAAGAAGCGTAAGAGCGTTAGCTGTGGGGTATATGGCAAAAAGCAGATAAGAAGCTGTAGGATAATGCACACAGCTTGTTGGGAACACTATGAGAGGACCAGCAGAAATATGCAAAGCGATGTAAACACATTTATGTCAGGAGTACTGTAACAATCCACACGCTGTTGCCAGTCCTTGGAACTCTGTTTCCAACCCCAGTATCCAAAATGTTGATTATATAGAAGTTTCTCCTGCAGAACAAACCAGAAGAACCTGACAAACTAAACAGAAAAGGCAAAAAGTAAGGGAAAGGACAATTACAGGATTAGACCAAAAAATATACAGTTTGTCTTCTTACGTGCTGTCTCTATCTGGTCTGTCACCAGTGAGGATTACAGCTATAATCCCCTATATTATTGCTATATTATAGGGAACATCTAGGAATGTTGCCTTCAAGAATTAGCTGACCTTTACTGCAAAATAACATCTGCAAGCATTACAGCATCCACACTATATCACTATGCAGCACTGTAAAAATAGTCTCTACTTTTCAGGTGCTCTTTTCATTGCCCTCCTCTCTGCATCCTGCAGATGGCAGAATACATTGAGGGTTGGATGCGTGACCCCTGAACCTCAACAATGCTAAGCTTTGAGAGACAGCAGACTGTGCGTGCATAGGTGAGGAATGAACCCAAGTGCCCATTCATGAGTTTCTGAGGATGCACAATGCAATACTCCTTATATCCTGCCATAACAATGGAGGACTGCATAGTAATATACTGAGGAAGCTGTAGTGTTTGGGGATGTTTCTGGCAAAAATTAGTAAAGGTGGACCAACCCTTTAAAATGGTAGTAAACTTGTTTCTGCTACTTTTACTTAAAGGTAAGTTTATAATAAAGCTTACTGGAAGTTAAATGGGAATATCACCACTGAGCCATTTGGCCATGAGGAGCAAAAACAGTTAGCCCCGTCTAAGCTCTAAGTTGCTGAGGTATCCCACCAGTATGTGATAACATGAAGGACTGAGCAGCCAAGCATTTGTTCTATCACATGGGAGAAAGAGGAATAACCTTGCCTCCTTCATCTAGAAGTAAGAGGTACTTATGTTTAGTGGCCCAGTAGAATGTCAGAGGAGTAAAAGGATGGTGAATGTTTGCTGTTAGTGGGCCACCATTAGAGTGAACCTGTTGCTTTACACTGCTTGGGAAAACCATAGGTTCTTTTTAACTACGCTACAAGGTTGAAAGTACAATAACCCCAACTTCTAAAAGAAGATACTATATACTTACTTTTCCAGCTGCCCATGTGTTCAAACTCTGCAGCGTTGCTTATCCTTGGCCAATGCAAGTATCAAAGTCACTATGACAAGCCTGGGTTCACACAAGAGCTGTGCAGCAATTCGAACAGGAATTGCACAGCATTCCTGTTCAAATCACATGCAATTCGTTGCAGTGTGATATGAGCCCATTCATATTGTATGGGCTCAAATTGCTTCACAAAGGTATCGATACTCGGTATCGGTGAGTACTTGACCGAAGATCACTCGTACTCGCCGGTAACAAAACGACATCAGTGCATCCCTAGTGAATACTTTTATGAGATCACTCAAGCCTGGTCATAGATCACCATCACATGGGGGAATGCATTTCTACTCTCCCTATACTATGGAATTTGGGTTTTTCAGCAAGTTGCCAGGTTTGCTGTACAGTAAACAGAATGGAACTTCTGATTTCAGGACACTTGTTGCATCTCCTGGATTACATTTGCATTCCACTAATGATTTTTGTTGCCTTAAGTTGCATTTTAACTAGCAGTCTTTGCTAATCACCCTCCAGGCAAAACTTAATAATTACTTTGAGGTGATGCACTCCTTTAACTGATTTGGCCTTTTATCACTGCGCTAACTTGTGCTGCAGCTCATCGAACAGTAAACTTTTTCTTCAATTAAAAAGTAGATTAAAATACATTTTCTGCCATTAGCATTTTGCTGTTTACATTGCACTGAATCATTAAAACATAAATGAATATAATGAACTCAAATTTACATTCTAAATGCCCAATTAAAAATAATGATATTGCCTACCTATATTTGAACAAAGTGCCTGTGTTCTAAATTTGAACCTTTCAGTTTTGTCCTATGTGCCGCTAAATAGTCATTAAGAATTTTCTCCCTGGCTCCGAAGCCAGCAAGGGTCTTTAATCATGATAGGTTTTTTTTTTTCTTTTGTTGCACATAAAAGACATCTGTTACAATCCTTTTTTATTTTACCATCTCATCTTTTTCCTGAATTCATTATATACTTGGCTGCAAAATGCCTGATTGCTTTCACAACTGTCTGACACACTTTATTGTCATTTTATCTTCTACTGTAATTTATGAAATATTCTGTAATATTGAGTTGGCAGCAAATCATCACTGGTGGATTAAAATGGTGAGAGTAGTGGATTGGATTCTTAACCGGTGCCAGACTGGGACTAAGAAACACCCCTTATATATAAAATATAGCAGCCTGTTTTGTGTGCAGTTTGAAAAGTACATTCTGTAAACCATCCAAATGTTCCTTCACATTTAAAGTATAGGAAATGGCAAATTTTTAATGCAGTCTATTTTCCTATTAGGTAGATTTACCTATCTACTGTATTTGTCTTGTCACTGAGTCAGAAAGAAAGGAAAATCCTGCTGATCGAGAAACAAATTTCAAACCTGTCCATTCTACAGAATTTTGGTCCATCTATGGCCAGCTTAAGATGGTCCATAAAGATGATCTCCACAACCGATGTCGCTCTAAAATCCTGCTTTTATTCAGAAAACCACAATGCGCAGTACATAAATACAGTCAGTTGATGTGTTTCAGCCTACATGGCCATAATCATAACTACAATAAGACATGCAACTTTGGAACAAATAGTGGTACAGATAATACAGGTTCCACCCACCCATTAATTCAATTAACAAGGATGATTTGCAAAAAAGAAAACAGCTGACACAATTGCACAGGGACCCATGTGTATACCACTATTCTTCGCAAAAAAAAACAAAAAACAAAATCAGCATACAAAAATAGTATACAGAAAAAAAAAAAGATTATAAAATAAAATGAGCCTCTCAGTATTGTAGCACCCTCCTAGGTAGCTAAGGGGAGTTAGAACACAAATTTTTAGACGGGCTGAGTAGCAGTTCAGGCATAGTAGTCAGGGGAACAAACTATGGTCAGAGCTGAGAGGCTCTGCAGATCAGCTCTCTGAGACCTCCCCTTGCACTAGAATTTTGGAGAGAGATCTAGAAGCAGTGGATGAAGATAAGGAGTCTCTGATCTGCACTTTTGAGGGATCCTGGCCAATCATCAGCAGGAGGATTGGCATGGGGCCAGGACAGCCCTTAAAAGTGACAGAGCCTGCTCAGCAGTATGAAATATAGGGGGACCCAAAAACTTCAGAGACTCCTAAGGTGGTAGTGCTGCAGTATGATTAAATAACTGCATAATAAGAAGGGAGGTGAAGAGAAAATGCATATAAGCAATACTCCATCTGAAAAGGGATTTGGGGAGAGAGGAAATCTTGTGCAAGTGAAAATCCAGATTGTATCTCATTTTTAAACCCTGAGGTCATCCGGTCTTTAGTTTAAAAATCCACCCTGCCTTCCTCCCTAGAAGCCTTCTCTATCACCTCCTCCTGGCAAGTGAGAGAGCCATTTATATTCCTCTAAATCTGAATGAGAAGAGGTCACCATGGTGACAGTCCCTAAAATGGTGCGTTGCATTAGAGATGAGCTCAACATTTAGGTTGTTTGTGTCACAAAAATGTTTGCCTATTCAGGTTCTTAAAGTACATGTGGTACAACCCACATATTGTAGTCTGCACGAAAGACAAGTGATCAGGTAAACTACTTAATTAGTTCTACAATTAATATATTGTTGCATGGAAAATTCTTCTCCTGTTGCCATAGAAACAAATGTTTTACCTGACATAATTAAATGGCAGTACCTACAAGTCTTGGTGATTCAGGGATAACTCCTCGGACATTACAACCAGGTGGGGTGATGGTGCTCGTCAGATGGAAAGGTATGTATATGTAGTCCATCTAAATCAGATTCTATTGAGATCCCTATGTGGAGTGGTACATGTGGAATCTCTCTCTATTCTCCCCTCTCTCTCCCACGTCCCTCCCTCTCTCCTCCTCTCTCTCCCCTCCTCTCTCCCTCCCCTCCTCTCTCCCTCCCCTCTTTTCCTCCCTCTCTCTCCCCCCTCTACCCCCCTTCTCTCTCCCCCCTCCTCTCTCTCCCCTCCCCCCCCCCTCTCTCTCTCTCTCCCTCCCTTCCTCTTACTTAGTTGGGTTTGTGTTGTGGATAGACCAGGATAGCCTGAACCACAAAAGCTGCAGATGCAGCCTCTGTCCTGCCATGAGATTATGAAGAAAAAAAATAAATTTTATAAAATGACATTTTAACATACATATACACTTATTATACATTGTTAACAGTTTGCGCAGCGCTTTACAAACTAAGGGTAGACATTACAGAATTACAATACAATTTGGTACAAGAGGACACAGAGGGACCTGCTCGTTACAACTTGCATACTCATTGTATACAGTGTGCATATATGTATATACACTATACTACAAAATATTCCCACTAATGTGGGCCACTGATTGCAAACAAGATTTGTTAATTTGCACGCACAAAAAAGTATTTTTCCTAACAAATTAATTGAAGACCATGTCGCAAAACTGAGTACACACCAATGAAAGGGTCTTAGGGCTCTTTCACACAGGATGGACCCGTTTAGCAAATCCACTTGCTCAGCGGGGGATCTCTCCACTGATCCCCGCTGAGCAAGCGGATGACAGCTCTGTGTCTGCTCCGCTGGTGCAGAGCAGACACATAGCTGCTTGCTCTCCTCTATGGGCGGTCAGATGAAATTGGATCGCCTGTCCGTTTTCATCCGATCTGACAGATGGAATGGCATGCATGGGTGTTGTTGACGAACGAAACCTCTCCTAAAGCCCATGCACCAAAAAGGCTGCCTAAAATTTGCCAGGGTCCATTCTGAAAAAGAAGACTACTGGGACTCTGTACTCTGGAGTGACGAGACCAAGATAAATGTTTTTAGAACTGATGGCTTCAAAACTGTATGGTGTCGGAAAGGTTAGTAGTACAAAGAAAAATACATGGTGCCTACAGTGAAACATGGTGGTGGCAGTGTCCTTCTGTGGGGCTGTATGAGTGCTGCTGGTGTCAGGGAGCTGCATTTTATTGATGGTATCATGAATTCACAGATGTACTGCAACTAGTTTGAGTAAAACTGAATATTTCGTAATATAAATTATTAAATGTTCTATAAGACTCCGTTTTGTTAAAATTTTGGAAATTGTTCTTGTGTTCATTGAGATGTTGATTAAAATCTTACTTTTTAACTGGGGTGTACTCATTTATGCTGAGCACTGTGTGTATGTATATATACACACACACACACTGTATCCTGTGATTGTCCCGTGAGGCTGCATAACCCCTGATCCTTTCTCTGGACAGCGCTGATTGGCCCTGGGCTAATCATATGCACTCTCCGAAGAAAATAATAAAAACTCTAGCAAAACACACCAAACTTTGCATGTGCAGCTTGCTCCCAAGGCTCTGTTCTATCAGCAGCTGGATTGGGGACTGTGGAAGAAGAAGAGGATCAGGGAAGACAGGATCAAATGGCCTTTTTACACAACATAGAGGATTAATCCCTTAGGTTCCACAGTGAGTATAACAAGCATGCTTTACTGCATATATAGACTGATTTTATTGTTTTGGGTTTAGTAACACTTTAAGGGATCACTACCCGTCATAGAACATTTTATATAGAACTACATTTCAGAGTTGTCTGCTCTATGCAATCATTCATTACAGACAACTCTCAGTTCAGCCTCAGCCACAGTTCCATTTGTTTCAGCACATACAGGTGTAGACAGACGTCAGACGCAGCCTGAGCAGCCCGACCTGGACAGGCCCTGCCTATGCGCAGTCTGTTCTTTTTCTGGGCAAGCCTACCTGTCCTCGTTTTCAGTACAAAAAAAGACTTTTTTGGCAATGTTTTGAAAATAATTATTTTATTTTCTAGAAAATCTGTAGACAAGGTTGGGCTCCATTTGGTCAGCACCTGGAGTTCCAGAGGAGAGGGATTTTTATACAGGCTTGGAGCAGTAACGCCTCTCCACACTGACAAACAAATGAAAACAAGAAAAAGTTAAAAAATGAATGGTAAAAAATAGAAATAAAATGCAGCAAAATAATAGGAGAGAAGTGGAGGAGGGAGATAATTACGTCTGATTAGGGTTAATTGAGGGTCACCAAGGGGTAAGAACACTTTTTTTTTTTTTTTTTTAACTTGCAAAGTAGCATTAACTGACATCATATGCAGATCAAAGGCCACAACTTTGATCTGTTATGAATAAACTAGAGAAATTACAATGAAGCAATAATAACATTGCTTCATTGTAATTTCTTTAGTTTATTCATAGCAAATCATAATGTTTAATAAACAGCATTAATATAAATGTGTGTTCTGTTTTTCAATATAGTTTTTTTTTAAGAGAACACTATATGGACATTAAGGGGCCAATACATATATTCATTAGATACTTGCTGCTAGGGTGCAGGAATTAGAGCTAGCATTAAAACGTGGATGCCTTTAACCTCAATTCAGATTTTGGTCTTGCGCACAGAGAAAACAATAAAATACATGTGCTTTCCATAGGGTGAGAAAGTGAACAAAGCCAAGAATTCAGTTCCACTCCCTCAATGTGAATGTCATCCAAGAGTCTTTAACCACAATGGCTGGAGATGCAATGCTTCTTGTATCAAATGACCAGATGTATAATAGTTATTCCTTGCAGAAAAAAGGACTCCAGTCAGCATAAAAACTTACATTATATTAAGATATGTAAATGTGCTGCCCTTTACCAAATGATTTGATTTGTTTAGTGATTTTGCCTTGTATTTTCAATTGTATGTCAAGAGAATAAGATTTTCACTAGCGCACTGCAAGGGTTAAATGTCAGATAAGTTTACAGGTAGAGGAATAAGGTATAATATATCCTATTCCTCGCTATGGTAGGCTTTGACACTCCTCTTTTCTGTTCAACACTCTGGATTCTAGGTGGGTCCTCGCTGACCTCAAGTAAAATGCAGGACTATTGACCCTGCATTGTACTTGATGACATCATCATGCAGACACTGGCTGGAGCATATTAGAGGCCTTACGGTTCTGCTCACACAGATGGAAGAAGCATGGTAGAGTGATGTTTAAGTGTTACATCTTATTCCTTCCTCTACCCCTAGACTTAAAGCGGAGTTCCACTCACTCTGTAAAAAAATAAAAGTCACCAGCTACAAAAACTGGTTGCTGACTTTTAAAAGACAGCCACTCACCTGTCTCACAATCCCGCGTTGCCCCCGCCGCAGCCGTTTCACCGGCCGTCCTGTATTCCAGGAGGCCGGCATCTTCAGTGTGGGCACCCAGCTTCACAGCCGGGGGTGCCCAATGTGCATGCGCGAGTAGCGCTGCACTTCCTGAATGGCCCCGTCGTCTTCTGGGACCTGTCACGGGTCCCACAAGACTTTGGGGAGGGAGGGTAGGAGGACAACTTCCGTTTCTGATTGCCTAGACGATCGCAGCGGAAGTGGGTACCCCGCTCCCCAAAGGTGCCAATTTGTAATGGGGAGCGGGGGACCAATCTTTACAGCGGAACTTCCCCTTTTGGTGGAACTCCGCTTTAATGAACATGTAACCCCTGCAGTGTTTGTGTGGGGGGAGGGGGAGACTATTGAAAGGGTATTTCCTGTTTTATTTTCTATGCATCAAATGGAGATTTACGTAAATTGCCTTAATTCAATGCACATTAACACGTAATCCAATGTGCATTAATGCAATACACCAGAACAACCAAGGGAGCATGGGCTCTAAAATGTGTTTTTTCTGCTCTGCCGATTACTGGACTATGCTGCTAGCCAGGGCTCTGTTACAGTGAGAACAGGCCTTTAAGCTGGGTACAGAGAGAGATCGCTGTACTTACACAAGTTATGTTAGTGCGGCAATCTCCGCCACTGTGCCTTTATGTTCTGACAGGGGGACTGCCTCAACTCCCCTCCCACCACCACCACCAAAACTAACTGATCACCACAATATTCTATTTGAGAATATTCACTATTGCCACCGTTGGAAATTCCATTCACTAATTATCTCGTCAATATCTGCTGAAACACTTTATGTTCTGTGGTCACTCCAGAGCTCAATCATTTTGTGCTTCACTTTTATATATTGTCACTTTCATGAATTAAGCTCTGCATTATTTAATTATTTTAGACACCTTTCCCACCCTTGGAAACAAAAGAAATGTTAATGAGTAACTCACACCTAAGCTAATCACAACAAATACTGCTCTCTCTGCTTCTACTCTCTGTATTTCTCTGAAACAGTCTGAAATAGTTAATAATTTACCACTTTTCAGTGCATTCTGGGCATTTGGGAGGTTCTCCTGTGCTTATCTTTAAAAACGCTTCTAAACGCAAACGTGCATAAATGTGCTATGCAAATGCAGCTAAATAGATGTTTTTTAACCTACGTTTTCCAGCAGTCAGTTTCCATCGTTCAGAAGTGTCCCATGTATATGGGGCCTCACAGGTGTGACCAGTACTGAAGAGCTCTCCTACTGCTAAACAGTAGACACAAAAACAATTACCATGAAAGGCTACTTAGAAAGGTTTTCTATGTATTTAATTTTTATTGGTTGAACTAGGTGTACTTTTTCCACTTGACTAAATATGTAACTATGTAAAATCTTTACTGAGTTACTCTAATTTTTAGCATCCTGTTTTTATTTTTCTTGACAGTTCTGATTTAGAGAGTATCTCATTACCATTTTTACATCACTCTTAAATAATGAATATTTTATTTTTTTCTGCACATATTTTGGATTATATGCTAGCCATAAATGAAGTTCATTTAGTTTTTTCAATAGTCAGATTTTAAATCCAGTAAAGCATGCTGGATTCCAAATGCATTTTTAGTAGCAGCCCTGATCTGCAGTTATGTTGAGAGCAGGTAAAGTATACAGTACAAATGGAGTAAAATAAAGCACTTATGTTTAAATAGTGGCTGATTATTTCCTCATTGTCAGACTCTGAAATGACCAAATTGTATGTGATAGCACATAATGGGCAAACTATGTAGATGAATATGCTCAGAACCACTATATGTCTGCCTGACTGTCCAAAACTAATATTTCAGTTTAGGGAGATGTGTAAGAAGTGGTAAATGACTGTTTCTCGTGTCTAAAATTGAACATTTCTGTATTTGATTTCACAGATCCAGACATCAACCATTACAGCTGGGGTCACCTTCTCAATTTTTAATTTTCAGTTTATGACTTCAGTTTATATCATGGTTTATCTGGTATCATGCCTGTAAAATCTAGCCATGTTCTGTTGCTTGCCCATAGTCTTTGACCATCCCTTTTTGCATGCTAGCTGATCATCTCCTATCGCATGCCTGCAATTTCTAACCATCTCCTGTTGCATGCTTGCAGCCTCTCACCAACTCATGTTGCATGGCCACAGTCTCTGAACATCTCTTGTTCCTTATCCACAGTCTCTGACCATCTCCTGTTCCATGTTCACAGCCTCTGAACATCTCCTGTTGCATGGTCACAACCTCTGAACATCTCCTTTTCCATGACCACAGTCTCTGAACATCTCCTGTACTATGTCCGCAGTCTCTGTACATCTCCTGTTCCATGTCCACAGCCTCTAAACATCTCCTGTTGCATGGTCCCAGCCTCTGAACATCTCCTATTGCATAACCACAGTCTCTGAACATCTCGTTTTCCATGTCCACAGTCTCTGAACATCTCCTATACCATGTCCACAGTCTCTGAACATCTGTTCCATGTCAACAGTCTCTGATCATCTCCTATACCATGTCCACAGTCTCTGAAAATCTCCTGTTCCATGTCCACGGCCTCTGAACATCTCCTGTTCCATTTCCACAGCCTCTGAACATCTCCTGTTTCATAGTCACAGCCTCTGAACATCTCCTTTTCAATGTCCACAGTCTCTGAGCATCTCCTATACCATGTACACAGTCTCTGAACATCTTCTATTCCATGTCCACAGGCTCTGAACATTTTTTGCATGCAGGCAGTCTCTGAATATCTGCCGTTGTATGACAGCAGTCACTAACAATCTCCTGTTCCATGCCCACAGTCTCTGACCATGACCTGTAGCCTATTCGTTGACAATCTCCTGTAGCATGTCCGGAGTCTCTGGCAAACTCCTGGAACATGCCCACAGTCTCTGACCATCCTCTGTAGCTTGTCCACAGACTTTCACTATACGCTGTAGTATGTCCACTTTGTGGCATTATATACAGTAGCATTACGTCCAGTTTTTCTACCTGTCCAAATTATATAATTCTCAGCATTTGCCTACTGTGATCATTTTATGTTCTTACATGATCAGATTGTTACACAATAGTGTTTGATTGCTATGGGCTTTCCAAGAATTAATATTAGTTTGTGTTTTGTAAAAATGGACTCATTGGCCCCCAGTGTTTATAACCAAGATGCTTTCTGAATAATTGGACCGCAACAAACATCACTCCACTTGCACAGGGAAATGTATATGTATAAAAACCATTGTGTGAATCATGAAATCTAACACAGAAAATGGCTGAACAAACTACTTGGGGAATAAGATGTCAGTCATGTAACTGAAGTCAATTTCAAGAAACATAACAGTGACTGATAAGTCGTTTCCCCAGGGTCCCATTGCCTTGCAGAGGAATCATTTATAAGCTGCAGCATTGGTAGGGCACAGCGCTGATTCCACATACACTAATAGATCAATCCAGTAATTGAAAAAAAATTGCTTGCTCCCAGGCTCTCATGTATAAAGGCTGGGATATCTTTAAAGGAATAGCAAGATAACCACTATTATGTGTCTGTCTACTGCCATACTTAAGGGTTAAATATTCCTTTGTATATTTATTCATTAATTTACCCTTCCCCCTCCAAGAACAACCCTAAAGTTTTATACCTACCCGTCCTTGTTCTTGCAAGCTGTACAGCCACCACTGCAAAGTGTTTAGCCAACCCTTTGCTTCTTTTGCACAGGCATGGAAAAATCAATTTTGTCCATATAAAGAGGCCATCTACCAATGGGATTCCTAATTTCTTACGACACGTGCAGAAGATGTAAGAGATTGGCCAGATAGTTCACATCAGCAGATGTGCAGCTCCCATTCCATATGGAAGAAAAATATATTTGAAATATATTTTAAAAATATTCTTCCCAAATACATTGACATATATTTGAAATGCTACAATTTTGGCCATATTCAATATATTTCAAAATATATTTCAATAAATAAATAAATATATATATATATATATATATATATATATATATATATATATATATATATACACACTGCATGTTGAAATACATTTTTATTACAAAATATATGGAAAATAAAATGCATTTCAAATATACTGTGTGTCTTTGAAATTACAAATCTACATTTTTGGAATGCATTCACAAACATATGTAAAAATATATCTTAAAAAGAATCTTAAGCATATATTTAAAAATATATTTTTAAAAATATATATTTTTTAAAGTATATTCTTCAAATTATTTTTAACATTTAAGAAAGTAATTTTAACATATATTTTTACATATGTTTGTAAATGCATTCCAAAAATTTATATATATATATGTATATACGTATGTATATATATGTATGTATATATATATATATATATATATATATATATATATATATATATATATAAAATATATTTTTCAATATATTGAATTTGGCCAAAATTGTAGTATTTCAAATATATGTCAATATATTTGGGAAGAATATTTTTAAAATATATTTTTCTTCCATGTGGGTTTGAACTGTACCGCATGCATCTTATAAGGGTGCAGGCAAGGCTTTGGGCGGTTGTTGGGAGGGATGGGGTAACCTAAAGTATAAATGTACAAAAGTATTCTTAAATATGTATTTAAAGGAATGTTGCCATGACAGAAATTTGCGGCTGTCAATGCCAACCTCTTTCTGGGCTGGTAGTTTAAATATAATCTCTTTTCATCAGCAGGAAAATCAGAGAAATTTTAGAAATCTCTGTATGTAAACTTGTTTTTTTTTTCAGTGTTTCAGTGTATTAATGAAAGAGGGTCAGCATGACAGCATGACAGCCAGGCAACTAGCATTTTTACAGAGAGAGGTCAATGGCATCCATATTTTTAAACTATTGTCTGTCTGTTGGAAGTTTTAAGCACATCATATAAGCTGTACCCCAAGGTCTAAGTCAAACCAAGTATCTGTGGGAACCTGATGAAGGCCAGGACTTATTGTTATTTTGTTAGCAGTATATCTCTCATGGCAAGTTATTTATAGAGTTTTTCTGTAAAGATCTTTCCAATTGCACACTTTTTTTCTTTCACTTATTGAAAAACCTAAATAAACTTACCAGTATATGTTGAATTTTTGTACAAAATAAGGCTGATATGGATGACCATTGTACAAAATAACATAAATGCCAAAATCTAACATCCTCTACTCGCCATCGGAGTTAGCAGGGACTCTTGAAATAGGCGATGGTAAATAAATAACCCATCTGGTAGTGTAATTCAAGAGAATCACATTAGTCACAATTTAATTTTTTTATGTAAAATTCTTTTTATTGAGTTTGACAAAAGATATAGACATCAGTACAATGAAGAACTGCCATTGGCAGAAAAACAGTAACATACAGTAGGGTAAAAACAAAACCCGAAAACAAACAAACAGACATTGCCTCGTCAAACATGCACAACTAAACCCTACCACCAGGAGGAGAGTAGATACCAAGACCAGTGAGGTGCTGCCTCCCACAAAAGCATAATTGTATAAATACATAAATGGTCCATGCTTCCCCACCCTCCCTGAGGAGTAATACCCCCAATGAAACATCCATCATAGTACTTCCACCTAAGAGAGGTAAAGTCTACTTGCAAAATATATCAATTGACCCAACTCAACCCCTTAGTGTCAAGGATCAGAGATGCATATTCGTGTCCAACATCAGGAAATGAATAATAAAACACACACAAGGACCTAATCAGAAACTGTATTAGTAGAAGACATCCATCCACACCATGCCTTTTAAACTTGGTAAAGGCCCCTCTACTCAAGTAGGCAGCTTTGTAGGGGACTGCTTTATTCACCAAAGATTTCCATGGAGCTAGTGTTGGTGCAGAAAATTTCTTCCATGACCCAATTGCGCAATTTTTAATAGTGATAAAATAGAGTGCACTCTGGCAGACCTGTGGTTCACATTTGTGTGGTTCTGGGTGCCACATTTGCAGAGGCACAGCAGCCCATTCATTTGAATGGGCTGCTGTGCCTGTGTTTTCTTGCAGGAAAAAGGATCTTTCACCTTTTTTTAACACAGTGCTGGATGGTGCTCCAGACCAGAACCATCTGTTTTCCCAAACGGGAAACTGCACTGCGTTCTTCAGTGGGTGGGGGAGTCTTTTAAGAGTTAGTGGCACTCTTGCGCATTTTCTTAAAGCAGCGCTTTTTTAGTGTGGCTGCATACATGTGCGGGAAGGTGTCCAATTTACATGCACTCCCGCACGTGCACAAATGTGAACCTAGTCTTTTAGAGTATTGCTGTTGGGGCAAAGTTTCAAAAAATTCCCCCCACTTGTCACTTATACACTAACACACATTACCAGCTGTCTACTCCTCAGTCATTCCTAGTTACAGAAGCACATAAATTACAGAACAATACAACCAGGGGCGGACTAACAACTCATGGGGCTCCCCGGCAATAGGGGATCATGGGGCCCCTGTGTCCTTGCCCAAACTCAAAAAAGCCTATGAAAAAGGTACCAGGGGCATCTCATGGGGCCCCCTACTGACCTGGGGCCCTCAGGCAGTACCCGAGTTTCCAAATGGTCAGTCCGCCCCTGTATACAACTAAGGAGCACAATGGCCAGAAAACAATACAGATATTACCTTGAAAATGTGCTGTTCCTTATAATGTATTATTTTCTTTATTATAATAATGAATTCAACTACTACTGCTACTACTACTATTAATAATAGTAATAATACCAACAAATATAATGGTAGCAATTCAGAGTGCAGCAAATCGACGTGCACCGAGTTCTCCTTTACGTCAGGTTATAGCAGTCCCTGCTTTATCTTGCAGATTGCCAGCCTTTTAAACAGCAGATTCATGAACACATAGAGGGTTATTTACTAAAACTAGAGATTGCAAAATCTGGTGCGACTCTGCATAGAAACCAATCAGGTTCCAGGTTTCATTGCCGAAGCGTAATTAAACAAGCTGAAGTTAGAAGCTGATTAGCTACCATGCACAGTAGCACCAGATTCTTGAGTGCTCCAGTTTTAGTAATTCTCCCGTAGTGGTGCCAGATACAACTGGAGGGATGCACGCTAACAAAAGGGGAAAAAAAATATATAGGGAGAAAAAAATAAATAAATATATATATATATATATATATATATACATACATACACACATACATATGCTCACTGGCCACTTTATTAGGTACACCTATTCAATTGCTTGGTAATGCTAATTGCTAATCAGCCAATTACATGGCAGCAACTCAATGCATATAGGCATCTAGAAAAACTCAAACCAGCCCATCTGGCACCAACAACCATGCCACGTTCAAAGTCACTTAAATCCCTTTTCTTCCCCATTCTGATGCTTGGATTGAACTTTAGGAAGTCATCTTAACCACATCTTGATGCCTAAATGCTTTGAGTTGCTGTCATGTGATAGGCTGATTAACAGTGTGTGTTACGAAGCAATTGAACAGTTGTACTGAATAAAGTGGCCAGTGAGTGTGTATGTATTTATATATATTTTTTTTCCATATATATATATATATATATATTTTTTTTTTTATTTTTTTTTTCCCTTTTGTGGGGCATGCATCCCTCCAGTTGGATCTGGCCCCACTATGGGGGAGAGTTACTAAAACTGTGTTTATAAATATAAAGTGCTCAGCATAAATGACTATACCCCTTTTGAAAAGTAAGATTTTAATCAATATCTCAAAAAACAAAAGAACAATTTCCAAAATTTTGATAAAACTGAGTCTTATAGAACATTTGGTTAATAATATAACTTAGATTACAAAATCTTCAGTTTTACTCAAATTAGTTGATGCAAAAATGAATACATCCCACAACAAAGACTACTACAGCCAGTATTTTGTATGAACTCCATGATCTGTAAGGCCAGCACCAAGACTTCTAGGCATGGAATGAACAAGTTGGCAACATATTGCAACATCTATCTTTTTCCATTCTTCAAAAACGACCACTTTTAGAGCCTGGATGCTGGATGAAGAGTTATGCTCAACTTGTCTCTTGAAAATTCCCCATAGGAGTTCAATTGGATTCAGAACAGGAGAGGTACTTGGCCACTGAATCACTTATACCCTGTTCTTCTTCAGAAATGCAACAGTGGCCTTAGGTGTGTGTTTTGGATCATTGTCATGTTGTTGGGTAGCACAGTGGCTAAATGGTAAGCACTTCCGCCTGACAGTAACAGTGAAGTCATGATACCATCAATGAAATGCAGCTCCCTGACACCAGCAGCACTTATGCAGCCCCACAGAAGGACACTGCCACCACCATGTTTCACTGTAGGCACCATGCATTTTTCTTTGTACTCCTCACCTTTGTGATGCCATACAGTTTTGAAGCCATCAATTCCAAAAACATTTATCTTGGTGTCATCACTCCAGGGTACAGAGTCCCGAGTCCCAGTAGTCTTCTTCTTCAGTATGGGCCCTGGCAAATTTTAAGTGGGCTTTTTTGTGCATGGGCTGTAGGAGAGGCTTCCTTCATGAACAACACCCATATATGCCATTCTGCAGTGTATGCTGTATTGTGTCACAAGAAACAGTCACCCCAGTTTGACTTTGTACTTTAGCTAACTGCAGTGAACTTGCAGGGCAATTTTCTTCAACCCTTCTCATCAGAAGACGCTCCTGTTGAGGTGTTAACTTCCGTGGATGGCCTGGACGTCTCTAAAGCCTTGATGATCTCCTTGTAGCCTTCACTGTTTATTGTGTAAAGAAATAGTTTTCTTTCTCAGGGCTTGTGACATTTCTTTTCCATGTGGTGCCATTGCTGACACCATGAAATGGGAAGGGGTTTTCTTTGTTAAGTAGCACCCTTTTATAATCAACTGTCTGCTGGACACCTGTTTAATGAATAATTAGAATCACCGGTTGTTGAATTCTTGTTAATTAGGATTTTGTTGTCTAAAATTTAGCTTTGCTCCTAACACTTTCATTGGGGTGTATTCATTTAGCAATATGGTCTTGATGAATTTGTTAGGAAAAATACTTTTTTGTGTGTGCAAATTAAAAAATCTTGTTTGCAATCAATTTGTGGGAGCATTTTGTAGTATAGTGTCCCATTGGGAATATTTGATTTTGTTGATTCTGAAAGGAAAGTAAAGACTTTCTGACAAATCTGTTGGGGTGTACTCATTTATGCTGAGCACTGTGTGTGTGTGTGTGTGTGTGTGTGTGTGTATATATATATATATATATATATATATATATATATATATATAATATGAATTTGTCAATTTGTAAAATAAAATACAGAGCGAGCTGCTTAAACCCAGTGAATAACCTTTGCATTTCAAAAGCTATGATTTTGGACCATACAGAAAATAAGAATATCATAGGAAATATTTGAACAGGGAGGGCAGCAGCACATGGCGAATGCTAGGATCAGTATGGATGTCACTCCGTAGTCAAGTTGTATCCTCTGGGTGAATTTAACTACAAAATGTTCATGTTTGACTGAAGTGTGCCTCTATCTGCCCCTGTACACAGAGCATCAGTTCCACTCGTTTTTATATATCATATGGCACGTACTTTTTCCCTCTTAGCACTTGAACTCTAAATCTGATAATATCCTTCCTCTCTTATTGTGTATGTGACTGTAATTGAAATCTGTGGACATCTGTGCGCTGCAAGGAAAGTGGAAAAACATACAAGTATAATAACCAAAAGAACAATGGCATTTCTGGGGCGGTTTAGAAAATCAATGGGGATATGAGTACACATTCTGCACATTCTGCACTGATACACGTGCTGCCTTGCAGTGTTTATATGGAATGACTTGGCTATGATTGCTGTGGGTATAAAGGAACAAAGTGTTCACCTTCCAGCGTACCCACATCCAAAGATATTCTCTTTCCATTTTAGCCCACCACTATACATATTGACAATCCAACTTCTTCATCCTCCATATACACTTTCCTAGCACCAACCCTATAAATATTCACATTCTACCATCCTTAGAGCTTGTGTAGTTTGAGAAAAACAGCATGATTTCAGGTGCATTCAGGTTGCATTTTAGATCCTTCCAAATTTTTTTAAGAGGTGCTTCTGAGCTTAAAATCACAAGGCCAGCACACTGGTGTGCAATGCACATAAATGCTTCATTATTCCATACCCATAAGGATATAAAAGGATCCAATACAGAAACAAATTCTAACGCGTTTTCCTTACGGGCTGTAGTCGTAGCTGCCTTTGACTTGCTGCTGACACGCATCTAAGCTGTATCAGGTTGCTTCTGTATTCCCGTTATTTTGTATGAGAAGGCAAGTAGTCTTCACAAAAAAATACACTTATGCTCTGCAAATAGTAAGAAAGAATTTTTTTAATGCACACCATAAATATTCACTTTTTGTCTTCCATGCCCACCTCCCTAAATATTCATAAACTTGCATTCTTACCTATCCCCATAAATATTTAGCATCCACCTTCCCTAAGCACCACCATAAATATTCATAATCCACCTTCCCTAATCACCACCATAAATTTTCATAATCCACCTAATTTACCGACTCCCTTAAACATTTATAGTCCACCTTCCTTACCAACCCCCATACATTTTTTTATGAGCTACCTTTGTAAACACCAGACTGGATAACCGTGTGTACTCTCCAGCGCTCCAGGGAATGATTGGCCAAAGGGAGGCCAAGTGAACCAGGACAGGAGTGGCCTACAGATAATGCTTCAGGGATGCAGCCCTCCTCAGACGGGGTAAATCAACCACTAGGAAAAGAGCAGATAGGTGGCACAAATACCTAGTGCATTATCCAAGATTTATCAAACGGTGTAAAAGACAAACACATACTCACAGACATAGTATGTATAAAAAGCTTTGCATAATGGAGATGGCCGCAACAACGGGCAAGGTGTTCTGATTGTCAGTGTGGTCAGGTGGCTGATGTGTTTTGGGGACGAGTCCCTTTCCTCAGAGCTACTGACCAGCCTGCATGAAGGTCATGCTATAAATAGCCATGGCTAGATGCCTAGGGACCAGAGCTCCACCTCCTCTGCTCGATAGAGGGGGAGGAGTTATAGGGGGTTATTTGTAGTTATATTGTAGGTCAAATACATAAATGCATAAATAAATACATACATCAATTGCAAAGATCAATAAAAGGTGGGTGTCACTAGATGTGGCCTCATTATACACCTCTATAGTACATACATTTACAGTGATCCAACACTTCCTCTCATTGGACAGTTCTCTACATCCCTTGCAGGCAAACTTTATAATCCAATGTATTGAATTCTGCTTAACTCACAACTATTTTGTGTTCCAAGAAACCTTTTACAGACAAGTAAAGGGCAAGGCCATGGGAGCCAGGTTCGCTCCCAGATACGCTAATTTGTTCATGGGTTATTGGGAGAATGTCAGGGATCCCCTCGATCCCTGCCGCGATGGTCCCGGCGCAGGCGCACTGCTCCGCCCTGTACACGGGCACTAGGTCCGGGCCGGCCGCGGCGTTCGAGTTCGCGCATGCGCAGTAGAAGCCGCGGCCGCCCGCTGGGCACCAATGGCAGCGCAGGGCGGGATATTTAAATGTCCCTGAGCTGTCATTTCGTTGCCTTCTGGTCTTACCTGCTTCCTGTGATTCTGAACCTGTGCCTTGTAAGTTTATTGACCCGGATTGTTCTTGACCTGCTGATTTCTCCTGCCCAGACCCTTGCTTTGCCTGACCTCTCTCCCTGGATGCCCCTCATTAGATCTGACCTACTGTTGCTGACCTGGCGTGTGACCCGACGATTCTCTGCCTGCTCCCTTACCTTACCGCCCTCTACGTTACCAACTCGGCCTGTCTGACTTCGCACTTGCTCAGCCATCCATCCCATCGGGGTCACCCAACCTCCTCACATCTGGCTCTCCCTGGTTGGAGCCCCTGGCGAACACCCCTACCACTGACAGGTGTGCTCAGTAGTGGCGACCTGGTCTCGGGGTACTACAAGTCCATCCCCACCATCAGGGGCCCTGGTGAACAAGTACCCTGGGGCTTAGACTCCGCGCTCTGGGCACGCCTGACCAGTGGAGTGCTAGTGGTGCCGCTCGGCGGTCCCTCACAGAGAAATTCCATATATGAAGTAACAACCCATTTGGAGTGAACCTGGTTCTCTTCACGAGATACATTGATGACATTTTGATAATATGGGATGGCACGGATGACGAACTAGAATGGTTCTTTACGCATTGCCAAAGCAACCCCTTTAACATTGAATTCACCAAGTTGTTGAAAACAGTGGTGTTCCTAGGTCTTGATTTGATGTTTGACAATGAACTCAACATCATCTCAAAGACCCATTTCAAGCCCACATCAGGGAATTCATATTTGCATGCTGCCAGTCATCATCATCCAAGGTGGATAAAAAATGTGCCCTTGAGTCAGTTCTGTAGGCTAAAAAAGAACCTGCTCACGGCTTGAGGATTATGATGCGCAGAGTAACATCCTTAGGAGAAGATTTGCAGAAAAGGGATACTCTTCGGCCATCATTGAACATGCTTATACAAAATATAAAACACAATACTTTTTGGTCGTTCCATCTAGCCATGGCTATTTATAGCATGATCTTCATGCAGGCTGGTCAGTAGCTCTAAGGAAAGGGACTTGCCCCTGAAACGCGTCAGCCTCCTGTCCACACTGACAATCAGAACACCTTTCCCTTTGTTGCTGCCAGCTCCATTATGCAAAGCTTTTTATACGTGCTATGTCAGTGAGTATGTTTTTGTCTTTTACACCGTTTGATAAATCTTGGATAATGCACTAGATATTTGTGCCACCTGTTTTCTCTTTTACCTTTGTAATCACTCCATTATTATTCATAATCCATGTTTTGTACCCACTTTCCTAAATATTCCTAATCCAACTTCCTCACCAAGCCCAATAACTATTCACCTTTCTTATCTAACCCCATAAATATTAATAATTCCCCTTTTTACCCAACCCCACATCAATGAAATTTACTTACTTGACTTGGCTCTGCCCCCTGCTGCCCCTATATTTGTCATTTTCATGTAAAGGTATAGGTCAAACTAACGAATAGAGAGGCTGAAAAGTGCAAACTTCTACAAGAAAAATCAAAACATGTATATAATGTCAGTTGTACCCACCACTGGAGTTCTTTTTCTGTAAAAGTCAAGCTTGGCACCACCCTCTCTCTCCTCTAAACTTGGTGTACAGTTATTCACTTTAAGGTAATCACAAAGGACAAGGGGGCAATCTTTATGTCTGGAAGAAAAGAGATTTAGCCTCCAGATATGGAAAGGCTTCTTCACAGTAAGTGCCAGTTCACGTATATGCAAATTAGATGCGGTTTGAACCGCATCCAATCCGCATGACGTGAAATAACATTGCTTCCTATGTTGCCTGTTCACATACTGTATGTTCAGTGCACTGGCAATCCAGATTAGGTGCGGATTCACTGCAGATTGAAAAAGAGTGCTGTCCGATTTCTGAGCAGTGAGGTCCAGTTCAGGTGCAGATTACAGGATATTGACTTCTATGGTAACCTTTTCTAAACTGCACATGTCATCAGTTGTGAACAGACTAAAATTATTATTATTATACAAGATTTATATAATGCTGAGAGTTTGCTCAGTGCTTAAAATCCTGACCTAAACCTGTCCTGAACCGCTGAACAAATACTGTATCAATCAGCTGTGAAACCTGAGCTTCAGTCCGCACCACACATATGTGAATCAGCTCTAAGAGCAGTGAAAATCTGAAATAGACTCCCTGAAGAACTAGTTCTAGCCAGCTCAGTAGACTGTTTAAAAAAAAGGCCTGGATTGTTTCCTAAATGCACAAAATATAACTGTATACTAATTTGTAGGAAATATCCTGGGGGATCAGCAAGGAATTTTTTCTTATACTTTATCATGATTTATTGGGTTTTTTTTGCATTCCCCTGTATCAACTGTAGGTAAAGGATTGTGTATATGGTGGTTTTCTATATGTGTGTGTGTGTTTGTTTTTCTATTGGATAAACTAGATGGATTAACCTAGGCTATTCTACTGAGAATCCCCCCCCCCCCCCACACACACACACACACACACACACACACACACATTCTATGACATTACATAGGTTCCAGAAGGCTGTGGGACAATTCACAAAGCTGGAAGGACAGTTAACATTCCAGTGCCAGGGACCCAAAGACCAGCGAAGAACCGACCCAGGTGAGGACGGTGCCGGTTCCCTGGACAGGTAAGTGTCCTTTTATTAAAATTCAGCAGCTGCACTATTTGTAGCTGCTGACTTTTAAAGTAGAGCTCCACCCAAAAAGGGAAGTTCAGCTTTAAGGCTTAGCCCCCTGCTACCCGTTAAGAATTGGCACCTTTGGGGAGCAAGAGGAATTTGACAGGGACCCGCTCCCACTTTCAGTGCGATCGCCTTAGGCAGGCGTGTCAAACTGGCGGCCTACCAGCTGTGACAAAACTACAAGTCCCATCGTGCCTCTGCCTTTGGGAGTCATGCTTGTAACTGTCAATCTTAGAGTGCCTCATGGGACTTGTGTGGCAACAGCTGGAGGGCCTCCAGTTTGACATCCGTGGCCTAAGACGATCGGAAGCAGAAGTTGTCCTCTCCCCTCCCTCCCTATAATTTTCTGGAACATGTGACCGATCCCAGAAGACTACCGGACCATTCACAAAGCGCAGCACTACTCGCACTTGCACAGAGGGCACCCGACTGTGGAGCCGCAAGATATCACAGCCAGGTGCTCACACTTAAAATGCTGGGTAGAGAAGACGGCTGGTGAAACCAGCTGTGGTGAGTACATCGCTGGACCGAGGGACAGGTAAGTGTCTGTATTTTAAAAGTCAGCAGCTACAGTTTTTTTAGCTGCTGGCTTTTAATTTTTTTTTTATTCACCTGGAACTCCGCTTTAAGTTCTTGTTTAGCTGGGTCATTTCCACACAACCCAATAAATATTCTTCCTCTCTTTATTTTTTTAGTGGAGCATAGGGTACATACAGTACATCAATAGATTACTATTTTACCATGGTATACATGGATACAATTGATCACATTAATACACAAACAATTTTACAATTTTTATAGGCATTAGACTTAAAGGTGAAAAGACAAATCTGGACTTGACATATTGTACGGGTAATTTGAACAATGGCTTCTCAATCATGAACAAATCTGCTATAATATGCCTGTTGTTTTACTGGTGCTCATTGTAAAAATGTAATAAAATAAAATAATTGAATAAATGAATCTTAAAAAAAATGCAATCTTCTTGGTTTTTCAGACATAGGCTCATAGATGAGCACAATATTGAGGATGGGGAGGTTCAAAAGTAGACTTTTGTTTTTGTTGGGTTAGGTTTTTCGGCTTTGTGCATGTGAATGTTTCCATACAATCTTTTTTTTTTTTTTTTTTGTATTAGGGGAAAAAATGATGAAAGTATGAAGCCATAACCTTTTTTTTTTGAATTTTAGAGATAGAGTGAGAAATGGTTAGATAACAGTAAAGATAGCAGCAAGTAAGAGGAAAATCTCTCCAGAGTGAGAATTACCCATTCTAAGGGTAGATTGATTTAGACCTGCATCTAAATCTCCCTTGCTTCTGAAGTCCAGTCCATGTTCAGATTGTGCTCCAGAGACTACTGACTGGCAGTGAGGAAACAGTGCCTCCTCACTACCTGTTTTAACCCCATTTTTACCAACAGACACTCTGCAACCAGGTGTGGGGCTTTTTCTGCGCTTCCTCATTTACATAAATGTGTAGCATTCAGTGGGCTGCCAATGCTACTCCAGGTGAACTTTGTCGTCGGCGTGAAGCAAAGAATTGCAGTCGCAGCATGAAATCATCCTCTGTCTATAACAGCTTAAGGTGGGGGGGAGGTTGGCAGGTGGAAAAAATGCTTATCAACTGTGCATTTTTGCTGCCCCCAACTGCAAGTCTAAATGAAAGATTTCCCCTCTATTTCTTGTGCTGGTGACAACTTAACACTGGTGGTCATCAGGGCAAATGGAAGGTGAACCTCCATGAACTCACTCTAGCCCAGGTTGCAAATCATTGTTCTGGGCTGTCTTTCTAATGGTGGATTATGCATGCCCAATGGTATCAGCACAGCCTCTTGTAGTCATCATCAGGTGACTATGTCACAGGGTGACAGACAACACAGAGATAGGACACAGTTGTCACACCGTTACATGAAATGCTTGAACAAGGACCTGCACAGCAGGATCACTGGGTATTATGCAGATTTAAATTGAGAAAACAAGTTGTGAGATGACATTAATCACTTGCCCTCCAGAAGATTTACCCCCTCCATGACCAGGCCATTTTTTGCTGTATGTGCTGCACTGTTTAACCACTTGCCTTCCGGGTGCTTATACCCCCTTCCTACCCAGGCCAATTTTCAGCTTTCAGTGCTGTCGTACTTTGAGTGACAGTTGCGTGGTCATGCAACATTACACCCATATGACATTTTTATCTTTTTTTTTTTCACACAAATAGAGCTTTCTTTTGGTGGTATGTACTCGCCGCTGGATGTTTTATTTTTTAATTTTGAAAAAAAAATGTTTCTTTGTTTCTGTTATAAAATTTTGCAAACAGGTACCGTATTTTTCGCTCCATAAGACGCACCTGACCATAAGACGCACCTAGGTTTTAGAGGCAGAAAACAGGAAAAAAAAATTCTGAACTAATGGACTGCAGACACAGCACAGGGATGACCAGAGACTGCGGACAGCACAGGGATAACCAGAGACTGCAGACAGCACAGGGATGACCAGAGACTGCGGACAGTACAGATGACTGCTGACCTTTGGGGAGGTGGGGAGCGGTTACCTGAATTTGACAGGTACCCGCTCTTACTTCCGCAGAGTTTTTGTTTGATCTTGCCTGTTCCTCGATCCAGCCGCGCGCTGTCTTCCCGGCTTCTGTAATGGCGCTCGGCATGACAGCCGGGTGCCCAGTGCGCATGAACGAGAAGCACTTGCGCTTTGTGATTGGTCCGGCGGCTTCTGGGATCTGCCATGTGTCCCAGGTACCGCCTTGCCATTCACAAAAAGCACCGCTTCTTGCGCATGCGCACTTGGCACCCGGCTGTCATGCCCAGTGCCCACACTACAGAAGCCGGAAGACAGCGCGCCGCTGGATAGAGGAACAGGTAAGATCAAAGAAGTAAGAGTGGGTACCTGTCAAATTCAGGTACCCACTCCCCACCTCCCCAAAGGTCAGCAGTCATCTCCATAAAGTCCCGCTGCAGAGCTGAGCGGCCGGCCCGGTATTCTGACACGGCCGCGGTGGAAATACCGGACCGGCCACTCCATATTCGCTCCATAAGACGCACTGACATTTTCCCCCCTTTTTTGGGGGGAAAAAAGTGCGTCTTATGGAGCGAAAAATACGGTAATTTTTCTCCTTCACTGATGTGCACTGATGAGGCTGTACTGATAGGCAGCACTGATGGGCACTTATAGGCGGCACTAATGAGGCGGCACTGTTAGGCAGCACTGATATGCAACAATGATGGGACTGATAGGCATCACTGATGGGCACTGATAGGTGGAACTGATAGGCAGCACTGATGAGTTGGCACTGATATGCAACAATGATTGTCACTGATAGGCGGCACTCGGCACTGATAGGTGGCACTGATGGGTGGCACTTACTGACATTTATGACTGGCCACACTGCTGGGCAGCACTGATGGGTGGCATTGCTGGGCACAGGTGGGTGGCATTGACTGGCACATGTGGACGGCACTGCTGGGCACAGATGGGTGGCACTGCTGGGCACCGATCATCAGGGCACTGATCATCAATGCCCTGATGATCGGCGCCAATCCCTCCTCTGACAATTGCCAATTATCGGCAGTACTTTCCTCACACTGTGACACCTTGAGGAAAGTGCAGCCAATAACCGGCAACTGCATTTACCGGTGAACTGCTGTGTCATTGGACATGGCTGATCACGTGGTAAAAGGCTGCTGTGATTGGTCTTTTACCACATCACGTGATCAGCGGTGTCCGTAGGACACAGCGATCATGGAGATTGCCGGATGCGTGCCCCCGGGAGCACGTGGGAGGGCGCTTTCTGGGAGGACGTCATATGAAGCCCTCCCAGAACTGGCCAGCCGCAGTGAAGCCGTCATTCGGCTATCTGCGGTCGGCAAGTGGTTTAACTGACAACTGCGTGGTTATGCAACACTGTACACAAATTAAATTTATATAATTTTTTTCATACAAATAGAGCTTTCTTTTGGTAGTATATGATCACCACTGGATTTTTTTTTCTGCGCTATAAAAGAAAAAAGACCAAAACTTAAAAAAAAAACAAAAAACGTTATTTTTTGCTAGAAAACATATCCCATGAAAAAACATAAACAAAAATTGTCATACATTTAGTACAATATGTATTCTGCTATATGTCTTTGGCTCAAAAAATAAATAAATTGGTTTGCATGAAAATTATAGCATCTATAAATGATGATATATATACTGGAAATATTTTTTGTTTTTTTACTGAAAATGGCGACAATCAGTGGCTTATAGCAGGACTGTGATAGTACGGCGGGCATTCTGACACTGGCTAACCAACACTGACATCACTAGTGACACTAATACAGTGATCAGTGCTAATAGCAGCACAGTGGCTAAGTGGTTAGCACTTCCGCCTGGCAGTACTAGGATCGCTGGTTCGAATCCCAACCCCGCCACCACCTGCCTGGAGTTTGCATATTCTCCCTGTGATTGCGGGTACTCCGGTTTCTTCCCACACTCCAAAGACATGCTGGTAGGTGAATTGGCTCCTGTCTAAATTGTCCCTAGTATGTGTATGATTGTGAGTTAGGGACCTTAGATTGTACACCCCTTGAGGGTTAGGGACTGATGTGAATGTACAATATATATGTAAAGCGCTGTGAAAATTGATGGCGCTATATAAGTACCGGAAATAAATAATAAATAAAATGCAATTCAATGTACTAATGACAGGTACGAAGGGTTTAACATCTAAGACAATCAAATGGTTAATTGTGTGCCTAGGTAGTGTTTTATGTATAGCGTATTGCCAGTCTGGGGGGAGGGGGTGTTAGATGTATTAGCTGATTTAGACATACTAACAAATTGATGCCAAACTCCAGCTCACCATGCGGTTTCACAAGCAGTTGCAGCAAACAGATTTGTTGCTTTTGGGATAAAGTTTTTACATGAATAAATAAAAGCTGATAATTGTAATCACCTCTGTCAGTGCAAATGGTTTGTTTCAATCAACTAACTGCTATTTGTTCTGTTGAAAAACAACAGACTTACTGGCCTGATCACCAGATGAAAATAAGGGAAAGAAAGGCTAAAAAAGAAAACTAATACAGCCATCACATCTAAGGATTGGTAAGCTGCAATATAATAAATGTTTGTTTTTAGGTTTATTACCACTTTAAGTGACATTTCAACAAAGCAAAGGCATTTTCTTGGTATTAAACAGTCAAGGGAAATAACAGTAAATAATGCATAGCTGGATGTAAGAGACGTGTCAGTCAGGTCAGGGAGAAAACACAAACATAAAGGAGTGAACGTCGTAGCGAATAATTAAAAAAAATCTGATGTTGCCATTTACATTCATGAGTCTATCCAACTCTATGAGTCATTAATCAATTCTGTCTTTGAATGATAAAAAAGTGTCAGACCTTTTATTCGTTCAGTTTTGTTTATTGCAGATCATAGCTCAATCTCCACCTACCACCTGTAACCTGGGTTTTTCCTTCGGGCCACAGATCCTGTGAATGCAGGGTGGCATAGACCTGCCACCTATGGGAGCATCACTACAGCACTCTATACTTGCAGTGTAAGGGCTCGTTCACACTTGCTTTGGTCTGTAAAGAGCGATCCGCCTTCAGAATGCTCTTCAGAGACCATTTGACAGGTGGTGAGGAGGTGCTGTATTGCCTCCTCACTGCCTGATTTTACCCCTTGAACCTATCGCTCTACAACTGCATGCAATTGCAGGGTACTTGCAGAGTTGCCCCATTCACTTAAATAGGCCATGCTCGGCTGGAGCCACGGCATGTGTACACCCCCTACCTCTGCCTCTGCAGCTAAAGGGGGAGTGGTTAAAATGCAGCTCAACTGTGGAGTTTTATCACCCCTTAACTGATAGTGTGAATGAGCCCTAATAGTGCAGATATCGTCACATCAGGGCCACTCTCTGAATCGTCCAGGACTGCCTAGTGCTGGAGGTGAGGAAGGACCCTGCATGTTACATGACTAGCTTAAAGTGATTCTAAAGGGTCTAAAAAATACCCAAACATGGTATACTTACCTGCTCTGTAGAATGGTTTTGCACAGAGCACCCCCAATCCTCTTCTTTTTGGGTTCCCTGACTGCAGTCCTGGCTCTCCCAACCCTCCCCCCCCCACCATCCGCCAAGTGCCCCTAATAGCAAGTTTCTCGCTATGGGGCACTCAAGCAGGCTCCCTCCTGAGCTGCGCTCCTGTGAATGGCCATTGTCCATTCACATACAAAGTGCAGCTCGCCCCCACTCCGCTTTTTCTTCGTTGGCTCACTGTCTGTGATTGAGAACAGCAAGAGCCAATGGCGTCTACTGCTGTGAGTAATAATAACATTAATACGCGTTTTCATGGTTTAAAAAAAGTTGAAAACACAAAATGGTTGATTGACTAAAAGCAAATAGGATGTTCAGCTTTTGTAAGGGAATTTTCAGGTTGCAAAGGATTTTGCCTTAGCTAAGTGAATGTGGTGAAAATTCACTTTGCAAAGAACACCCAGTTATGTGCAAAGAAAATAATTTAAAAAAAAAACTGTTTTTCTTGTACAGGGTTGGATGATGGAAGTCAGCAGACTATCACCTCATGCACTAAGCTAAGTGAAATTCCCCTTGCAAAGTGGCCAGCCTATTTACCTTTAGTAAATCAACCCCAAAGTGCTTAGGCAACAATACATACTATCTTTATAACTTACATTTATAAAATTAAATTTTGATAATCCACAATATCTCATACTCTTCTTTGTGTTCTTTTTGTAAATATTTATTAATTATTAACTGCTTGACATATACTGTGGCAGGGCGGTAGCTACAGGCACCGTGACATACTGGTACATCGCTGCCTGATTCCGGGTTTTGCCAATTTACACCCCTGTCCGCGTACTCTCTTGTGATTTGTCACAGTGGGAGTTCGTCAACAGATCCCACCCACTGATTCATGACGAGGACTTGCTGACTGGCTGCGTCAAATCACAGCCCAGAGCCCTGTGTTGATAAACAACACAGAGCTCTATACAGAGGAAACAATCACTTTGTTTCATTTCCCTGCTAAGCTGTGCAAGTGCTGCATAATGCTGCTAAGCAGGAAAAAGAAACAAATTGATGTTTAGCAAAAAACAGCACACAGTACACCCATTAACACTAGTTATGCACACAATTAACCCCTTATTGCCCTTAGATGTTAACCCCTTCCCAGGCAGTGTCATTAGTACAGTGACACTGCATATTATTAGCTCTTATCACTGTATTAGTGTCACTGGAGATGTCAGTGTTATTTAGTCAGCTTCCTCAATGTGTCAGTTATTGTCAAATCGCCTGCCACACTATCACAGTCCTACTATAAGTTGTTGATTGCCATCATTACTAATATAAAATAAATAAAAATTCCAATATTTATAACATCGTTTGTAGATGCTATAACTTTCACACAAAACCAATTAATACGGACCCATTGAAATTTTTTTTTACCAAAAATATTTATCAGAATACATTTTGGCCTAAATTCATTGATTTAATGATGTTTTAATTTTATTTTTATTAAATATTTTTTTAAGCAGTAAAGTAAAAAATATTTTTTCTACATTCAGTCCTTTTTTGTTTATAGAATTAAAAAAGACATGCTGGTGGCTCCTGTCTAAAAAAATAAATAAATAATGTTTGTATAAATGTGTGTGTATTATTATACAGTGTTTATAAAGCGCCAATAGTTCGCTCAGCGCTGTACATTACAAAGGGGGACAGAACATGTGACAGAACAATACCAATACAATGCAAAACAGGAGGGGATTGAGGGCCCTGCTCTTTTGAGTTTACAATCTAGGAGATTAAAGATATGTGTGTGTGTGTGTGTGTGTGTGTGCATGCGTGTGTGCGTGCGTGCGTGTGTCGCTGGGTAAATTGATGCTGCTATATTAGTGCCTGTAATGAATAAATTAAAAAAAAACAGTGGTCATCAAATGCAACCAAAAGAAAGCTCTCTTTGTATGAAAAAAAAATAGAAATGTCATATGGGTACAGTGCTGAATCACTGCGCAATTGTCAGTTAAAGTAGCACAGTGCTAAATAGCAAAAAAAGGGGTCTGGCCATGAAGGGGGTAAAACCTTGATTACGGTATATTGTATTTTTTTTAAATATCTGATTTTTTGGATGTTCAAAAGGACATTGCTGTTGGTCAGTTACCACCCATATAGTATATTTGTGAAATGAAGAAAAGGTGAAAAAGAAATAAATAAATGAGGGTTACCAATGGCCTCCACCTCTGGCTCAGGGCAGGGAATAGCGGTAGGGTCTTGAGTTATATTATAGGAGATGGGGGGGGGGTCTCCAGTGGGATTTAGCCTTCTAACTCTCCTTTCTCCTTAGCGTTCATCAATGACAGTTTGCCTGGGGATCCCCAACTTTCTGGAAATATACAAGCCTGTCATTTATTATCCACTAAAAGTTGGTGTTTCCGAAGGCTGGTCTTTTCCATGACCTTGCACAGCTATTCTTGCTGAAGCTTTATATACTTTCTTATTTTCTTCTTATCTGGTCTAATAATGTTAGTGGCGGTTACACAAAGTGGGATTTGTCACCATGGTAATAAACAGGTACATCAATATCTCTGCAGTCTGGATAACATAAGTAGGGAGCTATTAAAAGGATATACACATTATATTAAACATATGTTAACAGTCTTGCTGTGGTAGATATATAAACAGTCATTATCCCAGCTACGAGGAAGGATTAGCTGAACTGAATTTATTCCCTCTTGAGAAAAGGCGATTATGAGGGGATATGATCAACACATATAAATCAGTAAAAAAAGCGGTGCATGTAGTGAACTTGGTGTTGAATTCTCTTTCAGATCTTTACGAAGGACAAAGGAGCACTCTTTACACTTGGAGGAAGGTTTATTCAGTGAATGGCTTCTTCTCAGTAAGAGCTGTGAAAATGTGGAATAGACTCCCTCAAGAACTTGTAAGCAGGTGCAGTTAGCTAGTGTGCCATTAAGTTGCTCTGTTCTAGAATAGTGTCTGGTTACAGAAAGCAGTGTCATCAGGTGCTAGGCCCCTTTTAGTTAGGGCCCTCCTGTACTGATGCCATGGGGGATACGGGGGCCCAGTTATAAGCTAGGATTTGATGAGCTCTAGTGCAGTTGGGGAATGGGAGTCAGAGACTCCACCATCAGAGAGCTCTAGCGAGTAAATGGAAGCACTGGACAGAGCTGGAGGCTGAAGATACCTGCACCTAGAAGAGCCAGCTGTAGAATTCCTGACCCTTATGGAGGTGGGGGCTAGGGCGGGTTGCAGTAGTTCTTTTAGGCCAGGCCACTAGTTCCTGGAGTGAGGCTATCCCCCTGGAGGATCCCAGGAGAGGTGTACCCATGGAGAAGTTGACCCCAGGTGGAGTGAGACTGTATAAGGAGAATGTGGCTTACTGCAAGTGCTGCATGATGCTTTCACATAAGACTACTGTGGACCATCCACTCAGGGCTGCTGTTAGAAACCCATACAGCCACCCTGATAGGGTCCCACCCCCCAAAAAAAACACTGTTTACTATGCTTCAGTTATGAATTAACACAGTGAGTGATTGGTACCGATCACTCATTGTGCTAATTCAGGAAAGGAAGGGGCTAGTAAATGTGACATATTTACATTCTCCATCCTGAAAGATCCTATTGTGTGCTTGCAGCTGCCAGTAGAAAGAAGGGGAGGGAATCTGGCAGCACTGTGGGAGTGGGGGCACACAGGAGGGCCTGGGCAGCAGGGGGAAACGTATGGTGCACAGGAAGGATGGTGGGTGCATCAGGGGGCAATTACTGGAACTGATCCCCTGTATGGCTCCCTTTGCAGCAGCTGAAAGTCATTGGGAGGGAGAGGAGAAGAAGCCAGTTTTCAGCTGCCGCAGAGAGAGCCATACAGGGCATCGGTTTCAGTAACTGCTCCCCCACTGTGCCGATCACCCTCACTGTCCACATCCGATTCACCCAGCTGCCTGGGCCTCCCTGCTGTCCCAGGCCCCGTACAGGAGGACTTGTGGCACCCCCTTATCCACAGCCCTGCGTCCACTGAATGCGATTGACAACATACTCTCAAGTGACTGAATAGTATGTCGAAGTGATGTGAAAGTTTATGCCATCTTCCAAGTACCACCAGTAAAGTGCAGCAACCCTTTTTGTGTGTGGACATTCCTTCTTTTGATGATATCAAGGTTAACGGCATGGGAATGTGTAGAAGAGGCCTCTGGTATGCAGTGGGGTAAAAGATGGCAGAGGGTTATAGCCTCAGCAATGTTCTAGCAGGAGGGGAGTGTATCAGGGATTTGCGCTCTTGGCTCCAACATATAGCCAAATGCAAACCCATTTTACAAACTGGTTCTGGCCAGCTCAGTAGATTGCATTAATAAACAACTGGGTGCATTTATAGGAAATAACAGAGACTGTTGATCCAGGGAATATCCAATTATCTTCGGGGGATCAGCAAGGATTTTTTTCCCTCTGCTGAAGCAGATTGGACCATTCTATACATAGAGGGTTTTTTTTCTTCCTGTGGATCGACTGTGGGTATAGGGTTCTGTATAAGGAGGTTTACTATTTATTTATTCAATGTATTTATTTTTTCTATTGGATGAACTAGATGTATCTTTTTTTCAACCACACTAACTATGTAACTCTAAATGAATGGAAATACCTGTGCTCGAGAAAATGGTAAACCAAGCATTTTATGGGGGTCCATGCATTATTTAAAGTGTGATTTGCCCAGAAGAGAACAATAGGCTCACTTAAAAGCTGTACCCCAGCTAGGACCCCCCTGCCCCCAATTCAAACACACATGCACACACGCACTCAAACAAACAATACCCCCAAGCCCTGTAACTAAATGCTGCAGCACTAAAAAGGAAAAATAAATCTAAATTTCCATTTTACGTACCTAGTTCTATGGTCATATACGCAGGTCTCTTCTGTCTTTTAGACCGGTGTTTCTCAACCCTCTTCCAGTCAGGGCACCCTTGAATATTATTTTCATTCTCGAGGCATCCTAGTTAAGGGTTAGTTCACACTACTGCACGTCGGGGAATGTGTGCAAAATCACGTGCATTCCCAACACACACACAAATGCACTGCTCTTTAGCAGATGCACAAGGGTGCGATTAATTCCTAATGTTACCTCCCATGCATTAGCAAATGCAGTGCGTTTTCAGTGTGGCACAATTTATAAAAAAAAGGTTTGGGGACTAGGGCCAGTTCACACCACAACACAGTATGGGAAAGTAGCACTCCGCGTTTATTTTCCGCACTGTAGGTGATTGCATTGCCATTTACATGTAGGTGCCAATGCGTTGTTAATGGTATTTCAAACACAGATCGCAAATTAAGTGTGTTTGAAGGCACCAGATTGCATTCAAATGAATGGCTGCCAAATCACACTGCATGTTCCCCAAAACTCCATCTATGCTTATCTCTGTACCCTGCCCCCCTCCCCCCCTGTTCATCTCTGCACACCCCTCTCTGCTCACCTCTGTACCCCAAATCCCCCTTCTGCTCACCTCCACACCCCAAAAACCCCTCTCTGCTCACCTCCACACCCCCAACCCCTCCCTACACACCTACACACCCCCAACCCCTTTCTGCTCACCTCCACAACCCCAAACCCTCTCTTCTTACCTCCTCACCCTCAACCCCTCTCTGCTCACCACCACACCCCAAAACCCCCTCTCTACTCACCTCCACACCCCAAAATCCCTTCTCTGCTCACCTCCACAACCCCGCTCTGCTCTCCTCCACACCCCAAAATCCCCTGTCTGCTCACCTCCATACCCCACAATCCCCTCTCTGCTCACCTCTACACCCCCAACCCCTCTCTGCTTACCTCCACATCCCATAAACCCCTCTCTGCTCACCTCCACACCCCAACCCCCCTCTCTGCTCACCTCCACACCCCAAAATCCCCTCTTTGCTCACCTCCACACCCCCAACACCTCTCTGCTCACCTCCACACCCCAACCCCCCTCTCTGCTCACCTCCACACACCCCTCTCTGGTCAGCTCTACACCCCCTTCTCTGCTCACCTCCACGCTCCAAACCACTCTCCTCACTTCCACATCGTCTTCCTTGCTCAGCTCCACACCACAAAGCCCCCTGTTAGTACTATGTACACCACTCTCCCTGCTAAACACGACAAGCTAACCTCCACCCTCCATTTTGATTCGCTCTGTGCCCTGCTTTCCACTTACCGGTGCCTCGAGTCAGGCCGTTCTGGCTGGGTACTGTCCTGTAGGGGAGGCGGAGAGCTCAGGATTCAGAAAGCTGTCTGCCCCCGCTACTGCTTTGTACTGCACTATGCTGACCGAGTGCTTGCTCTTGTAATATTCGTCAGAGCGGAAGTTCGGTTGGATCTGACAGCTTTTTCAGGCACGATGCCACGGTACCCCTGAGGACCTCAGGTGGCACCCTGGTTGAGAAATGCTGTTTTAGGCTGCAAACTGTGAGGATTCTTTTTTATGTGTCTACATTGCTTCCTGGGTGATGTGGACACTTCCTGTTGACACTCTAGTGCAAGGGTGTCAAACTGGTGGCCCTCCAGCTCTTGCGAAACTACAAGTCCCATCATGCCTCTGCCTTTGGGAGTCATGCTTGTAACTGTCAATCATACAATGCCTCATGGGACTTGTTTGTTTGGCAACAGCTGGAGGGCTGCCAGTTTGACACCTGTGCTCTAGTGGCAGGGTCCTCTCAGGCTTCAGTAGACTGCAACAGCGTGATGGCACTGTGTCATGAAGTGAATCTCATGCTCCTCCATACCCAGAAGTTCTGGGGATTTTCTTCAGCTCCTGATCAGTGATATAGTAAAGTTAAGGTACTTGTGCTTTTAGGTGGGGAGCTCAGCTTTAAAATGTATATAAAAAAACACAGGGGGCTATTTAATAAAACTGCACGGTGCAAAATCTGGTGCAGCTCTGCATAGAAACCAATCAGATTCCAGGTTATATTGCCAAAGCTTAATTGAACAAGCTGAAGTTAGAAGCTGATTGGCTGCCATGTACAGCTGCATCAGATTCTGAGTGAACCAGCTTTAGTAAATCCCCCTCACAGTTTTCATATCCCATAAGCAGAATGTCTACTGCATATTGGATAAAACTGCATCTGCAGTTGAAGTAGTATTAGAACTCATATCTGCACAATACGTGCATTTTAACCACTTCAGCTCTCATACCTATATACCCCTTATGGACCAGAGCAATTTTTACATTTCCACTATGGACCTGTTTATTAGGCAATAATGTTGCCATTACTTAAAAATACCAAATAATGCCAAATAATATATACATTGATTTCTATAATGTAATCAATAAAAAAAATACGTAAAAATATTAAAAAAAGTTTATTTTAGAAAATTTGACTAGAGTTTTAAAAAAGTAGTTCTAATGTAAACAAAAAGTATATTTCTTCTATTATCTGACTTTTTTAAAATGTCTAAATTAATGTTTTGGTGCAAAGCTATTGTTTCCAATTTATACATTTTTATGTGAAACTGAAAAATAAATAACAAAAGTAATGAAAATTAAAAAAAACATTTTAACAGTAAAAATAGAAAAAAAAGGATTTTTTTCCCTGCAGGAGCAAATTGGATCATGCTTTGCTGGGGTTTTTTTGCCTTCCTCTGGATCAACTGACAAAAGATGGACTTTTCTCTTTTTTTCGCTAGACTAACTATGTAACTATATGTAAGGTAAATAATAGCTAAAGGGAGAATAGGAGGAAGAAGTTAATCAGAGATGATGATAGTTAACTATGGGATAGTAAGGATTTAAGTAGGAATTTTTTTTTCACTTGTGAAGTTTTACAGATGTCATATGAAGATGAAAGGTCACTCATTTATCTACATGTAAAGGAAATTGTAAATTCAATGAAACAACACATTGTTATATTGTATTTACCTAATGACTCTTGAAGATTATCTAGAAGTGTCATTTTCCAAAGAAGTGTCTGCTCCTGCTGTGTAATACATAGCAATCGCTGGCTGTCATTTTGACAGCTGGTAATTGCTAGTAATAACAGCATTGGGAGCAATGATGGAGGAGAAGGACAGGATGTAAGAAATGTGCCTCTAGAAGCCCTGTTGTAGATTTTTAGGACATATATCTTATTTTAAAAATACTCAAGTGGTTAATAAAGGAGGTACTGTACCATCTCTCTCTTGAAAAGGACAAGTACAGAACATGTATATTTCATTAAATGAAAGCATAAACTATTAATTTAGACCCCACTGTAGAATCTGATGTAGTAGTGATATACCCATTCAGGTTATTACTAGAAAAGTGGTACAAGCAGGGATCCATTTTTTATGTAAAGTGTATCATAAGCCAAAACAATTTTTTGTGTTTTTGATTGTCTGTGGCTTTGTCTCTGAAACAGAGTTTTTCTCTGAAAAAGTAAAAAATAGGAAATCTTCCAGAGGGGAACACAAACTGTCTAAAAGGGATTTGCCTCATTTTTGGGAAATTTTCCCTCACTTCCAGTTGTGTCTACAGGACAGAAAGTAAAATTCTCCCCAAAGGGATACAGATGGCAGAAAACCCCCAAAAAACTGACAGACAGGACAGGAGTTCTAACCATTTCCTACTGTCTCCAAAATGAAAAAAAAAAACATCATATTTAGGGCCCACACTTTATTGAAGACCTGATGAATTAGGGATGTGCTTTTCTAGATTATTACTAGAAAATGGCATTTTTTTTTTTTCACAAACCACCTCGTACCCGATCCTCACCCTCCCCACCTCCTTTAAGCTGCACCCCCACCATTTGTCTTTCTTTTTAAGAATCCATACCATTCTTTGGAATTTTTCTGGGAAGTCCAATGACATCTTGGGTCTATCCTCTTATCTGGTATTGGCAGAGTCCAGGTTGGTTAAAAAAGAAGTTAAAGATTTATTTATTTTTAATATACTTACCTAGGTGGATGCAGCATCGATCCACTGCTACATCTGTCCCCCTCCGGTTCTAAGTGTGAGAACTGAGTGATCACACACCACTGATCACTCAGCTCTCTCCCTCCTCTCTGAGCAGAGAGCCGGGACTGTCAGCCACTGGCTCTCTGCCCTGTCCCCCCCAGAGCTCACAGGAGAGCTGGGCTATAGAGGGGGTGGGAGGGGCTTGCTTAGGTTTTCAGTGGATTGCTGAGAGGGTAAGCCATTTGTCACTCCAGGAATCTGGGGAAGCCCAACTTTAAGGTCGAGATCTTTACCCAGCCTGTACCGGTTGTGACATCGGCCAAAAGCAGAATTTAGCCTGCTGTCAGTTGAAAACAGGTCACAGGAGTGTAGAACAAACTGTGCTCCTGTGATCCATAGAAGTACAGCCAAATTAACTTTGGCTGTACTTCTTCTTTGAGGAGCTTGTCCATGGCAGCCTGGGTTTAAACCAAGTTGAATGAATATGGGTGTCATTCAACCATGAAGAGGTCAGTGAGTCTGGGGTGAACAGTGTCAAAGAGGTGGTGAGTATTACAGCCTGACCTAGTTTTTGATTTTTACACCTGCTGCGCCACTGGCTTCCTTTTTTTTTTAAAGGTGGAGTTAAAGGAGTATGGCCAAAGTTTTTTTGGCCATACTTCTGGGGATCACAGGAATGCACTTAGTTCTGCACTGCTGTGTCCAATATTCAACGGACAGCAGACTAAGGGCTCATTTACACTGCAGCTGATAAACTCACGTTTAGGAGCTGTTCAGCATTTTTTTTTCAGCAGCCCCTGAACGCACCCTAATGTTTTCCTATGTGTCCATGTACACACCTTCGTTTACAGTCATTTACAGGCATTTGCGTTTACAGCCATTTTTTTGAAAGCAGAAAACTTGCGTTCAGCAGTCGATTTTATCAGCGTTTTAAACACAAAATGTTTGTAAATGCGGCAAATTGTGTCTATAAGTGTTTGCGTTTGGAATTTTTTTTTAACTCTTCCAGTTCTTGATGCTCTCCAGAGCCTTTTTTCATCATGAAAAATGCATGCAAAGTGTTTTCAATGTACTCAAATGGACAAAACAGGATGTTCCTACCAAGCTTGTCACACATTGTAATGACCTATTCACACCTCAGACCTCTCCCACTCTTAGAAACAAAATATATGTTAATGCCCATTCACACCTTAAATTCCTCATGAAGACCCCCTGCCAGGTGGCCTTAGTGACTCACTCCACCAGACACCTTTCCAAATGTTAATGAGCAACTCACACCTAAACTAATCTCAACATATACTGCTCTCTGCTTCTACTCACTGTATTTCTCTGAAACAGTCTGAAATAGTTAATAATTTACCACTTTTCAGTGCATTCTGGGCATTTTGGAGGTTCTCCTGTGCTTATCTTTAAAAAAAGCTTCTAAACGCAAACGCGCATAAACAAGTTATGGAAACGCGGCAAAACAGACGTTTTTTAACCTACATTTTCCAGCAGTCAGTTTCCATCTTTCAGCAGTGTCCCATGTACATGGGGCCTAAAGCCTGCTGTCAGCTGATGTCACAGAGCCAGTCCAGGCTCTGCAGGGATCCCGACAGTATTGTCGGGATCTACCCACACGCCTTTCCAGCAGCTGACCTAGCCTCTCAGAATTCCACTGAGAGCCTGAGCCAGCTGCTCCCACCCCTCCACAGCCTGAGGCTCTAGTGTGCACTGGACAGGCAGAGTAGAGAGCCGGAGACTGACAATCACCATTCTCTGCTCAGAGAAAACCTAGAACTGAGCGATTAGTGGTCTTTGATCACTCAGTTCTCGATGTAGAAGCAACGGAGGACATTGGATTGATACTGAAGCCATCTAGATGAGTATGTTTTTTTGATTTTTTGTGAACCCATACTTCTCTTTTAACTTTGGAAGCCCATAACATCACAACTGCCGTTTTTAGCTGGCACCTTATATACTGCAAACATATAGCTTGTATTAAATCTATACATCCAGTTTGACATTTAAAATATCTACTGCTCATTCTTGAATGAACGAGGCAGCGTACCAGCAAATTTATGTCATAACCTAAAAATACATTCTCCGCTTCTCAGATGTTCTCTTCTGAGCTTCATTTTGCTGATGCAGTTACTGAGTGCTTAGTGTATGACTCACCAGGCACAACAATGACATGAAGGAGAGATACACAGTCTCCAGATTTATACCGGAGAGGTTATAACAATGTATTGGCTGGCTTCATCTGCACTGAGGTCCACAGGATTCTCAAGCAAGTATATTTCTGAAGGGAGAAGTCATATGTTAAATACAGCTAATAAAAACAGTTTGGCCCAAATTTAGTTCACCCAAAAAAATAATCTTGCTCAAAGTTTTGTGTGGATAACATTTTATAACTCCATACATACATTGAATTTGATGGACTGAGTCTTGCAATATTCTTTTGTAAGGTTTCTGTGCTTGGTATTTATTACTAAGACTCACACAGTATTACTAACAGATGTTCAGTTTGTGTGACAGCTGCAAAGTCGTTAGGTTGCAAAGGAATTTGCTGGTAAGGTGAAATTCCTAGGTGCTGAACGAGAAGTAAATCTGTCACACCTCTATTCAGCCAATTTGTGCTGCCATTAATAAAGATTTACACAAGAACGGAAAATTGGCTCTGTCACTTTAAAGGGTAACTCGACTTTCATGGAAAAGTATAGAAAAAAAAAAAAATGATAGTATTTGCAATTGCTACACAAGCCAAGCTGTATTTTGATGCTGTTAGAAATGACCTATCCTTTTCAATCTGCAGCACTGCAACGTTCTGTAAAATGAACACAATACAGCAACCTGGAGGCATTCTGTACATTAGTATACAGGAATCCCCAAGAAATGTAATTTCCTGCTTGTGTGATTGGCACACTGATTTTCTCAGAAGTCTTCACTAAGATAGATATGCCCCCTCCCCCCAATACTTCTGAAGGGTTGCAGACACTGCAACATTCCTTATTACAGTGAAATGCATCAGCTGATTATATTGAACAAGTCACTCCCATTCAGAATCAGTATTTAATCAGTCTGGTGAACCAAAAAGATATTTTTTCACAGCAATAAATGATAGGACTCAAATTTTGTTACGGGATTGTTTTCCTTTTTATCAAAAGTGGATTTACTCTTAAAGAATGCTGAAAGTTCCAAACAGCTATTAGACACAGCATTCCAAAGGTGTCCGCACATACCTGTAGCAGCCTCCATTATCCTATGTTTCATCCAAATGCCAGACTGGTCTGGTCAGGCATAACTGCAGCACCTCCTGAGAGTGTGGCACCTGCCCACCCCCTCCAGACTCACATTCCTATTCACCAGCTATTTTGTAGCAGTATTTGGGGGGGGGGGGGTGTTCACAATGGACGAACTCAAAAACTGTGGTGTGGAGATCTTGATGCCCTAGTCCCCAAGTGAAACAGCCAAACATCATTCACTTATAACTAAAACATAATTATTGATTATTATTGATTGATGTTAACCACATGGGTCACAGCGCCATTTTAAAAGTGGCTTCTGCAAGTTGCAGCCAGTTTCAGCACTGGAACTGCTGCCTGTAGGTGACAACCAGGATCCAGCGCTAAGTTCATGAGCTGAAGTCATCAGCCATCAGCTTCTGGGCTTTCAGTTCTGCTAAAGACCGCTTCAGAGCACTATGTAGCTGAGAATGTGAACCTCCATAGGAAGTGCCTTGCCACCACATGTGACATCACAACATTTCCTGTTGGTACAGAAAATCCTTCCCTGCTCTGCTGCAATAGGCCACTGCTGTAGTGATCTATTGCTGGTTGATTGCAGACAGCAATAGACCACTATTGGAAGTCATCTGTTCCTGCAGCGATGCATGTGGGTGTTGGATCAGATTCTCAGTAGTGAGGTCTCTATAGAAATATATGGAAATTCAATCCAAAGAATGGAAACAGGAAGTTTATCCCACAACCAGGGGCGGACTGACCATTTGGAAACTCGGGCACTGCCCAAGGTCCCGAGGTCAGTAGGGGGCTCCATGAGATGCCCCTGGTACCTTTTTCATAGGCTTTTTTGAGTTTGGGCAAGGACACAGGGGCCCCATGATCCCCTATTGCCCGGGGGCCCCATGAGTTGTCAGTCCGCCCCTGCCCACAACCCAGCCCTGGTGGTTAGGGTAAATAAACCAAACTGGGACACAAATGTAAAAAAAAAATTGAGGCTTTAATCGCTTCCAACACTGTTCAAAACAAGCACATTTTGGCTGGAAACCTTCTTTAACCTCTTGTCGCCGTCGTAACACAAATATGTGGCCTCACAGAACTGGGCTTTTTTCTGTGGGGCCGCATATTTGCGTACCTGTCTTTGTGCTGAAAGCGCGCCACACTGCGCGCTCCCAGCACAAAAACTGCAGAGTCACCGAGAGCCCCGGGTCCCGTTCTAATGATCGGGACGCGGGACTCCCAATTCCAGGTCACATGATCGCCGTCATAGCCTCTGATTGGCTATCACAGTGATCAGTCACTGTGCAGCCCGGCCCCCTTGTTTTTTTCCTCTCTCTATGAATGGAGTAGAGAGATACATTGTATCTCTCTAACTCCTGGCATAGAGAGAAAAAAAAAGTTTGTAAAATAAATAAAAAAAAAAAGATAAATATTAAAAAATAAAATAATAAATAAAGAAAAAAATACCTAGATCAAGGTTTGATCTAGTTCAGTGCCAAGGTTATTGTTTGGGTCAAGGTCAAAAGGTCAGGTTTAAAGGTCAGGATTTAAAAAAAAAAATGGTATCGGTGTCAGTTAGTGTTAGTGTCAGTGTGTAAAAAAAAAAAAAAAAAAAAAAGACAAAAACACAATGTGCACTATTGTTTTTGGGCTGTACTATGGGTACAAACAACAAATAACATACACATATATGGTATCACTGCGATTGGCAAGAGCTAAATAATTTATTTTGGGTTGTTCTTTGGTGGTACGTTATGGTAGTAACAAGAAACACACAGCTAAATAAAATTAAAAAAATATATATATTTTTTTTTTACTATTTCGGGCCTATTTTCCTTTCATAATAGAAAAATTCAGGATATATCCATTACCATTTACCACCAAATGAAAGCCCAATTTGTCCTGAAAAAAACAAGGTATAATCCACCTGGATGTACAAAATAATTGTGATGATATGTACGGTTTTACTAACACATGTCAACATTGCAAAATTGTGCTTAGGCATTTAGATTTGTTTTACCCTTAGGCGTGAAGGGGTTAAAGTAGTTTTGAACATACAATGTTATAGACACTTTCTAATACAGTTACGGCTATGCAGGTATCTTAATTGCTTTTGCTTGGGTTCTGAAATGCTCTTTCTTACTGTTTTACAAAGTAAAGAGTTCTGTCATGTGATCATGCATCTTTTCTTGATGATAGTGGACGGATTGGGTCATAGGACACTGTGCAGTGACACAGTCAGCCTGTATTCCATCATATGTTGAGCCTGAGGCAAGATTCAGGCTGTACTTGAGCAGGGGGCATGTTCAAAAGGCAAACTGTGATTGGGTGTGGGTGTGTGCCAGAGGCAAGCTGTGATTGGTCAAGAGGCAGGGTGGCTGAACAAACTACCCAACTGAGTTATGCTGCGTGTCTGCACAGTGTCCTGTACCTCTGAATGGCCAGCCAAACGATGCAAACTGACCACAAAAGAACAGATCAGCTTCTGTGCCTGGTGTAGTCAGGTTAGAACAAGGAACAATGGTGACCCGCAGGATAAAACAGGTACTTCAGAGGGAATAAGTACATGAAAATGATAGAGATTCTAATTTAATATATAAATACACATATGTGAACACATAGGCATGAAAAAAATATTCTACCCTATAACTACTGCATCTTATCACCTGTTGTCTCCATCATCGTCTCTTACTTTATCCAAAACTGTACATCAGGTTTGGAGTGGCATTGATTGGCATGGAAATAGAAAGTAGAACAGGCTGTCTCCCTAAAGACATCATTTCATGGGCCAGTACTCTGAAATTTGTTTATTGCATGGAGGTTATTTCTTTCTTTTGTTTTTTTTTTTTTGCAGTTCACAAATTTCAGGTAGGATTCATGTCATGTGTCAGGAGGTGGAAGCAGGACCACATAGCACAGCCAATTAATTATCGTTTGTTTGATCGGAGTCCCTTGCTACTATTCTACTTATTGCAAATAAAATATATTTATGCATAGATTTTTAAACTGCAAACACAAATGACGCATGATATTCCACCAAAATAAGACAATATACTCAGCCTCATTTCTTTGCCAAGAATAAAATCCAGAGCATCTACATATTTTTCTTTACTCTGGAGAGTTATAATTAGAACAGATGCTGTCCCTCTGGAATATGCCTCGTGCTGATACCAGATTGGAATTAAGGCTAAACATCTTCCCCCTACGTTCTAGAGGACATAAACATCTTGACTGGCTTTGCTAGAGCGTGTATTTAGTGGCACAGCACATGCGTGAGTTTAGAACATATTTTTTAAAAATGAAAATTTCAGTAATGAATAGTTAAAGGGGACCTGAATGAATAAAATCCTGATATGCCAATATATACAGCAAGAGTATAATTATTTTAGGAACGCACTCTCCCTTTCTTTAACTGCAGACCAGTATCTTTTTCTAGACTGAGAAGATAACATCAGTCTGCTGCAGACAGGAGGAAGCATTTGCTGAGTCTCCTCTGCCCCAGTGATCAGACTATATAGCAATAAATCAAGGAGGCAGTGTGCTGCAGGGGCTGGTCTATGTTGGATATTTCTGAACATGTGGGACATTTCTGAACACGGCCAAGAGCTGCACAGGCACCAGAATTTACATTATTGTGTCATCTCTGAGCCAGCATCTCAGTTCATGAAGTAGGTGGTGACCCTGAATAATGTCTGAACAAAGATGATCCCATGCATCTGGGAAGAAAAGCTGATGAAGGCATCATAATGGGGAGTATTGTAGTCCCTCAGAGGTCATAAATACCAGAAACCCTTATACTTGCATGCACTGAACATAAAAGGTGTATTTGATGCTAGTCCCACCTTAGAGCAGGAATGTCGAAGTCAATTTCATTGCTGGCCACAGCATTATGGTTGCTCTCAAAGGGCTAGTTGTTACTGTAAGACTAGATGTCCAGCACATCCCACCCCCCTTACATCAGATGCCAAGAGCCCCCTCCACCACCACCTGTTTACTGATCTCCCCTTCCTGTAAATGACCCAGAAGCAACGTGTAAAGCGTCACTGCTGGTTCCTGGTGTCATTGTCCATAGACAGGATTGGATGATTAGCTGGAGATGAAGCCATCTCTTGCAAACTTCAGCCAATCTGAAAGGGGAGGGATGCAAGTAGCTGGTCCTGCCTAGGGCGCAAAATAGTTTAGCATCAGCCCTGCCTGACCATCATTTACCCCAGACACATGGCTACCTAGACAGAAGTACTTCAATTTCATAAACAAAGTGTCAATTTGGATCATGGTCAGAAGGAGTAATGGCCATGAATTGGTGTCAGTGGGTGTAATAGATGTTCAGGCAACCACTGTGAGTAACAGTGCTCCATCCTTGGTATCACTGGGAGAGATGGTGCCCCATAGTTGGTGTCAATAGGAGCAACAGTGCTCTGTTGTTTGTGTCTATAGATTTGAAACAAATTCCCAACATTGGTGTTCAGGTGTCATTTACTTTTGAATATGTATGATGTTATAGCTGAAACTATACAGGCACTGTTGGGAAGGAGATCACTCCACCCAGCCAAGCCCAAGAGACAATGCTGGGCATTATAATGCTTTGCATTCTAGTACCCAGCACCTGCTGCCAATCTGCATACAACGGCTCCCTCTGGAGTGCAAGAGAAAGTTCTGCCTTTTTATTGCAGGGACTGTTTTCCAGCAGTTATGTCACGGTCAGGAGTCAGGCTCGGAGGCCAGTAGCTATAACAGTAGAGAGGCTCCCACCAATTCGCAGAATAGGTATACAAACAGGTCACCCTGGCGGATGATGCGGGCGCACTCGACGTGCGGGATCAAGTACTGACCGGTATTCACCAAAGCTCCTTATGGTGGAGATTGGTTTTGCAATGGATTAGTACCAGGTCCAGGTCCTCAGGAACACCCCACCAGGAAGTGAGCAGGCTGGGATCCAGAAGCAGGTAAGGTCTAGGTAGGGGTCAAGCAGAAGCATAGTCAGTAAACAAGCCAAAGGTTGGTAACAAGTGGTTACAGGTTGTTATGAAGCAGAAGCATAACCAAGGAACAAGCCAAAGGTTGGTGATGAGTGGTAGTGAAAATACAGACTGCAGCAGGAGTGAGAAGAGCAAGATATGGAGTGGGGAAAGCACAATAATCTAGCAAGCAGGAAATGCAAGTGCATGGCTTAAATAGGAAGTTCATGGGCGGAGAAAAGAGTTCAAGGTTTACGAAAAACAAGGTACAAGGCAAAATTGTCTAATGGATTAGACAGGGTGCTGTCCAGCATCTCAGGTGGATCAACGAGAAGAGTTATTGCCAGACACAGCAAAGGTCCTGCATTCAGATCCAGGTCCTGGCAAATCAGCAGGCTGTAGTTTGAGGACTGCCGGTCTAACATTAACTCTTTTGCCTGATGATTATGTACTAGTACTAAATCTATGATGGAATCAAACTGTTTTTCCAGAAATTTAAATATTTATTTAAACTAGGAAATTGCCCTTTGGCCTTCTGTGTCAAAGCCAAGGCTTGATGGTTTATAGGTATTTCCAAATGCTAAGACAGGTCTGCTTTAAATCCCAACTGGACTTTCTGTTTCAATCAGCTAAATACTTTCCAGGTGTATCAAAACAAAATGTGCTTCTGCTACAGAGAAACACTGTTTCTCTCATTGTTAAAGCAGTGATCTGTCTGCAGAAGTCCCACACACTCACTCCTCCTACAGAGTCAGACCTAGAGTTGTCCAAACAGCAGGTAGCATGAGTTTAGTTGATGGCAGAGTTATAGGTATGATTCAGCAGAAGGTGAGTTAGACCTTCACAGAGCGACCTCTCCTTGCAAGAGCAAGGGTGTTTCTCTAAGGCAGTCTTTCTCAACCTTTTTTCAGCCAAGGCACCCTTTAAAATTATGGACAATTTCAAGGCAACCCATTCTTAAATGTAAAAAACTATTCTAATAGTTTTATATAACGCAGCAACATCCACACATAAGAAACCCAACATTAGAGCTGATTTATTCTTCCAAAGCAAATACACTTTTGCACACTGGTACTAACTAGTATTCCATTCTAGTATTCTATGCCTGGGCACCCTGGTTGAAAAAGGTTGCTCTAAGGCATAGTGGCAAAGCTTTTAAGCTGTGGCTGATTTCTGTGAAAAAAACAACTATAAAAAATTGTACAACTTTTGTTTAATGATCCTGGAATGTATTTATGAGAGGTGTTCAAGTCAAACCAGGATTTTTAATTTTACAGGTATAAAAAGGGATGCTGGCGTGGCAGTACTACACACAGTAGTAAGTGGCAAATGTCTCCTATTACTGATAGGTGGTGCTCATGTCTTAATCAAGATGGCAGACAACAGTGTTAGTGCCTGCATGGAACAGCGTGTGGTGATGAAGTTTCTTAATCACTACATGCTTTAAGCAAAGACTTTAAGCACAGTATGGTGATGAGACGATCAGCCACAGTAAGACGTTTGAATGGTGTAAACATTTCAAACATGGCCATATGTCCCTCAGTGAAGATCCTGGCTGTGGTGGTTCCCAGCCCACAGCAGTCATTCCTGTCAACATTCAGCATGTGGAACCCCTGATCCTGGATAATTGACACATAACCTCCCTTGTCATATCTAATATCCACAAGAACATGGCGCCTGTGCATGCGCAGTGAGCCGAACTTCGGAAAGATGGCGCCCGCGCAGTTCCTTGCGCCTTTACACTATATATAGAGCAGAGTGACATCCGGCGGGCATGGCATCACCCCTACAGCAGACGTTTTATTACACGAAATGCGTCTAGGAGGAGCCCTTGCACGCCTTGACGTCACTCCGCCGGCCACCATATGTTTCACGCTGGTCAGTGTATTTAGCAGTTCATGCTACATTACTACTACTACCCACAGTCACCCTGTGTTTTACTTTCATTTATGCTTGTATTTATATACTACCAATAATTTATGCTCAATAAATCCTTTGGAATACTACACTATGAGCACCTATATCTTTATTGCTTTGCACTGAGCTTCCACACCTCAGCCCAGTATTCCAGGTGACCTGTCCAGGCCTAGGAAGCAAGCCCTTACACCAGACTAATATACCCGTTACCCGCCACCAAACTGAAGGACCACCTGAGGATAATCCTAGTACCAGGCAGAACCCACATAGGACCTCTGGCTATCTGAGATCTCTATATGCACATTAAGATTCCGCTTCTGGTGAGTGGGCAATCTTTCCATACTTTAACATCGGGATGCTGGAGCTGTGTTCATACTGATTAAAGTCACGATATATCATTTTGGACTGTTCACCTATATTATAGTATACCACATTGGACTCTTTATTTATATTTATAATACTTGCATAAGATTCTTATCTTATTGGTTACTATTTATTTTAGTGCTGCACTTTGTTTTACATTTGCTTATTCTAGAAAGGTTTTTGTGGTTCCTTTTGGTACATATAGCTGCTTTGGAGTGCGCTCGCTAGGCTACACACATATACAGTGGGGATCTAAAGTTTGGGCACCCCAGCTAAAAATTTGTATTAATGTGCATAAAGAAGCCAAGGAAAGATGGAAAAATCTCCAAAAGGAGACTCTTGGCTGGCTACAAAAAGCGTTTACAAGCTGTGATACTTGCCAAAGGGGGCAGTACAAGATATTAACTCTGCAGGGTGCCCAAACTTTTGCAGACGCCATTTTTTTGTTTTCTGTTATTTTGAAAGTGTAAATGATGGAAATAAAATCTAACTTTTGTTGACATATTATAAGAATGTCTAATCTGTAATTTGATGCCTTTTGGAGATTTTTCCATCTTTCCTTGGCTTCTTTATGCACATTAATACAAATTTTTAGCTGGGGTGCCCAAACTTTCGATCCCCACTGTATGTTCCTTATCCAACTACTATTTAGCTGAGCCGCACTTTTAAACATCTCACTATGGACGTTTTTTAACTCAGACAGAAAAGACCAACCATTCCTGATGACACCTTCTCCATTGACAAAAATACAGAAAATTTAAGTGGCATATTTCTACACCTACAACATATTGCCTCATCTGAAATCAGAACACTATGGGACATATCCCTATTGGAGAGATATATCAAGGACAACATGGTCCCAAGATCTCTAAGATGGGATGTCCCTCCGGAAACGGATGACATTAACAGTGAGCAGGAATGGTTAAATTTTTTCAATAATATGGATCTCGATCTTTTAAAATTTCTTATAATTAGAAAAAAGAAAAAGCTAGAACACCTCGATAACGAAATCAATAAAGTGAGGGAACAACTCACATCATTTAAAGGTACACCTGACGATGTCGCAGAGTCTGGTAGACTGCAAACATATCTGGAAGGTATAGAACATACCCAAAAAATTAAAAAACGTAAAAAGTATTTTAGGGATACAAGGGACTATCAAGAGAACTTAGTTTTCAAATGGCAGGTTCCAAAAACTGACCCTATTCAGGATAAACATTTTCCAACTCCTATGAGTAATTCTATTAATCGTACTGTTACTGGCTTTCCAAGAACTACACCCCTTAAAGGGAATGTTACATGTCACGATTCCAGATCACCCAGGAGACCTGCCCCCAGGGATAAAATACCTATCTCTGTCCAAAATATTGAAAATATTGGCTCCAGAGACATGAGATGGCATCCAGTTCGTCCAAAGAAAACCCGCCACCAACCTAGGAGGAATGGCAATAATAATTCCTACCAACAACATTATAGGCAGGCGAACAATTCAAATACCATCCATTATCAGGATTCACCTAGGAGAACTCAGGGACCACCCCACCACACCAACTCATACCCTAAAGGACAACCTTATAACCCTCCACATAGAAGGGAAACCCAACAGGATGATTATCACCACAACAATTTTAACAATTATAATAATTACAACTGGAACACAAACTACCGTACAGACTTACAACAACAATCACATTTTTTAGGTGGGGGCAACACACGAATGAGAAGCGTAAGAATAGAGGATGCAGGGGAGGAAAAAGGACTAACAGACCCAAAAAAGAGGAAAACGTAATTGGTAAAGGTATATACAACCTGAGTGGTACCCCCCTCACACAATAAGAACTTACAGTCTTAGATAAGGGTCTAAAATACGCACCTAAGACCAAACTTAATAAGTTCCAGACCTATGTGGACATTCACAAGTTCGCTAGGAAATTATCCATTAAGAGACACTTTATGAGTAAATCGACTGGAACCATTAACTTAACTACCAATTCCCATTATTCAAACCTTCGTAATGCATCTCTCTTCAATCCTCCACCACACAAACAATCATACATTAATATTTTCAAAGAATTAGCCTTAAAAGATATTGAGGCCATTAAAATTAAACGTCCATATAATTCTAAGGACCTAGACATAGGCCTTAAATCCTTGCTTAACAATAAAGATGTGGTAATAAGACCTGTGGACAAGGAGGGAGGGGTAGTAGTTCTAAGTAAGATCGACTATATAAGGGAAGCCCCAAAAAATCCTTGGAGATAAGGACACGTATACCATACTACCAAAGAATCCATTGGTCACATTGAAATGCTCCTTAACCACTTCCAGACCGGACACTTTTACCCCCTTCCTGACCAGGGCAATTTTCAGCTTTTAGCGCTGTCACACTTTGAATGACAATTGCGCGGTCATGCAACACTGTACCCAAATGAATTTTTTACCATTTTTTTGAGATAGATAAAGCTTTATTTTGGTGGTATTTATTCACCACTGGGATTTGTATTTTTTTTGCTATGTAAATGAAATGTCCAAAAATTTTGAAAAAAAGTGTTTTTTTTATAAAATTTTGCAAATAAATAATATTTCATCATAAATCTTAGCCACAATTTATTCCGTTATCTTTTTAGTAAAAAAAAAAAAAAAATCCAAATTAGTTTATAAGCAAAAATTATAATTTGTAAACATTTTTTTTACATTTTTATTTTTTTTTTTTATATTAATATTTTTTATTTTTATTTTTTACATACTGTCACCCTAGCAGTACAGTGTCACCATGGTGACACTGTACTACTTGTGAGGGGTGATGAAGATTTTTTATTTTTTTTTACACTGATTGCTTTTACACCCATATAGGATGTAAAAGCAATCATTTCTCTTTCTCTCTGTGTGCATTCATGCACTCATTGAGAAGAACTGAGTGAGCTGTGATTGGTCACATCCTGTCACATGGTACAAGGCTTTTGTGAATAGCCTTGTACCATGTGACCTCTGTGATCATTCACAGATTTCACACGTAGTAAGCAATGATGTCACAAGTGACATCTTGCTTACTACTTTGCATGTGATCACTGATTGGCCAATCAGTGATCACATGATCTGGACCTCGTACAGAGGTCCCGTCCGACGATCGGTGTTTCACTGTCCGGAGGACACAGCGGGCACCGGATCGCGGTGCTGCGCGCTCCCAGGGAGCACGCACAAGCAGGGTGCGGGGAGGCCGTTTATTGACGGCCACCCGACCCTGCAGTGCCACCGTCCGGCCGTTTATATACAACGGCCGGTCAGGAAGTGGTTAAAGAACCTAATTAAACATGGACATGATCACAATGTAATTAACAATATAGAGAGATAATATCTCTGTCCTAAGGCACCCAGGTTCCCTGTATTCTACTACCTCCCAAAAATACATAAAGATCCTATACATCCCCCTGGTAGACCAATTATCAGTGCTATCGGTTCCCTATGCTCCAGAGTTGGAGAATATATAGATTATTTCCTACAGCCCCTGGTTTTATCCACCCCATCTTACATCAAAGATACCAAACAAGTGCTTAATGAGGTAGGAGCACTTAATTGGAACCCTGAACTTACTACTTTTTTGGTTACAGCGGACGTAGCCTCGTTGTATAGTAATATTGATCATAACGATGGCATGACAGCAACAAATTACTATCTTGACTTGGCTGACAATATTTCTACAACTCACAAAACATTCATTTTGGACCTATTGAATTTTGCGATGAGAAATAACTTCTTCTGGTTCAACAATTTTTTCTATCTACAAACCAGAGGCGTCGCAATGGGGGCCAAATTTGCTCCCAGCCTGGCCAACCTCTTCATGGTCAGGTGGGAGGAGGACATCATCGTTTCCAGAGAGTGGCCTGAGCTACTTTTCTACAAGCGATATATAGATGATGTCCTCATATTGTGGCAAGGAGAGGAAGTGGCTCTTATAAACTTCTTTGGAACACTCAATAACAATAATCTAAATATCCAGCTCTCTTATGAATATAGTACCGATAGATGTTACCATAATAAACAAAGAAGGATATTGCACCACAGAAGCTTATTTCAAAAAATCAGACAGAAATGGCTATATCCCTACGGATAGCTGCCACCACCCTCGATGGCTGGCCAGCATACCCAAATATCAGTTCATGAGGGTGAGACGTAATTGTACTGAAATTGAAACTTACTATGATAAGGTAACTATCCTAAGACAAAGATTTATCAATAATGGATACACGGCTGATACTTTAGACATGGAGATGGATAACGTAGCCAACATGAATAGGAATAACATGCTCTCCAGACCACCAACACAGAAAAAAAATATGTTTTGTCCATTCATTACCCCTTTCTCCATCCAATACAAAACCATACGTCAAATAATCAAGAAAAATTGGAATTTACTTAGGGCAGATCCAATCCTCTCTCAGGTCCTACCAGTAAAACCAGAAATTGTCTTTAGAAAAGTACAATCACTGCGCAACACCATTGCCCCTAACATAACAGATCCCCCTCCTCGCCCCAGTTTATTCACCAATCTTAACCCCTTCACGCCTAAGGGTAAAACAAATCTAAATGCCTAAGCACAATTCTGCAACGTTGACGTGTTAGTAAAACCGTACATATCGTCACAACTACTTTGTACATCCAGGTGGATTATACCTTGTTTTTTTCAGGACAAATTGGGCTTTCATTTGGTGGTAAATGGTCATGGATAGCTCCTAATTTTTTTTTATTATTAAAGGAAAACTGGGCCAAAATAGTAAAAAAAATCATTTTTTTAAATTTAACTGTGTGTTTCTTGTTACGACCATAACCTACCACCAAAGAACAACTCAAAATACATTCTCCAGTTCTTGACGATCGCAGCGATACCATACATGTGTATGTTATTTGTTGTTTGTACCCGTAGTACAGTCCAGAAACAACAGTGCGCATTTTGTTTTTGTCCTTTTTTTTATATAAAACACACTGTCACTGACATTGACATTAACACTAACTGACACTGATACCAATTTTTTTTTTTAAATCCTGACCTTTGACCCTGACCTTTGCCCTTGACCCTGACCTTTGACCCTGACCTTTGACCCTGACCTTGACCCAAACACTAACCCTGGTACTGAACTAGATCAAACCTTGATCTAGGTATTTTTCTTTATTTTTTCTTTTATTTTTTAATATTTATTTATCTTTTTTTTTTTTTTTTACAAACTTTTTTTTCTCTCTCTGTGTCAGGAGTTCGAGAGATACAATGTATCTCTCTTCTCCATTCATAGAGAGAGAGAAAACAAGGGGGCCGGGCTGCACAGTGATTGATCACTGTGATAGCCAATCAGAGGCTATCACAGCGATCACGTGACCCGGAATCGGGAGTCCCGGGTCCCAATCGTTAGAACGGGACCCGGGGCTCTCAGTGACACCGCGGTCGTGGTGCTGGGAGCGCGCCGAGCGGCGCGCTCCCAGCACAAAGACAGGTACGCAAATATGCGGCCCCACGGAAAAAAGCCCAGGTCCGTGAGGCCGCATATTTGTGTTACGTCGGCGTCAAGGGGTTAAGGGTTTTTTTCCCTGCAGAAAATGTCAAATTTGTCAACATAGCAGGATATCAAAAAAGAAAATCGAGTCGTTTACCTCAACCACAACAGGAAAGTCTTATGATATATCTACTTTCATCTCTTGCAATACCCAATACTCGGTATATCTTTTGGAGTGCCCGTGTCGGAAACAATATGTCGGCCGGACCACCAGAAGACTTCGGGATCGGTTCCGTGACCACATATATAATATTAAAAGAGGTTTCCGTGAACACTCATTATCCAAACATTATTGGGATTTCCACCAAAGAAATCTATCATCCCTTAAATTCGTAGGGATTGATATTGCACAACATCATTGGCGTGGCTCTAATAGATGTAGGCAAGTCTCATGTTTAGAAACCAAGTGGATTTTTGAAATCAAGACTATGACCCCTTTAGGCCACAATGTTGAAGTAGATATAAATTGTTTCATTGATAACAGTTGATATTCATCATTACATATATCCTTATACCTGACAGAATGATTATTATTATTATTAGGAATACCAATACTGAACCTGTACAGTTAATGATGGCGTATTGTTTTTAATATTTCATTTTATGCATTTCAGTTTATATTGTATAATTTACATTTTACAGTCTACATTTCACATTTTATTTTTTATGTGATAATATCCCATTATACTTTTTAATATATATTTTTTAATATATTTTTTAATATTCCACCATATTATTGCGTTTCTTATGTATACCGGTTATTATAACCTCTTATAGCCCAATGAGAATATTATCAAATCGATACATTTATGATTGATGAATTGGGCACAATAATCATTGTACCTTCACCAGATAAGAATAATGTTAACCGCTCACACATACATACTGTGCCCTTTTAATTATATATCCTTCTGTATATTTTATACTTCTTATGGCATTAAGCAATCTGATCTATCTCTAATATATATATTTTTTGTCCATTTTTGCACTATATTATTTAGCTTTGATATACAATCTTTTATATATGATTTGATCACCAGTAAAATGGCGACCACAATACTCGCTCATGCGCAGTAAAGTGCGGGTCTTTTTTAAGTGTTTACACATTTTTTATATATATAGTGTGCACTTCTTAATTATATATTTCTCTGTATATTTTATACTCCGCATAGCATTAAGCAACCTGATCTATCTCTAACATATAGTTTTTTGTCCATCTTTGCACTTTATCATTCAGCCTTAATAAACAACTTCTTGTATAGGATCTGATCACCAGTAAAATGGCGACCGCGATACTCGCGCACGCACACGCGCAGTAAAGTGCGGGTCTCCATGTCATCTAACCAATAAAATGGCGACCAGAACACTCGCGGTTCAATGCGCGCCTGTCATATCTAATATCCACAAGAACATGGCACCTGCGCATGCGCAATGAGCCGAACTTCGGCAAGATGGCGCCCGCACAGTTGCGCGCGCCTTTACACTGAAGTCAGGATATATAATTTTGGACTGTTCGCCTATATTATAGTATACCACATTGGACTCTTTATTTATATTTATAATACTTGCATAAGATTCTTATCTTATTGGTTACTATTTATTTTAGCGCTGCACTTTGTTTTACATTTGCTTATTCTAGAAAGGTTTTTGTGGTTCCTTTTGGTGCATATAGCTGCTTTGGAGTGCGCTCGCTAGGCTGCACACATATACTTTCTGTGGGTATGATGAACACAATGATGGAGTGAAGCAAGCTGTCCTAGGATGGTCCAGGCGTACTGACAAATCTTTCAATGCCGAAGCTTTTCAGGCATTAATTAAACAGTGGGATAAATGTATAAATGTAGCAGGGGAGTATGTAGAAAAATAATGGCAGCTATACTCCTTGAAATTTGTTCTTTTATTATGTAAACTCAAAAGTCCTGGTTTGACTTGAAAGCCCTTTGTAGCTGAATAAAACAGCAAGTTCAGTTGTGCTTTAACGGGATACTTAGGGCTTGTTTTTATTTTCATTATGGTGGGCTGCATACTGAACATTTGTTACCTTTATATATAGAACGCATGAAGGTAAAAGACAACAACAGCCTTTACAACTACTTTAGGTCCTAGTTTACGACTTTCATGTTCTGCCAGTGATTTATTTAGCGTGTACTTTAAAAGTGGAAATACATTCTCTCAATCAACATGAACTATTTTCAACCCTTATCTGCTAGCCTTAATAAATACATAGGAAGGTGTATTATATTTACTTGTTTTAAACTTTTTTTCTACATTTCTTAAAGCGGTAGTAAACTGCAGATAAAAGTAAAAATCCCCTGCAAGGTAATGGCATAATGTGCTAATATGTATCGTATACTAGCACATTATGTAGGACTTACCTTAAAACTGTCACCAGTGAAGGGGCTTCCATCTTCACCGGTCTTCGGTTTGTGAGCTCCAGCCATCTGACTGGGCGAGCTGCAATGATGTCACTCCCACCCATGCGCAAGAGAGTCTTGGGACGCGGCACAGTGTTCTGAAGGAACGGCATGGGTATGCCGTTCCTTCAGAGCGCATGCGCTGGCTGTAAAAAAAAGAGCGAATATCTCCTAAACAGTGCACGATTAGGAGATATTCATTTTACCTACAGGTACAGATTACCTGTAGGTACAAGATACAAAAGTGGGTTTACTTCCACTTTAAGTTGCTTCCTGGTTTCTGGAAAAGGCCAACATGATGTAATTCATCCCAGGAGCCTTCATTTGGAGGAGGGGCAGAGGGGTTTACTGAAATAGGCACACCCTCTTGCCTGCATGCCTGAGCTAAGGGCAAATGGATTCCAGGGAGTACATGATACATAAATCATATACACTTACTCAAAATGTCCGTGAATTGCAATGCTAGGAGGTGTTTTTCAAAGTGAGTTCTCAACAAAATAAAGTATGGAGACATGGATGGATGGGTGAGTTTGCTTTGAATATTACACATTTATTAAATAGCTTTTTTAGTTTGTGGTGCTCAGATGCAGTTTAGTTGAAGTTTAATCTTCTATAGTCAGTTATACTACTCATTTTTCTTTCCTATATTTCATGTTACTTTACTGTTCTATGTCCTGATCCCTCTTACTTTTTTAAATTTTGCTGTTTGCCATTTGTGACCTGTAAGCATCCACTCCTTCTCCATGTAAACTTCCATGGTTGCAGAAGAAGTCACTAGCCTGATTATCATGCAGGGAATGCTAGCCATATATGATCAATACATCATAGATTCACACAGTTCACAGTTTTGCTTCCAAACAATTAACTTAAAAAAAAAAAAAAAACAGCTTACTAAAGTTCAACTGGATTTTAGGACCCATCAGTCATTTTCAATGACAACAATTATTCATTGATTGAACCACCCCATATATATATGTATTTTTTTTTAGAACTATATCATTCATCCACTGAAACAATCATGATGTCATGGAAATGACAAAAGCACAAATTACTTTAAAATAGAGTATCTAGCTAAATAACATGTATAAGCGCATTGGATGTGTCTATGACTATATTCTGGGTAGTGAAGAGGTGGGGTGTTACTTTAAATAATGACATGCCTTTGGACAGGGTATCATTACTTGCATTCTTTGGAATAACTATTTATAATTATACATAGCACTAGCAAAGTAAAGAGTGAGCTTGGCGCTATAATATCCTCTGGCATGCCTGGCAATTTTTTTTTCAGCCCGCCCCAGCTTGATTGAAAGAATTGGCTCTTTTTCCATTATCCGCAGCATGCCTGACAAGCCTCTACGCTGTATAGTTACCACAAAATTAAACAGAATCCTTTGAGAGAGGAATGGACAGAGCTTAAATAAATGGACATTCCAAAAAATCAATACACAGCAACTGTTTGTTGGCTCAGACAATGTCCTATTACTTTGACTATGCAGCTAAAATATAGAACTGTGCTGCATCTTCAATTACATTGCCTCGGCAGACTGCTCATAATTATATAGATCACAGAAGAAGCTCTCCTTTTGGTAACAACTCTGAATTTTCCAAGTTTTTTGCTTTTCATTCTTGTCTGTTGGCTCATCATTGGCTGGATGTGAGCATTGGGTCTATTGTAAAAAAAAAAAGTAAAATAAAAGTAAAAAGTGAAGTAAAAGTAAAAATGGTGAAATGTGTTGCTCTTAGCATCTACCCCACTACCTGAAAATAATATAAACAACTGTTTAGAATAATAAATTATAATTAACTTGAGCTCCAGAATGTTGTACCCCTTTCAGGTGTTTTTTTTTGCTATTCAACACTGCGCTACTTTAACTGGCAGTTGTGCAGTCATGCAACACTGTAAGCAAATACAATTTATATAATTATTTTTACACAAATAGAGCTTTATTTTGGTGGCATTTGATCACCACTGTGTTTTTAATTTTTTGCTATATAAACCGAAACGTTTGAAAAAAGAATATATTTTCTATTTTTATAATATATATCTAATAAAGTCAAATTTTCACATAAATGTAGGCCAAAATGTATTTTGTTACATGTCTTCGGAAAAATAAAATCCAATAAGTGTATATTAACCACTTCAGCTTCAAAAGGGTTTCCCCCCTCTCCTGACCAGGGCATTTTTTGCTATTCAGCACTGCGCTATTTCAACTGGTAATTGTGTGGTCATGCAATGCTGTACTCAAATTAAATTTGTCCTTTTTTCATACTAATAGAGCTTTCTATTGGTGGCATTTGATCACCAATGTTTTTTTTTTAGGTTTTGTGATATAAACACAAAAAAGACCAAAAATTTTGAAAAAAGAACAATATTTTTTATTTTCGATTATAAAAAATATCCAATAAACTCAAAGTTAGTCATAAATTTAGGCCAAATGTATTTTGCTGCATGTTTTTGGAAAAAATCCTAATATGTGTATATTAATTGGTTTGTGTGAAAGTTATAGCGTCTATAAACTTTGGTATAAACAGCGTGTAAAATAAGTATTGAACACGTCACCATTTTTCTCAGTAAATATATTTCTAAAGGTGCTATTGACATGACATTTTTACCACATGTTGGTAACAACTCATGCAATCCATTCATATAAAGAAACCAAAATATATAAGTTCAGAAATTGTTATGTGTAATAAAATGGAATGACACAGGGAAAAAGTATTGAACACATGAAGAAAGGGAGGTGCAAAAAGTCATAGAAAGCCAAGACACCAGCTGAATTTATTAGTAATTATCAAGAAATCCTTCCCCTTGTCAGTGCACATTAATATCAACTGGTTTAGTCTGAACTGATGGGCTATAAAAAGGTGTCTTATTACCAAGGTGTCACAAAAGAAACATCTCATGATGAGGAAAAGCAAAGAGCTCTCTCGATACCTTCACAACTTTATTGTTACAAAACATACTGATGCCATTTGATACAGAAGGATTTCTAATCTTAAAAATGCTCCAGTGAGCACTGTTCAGGCCATAATCTGGAAGTGGAAAGAACATCATTTCACCATAAGCTGGCCACGACCAGGTGCTCCTCGCACGATTTCTGACAGAAGGGTGAAAATAATTTTCAGAAGAGTTGTTCAAGAGCCAAGGACCACTTGTGGAGAGCTTAAGAAAGACCTGGAATTACCAGGTACAATTGTTTCAGAGAAAACAATAAGTAATGCACTCAACCGCAATGGCCTGTATGCACTCTCACCACGCAAGACTTGATTGCTGAAGAAAAAGCATGTTGAAGCCTGTTTAAATTTTGCTGCATAATATTTAGACAAGCCTGTGAAATACTGGGAGAATATAGTCTGGTTACATGTGACCACAATTGAACTTTTTGGATGCCATAATACAGACCATGTTTGGAGGTCAAATGGCACTGCACATCACCCCAAAACACCATACCAACAGTGAAGTTTGAAGGTGGGAACATTGTGTTGTGTGGCTGTTTTTCAGCATACAGTACTGATAAACTTCATGTCATTGAAGGAAAAATGAATAGAAAAATATGCCAAGACATTAAAATCTGCTGCCATCTACCAGGATGATGAAGATGAAACAAAGATGGACATTTCAGCAAGACAATGATCTCAAACACAAAGCCAAGGAAACTCTCAATTGGTGTCAAAGAAAGAAAGTAAAGCTGCTAGAATGGCCCAGCCAATCACCTGACTTGAATCTGATCAAAAATCAATGGAAAGAACTAAAGATCAGAATTCATAGAAGAAGCCCACAGAACCTTCAAGATTTGAAGACTGTTTGTGTGGAAGAATGGGCCAAAATCACACCTGAGCAATGCATGTGTCTAGTTTCTACATATAGGCGGCATCTTGAAGCTGTCATTACCAACAAAGGATTTTTGCAAAGTATTAAATAACTTTTATTTAGCGTGTGCAATACTTTTTCCCTGTGTCATTCCATTTTATTATGGATAACTTAATTTTTGAATGTATTTGTTTTGGTTTCTTTTTGGAAAGTAGACATCCCAAGGGATTTGCTGAGAGGTATGTTGAGTCCATGGAAGATTTTATTTTTTGCTTCACATTTTGGGAAAATGAAATTTTTTTCTACGCTGGGTTGTCAATTAAATGATATATTGCTCACGCATGTCATGGATATATGTGGAATAACACCCCAAAACACATTCTGCTACTTCTCCCAAGTATGGGGATACCACATATGAGGGACTTTTTGGCAGCCTAGCTACATGCAGGCCTCCACTATCCAAGCCTTTAGGCTTTCTTAGGGAATATTTCCTCATATCTCTTCCTAACCACCTATTACAATTTCGGAGGCCCTAAAATGCCAGAATTGTGCAAACATCCCCCCAAATGACTCCTTTTTGGAAAGTAGACACCCCAAGGAGTTTGATAAGAGGCATGATGAGTTTTTTTCTGATATTTTTTGCACAGAGTTTTGAAAAAGAAAAGAATAAATACAATTTTGTTTTCTTTCTTCATTTTCCAAAAATACTAGAAGCTTATGCCACACATCACCCATTATTTCAACCACTTGAAGACCAAGCCTTTTCTGACACTTTTGTTTACATGAAAAAAACAGTTTTTTTTACTAAAAAAGTACTTTTATATATTATAAAGAAGAGGCCCTAGAGAATAAATGGTGGGTGTTGCAATTTATGTCGCACAATATTTGCACAGCGATTTTTCAAAGGCAGATTTTTTTGGGAAATAGTACACTTGTTTGAATTTAATGCAAACAATATATTTCCCAATTGTATGATAAAATATAAAAGATGATGTGACATTAAGTAAATAGATACTAAACATGACATGCTTTAAAATATATGTACACATGCACAAACGTAAAAGCACACGCTGGGGCGCCTACACACGAAAACGTTGATTGCGATACACGTTACATATTGCCGCGCACGCCAGAATGAGAGCAATAATTCTAGCACCAGACTTCCTCCGTAACGCTAAACTGATGACCTGTAAGGTGCTTTAAAAGTGCCACCTATAGAAAATATAGGGTACTAAAGTTTGTTGCCATTTCACGAGTGCACAGAAATTTAAGGTTTGACATGTTGGACATCTATTTACTCGATGCAACTTCGTCTTTTATATTTGACAAAAAATTGGATAATTTATTGTTTTTTGTGCCCTAAAATTAATTTAAGTGTATTTTTTACTGAAACTTTGTGATAATATTGTGTGCAAAAAGCACAAAAACAGCTCTAGCAGCGAAAGGGATAAAGGATAAGCCCGACACTCCCCTTTCCTGACGAGCAGCCAATCGGTGCTCATTACACTGCAAGGTCTCTCTCCTCCCAACTAGTGCCTGGATGCGGTGCTGGAGACAGGCAGGGAGGGGAGGAGGAGATAAACAACGCCATGTTAAAAATATTAAACGTTTAAGTTACCATAAAGCCCTCTTTGTTTTTAAAAGCCCCAGACATTACTTAAAGCAGATTTAAATACGTTTTGGGTTAAAATGTATGTTTTTTTATCAGGACAAATAGATTGTCATGCGGGACAAGCAGATTCGGACACTGATTTAGTCCCTGAACAAGTAGTTTTTTAAAAATTTCCATACCCCTGTGATCAGCGTGAGTGCGATAGTGTGTGGGCAATCTAACACTAGCTAACCCTGGCTGGGAGGGGCGCTAACTGACCCTGATGCTATTTGATATCGCTAGTTGCAGTAATATAGTGAACAGTGGAAAATTCTATATACTGACACTGTACTAATGGTACTGGCTGGGTGACGGGGTGATCAAATGGTTAATAGAGGCTATCAAAGGGTTAAATGTGCTAATCTAACGTGTGTGTAAAATGTAGTACTTTTACTCACCGTGTGGTCTTCTTTCTTCTCTCTCTGGACCGATGGGGGGGGGGGGGCAGTGGACCAGGAAGAGTAGCAAAGTTGCTATGAATCAGATTGATTCATAACAGCTTTGCTAACATTGTGATCCTGTGATCGCATAGCGATCTCATGATCACCAGGTCCTGATTACCAGAATCTGCATTCCGTTGTGTCTGGTACATCGCTGTGCCTGTAGCTGCCGCCTGCCCGCATTGTTCTGGGAAGTGGACAGATTGGAAGTGGTTAATTCGTTTTTGTAAAAGTTATAGGTTTACAATCTATGGTATATATATTTGAAAATTGATTGTTCCTGATGTAGAGACAGCCTATCTTATTTCTTGAGGCCCTAAAATGCCAGGACAGTACAATTACCACGCAAATGGAAAGTAGTCTGAGGCATTTACTAAGAGGCATGGTGAGTTTTTTGAAGTTGTAATTTTTTGGAAAATTAAGAAATTAGACAAAATTTAAAAAACATTTTTTTTTACATAGTATCAGTGTAGTACATTTGATGAAATTGTTTTTATTCACTTTTTTTTACATTTTAGAACGTTCTTAAACTTTTTTTTTTACATCCTAACATCAAATCAGAGTAGTTCATTTTTACCATAATGACACTGTACTACTGTGGTGGGATGGTCAGGATTTTTTTTTTTATACTGTTACTGCTTATACAGGGATGATCACTGTATAAGCAAAAGCTTTGGATGTCATGAATGGGTTTCCCATTCATGAACAGCTTGCTTTTGATTTATGATCTGTGATTCGCTAATCTAATCACATGGTACAGGTAGCCAGGTACCATGTGATTGCTTTGGGCCAATTAAAGATCACAACAGTAAGCAAGCTGTTCATGAATGATTAAATGAAGCAGATACTGCTCCTAATTAATGAAGGGGCGCACACTCTTTTGTTTATTAGGCATGGTTAGGCCAGTTACAGATATGGAAGAACAGAGAACTTCTTCCGTATCTGTAACAGGCAGCACAGAGAACACTCTGATCTCTGCTGCCTCCACCGTTTTGCTGCTATGCTCTGAATACCCTGTGATTTGAAGTCCTGCTGATCATTTTATCCAAAAAAACACACAGGGGAAATTAAAGTGAAGGATCAAATAACAAACATGTTATACTTATCTTTTCTTTGCAATGGTTTTGCACAGAGCAGTCTTGGTCCTTCTCTTTTCGGGTACTTCCAGCGTCTCTGGCTCTTTTCCCCCCGCAAATGCCCCCCTAGCAAGACAATTCCCATGGGGGAACTCACTACTGAGCTGCCCTAGGAAGACAATTCCCATGTGGGCACTCACTACCGAGCCAGGCTGTTTGCATCTATTCAGACACACAGCCAAACTCCTCCACCCTGCCCCCGTTCTCTGTTGACAGGTTTTGACTGACAGCAGCAGGAGCCAATGGCTCTCAGCCAAGCCTCTGAAGTCGGGAGAGGGGAGAAGACCTGCTTCAGAGTGCACAGCACTGGACCAAGATTGGGCTCATGTGAGTATTTAGAGGTGGCTGTGGAAGGAGCTGTACTTTAAAGGTTTTTTTACCTTAAAGCGGAGTTCCACCCATTTTTAATACTTATTATGTAGTCCCTGTGAAATAAAGCACAAGTTGGATATTTTTTTTTATACGTACCTTTTAATCCACTGCAAGCCTGCAGTTCCAGTTCCGACCGCCTAGGCAATGACGTTGTAAGTCGATGTGCAAGGTCTCCTGGGATGTCGTTTCCTGTATCCCAGGAGTCCTTTGGTTTCCTGTAATCATGGGACTTGGAAACCGGAAATGACGTAGATGGGAGGTGTTTCAACCATTGTTATGGCAACTTGTACTGCACACGTCACGCCGAGCAGTGTCTGTACTGCGCATGCATGAGAACGAGTGGTGCATGCTGGGATAGCCAGCAGCACGATTCCAGAAAATAAATACCTGCTGGCTTCAGATGCCCACAGCCATCATGGTGCCTGCCTGCTTCCAAAATCCTGGTAAATGTTTACGATTTTCTAAGTAATTACAATGCTTTTAATATTGAATTATTCCAATTGTTAATGCTATTTGTAGGGTCATCGTGGATCTGCTTTTAACAAAAAAATTTTAGGGGGACTGTAGCTCCGCTTTAAAGCACAGAATGCATTAAGGTAAAAAACCTTTTACCTGTACAATCACTTTGACAAAGAACTATACAAGCCCAAGCTTGCACCTCTCTGTTAGACATAAAAATGGAGCAACTGCTGCTCCTAATTAGCAAAAGGACGCAAGCCCCTTCATTAACTAGGAGTGATCAGTTCTCTGTTTTGCCGTGTCTGTTAAAGGCAGCACAGAGAACATGAGAGCTGGAGCTGCATGCTCAGATCTCTTTGCAACCCGCAAACTCCCCTCACTCCATTTATCTGTCTACTGACAGCTCACATCCTGTACAACAAGGTCACACACCTGTTGAGAATATGCAGTAGTTTTCTTTATGGAACACTGCTGCATTCCCCCAATTAATCAGGGGCAGACCTGCACTATTTCCTATTTCACTCTGAGTACTGTCCGTGATACTTTTTTTATTTGCACTAACATACAATTTTGAGGACAAGCTTTCGGGGTATGTCCCCTTCTTCAAGGTCTAAGCAGTACTATTACAAATCACAAAGTTTAAGCAGATTGTTAGAAGGGATTGAGAAGAAGAAAAAAAAAAAAAAGGCTACAGATAAGATACATCAAAAGTGAGGGGGGGAGGGGGGTGTTGGATTTTTAGACACATATAATACTTCTTCTAGTGTCTTGAGGCGATTATGAATGAAAGAGCCATTGAAATAAAAAATGAAGTGTGATTTTATTCTATCACACAATGGTGTCAAATAACAATGTAAAGCGTATTATGAACAGTTCCATGTAGATAAAACTACTGTAGAAATAACAAACAAACGTTTAAAACAAAGTCACAATTATTAGGTATTGAAGTACGGCCATGTGCTGTGTTGTCCTGTCCTTCAATCTCTACTTGTCCTTCTCATGTCTCCTTGGGAAGAACCGGACGTGACTATATTGTAGCCGGAAGTGATCTCAGTATGCACCTGTTGCAGCTTCTCAGACGTGTGTATGCAAGAGTCATGTAGCGTGTAAGTGTGTGTGTGAGAGTCTCTCGTGTCCGACGTCTCATGGTCTTTTAAGAAGCAAATGTACGTCATAGTTAGTGATCTTAATACCTTCTATGGAAATTATTACTGCTTAGCAAAGCCATTTCATATAAGGAAGGGATGCTATACATATGATGTTTGATGGACAGGAACATATGTATGCTGATGTACTAATGACGTAACCCTCAGCTATATATTTAAAGAATAGTATAGCTTAAGAACATATCAATGTATAATCACTAAACTATATATGTATCAATGTTAGAAACGCATACTAAATACACACAGATACTATTAAAATACATAATGTAATAGTAAGTCACTTCTAATAACCTTGACATAACTACCAGATACTCCTATGCCTAAATATAGTATACTCAGCTTTCAACTGATATATACTATCTCAGCTTAACTTGTATATCTTTTGGTCTCAGCTATAATTGAAGAATAGTAAATACTACCATTTGTCAAAGACCATTCACACATATTAATATTAATTATGACTAATCATAAAAACCAAATATTTTGCAAGCTTGCCATCAATATAAGTGCCGAATCATAATTTAGATTTAACAGGGGGATACTACACTCACACAGAGGGGGTCAAGCTTTAGCTAATAGATAGTCATAAAGCTGTCGGATAATGGTTGAGGAATCCCATGTCCAAATTAAGGCCGTTATCTTTTGTGTCAAATAGAATTATCATTCTTAGTTCAAAAAAAAGGAATCTTCAGTATCTCCGGATCATACAGCTGCACCTCCAGTAATGTTGTGTACCTTATCCAGTGCAGAAAATGCAGCAAAGGATCTTATGTTGGTGAAACAGGACAGAAGTTGCAAACAAGGATGAATTTACACAGACATACCATCAAGGAACATAAAGAAGATGACCTCTGCACACCTGTAGGACATCATTCCTCACAACCAGGCCACAATATGGAAGACCTCAATATTTTAGTTCTGAAAGGAAAATTTAAATCCATCCAGGAAAGAAAAACATTTGAACTAAGAATGATAATTCTATTTGACACAAGAGATAACGGCCTTAATTTGGACATGGGATTCCTCAACCATTTTCCGACAGCTTTATGACTATCTATTAGCTAAAGCTTGACCCCCTCTGTGTGAGTGTAGTATCCCCCCCTCCCCCCCTCGCTTTTGATGTATCTTATCTGTAGCCTTTTTTTTTTTTCTTCTCAATCCCTTCTAACATTCTGCTTAAACTTTGTGATTTGTAATAGTACTGCTTAGACCTTGAAGAAGGGGACATACCCCGAAAGCTTGTCCTCAAAATTGTATGTTAGTGCAAATAAAAAAAGTATCACGGACAGTACTCAATTGTTTCTGTCGCAAATGCACTAATAGGGCTACAATCACCTCAAGCTATTTCACTCTGAAATGGAAACTGGTGCAGGTGGCACAGATAGACCTGAAACAGGTCTCTCTGCTCAGTTAATGTAACACACACCGCTTCTGAGAGTTTAAAAATGTAAACAAATTATGTTAGAAAAAAAGTCCAGCATTCTCTACAAAGTGCAATGGAAGCACCATATATCTGAAAGGTATATTTTACTACTATAAAAAAATAGAAAAAAATGAATACACATTTAGGAAAAATAAAACAAAATTGACCTAACAATAAGTTTTTTATTTCAACAGAAACTGCAGTCCTTTAAATTTTAGATAAGGGGCTATTAGTCTGCTGACACATGTCTGAGCTCAGTGTGCTGCCCTAAATACCCCAGGCTCTTTACAGCTGTGAGGCTTCTGGTTTACATAACAATGTAGTGTGGATGACCAAACTGGTAACAAGGGACACCAAAAGCAATAAAAACTTAAAGCAGTATTAAATCCAAAAGAAATTATTTCTTTTATTGCAGTTTGCCAATTCATAATGTGGTAGCTGCATTTGTTTTCTTTTTTAGCCCTTCTTTTTCACTGGGTGGTCTAGCCGGTATTTTGTTTTTCAGCAGAACAAGCTGTCCTGCTGATGTAGCAGTTGGCCCCTTTCACACGGTCGTTCCGGTTGGGTCTGCCTGCCCGTTCTTCAATGAGACCCAATCAGAATCTCTGTTCTCCTCTATGGAGCGACCCAATGCTCACATGTCTGTTTACACCCGCCGACATCCAGTCCGATCCGCCAAAAAGAGACTGATGGGGATTCATTTCCCTTCCCTCCATAGGATCGGATGGCAGATGGATGGAAATGGAGCACCTGTCCATAGAGGACAGTGGGCTGTGTCCCCTCTGCATAAGACATGGACCTGTCATCCGCTTGCTCAGTGGGGATCAGTGGACAGATCCCCCACTGAGCAGGTGGATCTGCTGACTTGGTCGCCCTGTGTGAAAGGGGCCTTAGAGGAAGGAGAAAAATCGTTTACTACTGACAGGAGTGCTTACAATGATCAGCATTTATTTATGTATGTAAAATGTTTATCCCAAAAGGAACAAAACTGTTGCTGTAACTGTGTATAAAGTGTTAGCTGGAGATCAGCTTCAATTAGTGTATCAAAATCTGCTAGTGCATCTAAAGCCAGCCATACATGGGTCGAATTCTGAAAGAATCTTCTTTAGAAAATAGCTTCCAAGAATTTTCGTTCAAATTTCGCACAATTATTGGGCCACAGCAACAGACGATTTTCAAACGACCATCGAATCTGAGTGATCAGGCATGTTTGAAATTTTTTGAAAAACTAACAAATTTCTAATCAATGATGGGAGAATAGTGTGAGGAATATAATCGAAAAAGTAATGAGCATGAGCTGTAACCTGGAAAGAAAAGAAAATTCTTGGCTACGAAAATTCTTTTCTGTAGCAACATGAGGTGAAATTGAAGGCTTGTTTGGTCGAATTTCGAAATCAATGGTGGCAACATCGTATTGCAAAATGCACAAAATTTCCAATTTTCTAAAGATTAGTTTGGAACAGGGGCGGACTGACAACTCATGGGGCCCCCAGGCAATAGGGGATCATGGGGCCCCTGTGTCCTTGCCCAAACTCAAAAAAGCCTATGAAAAAGGTACCAGGGGCATCTCATGGGGCCCCCTACTGACCCGAGTTTCCAAATGGTCAGTCCGCCCCTGGTTGGAATTAGACCCATGTATGGCCTGCATAACACTTCCCTCCCCACAAACATACACTGCTGCTGTCTGCTGTGCCCCTATGCGCTTTCATCCAGAGTTGGTTACCCTAATACAGGAGGTGTGTTACTGGTCAGATCACCAAGTAAAAACAGAGGGAAAAGGTAAAAAAAAAAAGAAAAACAAATGCAGCCACCACATCTAATTGGTAAGCTGCAATATATTTCATTTTTGGTTTTGGGTTTAAGACTTCTTTAAAGATGTAACTCTTTCCCACTCCAACCTAAAGTAAAAAAAACATTTCTGCTTAAAGCTGAACTGAAGCCTCACATTCAGTTGTACATGTTCATCTCCTGTACTGGAACTGCTTACTCTGATTTTACTGCACACTGTGAGCTTGTCATAGTGTACATTAGAAGATGCAGCAAGTCTCATAGAGCCTGCCTCATTTCTACCTCATTTGGAGGATGTCCACATGTAACGGATGAGTGGGGAAAGGAGGAAACAGAGAAGGCATACGTATGCAGCTTAAACACGTTTTAAAGAAGATTAGACATGCAATTAAAGGACTGATGTCTATTTTGAATGCAAGCTCATAGTATCTCACTTATCAGCAGTGGAAAGATTTTTTGCTCCATCATTTGTTTAAGTGTCCAGAGGAACAGTAAACTATTTACATGTTCTATCCACAGCTTTCACTGTGTTTAACTAATATTCTGAAAAAGCATCAATTAAAGACGACAAGTTCATTAAACAGTATCCGTAGCCCTGATTTTAGATGCTTTGCAATCATTTTATTTTATTTAGTCTTTTATCACAAGATGTACTCTACAGAAAGCAGTGTAGAGAAGGACACTCCTGGGGCTGCACTTTTGGCATCAGGTATTGAAAGGCATCACCGCTAACCATAAATGGCAAAAAAGAAATACGTTGCTATTTACATGGGTCATTAAAATGTCAGTGTGGTGAAACGCGTGTGGTCCCTAATTCCCCAATACTATTTCTCTTATGCCAAGATGAACAGATGAAGCAGCAGGAGATACTAGCTAGCAGGTGAACTGAGGACTCAGAAGTGGTGAACAGTCCTCATTCCTGCTGTGAATGACCACCTCATATCATGTAAGCTATTAGCTGCTGCTATTAAGAGCAACCTGTGCTCATTTTACAATATATGGTGTGTGTGCGTGTGTGCGTGAGTACACCCCTCACATTTTTGTAAATATTTGAGTCTATCTTTTCATGTGACAACACTGAAGAAATGACACTTTGCTACAATGTAAAGTAGTGAGTGTACAGCTTGTATAACAGTTTAAATTTGATGTCAACTCAAAATAACTCAACACACATCCATTATTATCTACACCGCTGGCAACAAAAGTAAGTACACCCCTAAGTGAAAATGTCTAATTTGTGCCCAATTAGCCTTTTCCCTCCCCGGTGTCATGTGACTCGTTAGTGTTACAATGTATCAGTTGTGAATGGGGAGCAGATGTGTTAAATTTTGTGTTATCACTCTCACTCTCTCATACTGGTCACTGGAAGTTCAACATGGCACCTCATAGCAAAGAACTCTCTGAGGATATGAAAAAAAGACCATACGCTGCACACTGCATCAAATTGGTCTGCATGGCTGTCGTCCCAGAAGGAAGCCTCTTCTAAAGATGATGCACAAGAAAGCCCAAAAACAGTTTGCTGAAGACAAGCAGACTAAGTAAATGGATTACTGGAACCATGTCCTGTGGTCTGATGAGACCAAGATAAACTGATTTGGTTCAGATGGTGTCATGCGTGTGTGGCAGAAACCAGGTGAGGAGCACAAAGACAAGTGTGTCTTGCCTACAGTCAAGCATGGTGGTGGGAGTGTCATGGTCTGGGGCTGCATGAATGCTGCCAGCACTGGGGAGCTACAGTTCATTGAGGGAACCATGAATACCAACATGTACTGTGACATACTGAAGCAGAGCATGATCCCCTCCCTTCAGAGACTGGGCCGCAGGGCAGTATTCCGACATAACTACCCCAAACACACCTCCAAGATGACCACTGCCTTGCTAAAGAAGCTGAGGGTAGAGGTGATGGACGGGCCAAGCATGTCCCCAGACCTAAACCCTATTGAGCATTTGTGGGGCATCCTCAAACGGAAGGTGGAGGAGCGCAAGGTCTCTAACATCCACCAGCTCCATGATGTCGTCATGGAGGAGTGGAAGAGGACTCCAGTGGCAACCTGTGAAGCTCTGGTGAACTCCATGCCCAAGAGGGTTAAGGCAGTGCTGGAAAATAATGGTGGCCAAACAAAATATTGACATTTTGGGCCTAATTTGTACATTTTTACTTAGGGGTGTACTTACTTTTCTTGCCAGTGGTTTAGACATTAATGGCTGTGTGTTTTGAATTATTTTGAGGGGACAGAAAATTTACACTGTTATACAAGCTGTACACTCACTACTTTACATTGTAGCAAAGTGTCATTTCTTCAGTGTTGTCACATGAAAAGCTATAATAAAATATTTACAAAAATGTGAGGGGTGTACTCACTTCTGGGAGATACTGTATATACACTCACTGGCCACTTTATTAGGTACACTTGTTCAATTTCTTGGTAACACAAGTTGCTAATCGGCCAATCACATGGCAGTAACTCAATGCATTTAGGCATCTAGACGTGGTGAAGATGACTTGCTGAAGTTCAAACTGAGCATCAGAATGGGGAAGAAAGGAGATTTAAGTGACTTTGAACATGGTGCGGTTGCTGGTGACAGACCAGCTGGCCTGATTATTTAAAAAATTGCTGATCTACTGAGTTTTTCACACCCAACCATCTGTAGGGTTTACAGAGAATGGTCCGAAAATAGAAAATATCCAGTGAGCGGCAGTTGTGTGGACGAAAATGCCTTGTTGATGTCAGAGGAGAATGTGCAGACTGGTTCGAGATGATAGAAAGGCAATAGTAACTCAAATAACCCCTCATTACAACCAAGGTATGCAGAATACCATCTCTGAATACACAACACGTTGAACCTTGACGCAGACGGGCTACAGCAGCAAGACCACAATGGGTGACACTCCTGTCAGCTAAGAACAAGAAACGGAGACTACATGCTCACCAAAATTAGACAATACAAGATTTGAAAAACTTTGCCTGGCCTGATGAGTCTCAATTTCAGCTTTGACATTCAGATGGTAGGGTCAGCATTTGGCGTAAACAACATGAAAGCATGGATCCATTCTGCCTTGTATCAATGCTTCATGGGTGTTTTTTTTTCAGGCCAAGGAGTCCATCACTTTTGTACTGCGTCCTTCTTAACAGTCATCTAGACACTCCTTACTCACACCTCCCCTCTGCAACCAGAAAGCTTGGGGGAACAGTATGGCTTGTGGGGGACCAGGATAGTGGGTAAGTGAATAAAGACAGTGAGGGTAGGAATTGTACAGGAGCATTTTTTACCCTAATTCTGTAAATACATTAAAATGCTTATGCTTTAGTACTACTTTAAAATATTTGTATGCTCCCCTCTAGACCATGTGCCAACATTAGTTTTTTCACCTTGTTCTTTAGTGAAAAACAGTTTTTTACTACCAGGCTTGTGAAATGCAGGGGGAGCTGTTGGGAGGAGGGGTTAACAGGGTGTCAGAGTCACACCTTGACACCTGCAAGCATGTTTTCTCTCTACACAGCATTGGAAGGCTCTTGGAAGTCAAGTCAGCAGCATTTTTGAGGGGAATCAATACATGCATGTGGAAGGGGAAACAGGGGGTGGGAAATAAGAGTTCTGTAGTCCAGCAGAAGTGAAACTAGGTGGTGCTGACAAAACTGCTTGTGATTTCTGTGCAGTAAATGTAGGCCATAGGATGAGGTTAAAGGCTGACTGGATTTCTGACCAAATACCGGGTATTTTCCTGTAAGTGCAGCATTTTTAAAGGGCAAAACATGGGAAAATGCGGGGGTAATGCAGAAATGTACTGGATATGCTTTTGCCCAGTTTGCCCAGACATATTTTTGGCATGCTTCTATACAAGTTTACAGTCCAGACGTCTCTTGGCAAAATCCAATGTAGATTGGGAGGGGCAAATGTGTAGCTCTAAGCAAGAATGATGTCTTTTTGGCATACTGCTCTTTGCAGTAAATACTCTCATTCCCAAAGGACCAAGGCCTCCAACAAGTGAGATACTAAGTGAAGAAACTGGGACAGAAAGACCTCAGGCAGCTGTCTTGCATTACTTCCCTCATGTGACCATGTTGGCCTCCGAGACTGAAAATCCTCTTTCTTCCCAGTAGCTAAATGTCTTTCAAACACCAGCCCTGCTATTCTCATACCCTGGCAAAGTCAGGAAACCTCCAAAATAGAGCCACCCCTCTTAATTACACTTACCAAGGCCTTGATCATGTGTAGGACAAGATGGAAACCTTCTGGCTATTTCAACAACGTAAGGATATTATTGTTCATCTCAGTGTGCGGCATTCCTCTTGCTGGCCCAATGAATTGCTTTGGTGGAGATTAGCTGAGCCACTATCTGAGATATGATTGTGGAGTGTGGAGCCTGATCTCTCCTGGATACTGAGCTACAAAATCAAACAGATATCTCTCCTGGATTTTTCCTGAATAATGTGCTACCGAAATAAACTAAAGTAATTACACTCACCGGCTACTTTATTAGGTACACCTGTTCAATTGGTTGGTAACATAAATTGCTAATCAGACTATCACATTGCAGCAACTCAATGCATTTAGGCATGTATACGTGGTGAAGACAACTTGCTGAGGTTTACAATGAGCATCAGAATGGGAATTTAAGTGACTTTGAACATGGCGTGGTTGTTGGTGTCAGACTGGCTGGTCTGAGTATTTCAAAAACTGCTGATCTACTGGTATATTCACACACAACCATCTGTGGGGTTTACAGAGAATGGTCTAAAAAAGAGAAATATCCAGTGAGTGGCAGTTGTGTGGACAAAAATGCCTTGTTGGTGTCAGAAGAGAATGGGCAGACTGGTTCTAGATTATAGAAAGGCAACAGTAACTCATCAGTCAATATGGACCAAAATCTCTGAGGAATGTTGCCAACACCTTGTTGAACCTATGCCACGAAAATTAAGGGAGTTCTGAAGGCAAAGGGGGGTCCAACCTGGTACTAGCAAGTTGTGCCTAATAAAGTGGGGGTGAGTGTAGATGCATTAGTCACAGGAATAGCTTTTGACTCAGGAATCTTGAATTACTAAATATGATTGGGGCAATGTGCCCAAACTTTATCCCCACCCCTGAAATAATCCTTTTGATAAAAAGTGTTTTCCACCAGAGATAATTTTTCAAGATTCCAAAGTTTGTGTCAAAATCACCTTTAGCATGCTAAAATCTATTTAGACCTACCTCCCCTAAAAACACAGGAAATTAAAAATATTACCTTTGCATATCAACTACAAGACATTAAGGTTGGGATACATTGCTCAAGACTTCATTACATATGATTCTACATTTAAAGGAGTAGCTCTCTTTTTGCATGTCACACTGCCTTGGTATATAAAGACCTAGCATGTGTATGAATGTGATTTAGGAACCTTAGATTGTACGCTCCTTGAAGGCAGGAACTGATGTGAATGTACAATATGTCTATATAAAGTGCTTCATAAATTGATGGATCTATATAAATACCATAATAAATAAAAAAAAGATTGGACTAAAGCTTGCTGTTTTCTGTATGCATATTATAGCACCATGCTTTCCAAACAGTTAAAAAGACTTTCCGCTTTCTAATGCTTATCAGGTTCAGGATAGTAAAGGCCAACTCCTCTTACATCCTAATGAAGTATATATCTGTAATTTATTTACCCCTTTCAAGAGCAGATGTCTTTAATGAGTAAATGCCCATATCAAATTTGGCAGCATCAACATGCTTTTATATATTTCACAAGAACTCTGACTAATATGCCTGCCTAAATGTTGTGTTTTTAGGAACATACAGTATTTTTTGTATTTAACTTTTTTGTAACTTATTTTTTTTTAGATGTCATATTGTTGTCTTTAAAAATTGTATCTTTTATGCATGCATTCACTGTAAAATACTGTGACAGCTGGAGCAGGAGTGGTTTGTTTGCTAACAAACCTCATGTGACTATCATATCACAGTTGTCTTGAAAATCACAGGATTGGGAAGTGTGCTGATGATTAGCATGGTTCCCAAATGTTAGCTCAGACTGGAGCTGTCAGAGACAGTGCAGACTGACAGTTAGGAACTCACTCTTGTGCACGCTCCTAGCTGTCAAGTTGGAAGCATACATTAATGTTCCCTTGACACCGGCACCATGCCTGGAAAAATTATTCTGCAATTGGTGGGAAGAAAGCTGTATATACATATAACTAAAAGGTATGTACCTCTACCTAACACCTGTTCAAAATCATGTTCTCAGCTGTCCAAGCACCTAACCCCCTATCTGTTTTGACTACACCAGAGCATCCATTATTGCTTATTGAAGGAACTCATAGTGCCTAATCCCTTAAAACAAATAAAACCTCAGGATCTGTTGGACTACCTGCTAAATAGTATAACAAACTGTGGGGACAATTCACAAAGCAGTATCTTACCACATCCAAGTATGTGGTAAGATACCACACAGTGTTTTTTTTTTTTTTAATGTTGGCATTCACTAAAAAATGCTACAAAATTCTGCATTTGTTAGTCATGCAGTATTTTAGTAGTGAAAGCATGTGGTAATGCCGTCAGCTGGTCACACCCCATAGTTATTTAGGAACTCTCAGGTGACGGAGCTGTCAGATGGGGGGAGTCTTTGTTGAGAGTGGAGCCTTTTTTTTCTTTTTTTTGGTTCAGCGGTGGCAGCGGACATCGTGATTGACAATGGATCTACACTGGGGGACATTGTTTTATTTTTGTTTTTTTAAAAAATGACCTATGAAAAACTTCCACCTGTGTTTTTTACACTACACGTTTTTTGGTGAATGAGTAGGGGTACCATGCAAACCCTTGTTGAGGGCATGTGGCCTGGTATGGGTCGCTTACCCCCTTCCTTTCCTGACTTGCTGGGCTGTATGCTCAGATAAGAGTTTGGTTTGGATTTTGGGGGTGTGACGATCGCAACGTCAGATCCCAGCCCTTCACATCAAACTCGTGACCGAAGGACTAGCCAATCTAAAACCGCGATGTCACGTGCGTAACAATGCCACACCCAACTGCACCCTGCACAACAATTTTCCAGCTAATGGACCACAACCAATGTACCAGCAGCCTGAGCGCAATTGCTACTGGGTCAGGTTAATTACGCAAGTAACCCTTCACACTGCCACTACCTCCTTTTTGTACAGAGAAAGAGGAAACTTGGCAATATCAGCAATAACACTATGATGGTTGAAATAATCGTTTGTATACCACTGTTACCGCAGGCAGGTTATACAGAGGGTTAAACACACACAGTAGTGCTCTTCAGCGGCAGGAATTTGTAGTTTGCATTAAAAGCCTTAGAAACTGTTAAACACTTTCAGAAAGTAAGATTTATTACTAAAAGGTCAAAAGGGTGCAATAAAAAATATTTACAGAAAAAGATGTAGCCAATATATATATATAAATATACAGAGAACAATGGCACAGCAAAGATATAACAGAAAGGAATTTAGAGGGTTAAAGTACTTGCCAGTCAGCCTTGGTGTAAGCAGCTTCAAGTTTCAAAAGTCAAAAGGATGCTTTGATCTCCTACTGATAGTTTTGATGTTACAGGGAGACTCTTCAACTCTCTCACACCTAACTCCAAGCATAACAGCCCTTTTCTAGGATCTCAGCAGGGTGTTTCCTTACAACAGAGAACCAATGGTCTCCTTTTGGGGAGGGAGGTGTAGGTAGAGACCCAAGCTAGAACAAAAATCCCTCCTAGTTTATATTAGGATTCATAACTTATTCTAGGGGCATTTGCCGGCCTGGTCACTAGTATATTAATACTCAGCCGCATCTGGGGAATGGTTAGAGATGAAACATGTTATATACACTTGAATGGTTCAGGAGATATACTTTCCTGCCCTCCTATATATTCCAGCTAGGGAATATAATATATCAAATGGTTTGTATTAACTTAACCAATCTGACAATATGCCTGGTTTTTATGTAAGTCTCTCATATTCCAAGATATGAAATCATAGGGGGAAAATGGATTTTGAATGTGGTATCTAGTTTATTACTTCTCTGGAATGTCTTTGAACTCAGTGAAGGGCTTGGTTTACGCTTTTACGATATCCGAGATTGCACATCTAGCAGACAGCTAGACCCCAGCTCCATTGGGGATTTTATAGCTCGGAGCTCCCTGCTGTGCTTGGCTGCCTGTGACCTGTGCCATCACTTAGGCCACATGTCACCCCACAGCGAGGGAGGGAGATGAGCAAAGAGGGGGAGAGAGATCTACAAGATGGAGGGTTGGAGCAAAATGGTTGAATCGGGTCCATCTCTGTGGGTACGATTGCTACAGGGGGGACCCCATGCCTTTTTTTTTCTCTTAATGTTTGATTGCTGGCAATATTTTTTTTTACATTCAGCTGTCAGTGGGAAACCCCGCTTACAGCTGATGACTCATCGGTTGTTAAGGACGTGGCTGCTTCGTAGCAACCATGACATTTACCGGTTGTTTAGGATGCCAGCGGCCACCTGCTCACTAACAACCAGTAGATACCGCACCTCCACCACTACTTAATTACTGTATGCATTTATTTTTTATGCAGTATTTACCAAGTGTTTTTGCTACTTGGGGTAAATACCGCATACTAGCAATAGTGAATTAGAATTTTCAGTATCGCATGCAATATATGGTCACCTGTCCAAAATAACTCATGCGATAACCTTTAATGAACTGTCCCCTTAGTCCTCTTCTTATACCTAAGTTTACGTAATGAAAAAAAATACTAACCCACGTGAAAATATGCTCCTAATTAATATGACATTACTCCTGACTCTAAATAACTAGCCATTCTCTTAGGCAAGGCTCTGCCATTTCTGATTAGTGTTAGAGCTTACCCATAAGCCTTTCAAAAACACATTCCTATTGACCCATCACTGTGGTATATAGCCTCACTGGACAAAACAAAATGTATAGGACGTATCTTGTAGGCAGGTGGTAGCGGTGGGTGCTGCTGCAACAAAGTCAGGCTAGCAGGGCAGGAAGTGATGGATCACTCAGTCATATCTTGCTTGTTGCCTGTTAAAGTGGTCACGTGTTACTACTTGTGCTAGGGGAACATGGCATAGGACCAATGTGTCCTGTGCCACAGACTCTAGTGGACATTTTGGAAGAGCCTGTGTTTAATTGAACAAAGTTCGCTTGAGATTCCAGTGGCCATCTTGGAAGCAGGGAGGATATACAGTATATAGTCCCCACCTGCACTAAATGGATGGAAAGGACACAGCCCCTTATAGAAAGTCTCATAGGGAAATAGCACGGCTTAATCTGTCAGTCACCTTTTGCGTGCTGAAGGTTAGGCAGGGTCGTTGCCTGAGACCCTGTTGTGTCGAGATAACCTGTCAGAAGTGATTACTGCAAATAACAGAAGGGAGAGAGAGGAGACAGCAATCAAACTTAGCTCTTTGGATTGTGGCCAATGCACACTATACAAGGATATGCTCTGTTCATTTTGTCATTTCAGAGGTTTACAACCATTTTAAGGAAGCACATCTCCCGCAACATCCTGTATGTAAGCCCTGTATTCTTACACTATTATTAGAAGTGCCTAACCACTTGAAGGTGATATCGGAGAAGACTTTGTGTTGTAACTGCTGGCCACTCTTATATAAACAAAATTCTAAAAGCCAGGAGTTGTGTTACCTGTTCCCTTTAATTCTCTGCCACACAGTAAACACCTACTCTAATGCAGGCCTTACATGAGTCGAATACCGAACGATTTTTTGTCCGAATATCGAAAACGATGTTCGCTCGGTAATCCAATGGTGCCATCAATGATTTCGAAAATCGGCCGACCAAGTCATAAAGTTCACTCCATATAACAGGCGAAACTTCTGTTCCTTCCAGGTCACGGCTCATGTGCATATTCTTTTCAGAAAAACGATCGTATGATTTGACCATCATTGAGTCAAAAATCGGTTGTTTTTCACCAATTTTTCAACATGCCCGATCACCGAAAAAAGGGGAGGAACCACAAAAATCGGCCAGTGCCATTGACCCACTAACAGAGCGAAAATCAGCCGATTATTCTTAGGTCCGATTTTGGAACGAAACATCGATCGAATTTTGACCCATCTATGGCCGGCATAAGCCAGAAAATATTCAGAAAGTACTAAAAAGCTTTGGCCTTAACAGGAAGGTTTAGAAGGTTTCTGCAGGCATGTGCATTTTGTACCCTCAACAGTGTGACTCCCCCCCCCCCCCCTCCCCCACTGACAAAGCCCCTTTAAGAATGCATAAAGATAGTTTATCATAGTTTTGCATGTTTTGAGGGTGTCAGGCCAATGGGGACTTACTCCACACTTGGTGGGATTGCCAGATGGCTCAATTATAGTGGATTTAGGCTGAAAATTGACTTTAAACTACAGAAGATTGGAACCTCAGCCGTCTGTATTTTACTAGATGTGCCATTTCTTGGAATCTTCATAATCTTTCCAGTTATTTCCACTCGCACTGCCAGCTCCTATTTAAAAAGTATTTGTAGGTAACATTACAGCTGAAAGAAAATTAAAGGTGGCAGAATCTGAATTTAAAATGTACTTCATGCAAAAAGTAATCAAACCGGGCTACTTAATTTAATGGGAAAAGTGACTGCTTAGCTTAACACCTTGTTTACGGCGTAGTTCATCCAGACTTATATAATTGTGTATTAGAACGTGACTACTTAATGTGGGCTTAGCATCAAAAATATGTTAAAGTGAATCTAAACTCATAAACAAAAATGTAATTTAAGGTTTACAGATGAGGTGACAGCTATAGATTTTTTTTAAAAATATTTTTCCTGCATTTAAGTTGGTCCTGCAAGTAACACACTTCCTGTCCTAAAGTGATAAATAATGATGATCTTGAGTTTGGTAAGAACTTGTGTTCAGCCAAACCCAGAAGATAGCTGTCATTCTTTAACCAATGAGCTGCAACTGGGACATTCCCTGTAGCTGCATGCACACAAAAGACTGGTGATGTTTGTGACATCGTTGACCTAATATGACCACATGGGGCCACTGCCACAGCTCCGGGCCAAAGCTCATTGGCCTAGCACTGACAGTTGCCTTGCAAGCAGGGGTGGACTGACAACTCATTGGGCTCCCGAGCAATAGGGGATCATGGAGCCTCTGTGTCCTTGCCCAAACTCAAAAAAGCCTATGAAAAAGGTACCAGGGGCATCTCATGGGGCCCCCTACTGACCCCGGGCCCTTGGTCAGTGCCCGAGTTTCCAAATGGTCAGTCCGCCCCTGCTTCCAAGTTCAGCTGAACATGGATTCAGGGCGAACCCAAATTCAAACTCGTCTAGAGAGACAACACTCATTTACTCTACTGTATATATATGTAGGAGCAGCTTTACAACACTAGGTAGACCACAGAAATGAGCTGGGCAATGCTGAGGTTTGGGTCTCCAGTGCTACACAGCCTTAGGGCACAGGATGTTAGGAGCTTGGATTTCTGACAAGATCAGAAGGTACGGGTGAAACTCAAAAAATTAGAATATCGTGCAAAAGTTAATTTATTTGAGTAATGCAACTTAAAAGGTGAAACTAATTAATGAGATAGACTCATTACATGCAAAGCAAGATAGTTCAAGGCGTGATTTGTCCTAATTGTGATGATTATGGCTTACAGCTCATGAAAACCCCAAATCCACAATCTCAGAAAATTAGAATATTGTGAAAAGGTGCAATATTCTCTGCTCAAAGTGTCCCACTCTAATCAGCTAATTAAGCCATAACACTTGCAAAGGGTTCCTGAGCCTTTAAATGGTCTCTGTCTGGTTCAGTAGGAATCACAATCATGGGAAAGACTGCTGATCTGACAGTCGTGCAGAAAACCATCATTGACACCCTCCATAAGGAAGGAAAGCCTCAAAAGGTAATTGCAAAAGAAGTTGGATGTTCCCAAAGTGCAGTATCAAAGCACATTAATAGAAAGTTATGTGGAAGGGAAAAGTGTGGAAGAAAAAGGTGCACAAGCAGCAGGGATGACCGCAGCCTGGATAGGATTGTCAGGAAAAGGCCATTCAAAAGTGTTGGGGACTTTCACAAGGGGTGGACTGAGGTTGGAGTCAGTGCATCAAGAGCCACCACACACAGACAGATCCTGGACATGGTCTTCAAATGTCCTATTCCTCTTGTCAAGCCGCTACTGAACAACAAACAACGTCAGAAGCGTCTTACCTGGGCTAAAGAAAAACAGACCTGGTCTCTTGTTTAGTGGTCCAAAGTCCTCTTTTCTGATGAGAGCAACTTTTGCATCTCATTTGGAAACTAAGGACCCAGAGTATGGAGGTAGAATGGAGAGGCACACACTGCAAGATGCTTGAAGTCCAGTGTGAAGTTTCCACAGTCTGTGTTGATTTGGGGATCCATGCCACCTGCTGGTGTTGGTCCACTGTGCTTCATTATGTCCAGGGTCAACACAGCCATCTACCAGGAGATTTTCATGCTTCCTTCCGCAGACAAGCTTTATGGGGATGCTGACTTCATTTTCCAGCAGGACTTGGCACCTGCCCACACTGCCAAAAACACCAAATCCTGGTTCAATGACCGTGGGATTACTGTGCTTGATTCGCCAGCAAACTTGCCTGACCTGAACTCCACAGAGAATCTATGGGGCATTGCCAAGAGAAAGATGAGAGACATGAGACCGAACAATGCAGAAGAGCTGAAGGCCGCTATTGAAGCAACCTGGTCTTCCATAACACCTTAGCAGTGCCACAGGCTGATAGCTTCCATGCCACGCCGCATTGAGGAAGTAATTGCTGCAAAAGGGGCCCAAACCAAGTACTGAGTACATATGCATGCTTATACTTTTCAGAGGTCCGATATTGTTCTATGTACTATCCTTGTTTTATTGATTGCATGTAATATTCTAATTTTTTGAGATTGTGGATTTGGGGTTTTCATGAGCTGTAAGCCATAATCATCACAATTATGACAAATCATGGCTTGAACTATCTTGCTTTGCATGTAATGAGTCTATCTCATATATTAGTTTCACCTTTTAAGTTGCATTACTGAAATAAAAGAACTTTTGCACGATATTCTAATTTTTCGAGTTTCACCTGTATATCTGTGTGCTTGCAGCATTTTTAACTGTGTATGTATTGGACAGGTGTGTTGAATACAATCTTTTTTTTTTTTTGTAATTTTGCCCTTGTATACACTGTAATTACATGCATGGTAAGTACACGTGTAAGTCTAACAGGTATTTATTATTGCTCAAAGTGATCATAGTACCCCATGCATTCATTTGCTTTTCTCCCAGAGAGAGAGAGCCATCTTTGTTCAGGCATCATCCAGGATAAGCATATACTTCCTAGACTGATATGCTGGCTCAGACAAAAAAAAAATATCGCTGTTGATGTATATTGGGATATGAGGAATTTTTTTCTCATAAAGCGGAACTAAACCCTCCTATCTTTTCCAGTCGAGAAAGCTGCCATCTTGGCCTGTGTTTGATCTGCAACTGCCATGATGCTGCACATGTTTTGATTCCAGCCATTTGATGGTTTGACAGTTTGGTTGAAAGCACAAGCAAATGTACCAGTTAGTATTTCCGGTCTGACTGTTTTTTGAAACCATTAAATTGATGGGTTTAGTTCCGCTTGACCCCTGGTTCACATGTATGCGGCCGTGCGGACTGTGTTTTGCACATTTGAATGGGCTTCCATGCCCGTGACACTCGGGGAAGAAGTCCCTGCACTTCTTTGGAAAACGCAGCCCACACGGGAACCTCATTTCCCAGTACAGTTGCGTTTTTCAGTGCGGGCGGCGTGCCATTAGTACCATTTCTCTGTGCGGGTGGTTCATGCGGATCCGCAGCGGCACCACCCACACAGATGTGAACCCAGGGTCAAATTTGTTAAAAGGTCTTCATTATTTAATTTTGATTTATGAACAGTTTGTTATAGCTGCCATTTTAGATGTATTGCATGTCAAACTGTAATGCTAGCCACTATACAACATACACATGAAATATTTTAAGTGTTTTTTAAAATATCTATCAGAGGCCAAGTTGGAATTTAAAACAGATGATCCATTAAAGGAAACTAATGGTGATGGAAATATAGCTGGCACAGTTACTGATCTCCTTGAGATGCCCCTGGTACCTTTTTCATAGGCTTTTTTGAGTTTGGGCAAGGACACAGGGGCCCCATAATCCCCTATTGCCCGGGGACCCCATGAGTTCTCAGTCCGCCCCTGGCTGCACTGACCCTGAACTCAAAACAGGGTTGTCCATCGCATGTAGGAATGTGCCTGCTTGGGTTGAAAGTACACTACATTGCCAAAAGTATTTGGACGCCTGCCTTTACACGCAAATTAACTTTAATGGTATCCCAGTCTTAGTCTGTAGGGTTCAATATTGAGTTGGCCCACCATTTGCAGCTATAACAGCCTCAACTCTTCTGGGAAGGCTATCCACAAGGTTTAGGAGTGTGTCTATGGGGATGTTTGACCATTCTTCCAGAAGCACATTTGTGAGGTCAGGCACTGATGTTGGGCGAGAAGGCCTGGCTCTAGTTCATCCCAAAGATGTTCTATTGGGTTGACGTAAGGACTTTGTGCAGGCCATTCAAGTTCCTGTTTCCCAGACTTTCTCATCCATGTCTTTATGGACCTTGCTTTGTGCACTGGTGCGCAGTCATGTTGGAACAGGAAGCGACCATCCCAAAACTGTTCCCACAAAGTTGGGAGCATGAAATTGTCCAAAATGTCTTGTTATGCTGACGCCTTAAGAGTTTCCCTCACTGGAACTAAGGGGCCAAGCCCAACCCCTGAAGAACTACCCCACACCATAATCCCCCTCAATCAAACTTTACACTTGGAACATTGCAGACAGTCAAGTACTGTTCTCCTGGCAATCACTAAACCCAGACACATCCATTGGATTGTCAGACAGAGAAGTGTCTCCACTGAGTCCAGTGGCGGTGTGCTTTACACCACTGCATCTGATGCTTTGCCCTTCCCATGAAGCTTTCTATGCACTGTTGTTGAGCTAGTCTGAAGGCCACATAAAGTTCGGAGGTCTTTAGCTATTGACTCTGCAGACAGTTGGCCACTTCTGCGCACCGTGCGCTTCAGTATGGTCTGACCCCGCTCTGTCATTTTACGTGGCCTACCACTTCGTGGCTGAGTTGCTGTTGTTCCCAGTTACTTCCACTTTGTTATAATCCCACTAACAGTTGAGCGTGGAATATTTAGTAGCAAGGAAATGTCACAATGGACTTATTGCACATGTGGCAACCTATCACGGTACCAAGCTTGAATTCACTGAGCTCCTGAGAGCGACCCATTCTTTCACAAATGTTTGTAGAAGCAGTCTGCATGCCTAGGTGCTTGATTTTATACACCTGTGGCCATGGAGGTGATTGCAACACCTGAATTTGATGATTTGAAGGGGTGTCCCAATAAATTGTCACTGCTAATACACCAGCCTGTAACTTATCAATCAACACCTGATCACACCTAGTCCCACCCACTGCTTTCTGGATTGACAGCACTGCCTTTGTTTCTGAAACTCTCCCACTGTGAGCTGCAGTGTCTGGGAGGGGGAGCATATGAGACACAAATCAAGGAAGATTAAGCTCATTCACAGAAAGTAAAGGAAGCTTTTTGTTTTCTTTATTATGAGACTGGTTTATTACATAGTAACTGAATTTGGGACTTGTTTTAGACTGGACGTTTTAGCTGTTCTTATAACAGGCAAAGAGGTGTGAAAGTTGCTAACAATCTGATCCATGAAAGTTTATACTTTCTCCATCCCCAAAGCTCTCATACAGCATGCATGCTCATATCCTATGTTTTCAATCATGACCTAATCAGTGTTCTGTTTAGTTTTACGGTAATTAATTTTGTTTAAATTATTGAATGGTTGTTACATTTTATTGCACTTTGTTACTTTTTTATAATTCAATATAATTTACAACTTGTGGAAAAGTTTATTGGTGAAGATATAAATACATAACCCCAGGCAAGAATGAGATGACACATCGAATTTACATTTTTTATTTCTCAGAAGGTAAACAAGAAACATTTGGGATGAATTCAAATACAGCATTGGTTCCAGGCGGAGCTGTGTGTGCCAGCCGTGCATGCAGCTGTTAGAAGGCTGGATGGAACACTGCCATTACGTACAGGCTGCCTTTCTTTTTCTCTAAGCTAAAGCTGATGCGTTCACAGTGAAATAAGATTCTCAGAGCAGGTGGCATACCTCATTATCTCAACTATTTGTAATAACTGCCTGTCAATGCTTATCGCAAATGAATCACATGTAAGATTAGATAATGTGGGCAGCCAGAGGTAATTGCTGGGCAATCGTGTACAGGTTCCATTTTTAAACCCAGAAACAAAGCAAAAAGTATTTTTGTGCTTAAAAATTAACAAAGAACTCTGACTTGATTCAAAAGTAGGATATTGTTTTAAAATAAGGATCCACTCTCTAAATGTATCTAATACATTTACATACCGTACTTAAAATGGGAAATCATTTCACTAATTGAAGACTTTAAAGTGTATTTCCTGTTTTGCAGTCAAATTTGAGAAAACTCCACTTGACAGTATGTTTGTTATATGTTCCCATTCACACAACACAACTTAATAAATGCTTTAACTTTTAGATGTTTCTACAGAGAAGGCATCATGGTTGAGTCTAAGGGGTTAATTTACTAAAACTTCATGGTGCAAAATCTGGTGCAGCTCCACATAGAAACCAATTAGCAATAGGTTTTTTTTGTCAAAGCTTAAAGTATTACTAAACCCACAACAGTAAAATCAGTCTGTATATGCAGTAAAGCATGCTTGTTATACTCACTGTGGGACTTAAGAGGTTAATCCTCTGCATTGTTTAAAAAGGCCGTTTTTTCTGACTTCTTTGCCCCTCCTCTTGTTCAAATGTCCACCTGATAAGACAGTCTGAACCCGTAGCCACATGCACATGCTCAGTTTAGTGTGTATTGCTAGAGAGGTTTTTTTTTTCTTGGGAGAGTGCATGTGATCAGCACAGAGCCAACCAGCACTGTCCAGACAGAGGTCAGGGCTTTTGCATCCTCCTAGAGCAGAAAGAAAACTCCTCCTACAAGATTTAACCAGTGCTCTGCTGAAGTCACAAGACTGCTCTAACTGCTTATTTTTTGCAGTTTATATTTAATAAAAAATTGCACTTCCATGTTCTGTGTACTGTGGGAGACCAGATTTAGAGGATGCAGGGTCCTGGGTTTAGTAACACTTTAAATGAACAAGCTGAATTTAGAAGCTGATTGGCTACCATGCACAGATGCACCAGATTTTGCACTCTCCAGTTTTAGTAAATCTACCCCTAAGAATTTATGAAGAGTCTCACAGTGTCTTTGTCCCCACATGGACTAAGCTATACCTCATTAACATACAATGCAGTAGGGCAGTTGGTTGAGGTTAATCAAATTGGGACAAGTTAGAAATCGTGTTCAATTGCTATTTCACCCCAGAGGTGTCTACAGGGCCCCTTCCCCTACATTAGATCATCCTGCACTGTCCATTGCCAGAAGTATGCTCCCTTTCTCTTAGTGCAAGTCTGCCAGTCACAAATTAAAACCAATGCACCATCTGGGGGTGCTTTACTGCATTGTATCTATGATTACCTTACACTGTCCATCATGTGCAGGAGAAGTTCCTACTTTTAATTTTACTGGCACATTATTGGACATTTAAAGTGTTACTAAACCCAGGACCCTGCATTCACTGTATCCGGTCTCCCACAGTACACACTACAAGGAAATGCAATTATTTGAGTAAATATAAACTGCTCAATACCTAGTTGTCTGACTTCTGTCAGTCTCTGGCCTAACACTGGTTATTCTAGTAAGAGGAGTTTTCATTCTTCTCTGACTGTCCTATAAGGCTGCATGACCCCTGACCCTCTGCCCAGACAGCGCTGATTTGCTCTGTGCCAATCACATGCACTCACTCAAAACAAAATGTAATTCTAGCATTACACATCAAACAGAGTATAGGGCATGTGCCATTGCTGCTCTGTACTATGGCAGATGGATTGGGGAAAGTAAAAGAAGGGAGGATCAGAGAAGAGAGGATCGAAAAGCCTTTTTACACAATGCAGGGGATCAATCACTTCAGTCCCACAGTGAGTATAACAAGCATGCTTTACTGCATATACAGACTGATTTTATTGTTGTGGCTTCAATAACAATTTAACACTCATTTAGAGTCTGTGCACACTGGCTTAAAAAAAAATTCTGTTCCTAGAGGAGTTTAGCATTTTGCCTGTAGAAGCAACCAATGTTATCCTATGTGTCCTTGCACATTAGATTGTTTAAAGGCATATTTTAAGCTCAGCATTTAGAGTCTGGGGGGGGGATGCATGTGAGCACTCCTGCTACAAGATTAACCAGTGCTCAGCTGGACACTGATAGAACTCACAAGACTGCTTTATACATGCTGATGAGAAAAGGTACTTAGCCTTTTATATTTACTAAAAAAATTGCATTTACATATTCCGTGTACTGTGGGAGACCAGATATAGTGAATGCAGGGTCTGGGAGACCAGATATAGTGAATGCAGGGTCCTGGGTTAGTAACACTTTAAATATCACTTTAAAGCTGGCCATACATAGTTCAGTTTTTTTGTTTAGCCAATGGGCTGAACAAAAATAACTGTACTGATTCCCCATTCACACATTTGAGGTCATGATTGTATTCTGACAGTGAGGAGACTCCTCCGTCAGAATACACAGATCAGTGCTGCATCTGCTGATCAAGCGGTTTGTATGCAACATTGTGGTTGAACAGCAGTCGATCGGTAAATTGACTTCTGTTCAACTGCAGTGGCCACACATGGATCAACATTTGGCTGGTCACTGCTGAACTTTGTTCCATCTATGGCCACCTTAAATCATCTTTTTATATGGCCGAGCTTATTTTCAATAGCTGTTGATAATGGAGGCTCCTTATCTCAATGGCTTTAGATGATGACAGTTGAACCAGCCATTACATGAGCCTACTGGAATGGGGAGCAGGGTAAGTAATACTGTCTCTTCCTCTACCCCATAGAACAAGCATTTGACGCTTGCAGCACAGGGGAATCCCACTGCAAAGAGTATTTTTGTGTTCCAGCCTGGAGTTTAGCTTAAAAGTAGATCTAAAGACTACACTTTGTTACCTTAATGCATTTACAAAACAGTCCCAGTACTTTTGCTACCCCTGTCCCCAAACACTTACCTGGTATACTTGTCACAGCCTCTGCACAATCCTAAGCAGACACTGAGGGCAGTGGAGGCTTCAGTTGCTATCAGTCAAACTGCTGGAGGAGGATGCAAGGACTTGGCTTGCCAGTGCTGTATGTGTCTATGGATGCACTCAGGTCAGGGAGCCAGCATGCATGGGTGTCTCCTTAGCACACAGTTAAGGAGACACCCGCAAAGGCAGGGGGGCAAATGCCTTGAGACCCCCTGGCTACATGAAGAAAGGAACATTTTTAGAAGAAGAGGATCAGACATAACAAGTATGTGCAGTTCTGTTCTAAAATAAAAAAAATTGGCCAAAAATATTCAACACTGCTTTCCAGCAATTTCTGGTTCACACCTCCTACATGCATTCTACAACCATACACACCTGAAATACAAGGAAATAGACACAGCACATCTTTCACTCACCCCTGATTATTTTATAGCAGACCAGCACAGAAAAAATATTCTAGGTGTCTGGCTTAAAGGATAAGTTCACCTTTTAGACAAAAATAATAAGTGAACATTTTTTTGCAGGTAAAAAATGTGCATTTATTTTTTTTGTCTACAAGTGCCTGGAGTCTCCTGCAGACCTGTCAGCATTTCTTCTTGCCATACGGGATGTACAAACAAGCAGATATTCTGACAGGAAGCTTCAATGAACTACCACAATGCTCCCCAGCTCCATGGTAGCTCATAGAAAACAACAAGCTGACAGCCGCTAAGGCTGGAATGATGCGGCTGTGTGGGCGGAGCTGCTTTCAAATTTGACAGATGGTACGGGGAAACTTCTCCCCGTATTATCTGTCAGAGGGAGGGGGGCAGCAGGCAGAGGTTGCAGCTATGGGAAAATGTTACATGCTCCACCCTAAAATGGATGGAACATGTTCCCAAAGGTGAACTTATCCTTTAAGATACAGTATATCAGGATTTAGTTTTATTTAGTTTTAAACAGAGCAGCAGCTTGAAACTATGAAACCTTTATTTTGTATAAACCAGTTCAGTTTTATAAATAGAAAACTCAGAGATAAATGCGGAATTCAAAACAGTATAGATATGAGGGCACTGTTCATATAACATCTGTATTAAAATCAGGTAGATTTTTGGAATTCTAGAAACTGCATAGCGTTTAAAGCTGGACTCCAGGAAAACTGCTTAATACACAGATGAAAGATATGAGAGTTGTTTTACTCATTAAAAGTTTTGTTTTCCTGTCCATCCAGTCCTGAGATTTACACAGCTCAGATATGTCTGGTTGTACAGGAGACCAGATTTGTTTCCCGTGCTGCAGTTAAAGCGGTATTAACCACTTCAATACTGGCACCTTCTTGCTGTCCAGGCCAACTTTCAGCTGGCTTTCAAAGTGCTGTCGCACTTTGAATGACAATGGCACAGTCATGCAACATTCCACCAATATGACATTTTTATCATTTCGTTGAGACAGATAGAGCTTTCTTTTGGTGGTATTTAAATACCACTGTTTGTTTTCCTTTTTTTTGCTAAACAAATGATAAAAGGCTTTGAGTTTTGATTTAAATCTTAGCTTCTGTTATAAAATTTTGAAAATAAGTATATTTTCTTCTTCACTGATGTGCACTGATAGGCTGCACTGTTGGGCACTGATGGGCGCCAATAGGCTGCACTGTTAGGCACTGATATCTGCACTGTTAGGCACTGATATCTGCACTGTTGGGCACTGATATCTGCACTGTTGGGCACTGATACCTGCACTTTTGGGCACCAATAGGCTGCACTGTTGGGCACTGATATCTGCACTGTTGTGCACTGATACCTGTACTGTTGGGCACTGATGAGGCTGTAGTGATGGGCACTGATGAGAAGGCACTGATATGCAGTGATAATCAGGAGACAGATGATCAGTGCCCTGATTATCAGTATAATCTATGTACGTACTGATAGCGTTGCCGATTATCGGCTCTCCTTTCCTCACACAGACATATTGTGTGAGGAAAGGTCTGCCGATAAACTGCAAGTCTGTTTGGAAACATCTGATCATATGGTAAAGGGCCATTCTATTGTCCCTTTACAGCTGTAGCACTACCGCCTTAGGAGTTGCTGATGTCCTGGGTCCCCCTATAGTCCTGCACAGCCAGACAACATGCATTTTCATTCAGACTTGCGTCCAGGAGACAGTAACCAGTCCTTGAGCTTGTTTTGATGTTTTATTAGGGGATAATAAACGTGGATGGGGTAAGAGGTGTACGGGATGCCCAATGGAGCTGGAACTGAGGACAAACTTCCTGAAACTATTTAAAAGTCCTCTTCTGGAGAGCTAGCCAGCTTCTCCCAGTGTATCACCCCAGACCCCAGATTCTCCTTAATCCAGCAGCTCTAGGTGAATCCCTGGGCAGGGGATCTAGTGCCTGTCCCTTTAAATAATGAAACAGTCCTGGGTAGCAGCTAATCCAATTTCCCAACAGAGTGCTCTTTCCCCTCTATGGCCCCGGGAGCAGGTCTACTCACTTGGTCCATCTCCTGTACTGCGGTATTTCAGTGGCTGCTGCCAGGTCTTCTAGCTGGGCCGCTCCTTCCCTGCCACACAGGTTGTTCCCTCTCAGGGGGCCAGTGAAGTCCCAAGCTTTCAGCCTTCCAAGGTCCTCTCCATCTGGGCCCCTTCCTCTCTCACATCTTTCAACTGACTCTTTCCAACACACCTCTCCACTCTCCTCCTGCTGAGCAGGCTCAGTTACTCTTAAATGTTGTCCTGGCCCCTTGCCAAGCCTCCTTTTGGGGAGGTGGGGATTAGCCAGGATCCTCTAAGAGTACTGACCAGCCACTCCTCAGATCCACCCACTGCTTCTAGACCTTTCTCCAAAGTTCTAGAGCAGGGGGAAATTCCAGAGGGCTGGTCTGCAGAGCCTCTCAGCTCTGACCAATATATGACCCCTGCTAGCTATCACACCCAGACTGCTACTCAGCCCTAACTAATTGGAGTCTAGCTCTCCCTAGCTAACTAGGAGGGTGCTACACAGCAATCTGTGATCAGCTATGACCAAATAATATATCAATCACAGAGCATGCCCCATACCCACCCCAGGGCCATGCATGTCTTTTGGTTATAGTGCAGTATTAACACCTTCCCACCTGGCCTATAGCAGATTGATAGCCAGGCGGGACACTCCTCATTGTGACTGGGCATCATATGAGGTCCTGTCAAAATGAGACGCTCATGAGGCCGCGCAGTGGCACGATCTGTCACCGGCTGTGTCCATGGGACACAGCCAATGACATATCACTACACCGTCCTGTTGCCAGTGTCATGTGACCAATCACAGCAGATCACATGTCAATTGTATACAATGGATGGCTTCCTGTCATGCCATCCATTGTATACAATTATGTTGTTAGCTGTGACTGGTCAAAGCAGTCTCATGATACAGACAGGGCCAATCACAGCCCATCTGTGTCATGTGATGAGCTTTGCCCATTCACAGCTAATCACAACAAAAGATTGAATGAATACATTTCATTAACAATGATTGCAAATATCAATGAAATATGTTGGTATTAGCAATCCTAATGTGTTAAAAAAAAAAAATTCTGATCACTTGCCCAGAGTAGTTCAATGTTACTATGGTAACATTGTATTGCTATGGTCACAGTGTGTTGAAAGAAAGAATAGTAGAAAAAAGAATGCAATAAAAAATTAAAAAAAATATTAATAGAAAAATCTGAAAAAAAAATACTAATTAAATTATTATTATTATTATTTTACATACTGTCACCAGTCAGTGCCTCTGATCACTGCCACACCAGTTATATAATAATGCTGTACTGGACTGGTGACAATATGTAAACAAAAAAAAAATTGTGTTTTTTTTTAATTTATACATTTTCTAAAAAAAAGTAGCAAAAAATGACAACCTCCAAAAACTCACCATGCCTCTTACTAAATACCTTGAAATGTCTATTTTCCAAAAATGGGTGATTTGGGAGGTATTTGTACTATCCTGGCGTTTTCGGGCCTCAAGAAATGAGATGGGCCGTCAGTACATTAGGATTGATCAATTGTCAGATATATATACCTTGGTTTGTGGACTCTTTAACTTTCCTACAGACTAAATAATATACACTAATTTGGGGTATTTTCACCAAAGCAGAACACATTTTGACCTAAATTCATGAAGAAATATTATTTATTTGCAAAATGTTATGACAGAAACGAAGAAAAATGCATTTTTTTTTTCAAAAGTTTCAGGTTTTTTGTTTTATTTAGCAAAAAATAAAAAAAACTCAGTGGTGATTAAATACCACCAAAAGAAAGCTCTATTTGTGTGAGAAAATGTAAAAAAATTCATATGGGTACAGTGTTGCATGACCGTGCAATTGTCATTCAAAGTGCGACAGCGCTGAAAGCTGAAAATTGGCCTGGGCGGGAAGGGGGTAAAAGTGCCCTGTATTGAAGTGGTTAAGGTAGTTAAACCCAAAAACAAGAATTTATTAAATTGCAGCTCACCAATCCTTACATGTGATGGTGACATTAATCTTAGCTGGTGTTCAGCTTTAAATTGTTAGTTAAATTCAACTAAGCCTGGTAGTCGAATACTACCCTCTTCCCACACTGACAATGTTGTTGTCCAAAAGTGTCTGCTTTACTACTTCATCCATTGTGCTGACACCTTAATACATAAGGTGTGTTACTGGCCAGATCACCATTTGAAATAATGGGGGGAAAAAAAAGAAAATGACATCTAAGTATTAATAAACTGCAATATATTGCATTTCTGTTTTTGGGTTTAATACTGCTCTAAATAATAATTGCAGCTCTTGTCCCTTTCTCAGCATCTGACTGATCAGTGAAAGGAGACCCAGCAGACTGATGAACTCATCTCTGTCACTCTGCTCTTCCCACCTATCAGCATGCTCTCTGTTAGCACACAAGCACTGTCTTTGTTCTGATTCTCCCTCTCCTAGACTGAGTTGTGATTGGAAAATGCTGATGTCAAGTCAAAGTCAGATTTACATTCCTTGTATTTAGAAAAATGCCTTTATAGGTGTATTCATGGATACAGAGCTGCATAATCTGTGTCTTTAAATTAATATCACTTATCAAAAATATCTCTGTGTGTATTACTGGCAAAGCTTTCACATTTATTTACTGAAACAACATAACAGGATTTCAAATTTTCATACATTTGGTTATATGACCTCATTTAGCGAACATATTTTCACTATAAACATTGTGAAAGCAATGCAAAAAAAAAAAAAAGAAGGCTAGAAATGAAGAATGCTGTCCATAAAACCCATTTAGATATAACAACAAATTCAGGCCGCATTGGAAAAAATGAAATTTGGTTCCTATGAGCTGCACCTCCTTCTTAGCTGCTTTACCAACAAGGTATACCAAGAGGGCAATTGGGATTCTTTACTGCAAACTGACATTTTAAAGTGTCAGAACACTCAAAACTAACATGTTGCTGTGTGGAGGCTTAAATCCTTTTGCGGATTTCATGTGTCTATCTTTACTTTCTGTTCAGGAGACACAACAGGAGAATATATCACTTCAAAGTAATGGCAAGTTCTCTTATAGTCAGATGCTCTGATTTCAAGATTTTCTCTCACCTCCTAATCTGGTGATATTTTGGATTTTCCCATTACTGTACATGCCAGTGACAATGGTCACCAGGACAAATAGAAAAGATGAATCTCGCCAGCAGCAGTACAGATAAAAAAAACAAACAAGGGTTCTAACCCTTCCCCCACTCCATCCAAGGCTTAAAAAAATCTATAGAAATGTTGGCTTTAGATGTACTTTAAAGTGAACTTGTGGCCAAACTATGAGCATTCAATTATTAGCATATTCTTTACCCTCGGTAAGTTAGTTCTAATACAAGTCTTCACTAACTCTTGCAGCTGCAGCCACTGTGAAGCAATTTATCCTGAAAGAAGGTTCCCACACTCTGCTCTCTCCCCAGTGTTGTGTCACTGCTGCAAGTAAGGAGCAGGGTTTAGCTAAGCTGCTGAAAAAAAGTAAACTTTAACGTGCTTCTGCTGTGAAGTTTGAATATGAATGACTCCACAGTGCCTTCAGCAACAATGGTCACTGAGGGCTTGTTTTTTTAAGGCACATTTACTGTTTAAGAATATTTAAATATTTTAAAGTGAACTATGGGTTTGTAAAAAATAAACATTATACTCACCTAGGTGGATGCAGCAGTGGTACAATGCTGCATCTGTCCCTCACTGTTTCTAAGACTGAGAACTGAGAGATCAAAAACTTCTGATCGCTCAGTTCTCAGCCTGCAGTAAGCAGAGAGCTGGTAACTGTTAGTCACCAGCTCTCTGCTCTGCCTCTCCAGCACTCACTGGAGCACCTGGCTGTGGAGGGGGCAGGAGCTGCTGGTTCAGCCTCAGGCTTTGAGAGACTGAGCCAGATGCCGATCCAGGCATCGGGGAGGTTCCCAGTGTTAGCCCTCTGTCAGCTGAAAATGGGTCACAGGAGTGCAGAACAAACTGCACTCCCCTGATCCCCAGGAGAAGTATAGCCAAAATAGCTTTGTTCACATAAGGTGTACTACACCGTACGCCAATGCGAGGGCCATGTTTACCCACAAAGGGATGCACAGGTGTTTTGTACATTCATCTGCAGGCGGTCCCATTCATGTCAGTTGGGACGCAGTAGACGCACATGGATATCTGTGCCGAACAGGGGCAGACTGACAACTCATGGGGCCCCCGGGTAACAGGGGATCATGGGGCCCCTGTGTCCTTGCCCAAAATCAAAAAAGCCTATTAAAAAGGTACCAGGGGCATCTCATGGGACCCCCTACTGACCCCGGGCCCTCGGACAGTGCCCGAGTTTCCAAATGGTCAGTCCGCCCCTGGTGCCGAAGGATGGTCCTGAACATAGACAGTGTGCATTCAGGGCCGTGCAGTCGCACATATGTCAAATAAAGAGCAGTAGCTGTGTTGGTACAGCCACTGCATACCAATTGACATCAATGAGATTGCCTGCACAAGGATGAATGGAACACTTGTGCATCCCCGTGCAGGTAAACATGGCCCTTGCAAGGACATACAATGTAGTATGCCCTGTGTGAGCGAAGCCTTAGTATAGCATAAAGTGGATTGGCCAGTAGCTAAAATAAGAGATTGTAAGTTATTGTCCCTCATTTTGGGGGAGTCATCAATCTGCATCCTAATATCAGCCATCGTATGCACTACAGTATTTGTTCTCAGATGTTCTATGTAGCTTGTTCAGAATGTCCACTGTACATTCAATGAATGAACAGGTCAGCATATGGTCTCTTGCAGGACACAAACCATTAATCTTTAAGCATTTTATTCTTTGTGTACCATCTATAGCATCTTTTTCCATCTGATAGTTCGACATTAACTTAGGGCATAGACCAACTCTACGCCTTGTAGCTGTCTTCTGCTATTTCAGAGCGAGCATCTATTCTCTCTGAAACTTCCCTTTAATTGCCTTGTATTAAAGAAAGCATTTTGTGCCCTGATTTACACATCTAAATATTTGCCGTGACATCTTTTGTACTTACCAAAACACAGAGTATCGTTCACTTGACTATAATTGCTCATTTTATAGTACTTTTCAGACATATTACATCTCCACAGGAAATTCTCTGAATGTGCATTATTGAATTTGCATAAAAATGCAATATCATGCCAAATATTTCATATTCTCTCTGCGTACAATCACATAAGTCTTGGGCGATTTTCCATTACTGTTTATTTTCATACCAAATGATAAAGCCTGGAGCAAGGATGTTTATGAAGCACTTGTATGTCATAATTTGTATTTTGGCAATGGGAGCAACTGCTTTGTAATATGAATCCAATTTCTTTCATATTATTTAGGAATATTTTTTTAAATTCCTTTACACTAGCTACAATAAACTTGCAAATTATAGCAAGATCTTCTCTTAAAGGTGTAGTCCATTTTTATACAAAGTTGTCCTGGTGGGTAAAACCAGTTATTGTAACTAGTCCATTTAGATATAGTGCTGCTTTTTGTGTGTTCTAATATCAAACTGTCTAGGACTAGAATACTACAAGGAAGACATTTCTCTTTCTGTGATCAGCTGAAGAAGGGGGCTGAAGTAAGAACTCCTTGAAACTACAATTAGGGCCAAAATAATCTGTAATTAATAGTTTGATAGCAATTAATGTTCTTTAACAAAAGAACACACATTCCACATTATTAATTATGCTACCAAGATTAATGTGTGCTGTAAATTGCCTCCAGCATTGTTCATAGTACTTCCTGCTGGAGACCACCATTTTGTTGAAGCCAAGAACATTCACTTCCTTCTTGGAAACTCTCCCCCCTCTCCTTGGTCTCAAATACTGTCACTTTCTGCAATTAAAATATGTACATTTCCAGCCTTGATTGTATGTCTTGGATCAGATATAGAGGAATGCTGACAGAAGCTTTACAGTACTGACATTCACAGGCTGCCAATGAGGGAGAAAGAAGAGAATATCAGAGAGATATGATAAGACACTATCCTTGTAAAGCCAGCCATAGATGCATAGAATCTTGGCTGGTTCAGCAGGGGCTGGCTGATATTCAATCCATCTATGGGTAGGCAGGTTAGATTTTTAACATGTGATTAATCATTATGTTCTGCTGGCCGGGAAGGCTGCCTACCAATAGAACACAACAGCACTGACTGTGTTGATGGAGGAATCAAGCTATTTTCTTTCCTTCCACCGTTGGTGAGGGGAAAGAGAATTGCGTAATCTTTGGGCTGCTTAACCACTTGCCTACCGGGCACTTATACTCCCTTCCTTACCAGGCTAATTTTTAGCTTTCAGCGCTGTTGTACTTTGAATGACAATTGCGCGGTCATGCAAGATTGTACCCATATGACATTTTTATAATTTTTTTCTCACCAATAGAGCTTTCTTTTGGTGGTATTTAATCACCACTGGGTGTTTTACTTTTTGCGCTATAAACAAAAAAGTGCAAAAAATTTGGAAAATAAAAAGTTTCTTTGTTTCTAATATAAAATTTAACAAACAGGTAATTTTTCTCCACTGATGTGCGTTGATGAGGCAGCACTGATGGGCACTGATAGGCAGCACTGATGGGCCCTGATAGGCAGCACTAATGAGTTAACACGGATAGGTGGCACTAATAGGCGGCACTAATAGGTGGCACTGATGATGGGTACTGAAAGTCAGCACTGATAGGCATCACTGCTGGACACTGATTGGTGGTACTGCTGGGCATTGACTGTCACAACTGCTGGGCACTGACTGGCACAACTTTTGGGCACTGAATGGTGGCACTGCTGGGCTGCACTGATGGGCACAGATGGGTGGCACTGGTAGGCACAGGTGTATGGCACTGGTGGGCACAGGTAGGTGAAACTGGTCGGTGGCACAGGTGGGTGACACTGCTGGGCACTGGTGGGTGACACTGGTGGGTGGCACTGCTGGGCACTGGTGGGTGGCACTGGGGGGAAAAGGTGGGTGGCACTGGTGGGCACAGGTGGGCAGCACTGCTGGGCACAGGTGGGTGGCACTGCTGGGTACCGATCATCAGGGCACAGATCATCAATGCCCTGATGATTGGTGCCGATCCCTGCTCTGGCAACTGCCTGTTCTCGGCGGTACTTTCCACACGCTCTGACAGTGTGAGGAAAGTGCAGACGAGAATCGGCAATTTCATTTCCCTGTGATCAGCGTGTCATTGGACACGGCTGATCACGTGGTAAAAGGCCGCTGTGATTAGCCTTTTACCACAGCACGTGATCAGCTGTGTCCGTAGGGCACAGCGATCACAGAGATCTCCGTGTGTGCACCCACGGAGGCGCGCAGGAGAGCGCATTCTGGGTGGACGTCATATGACGTCCACCCAGAACTGGCCGGCCGCAGTGTAGCCGTCATTTGGCTACCTGCGGTCGGCAACTAGTTAAAGCAGAATTCTGGTTAAAAATGTTATTTTCCCAAGCAGTGGAGCTGTGCCCACACTGCATGGGTTAAGTGCTCACTTTGTCTAGGGGTTCAGGGTAAAGCTATACTTACCCATTCCTACAATCCACCAGAAAACCACGCTCCTCCAAGTTCGCTCTTGCTGCCATCCTGGAGCAGGATGGCTCTGCTCTATGGGCATGATAATGTCAGGAACAGCCCATTTATAAGACTGCTAGCATGTGTGTGGGGGGACAGGAGCAGCAGGGACCGGTGTTGCGCTCGGAGGGTCAGTGGATTAGGTAAATATATCTTTACTTTCTGAGCCCCTGGCTCAGAATGAGCATTTAACCCTTGCAGTGTGGGCACAGCCTCAGGACTGCATGGGTAAATAAAAAATTTGCCCGGATTTCTTCTTTAAGTTTAATTATTTTGTGTCTACCTGGCAGCAGAGTATGTCCTGTCACCTCTCCTGCTTTTCTTTTTTTCTATCCCTAATCTGTGTTTCCTCAGCACAGTCTATGTCATTCCTGTTGCTTTTCTTCCCCCAACAGTAAATCTTAAAGCTATCAGTTGATCAACCTCTAGTGGCTCTGATTTTTGCACAGTGCTGAGAATAGAGAGCAACTGGGCATGTGCAGAGCACAGTGAGACAGTGCATTACTGGATTTTAAAATGTATAGGCACTTATTTTTAATGTTTTACATAGCTGTACCTACAGAAAGGACCAGTCTGAAGTGATCTATCAGGACTTAATTCTGCTGACTAAAGTTCAATTTTTTATTTAATTCGTGATCAGACACAAAGATACGCATTTCAGTATGAAGCTGACCTTTTAATGAATACATACCTTGTTTTTAATAAATTGGATAAACTGAAATAAACAAGGCTTAAAAGCAGTGGTAAAAGTACACTGAAGAGGACTCCCAATTTAAAACTGACTATCGTAACCCTTGCGTACTTACACATACTCTTCTGCAAACCACTGCTTCTTGGTACCTTTCCACATAGCCATGGGTCTCTCTCCTAAGGTGCCTACAGACATTAGATAATGTTTACCGTCAGATTGGGAAATTTGCCTTGCAAGACCTCTTGGTTGACATTCCTGGGGCAAGCCTCGCTCAGGGCAAAGTTGATAGGCTAGAGTGGATTTTGTTTCCTCCAATACAGGCAATGCCCAAAGTACTTTTGCTCCCTCTTACATAAGTAAACATACAAGTTTGCTAAATGCCATTTGTCTACACAATAAATACGTGGTTTACCACGGTAATGCATGATGAGAGTGCGCCCTTGTCTGCTTTTTTTCACCAATGTCTAGATTCCCCGATCTTTGAAGGGCAGCACCTCTTCGTTTGGCATTCAGAATTTCCTTTGGTCTGCATGAGGATTTGAGTGCTGGTTTCGTTTGTTTGTCTTTGGATTGCTAACTTGTCCATGTTTGCAGAAAAAAAACTTTTATTAGAAAGATCTTTGGAAACTAGGTTGTACATGAAGTACAACCACCATCAAATGTCTATAAGCTCTAATATTAGCTTGTTGCATTTTCCTATCATGCTACTTCTAGGCTACCTTTAATATTGTTTATAATACATGGTCATATTTAACAGCGCTGTACATCAAATAGTAAAGGTATGCAAATAAAAACTCCAAACAGATATGTAAAAAAGTGGAAGAGAGTCTTACCCAAATGAGCTTATATTGAGGTAAGGTAAACAAGATAACAAAAGTAAAGGGGGAAAAAGTGAATGGAAGTAATGGGACTTTAGGGTAGAGACTAGAAGGGTGATTTACTGAAGGCAAGTAGACTGTTCAAATTGCATAGGAACTAGCAATTTGCAAGGGAATTTCCCCTAGAGATTAGTGAGAGAGGTGCAGCTCTGCTAAATTCCATCATCCATCAAGCAACAATGTTGTTTTTTTTTCCTTGCACATGATTGGGTATTCTTTGAAAAGTGAAATTTCACCACATTCACTAAATTCTTTCCAAATATCCTTGCAAAGTTCAATATCACTTGCAAAATGAGCAGCCTATATGGGAAATCAACTCCTAGGGATGAGTGAATCTGAGATAAAATCCAAAAAAGCTGCTAATAATAATTTAAAAAAAATTTAAAAAGGCAGCAAAGGGGGCAATTGCACAAAGAACTAGCAATCAAACTTCTTAGACAACTCTATCCTTATTGAATTTATTCTTAGAAGAGGTGATTAAGGGGGGATATGATCACGATGCATAAATACAATTTGTATATTGGTGTAGAGCAGGGGTGTCAAAGTCAAAATCATCAGGGACTTCATCAGCAGTTTGGTTGCCCTCAAAGGGCCGGTTGAATCCACATAGAGTGCAGGATTCAGAAGTGCGCTATGTACAGAGTGCAGAGTTCATGAGTGCGATATGCACAGTGTGCAACATATTATTTCCACCCCTCCTCCTGGGTTCTGACCTTTGCACCCACCACTACCCCCCCCCCCCCAGCAAGTGGAGGGAATTATTTATTCCTGTTGACAAGACAACCTGTTCACCCTGCAGAGGGTTAGAGCAGGAGGTGGTAGCCAGTAGCCGCTGCAAGGGCTACATGACAAGGCCTAGTAGGCCAGATTCGTCCCACAGGCCTTGTGTCTGCCACATGCGGTATAAAGTTATTCACTTTCAGGTTATTACAGAGGACAAAGGGGCACTCTTTAAATCTGGAGCAAAAGAGATTTAACCTCCACCTATGGAAAAGCTTCTTCACAGTAAAAGCTGTAAAAATGTAGAATAGACTAGTTCTGGTCAATTTAGTTTTAAAAGAGACCTGGCAGCATTTCTAAATGCACAATACATAGCTGGATACTAGCATTCATAGGTAAAAATACTATATATTTTGGTCCAGGGAACTTTTGATTGCCTCCAGGTGATTAGGAAGGACTTTTTGCCTTCCTCTGGATCAATTGTGGATCAATTGTGGGTATAAGATTGTGTAAGATTGTGTATATGGAGATTTTCTATTTATTTATTTTGTTTAGTGGTTGAACTAGATTGACTTGTGTCTTTTTTCAACCAGACTAACTGTGTAACTACTATTTGTGTCAGGAGAGTTTGAAAAGCATTTTAGTGAGCTCCAACTACTGGCAAAAAAAAATATTAATATGAACTATTTCATATTAACTATAATATTTATATTAACAATAATTTATTGAAAAAAAAGTGAAGAAAATATCAACTGTGTACCTAATGGTCCAATATAGACCTGATTTACCCAATAGCTGGATCTCGCTCACTCAAAAAATCTAAAATAAAGACTAAAAACTGGTTATAAACAAGCTGTATTTAAAATTGAATTTGATTATTATATTAGTTTACATAACTAACTTAACTTTTGGCTTTTAATATATAATTTGAATTTGGCTTTAAAATAATAAGCAAGTTTGAAAAATGTAACAAATCAAAATGCATAAGATAATGTTAATTTATCTTGCAGCTCTCAGTAGAATTTCCATCTTTGCGAGTCGCAGCCCCGCAGAATGAAGTAATCCTGTATTTTCACGGTCTATTATAGCAGCCTAGTCTGGATGCCTGAAAGGCTATTCAAATCTAACAGTAAAGATCTTATCCCTGGCCACAGCCTTTGTTTAAATTCTTATGCTAGCTTTTTCCTTTCAGAATGATTTTCCGCCTGCAGCATCGGAGACAAACTGGGAATCTGTCACAAGCCCTGTCTCAGTAAGTAATACTGTGTGTCAATGCGCAGAATAAAATAAATGTGTATACTATTAAATAAACAGCATGTTTCTAGTTATTATCTATACTGCCACAGTAACAAAATACTCTGATGTGCACTTTTTTTTGCATCTCAAATTTAAATTTGACAGGTATTATGCAGAATGACTGCTTTACGGGATTAACATGATGATGAAATTAAAACAAGAACTGTTTGGTTTAAAGAAATATTTCATGCTATTATACCTCTGAAAATGCATATTGTAAATATATTGTAAATTGATTTTTGGAAAAGAATTACTAACAATTGCATGAAAGTGGTTCTAAAGGTTTTTTACCTTAATGCATTCTCTGAAAAAACATGCATGCAGCTTCCCCCCTTTATACTTACCCGAGCCAGATCTCGATCCAGTGATGTGCACAAGAGCAGGCCTCTCCCATTAGCTCCCATTGCTGTCAATCACAGCCAGTGAAGTGGGAGCATGAATGCACCGAGCTGTGCTCTGTACGTCTTATGAACACACAGAGATGGCTTGGGAGTGAGCATGCATGCACAGAGCAAGTAAGTATAATATTTTTGTTATTTTAAAAAAATAAAATTTTATCCTTTACAATCAATTTAAAGTGACTGTACAAAAAAAAAGATAATTTCTATTATCTGTAAACGTAGGCAGCAAATACTCACCTTTCCTGGTCCCTACACCGCTCTGATTACTGTACCTGGTTCCTGGAAGTCTGCTGGGAAACAAACAATTCTGGTTGACCTCCTGGGCCCCTCTCAACTCTCACTGGTTTTTTTCTCTGACCGCATGTCATTCATCCTTGGAAGTGCCAGTTTCCTAGCAGATTTCAGGGGCCCTGTTTGATGGCAAGAAACCCTGGAAAGGTATACACTCACGACTACTTTATTAGGTTCACCTGTTCATTTGCTTGGTAACACAAATTGCTAATCAGCCAATCACATGGCAGAAACTCAATGCATTTAGGCATCTAGACATGGTGAAGACGACTTGCTGAAGTTCAAGCTGAGCATCAAAATGGGAAAGAAAGGGGATTTAGGTGACTTTGGACGTGTCATGGTTGTTGGTACCAGATGGGATGGTCTGAGTATTTCAAAAACTGCTGACCTACTGGGACTTTCACGCACAAACATCTCTAGTGTTTACAGAGAATGGTCCGAAAATGAGAAAATATCCAGTAAACAGCAGTTGTGTGGACGAAAATGCCTTGTTAATGTCAGAAATCAGAGGAGAATGGGCAGACTGGTTTGAGATTATAGAAGGGCAGCAGTAATGCAAATAAACACTCGTTACAACCAAAGTACACAGAATACCATCTCTGAACGCACAACACGTCAAACCTTGAAGCAGATGGGCCACAGCAGCAGAAGACCACTCCGGGTAGCAAGGTGTACCCATGGCTGGTGCTAGACTATTTTGCACCTTAGGCAAGACCAGCCTACTTGCCCCCCCCCCAAAAAAAAAATTAAAGACAGTAGATAACATTAAATCAACAAAACATTAAACTGGTAAATTTCTTTAATATGCAAAAATAATTGCCATAAGATAGCTCTGATAGATCCCAGGCTGGAATTCCCCAGGCAATGGGGGGAGATAAAATGCTGTGACAGAAGGCAGATCAGCCCACACACACACACACACACACACACAGAGAGAACACCTGAACTGAGCGATCCCACACAGTGACAGATCCGACACAACACAACACCAACAGTGACACAGATCAGCAGGCCCTGCAGGCACTAGAAAGCAGGCTGTGGGATCGTGATGATGTCATCACTCACTGACACATTGCACATGTGATAGATGGCCGACTGGCTGGGTCACACTCACACAGACACAAGACATCAGAGTCAGACATTGCCTTCCTCCACAGGCGCAGCTCCGCCTCTGCTGATGAATGGAAACAGAAGAACTGGAACTCCATAGTGATCAGCAGCTGCAAGCAAGCTGGAAGGAACGGCAGCTCAGCTGCTACATTGGCCCCAGACACCCGGCATCTTCCTCTGTCCTTTCTTCCACCCCTCTGCCGCCCCTCCCCTCAACTGAAGGTGACTGCCTAGTTTGGTAGTGGAAGCACTGGCCTGGATGTACCTAATAAAGTGGCCGGTGAGTGTATATTTTCTGCCTAATTTTACAGGTAACAGAAATTATAATAATTTTTCGTGATAGGGTTGATTTAGATCTCCTTCAAACTGTAGTTTGGCTGCAATCACCAGAGAATCAGCAGAATTGTGGCTGAATTGACAGGTGCATGTGAATAGCGGTAGCCACTGCGTCTGTACAAAGTATTGATGGGATGACAGCAGACGTCGCTGTTCACATCTAGCTACATAACAAGGAGTTATCTGCGGTTTGCGACAGGTTTTGAAGCCTGGATACAGTAAGGCTCTGGCACCCATACCTTACATAAGGTAACCACTTGGTGTGCTTCTAGATGTGAACAGCGATGACTCCTGTCAGCCTGCACTACTAACATACACCTGTCATAGTTGATGGAAAGGGGTTAACTGTGTCTCAGACCTTTCCTGGGTATTTTTGGGTCCTGCCCTCTGTTGTGAACCCATAAAGAGAAGAGAAGATTGGTGTGCCAGGGTCAGAAGTGCCTACATGGAAATAGAGAGAAAGACCTGCTGAGCGATGTTTTCTGTGATGGAGCAGAAGATCCCGTTATTGGGACATCCACCTTGGAAAGCTTTACCTGGAGCTAAGACACTACCAATCATGGACTTGTTGGACTCTTATTTTGGGCAAGGTATGAGCTGGGCAGCCTGCACTAGATAGTTAGGGATGGACTCTGTTTTATGTATGCTGTGCTGTTGGACTGTGTAACTGAATTCTCAGTAAAGTTTCATTACCTCTTCTATGCCTTGTCTGATGTAACTACAAGGGGGTGCATGGAGGTACAAGGAGTATCCAAAGAACAGGGCCTGTAACATACACATGGGGTGAAGAGTAAGGATTAGAGAGCAATCACAAGGAGTTAACCCAGCAGAGGAGTGGACGGGAAGGCATGTGGGTGCTACGAGTAACCAGGACTGGTGGGAATGTAATAGTAGCCAGACAATAGAAGAGTGGTGACGAGTGAAAGGTCCTCCGGTTAACGAGGGGGTTGGTGCTCTGACTTCTTCCCTAGCACTCATTACCCTCAAGCTTTCAGGACTACAGGTGTCAATAGATTCTCAAGACACCCCAAATGCAGATTGTGACGATCGCGCCGTCAGACCCCTGACCTTCTCACCAAACTCGTGACCGAAGGACTAGCCAATCTAAAACTGTGATGTCACGTGCGTAACAATGCCACGCCCAGCTGCACCCTGCACACAGATTTTCCAGCTAATGATCCACAACCTGTGTACCGGCAGCCTGAGCGCGATTGTTAATGGGTCAGGTTAATTACGCAATTAACCCTTCACACTGCCACAACCTCCTTTTTGTACAGAGAAAGATGAAACTCGGCAATATCACCAATAACACTAGGATGATTGGATAAGTGTCTGTATACCACTGTCACCGCAGACAGGTTATACAGAGGGTTAAACACACATAGTAGCGCTCTTCAGCGGCAGGAATTCGTAAGTTGCATTAAAACGCTTTAGAAAGAGTTCAACACTTTCAGAAAGTAAGATTTATTACTAAAGGGTCAAAAGGGTGCAATAAAAATATTTACAGAAAAAAGATGTAACCAATATATATATAAATATACAGAGAACAATAGCACAGCAAAGAGATAACAGAAAGGAGTTTAAGCAGCTTCAAGTCTCATAAGTCAAAAGGATTTCTGGTCTCTCACTCAGTTTCGATGTTACAGGGAGACTCTTCCTTCTCTCACACCACTCCAAGCATAACAGACCTTTTTCTACAATCTCAGCAGGGTATCTCCTTACAACAAAGAACCAATTGCCTTATTTGGGGAGGGAGGGGTAGGTGGAGCCCGAAGTCATGACTAGAAACTCTCGTAGCTGCTATTATGATCCATAACTTTTCCTAGGTACATGTAACCGTCCCCCCCGCGGGTAGATTAATATGCAGACGCATCTGTGGAACGGTTAGATATGAAATATACACTTGAATTTTTCAAGAGAAATACGTTTCTGCTTTTCTAGGTATGCCAGCTAAGGGGTGTCACATACCAGGAGAATGGCCTCAAACTGAGCCTTCTGAATATAGGCTCCATGTTTAGGTAGTTATGTCCTACATGAAGATATCAACTTATATGCAAAGTGAGTTTTTAAAAGTAAGTCTGTTTTTATGACCCCTTGAAAGGTCTTTTGAAGCTCAGTGAGGGATTTAGTTTATAGTTTTACAATGTGCCAGATTGCACAGTTTCTTAGACAGCTCGGCACCCAGCTCGTGAGGTTATATAGCTCGGAGCGTCCTGCTGTGCTTTGGCTGCCTGTGACCCTTCTCATCACTCAGGCCACATGTCACTGTAGATGAACTGAGAGGGAGGGGGATGAGGAAAGATATATTTGTACAAGATGGATGCTCCTTTGCCAAGATGGTGGTTGTTGCAAAATGGTTGAACCGCGTCCATCTCTGTGGCTACGATTGCTACACAGATTGCAAATGCAGTGCGTTTGCCTGCACGGAATTGCATGGTATCACACTATTATATGATCCTGTTGCAGTGCATTTTTAAAAGTATGCAGGCACCACTTTTCGTGTGATTCAGTGCCATTTCAGCCCATTCAAATGAATGGGCTACAAATCGCATTGCACTGAATTGCACAGGAACAAGGAGTGTTTTCCTGTGAGATTACAGTGTGAACTGGCACTAAAAGTTTTAATATCACCATAAATGGGCAAAGCACAGATCTGGTTTGAGGTAAAGGTACATGCGTATATTGAAGGATATTCATCTGCTCTGACCATTTTTGGTTGAATTTGTTCATGTTTGCAATTTAGGCCACTTCAAGACTATGGTCATACCTGCTCAGGACAAAGATGGCTAGTATCCACATTTGTATACATTTCAACTTTTACTAGATTGTTCGATGGTCAGATCAAGGATGCACATCCCATTTCCATTTAAGATAACTTAGAACAGGGTTTCTTAACGAAGGTCACATGAAACCCTAAGGTTCCTCCAGTGGTTTCTAAGGGATCCTTAAGAAATTAGCAATTTCTGCTTCTGAGATAAGTTCCCACTCCCACTGATTATAGCTATCTGTAAGGAGGTAATTCTTCCCAATGACCACAAGTGTGAGAAGCATTCTTCCCACTGATCATCACACTAATGTATCATGGCTTGTAAAAATAGTATTTTTTGGAAGGGGCTCACTGAGACTGGAAAATTATTTCAAGGGTTTGTCTGTGTTGAAAAGTTTGAGAAAAGCTGACTTTGGACACAGCTCACCACGTGATCAGCTGTACCCAATCACAGCTGAGCTCCATGTAAATACACTTGCCCGGTTATTGGCAGTACTCTCTTTGTGCGGTCACAGCGTGAGGAAAGAACTGCCCATAACCGGCAACTGTGAAAGAAGACCGCTACACTGATAATCAGGGCATTGATTATCAGTGCAGCCCCAAAAGTGCCCAACAGTGCTGCCCATCAGTGCCTAACAGTGCTACCCATCAGTGCCCAGCAGTGCCGCCAATCTGTGCCTGTCAGTGATGCTAATCTGTGCCCATCAGTGCTGCCAGTGAGTGCCCTTCAGTGATGCCTATTAGTGTCCATCAGTGCTGCTTATCAGTGCCTATCATTGCCATATATCAGTGCTTCCTCATCAATGCTCACCAGTGCCGCCTCATCAGTGCCCTTCGGTGCTGCCTATCGGTGCAGCCTCACCAATGCACATCAGTGAAGCAGAAAAATTACCTGTTTGCAAAATGTTATAATAGAAACAAAGAAAACGTTCAGTTTCAAAATTTTCTGTCTTTTGTAATGCAAATATTAAAAAACCCAGTGGTGATTAAATACCACCAAAAGAAAGCTCTATTTGTGTAAAAACATGATAAACATTTCATATGGGTACAGTGTTGCATGACCGCACAGTTGTCATTTAAAATGCAACAGCGTTGACAGCTGAAAATTGTCCTGGGCAGGAAGGGGGTGAAAGTGCCCAGTAGGCTAGTGACTAAAGAATATGTAAACCCAACATTTCCTATTCCTAATATGTGTCTGCTGTACTAGTATGTACTGATATGAAAAAGTTTTCTTGTTCTCTTTGTATTTCAGTATTTTTATTGAGAGATTACAAAATGACAATTAGATCAGGCAAACAGAGGTCGTTTCACAGAGTATCATTATGACAGGGAATCAAAATTCCACATCTAGTTAGATCTTGTTCTCTTTGTATTCCTTTGTGTGAAATCCCTGATGATCCTGCCAGTTGCTCTGCTTTTCTATTAAAAACTGGCCACACCAAGCATGAGCACATGCACAGCATGGTCAGTTCCCTAGCTGTGCTGGAAACTCAGCCTTCTCTCCTCCAATGAGCAGACTTATCCTGACATGTCCCCCCCCCCACCCCCCATTCACAGCCATTCACTGTGAAGATCGGCGTGCTGTTGTTTCTCCTCCCCCACCTCTTTGTGCAGCTGAGAACAGAGAATATGTGATCATTTTAAAAAGAAAGGAGACAAAGGTGGTTATAATATTTTTTTGTTATATTTATACACAAATGTTTTGCCTTTCAGTTCTATTTTTAACTGAATGTGTTGTTTTACAAGGTGAGGGTTTACAATCATTTTAAGCGAAGGACATGATTGTAGACCTGCTGCATGACACAGTATGTAAGCTCTAATAATCCTGAAATGACCGATAGCATAAATACAAATACAGAAAATGCTGGAGACACATAGCACCTCCAGAAAAAGAGCTCACAAAGCAGTTAAAGCACATAAACAAACACTGCTTTACCAGTCAAAAGAACATAAAAGTAATGTACATACTATTCCATTTGTGCATGATGTAGTAAGACACTGCAAAGTGCAAGGCAGAGAACAGGCTGTAATTCTTCAAATGTCATTCCAGTTCTCTCTGCCTGCTCTTTGGGCTACTAGCAAATGCTGCCATTTTGTTGTTGCACAATGTGAGATACAGCTTCGAAAGCTTTCCAAGGACTTAATGCAATCAGCAGAATATGTTTTAGTTCCCTTTTTGGCCATTTTATTTATTCATACAGTGGCATAGCACAGCATTCTGCCCTCACAGAGGTTGTTTAGCAGAACAGAGAACACAAATATCTTTAAGGCTGCTGGCTATTGTCACACAGCTTTGTCTATTTCCTCCTTAACATGGTTGTAAACCTCAGACATGAAATATGAACAAAGCATATCCCTCTATCGCATGTACTTGTCTCAATCCAGAGTACTAAGTGTCATTTCTGTCCTCTGCCTCGTTCCTCTGCTATATGCATATGTCCCTTCTGATGCATTTTCCTGACACCAAGAGAAGAATGGTGACAGGGAGTGCACCGAATGTGATCGACGGCCTCAGCTCTGTTCCTGCGTGCTGTGTGAGGAGAGGTGTGGCCCTCCCCTCCAATCAGCTCTCACCTCACTGATGTAACTTCAGCTTCCCGCCTCCTGCTTTTCAGAGCTGAGAGATCCTGTATAAATTCTGCACTTTAAATGGATGTAGGGGAAAGATGGCTGTATATAAACCGGTACAACTTATGTAGAATGATTTATTTAATCTCTGTGTATCACCTGAAACCAGCCACTTCAATGGGTGTATGTAGGGTTTACAACCACTTTAAAATAAAGCTGCCTCTCTGCTGAACTGGTTCCATCGGTCACTAGACTGGGCAGGGGTGGACTGACAACTCATGGGGCCCCCGGGCAATAGGGGATCATGGGGCCCCTGTGTCCTTGCCCAAACTCAAAAAATCCTATGAAAGGGTACCAGAGGCATCTCATGGGGCCCCCTAATGACCCCAGGCCCTCGGGCAGTGCCCCAGTTTCCAAATGGTCAGTCCGCCCCTGAGACTGGGACCTCTAGTCTGCTCACCCACAGACTGCAGCTTGTTAGCAAGGACTACCTCTGCCCCTCAACAATCCAGTTCTCATTCTTAGACATCTGTCTGACTCTTCAACGTATCTGTTTTGGCCAGAAAGACGTGGACACATGATTCCCATTTGTACAAACGGATGCTGCTATCACAGCATATAGAGACATTAGCTGAAGACTTTCTCATTTGCGTGCCTCCAATCAGTCTCCTCCCATGGGAAGTCTGCTCTGGGATCTATCCCAAAGATGTAGAAACTGAGATGATCTATGCCGAGAATGAGGGAGATTGGTGGTGGGGAGCTATACAGTATTTCCACTTGTATCTCCAATTTTTGTGCTATGGCGTTTGATCGCAGAAATGAATGATCAGATCTTGAAGTGATCTCCAATTGTTCATCCTAAATTCATTTACATTGACCCCAAGGAAACTGATTAAGTCTCTCAATGTAGTACCAGGGAAATAGCACACAAATAATTACAAGTATGAAATATAACATTTACTTAACTGATAACAGATGGCGGGTCACAGAAAATAACAGTCTCGGGTCTGACTATAGATTCAGTTCATCTCTGCAACAGTGACGCACCCGCAGACATCATTGCGGGTTGTTGGGGTTTGATGGTAATGATGGCGGGTTTTCCATCTCAAAGCCCTAACACTAGGCACAGGTGTAAATTGGTCAAAGCGGAATTTACCCAAAAGGGGAAGATTCATTTTCCCTCCTCCTCCCCTCTCCTCCTTTACATTTGGCATTTTACTTTTTTTTTGGGGGGGGAGCAGGTACCTGGTTTTGACAGGTACCCGCTCCCCCACTTCTGGTCGGATCGCTTCAGCATTGTCATCATGCGCTGTGACATCGTCATACGCTGTGACGTCATCATGCGCTGATCATTGCACCTGATCTGTGGTCAATTGCATTGCTTTGGCCAATCACAATGCACTGTCAGGGCGTGGCAGGTGCACAGCCCGCTGAACACCCCTACCGTTCGTGTGTTTGCCGCACACGAATGGCCAATGTTCAAGTCGAACTTAGGTTTTGACTCGAACATCAAGCCCAGTTCTACTTGCCAGTAAGTCTGCTAATGTTCAATTCTCTTTAACAGACCATGTTATCCAGCAAAAGTGGCAGTTATAGTGTTAAGGCAAACAATTTACCTCTGACCTAAAATCTTTAGCCTTAGTTTACGCCAGTGCAACTTATCATGCGATTTGACAGTTCCAATTCACATGACAAGTCGCACCCTATGGTCGGCAATGGAACTGTTCAAATTTTGAAAATAGTTCCTGCACTATTTCAGGTGTGACTGTGCATGAAGTCGCGCAGATGTCAGGCAAGTCACACCTGAACAGGGGCGGACTGACAACTCATGGGGCCCCCGGGCAATAGGGGATTATGGGGCCCCTGTGTCCTTGCCCAAACTCAAAAAAACTTATGAAAAAGGTACCAGGGGCATCTCATGGGGCCCCCTACTGACCCCGGGCCCTTGGGCAGTGCCCAAGTTTCCAAATGGTCAATCCGCCCCTGCACCTGAAATTGCACCGGTTTGCGGCTTTGAAAGTGAAGTAGCATGATTTCAATGTCACATTCAGTGTGAACCAGGGCTTATCCCAAAAGGAAAAAAAGCTGTTGCTGTAACTGTTTAAAAAGTGTTAGCTGGAATGTTAGCAACTTTCAACAAAAATAATAAACGCACATTTTTTTGCAGGTGAAAAAAATGTGCATTTATTATTTTATGTTTTGGGAGCCTGGGAAGCATTGCTGCAGCAAATGGCAGAATGCAGGTCTCCTGCAGACTTGTCAGTGTATCTGCTGCCTCGTACCTCGTACGGGGAAGCCGATACTTACTGACAGGAAAACTCAATGAACTATCACAGCACTCATTGCACTGTGTTAGTTCATTGAGAACTACAAGCCAACAGCCACAAAGGCTGCTGGGACTTGTAGTTTGCTCATTCACAGAACACTGTGAATGAGCAAAGCGGCTGGGCAGGCAGAGCCCCGTGCATTTTTTTTGATTTGCGACCGCTAGCGGGGAGAAGATCCCCCTCTAGCTGTCACAACAGGGATCGGGGGGAGCAGGGACCGGTCCAATCATAACGTTACATGTTACACCTTGAATATGGGTATAACATGTTACAAAAGGTGAACTTATCTTTTAATTTGCCCATCTAGATCTAAATCCATCTAAATCAGCTAGTACATCTAACACTGCCCTCTGTCTAGACTGACAGTGCTGCTGTCCAAAGGTGTCTCTGTTGTTTCTCCAGTAAATTTGAGATGCCCTAAAGCAGGAAGTGTGTTACTGGCTGGATCAGCAGGTGGAAATAAAGGGAAAAAAGCCTAAAGACAGAAAGCTAATGCAGCCACCACATGTAATGATTGGTAACCTGTAATATATTATATTTTTGTTTTTGGGTTTAATACCGTTTTACCCTAAAAAAAATTGTCCCAGGTATAATACATTAAACTTGTTTAGCCACTGTATAAGCTATCACTGTATATACCATTCATTTTACTTAGCATCTATTAAACAGACAAATCATCTCACTTTCTACTCTGTAGAGCCAATCCAAAAAGCTAATTGATCTCAATTTATTACTTGTGGGTTTGCAAAGTTAAACTGAAATTAATGATTCCTAAAATGCTTTCACATAATTAGTAAAAATCTGCATTACTTCAATTTAATGTAGATGAATGTGCTGGGAACTGGGTGCTGATAAGCTCTAAAGCTGATATCATTGCATATTTCTGTGTTTATGTTACAATGCTTGCATAGCAGACAGTCCGGAGGTGTGATTTCCAGAAAATAAGTAGCTTAAACCCAGGACCCTACATCCATTATATCTGGTCTCCCACAGTACACAGAACATGGAAGTGCAAATATTTTAGTAAATATACACTTCTAAATACCTTTTCCCATCAGCAATTAGAGCAGTCTTGTGACTTCTATCAGTGTTCAGCAGAGCACTGGTTAAAGCTTGTAGGAGGAGTATTATTTCTGCTGTAGGAGGATGGTAATCCCCTAACCTCTGTCTGGACAGTGCTGATTGGCCCTGTGCTGATTACATGCATTCTCTCAAGAAAAAAAACACCTCTCTAGCAATATTCACCAAACTGAGCATGTGCATGCCTACCATTCAGTCTGGAGATAAGTGGTGGTCGCTTGAAAAAGGGGAGGAACAGAGAAGAAAGGATCAAACAGCCTTTTTACACAATGCAGAGGATTAACCCCTTAGGTTCCACAGTGAGTATAACAAGCATGCTTTACTGCATATACAGACTGATTTTACTGTTGTGGGTTTAGTAACATTTTAAAGTAAGACCAGTTTCTAGTAAAATGAATTTTAGCACATCATTTTCTGCGTTGTATCCATGGGTCCACCCATTTTTCTAAAATTTATATTTAGTGCAAAATGTATTATATACAATCATATGATAACAAACTGCTTAAAGTATATGTACATCCTCCCTTGTAAACCAAGCTATTCAATTTAAAATAGAAATGAAAGGCAAAACAATAGTGTAGAGATGTTAAAAAAAAATTATTATAAATACCTTTTTTTTACGCTTTTTATAAGTGATCACATTCTCTCTGTTCTCAGCTGAACAGATAGGGTGGAGGAGAAACAGCAACACAGTGAGCTTCCCATCATTGGAGAAGAGCAGGCTGATTTTCCAGCATAGCCAGCAAACTGACCATGCTGTGCCCTTATACCTAAGTGTGGTCAGTTTTTAGTGGGAAAGCAGGAGGACTGGCAGGAATATGAAATGTTGGGTTTACATATTCTTTAACACAATCGCAAAATTGCTAGAAAAAAAAATAAAGAACAACCACCCTTCTGTTTAAAGCAGTATTAAACTCTAATTTAAAAAAAAAAAATTGCTGACAAATAGGGTTTTTATGACAGAAGAGACCCTATTGGTCTCTTCTGTCATAAACGCTTCCCCCCTGCCTCTCAGCTGTCATGTACACTGAGCCACGCATGTGTAACCCAGCATACATTTATGGCACCCACTCTGCGCCATGATGATGTGACTCCCATGCACATGCACAGGAGTGATGTCATTGTGGCCCAGCTATTCAAGCAGCCAAGCAGATGGAACACAGAAGAAATACCAGGCCAAGGATAGCAGTGCTCAAGGCCAGCAGGAGTGTTGACAGCACAGTGCTGGAGGGCTTCGTTTGACAGGTAGGTTTCTCATAACATGTTAATATGCAATGCATACTGGCACATTATGGCATAAACCACCTGGAGGCTCATTTAATTAAAAAAAATATATGGGTTATAATACCACTTTAAGTAACTGGATAAGATGAGCTCTATCATTCAGGTACAACAAAAGACTGTTGAAATGTGATTATTTTATTATAGGTACTGTATTTACGGGACCTTTTTTTCTCAGAATAGGTGCAGGTATTCCCCCCTTCTAAATAACCCCTTGTCTCCACCCCCTACCCACCTCAGAGCACCATCCCTTGTCTCCACCCCCAACCCACCTCTGAGGACCGTCCCTTGTCTCCTTCCCCTACCCACCTCAGAGCTCTATCTCTTGGTTCCGCCCCCTACACAACTTCCAGTTCCACTCCTTTTAAGGAATACAGAACCAAATATAATTTTACAATAGCCCTCTGCAACAAAATACCTCCATCAAAAATAGTTCCACCCCAGAAACAATAGATCTCTTAGCAGCCAGCAACAATAGACCCCTCCCTCAACCGTAGATCCTTCCCATCCACAACCCCCCAACAACAATAGATCATCCCAGTGACAATAGACCCCCCAGCTGCCAGCATCAATAGACCCCCTAGTACACCCTAGCTTCCCTTGTCATTGCATATATTCAGTGCTGGAGGTGCCGCAACTGCGTTCCCCTAAGTTCCTGCTTAAAAAAAGCCCTGATTATTTATATAGTGCCAATACTGGTTCTTGAGTGCTGGTTGGTTGAGTGGTGGTTGGTGAGGACTTTTACCAAGTCTGTGTCCTTGTTAAAACGATGTACTCTTGCTATGTGTGCTGGTGATGACTGCTACCAGGACAGAAAATGTGTGAAAAACCAAAATCAGAAAATCGTGCAGAATAGGAATAGAAGGGAAATATTACAGTTGTGACTCTTGTCCCAGCACAAAATGGGATTCATCTCACTATGAAGAGGTTTGCCTAAAAGGGTATTTACCTCACTTTGGAGAGATTTTATCTCTTACTGTATCCTGTTGTATCTACAAAGTAGGAAGTGAAGGGAAATCTCCCCAATGGCATACATATGGCAAAACCCAGAAATTTTAACCATACTCTATACAAAATGAAAAAATGGAAAACTGCATCAAATACTTACCATCATTTTCCTTTCCTGGCTCCAATCTATGGCAGCATACTAACACATGTATGCTGCCATATTTTCACCAGTAAAACTGAAAACTGTATCAAATACTTACCATAATTTTCCTTTCCTGGTGCCAATCTATGGCAGTATACACGTGGTAGCATGATGCCATCTTGGCATCTGGAAAAATGTTTTGACCTCAGATACAAACATAGAAAAGTGAAACGTGATGGCAGAAAATGACCTAGTGATCCATCGAGTCTGCCAGGTTTTTTTTTTTTTTCATTTTCGATTTTATTTTTTTTGGGGGGGGGGGCAGGGGGTGTTTTTTTTGGGAGGGGTGTTTTGTTTTTTAATTTCTTTATTTTTTGTTAACTTTTTTTGTCTGAGTATAGATCTATCCTTGTCCCACGCATGTCCCTGATTGATTTTGGTTTCATGTTGAAAATACTGCCCTCCTGAACCTTAGTCACCCCCTTAATGTATTCCCCCTTGATGTATTTAAAGGTTTCAATCATGTCTCCCCTTTCCCTTCTTTCCTGCAGACTCTACATGTTAAGTTCCTGAAGTCGCTCCTGATATATTTTATCCCCCAGACCTTTCATTATTCTTGTTACCCGTCTCTGGACTCGTTCTATCTTATCAATATCTTTTTGTAATTGAGGTCTCCAGAACTGGACACAGTATTCTAAATGAGGTCTAACTAAAGATTTGTAATGGGGAATCAGGACCTCCTTCCTCCTGCTGGTGACCCCTCTAGTGTTGCATCCTAGAATTCTATTTGCTTTCCCCAATTCTTAGTCACACACTGTTTGCTCATTTTGCAATCATTTGAAATAAGTACCCCCAAGTCCTTTTCCTCTGAAGTGCTGGCCAATAATGTACCCCCAATGTTGTACTCTCTCAAGGGATTATTTTTCCCTAGGTGCATTATATTACATTTAGAAACACTGAACTGCAATTTCCACTTTTTTGACCAATCTTCCAGCAATGCCAAATCATGTTCCATGTTACAAACACCTCCAGGGATATCTACCCCATTGCACGCCTTTGTGTCATCAGCAAAAAGACATAACTTACCCAACAAACCTTTATTTATATCACTTATATATATTAAATAGAACAGGACCTACAGGGGATATAGAAAGTCCACACACCCTTGTTAAAATGTCAGGTTTTTGTGATGTCAAAAAATGGGACAAAGATAAATAATTTCAGAACGTTTTCAACCATTAATGTAACCTATAAACTTTACAACTCAGCTGAACAACAAACTGAAATCTTTTAGGTGGAGGGAAGTAAAAATAAAAAAAAACTAAAATAATATGGTTGCATCCTTAAACTAATACTTTTTTGAAACACCTTCTTATTTTATTCCAGCACTGAGTCTTTTTGGATATGAGTCTATCAGCATGGCACATCTTGACTTGGCAATATTCCTTGCAAAAACACTCTAAATCTGTCAGATTGTGAGGGCATCTCCTGTGCCCAGCCCACTTCAGATCACCCCACAGATTTCGATTGGATTCAGGTGTGGGCTCTGACTGGGCCATTCCAAAACTTTAATCTTCTTCTGGTGAAGCCATTTCTTTGTGGATTTGGATGTATGCTTTGGGTCGTTGTCATGCTGAAATATGAAGTTCCTCTTCATGTTCAGCTTTCTAGCAGAAGCCTAGTTTATAGAATATTGACAGGTATTTGGAACTGTTCATAATTCCCTCTATCTTGACTAAGCCCCAGTTCCAGTTGAAGAAAAACAGCCGCAAAGCATGATGCTGCCACCACCATGCTTCACTGTGGGTATGGTGTTCTTTTGGTGATGTGCAGTGTTGTTTTTGCGCCAAACATATCTTTTGAAATTATGGCCAAAAAGTTCAACTTTGGTTTCATCAGACCATAACACATTTTCCCACATGCTTTTTGGAGACTTCAGATGTGTTTTTGCTAAATTTATCCAAGCTTGGATGTTTTCCTTCATAAGAAAAGGCTTCCGTCATGCCACTCTACCCCATAGCCCAGACATAGGAAGAATACGGGAGATTGTTGTCACATGTACCACACAGCCAGTACTTGCCAGATATTCCTGCAGCTCATTTAATGTTGCTGTAGGCCTCTTGGCACCCTCCCAGACCAGTTTTCTTCTTGTCTTTTCATCAATTTTGGAGGGGCGTCCACTTCTTGGTAATGCCACTGTTGCGCCATATTTTCTCCACTTGATGATGACTCTCTTCACTGTGTTCCATAACATATCTAATGCCTTGTAAAATCTTTTGTACCCTTCTCCTGACTGATACCTTTTAACAATGAGATTCCTCTGATGCTTTGGAAGCTGTCCGTGGACCACGGCTCTTGCTGTAGGATGCGACTAAGAAAATGTCAGGGAAGACCTACTAGAACAACTGAACTTTATTTGGGGTTAATCAGAGGCACTTTAAATGATGACAGGTGTGTACTGACTCCTATTTAACATGATTTTTAATGTGATTGCTTAATTCTGAACACAGTTACATCCACAGTTATAACAGGGTGTGCACACTTATGCCACCACATTATTTTAGTTTTTTATGTTTAATTCCTCCCCTAAAAGATTTAAGTTTATTTTTCAATTGAGTTGTACAGTTTTTAAGTCACATTAAATGTGGAAAAAGTTCTGAAATGATTTATCCTTGTCTCATTTTTTTACACCACAGAAACCTGACATTTTAACACGGGTGTGTAGACTTTTATATTTACTGTAGAACAGAGCCTTGTGGTACACAACTAGTGACTGGTCTCTTTTCCGAGTGAACTCCATTTACAACCACACTCTGGTATCTATCCTTTAGCCAGTTGCATATCCACTGAACCACCCAAGGGCTAAGTCCTAGCTTGTATAACTTTTGTATTAGATCATTATGTAGAACTGTATGAAATGCCTTACTGAAATCAAGATATGCTATGTCCACATCACCACCCTGTTCCAAAACACTGGTAATATAGTCAACAAATCGAATCAGATTAATCACTTATGTCATCAGCAATTGGGGTTTTTATGCACAAATTCAATTGTAAATTTAAGAGAAAAATACAAAAATAAAAACATTTATACTCACCTAGGTGAATGCAGCATCAATATGATGTCGTATCTGTCCCCTGCTGGCTCTCCAGTGAGAAGTGAGCGATCAAACACCACTGGTCTCTCATTTCACCCATCCACTCTGAACAGAGAGCTGTAAGTGTCAGTCTCTGGCTCTCTGCTCTGCCCCTCCAATGTATACTGGAGCACCAGGCTGTGGAGGGGGCAGGAGGGGCTGGCTCAGGCTCTCAGCGAATAGTTGAGAGGCTGAGCCAGGTGCTGTTCCAGGGTTCTGGTGGAACCCAACCATACGGTCGGGATATTTTCAGAGCCTTCACAGGCTGAGTGGTGTCACCCAACATCGGGCTTTAGCAGAGCGAAGTGCACTCATGTGATTTAAAGGAAATTATAGCCCAAATAGCTTTGGCTATATTTCTCCTTTAAAATACTTAGCAGTTGATACTTGTTATGTGCCGGATTCATTTTCCATTTACTGCTCCATTGCTCCCCTTACTCTACTGCCTTTGCTGTTTTAAAAACATATACATTTCTTTGAACAGGAAGTTTTCACTTTTTTATGTTGTATAAGCAAAATGTTTAGCAAAGGCAAAAAAACCTTGACTATGTCCATCTAAAGTAAACCTGTCACTCTCTAACTGTTGGCTAAATTGTTGATATGCTGTAAATAAATTGAGACAAGTAGCAGAGCCTGCACATTGCTGTGGATTTATGCCAGAGCAGACTGTTATGTAGTGATCTGAGCCAATAGATGACCCCCCGCCCCCCCCCCCCAGTGCAGTTTTAGAGCAACAGCTTTGCCTGTGTAAAAACACTGTTTATGGCGTCCACATGGTTCCAAAAATCACTGACATGCTGAAGTATCCAAAATTTCGGTATAACATTTCTTCATCTGTTTGTCATTGCTGAGCAGATCTGAGTAAAACAAAAGTATATGAAATATGTTTTCTTCTGTAATCTATTGTACTGTACCTTCTGGTGACTAAATAGTAAGCGTAGCACTACCTGTAGGAGTCGCTGAAGATTTGGGTCCCCCTATAGTCCTGCACAGCCAGCCAACATGCATTTTCTCAGACTTGCATTCAGAGTCAATAAACAGTCCTTGAGCTTGGTTTTATGTCTTATTAAGGGGTGTTGAACTTGGATGGGGTAAGGGGTAGATGGGATGCCCAAGGAATAGTTAACTGAGGACAAACTCCTTAGCAACTATGTACTAGTCTTTGCAAAGCAGAAACTCTTCTTGGAGAGCTATCCAGTCTCTCCTGGTGTACCACCCCTTACCTCAAATAAACCTCTTCTTATCCAGCTGCCTGACGGAATCTCTGGGCAAGGGGATCTAGTGCCTGCCACTTTAAATGAAACAGTCCTGGGTAAGGAGCTAATCAGGTTTCCCATCAGAGTGCTCTTTTACCCTTAACTGGCCCAGGGTGTGTAGGACTACTCTCAGTTCTGTGAGCTGATTTAGGTGGCTGCCTTCAGGCTTTCCACTGGGCTGGCTCCTTTTCTGGCTCTACAGGTGGTCCTCGCTCTGGGGGCTGGTGAGGCTGAGTGATCCTCCTTTCCTGCCCCTTGCCAGCAGGTAAGCTCCTTCCCACTTGGCCCCCTCCCAGGCTCCTGCTTCTCATCTTCCTCACATCTTCCACCAGAACTCTCCTGCTACTGAACAGACTCAGTCACTCTTCAGGGCTGTCCTGATCCCATGCCAAACTTCCTGCTTGGGGATAGGTTAGAATCCCCTAAGAGTGCAGACCAGTTCCTCCTCACCCCTGCCCACTGCTTCTAGAATCTTCTCCAAGATTCCAGAGCAGAGGGAGGTATCAAGCTACTGATCTGCAGAGGCTGCTACTCAGCCAATCTAGCTGAAAAGATAAGCAGCTAGCTCCCCCTAGCTAACTAGGAGGGTGCTACATAAGTATACTGTCTGCGGCACTGACACCAACTGTATACTTCCATGGCATTCACTGACAAGTACCATGGTTATAGAGATAGCTAGAGCTGGGAAGCGTAGATCTTAGTAAGTACAAAACATACTATAATGTAACTGATGGATTGGAACTAGAGAAATAAAGAAAATGAACACAAAATAGGAGATGCCATCCATGGTGACCATTCTGAATTCTTAATTTTTCCATACTGCTAAAAATAACAATTCTTATTTTTTATTTTAACAAAAAACCACCTCCTAAATAAATGTGATAAACAATAACCCTTAACACAAACAACACCTTCCCCTGAAGGTGTAACAGATTTATATATGTAAAAGTGTTATAAACAAACTTTAAATAAAAACTGTGAAGTCCATCAATCAGTCCATCAAACAGTTATTAACTCTCACTATCCTATAATATCAAAGTTCAAGATGTTCAGAAATTCTTCTAACGATCTCCCATGTGCATGTACCTCAAAAAAAAGGAAATAACATATAGTGCATTATCCTTTATATAATATAAACTTAATTCATCTCCCACAATCCAGTGACAAATAGTGATAATGGTGAAAAAAACGGTGGAAATAGTGAAATAATCAGTGAAAACACTGTGTGTGTGAATCACCCTTCAATCCCACACACAGAAAGATATAATTGCAAACTGGTGTGCACTTCTATTCATAGCAAGGGTACCCTTACCAACATTTCAGAAAACACATGCTTATATCAATCCAACAGCTTTCTCAGGATGAATGATCTCCACAATCCTCCCTGGATTGCTGATCCCACTGTTTCCAGGCACTTTACTCCATCCATGGACAAAATATAAGGAACACAATAGTGTAATACCGCCAATAGTAAAATCAAATGACCTTTATTTGAACTGCTTACATCAAAACAAGCCTTTATGCACGTAATCACTCATAATAGAAACCTCACAGCCTCACAGCCATCCAGGAAGAACGTCCAGGTGCTCCAGATCATTCGCTTCCCTTTTCCAAAATGGCCGCCGGTCAACTTCCGGTTCCTGTGTGCGTCTTGACGTCACTTCCCTTCACTATTTCCACTATTTCCACCGTCAGTTTTCCGGGATCATTGGTTATGTGATGTATAAGGTTGACTTTTCCTTCTTCCCTGCTCTGGGCTGTATATAGATCTTGTACATTCAAAATATACAATAACAGAATATTCCAATATCACATCCCAATACTGACTAATAGTACATTAAACAACAATGTCATGCTTGGTTACTTTTAAGATGGCAACATTCATGTACAAGTACTATCAGTGAATTCTTAGTACAACTCTTATTTATTAATATACATATTTTATCATGTGAACTATAGGTGACCCACTACAAATGTATCTCCTCTTCACTAGTAGCGCTATCAAAGCATCGAAAGCAATTCACCAGATAAACATGCCAACCGCTCTCATGACTGACGCATTTTGCTTTATAACTCCACCACAGCCTCCAGTATCCAGTCCTTAACCATTTCTCTCTCCAACTCACTATTTATGTGGAAAAGAAAAATAAAACTCCAATGGCATAGTGATCTCAGTCAATAACATAATTTATTAAAAAGCCACGTACATCACGTATATTAAAACCACTCATCTCATAGCATCATCATGTGGTGCATCTGTTGGTATAATTCAAATAAAAACAAAGATGTAACTTGCGAGCCACTCACTGCTATTACAGGATCGCAAACATACAACACATCCTCTTTAAATGTGCAAATAATTCAAAAACATAAAAACAATATGTTGCGCTCCTTCTTTGAATATTAAATCAATACATATTTCCAATAAATATATCAAAAAATCAATATTAATAAACTTGTGAAAAACAGAAAATCATGTGAAATCAAAATGTCATCCTGTGCTCATCATACAAAAAAAATATATAATATAAAAAATATATAAAAATTAATCAGTCTTCAATGAAAAAAATATATGTGACTTTTCCCAGTGATTCAAATCAATAATTCCAGGTGACTTCCTTAGTGAGTATAAGATGTGCGCTCACCTCCAGATTAGCCTGTAACAGGCTAATAACGCTTTTTGTCCACTTAATGGGACTGATCTTTGTTGCACCATATGAAGAGTGGTGGGTCCCTCTCAGGCTGCTTCTCGTCTCCTACTCCTGCTGGGATCTTACTCTTATACTGCTTATCTCCTGCTTTCCCTTCCTTGGCAGGTGCCCTCAGTGGAAAGAAAATTACCAAAAATAGTGCTTTATCTTTTGCCATTCGAGGACGGCAGGTCTACACAAGGCAGGCAGTGTTTGGCATGCTGTTGATGTATTTTTTACATTATTTAAATGTGAGTGCAACTGGTACTTTAATAAAGCACTGTTTTGTAAAAAAGGATAAAGCACTATTTTTGGCAATTTTCTTTCAACTGAGGGCACTTGCCAAGGAAAGGAAAGCAGGAGATAAGCAGTATAAGAGGGAGATCCCAGCAAGAATAGGACACAGGAATCAGACTGAGAGGTTCCCACCACTCTTTATATGGTGCAACAAACATCAGCCCCATTAAGTGGACAAAAATGTTATTAGCCTGGTACAGGCTAATCTGGAGGTGAGCGCGCATCTTATACTCACTAAGGAAGTCACCTGGAATTATTGATTAGATTTGAATCACTGGGAAAAGTCACAAAATTGTTGGTGATATAAAAGCGTTTTTTACACTATTTAAATGTGAGTGCAACTGGTACTTAAATAAAGCACTGTTTTTTAAAAAAGATAAAGCACATTTTTGGTAATTTTCTTTCCACTGAGGGCACCTGCCAAGGAAAGGAAAGCAGGAGATCAGCAGTATAAGAGGGGAGATCCCAGCAGGAGTAGGAGACGAGAAGCAGCCTGAGAGGGACCCACCACTCTTCATGTGGTGCAACAAACATCAGTCCCATTGAGTGGACAAAAAGCGTTATTAGCCTGTTACAGGCTAATCTGGAGGTGAGCGCACATCTTATACTCACTAAGGAAGTCACCTGGAATTATTGATTTGATTTGAATCACTGGGAAAAGTCACATATATTTTTTTCATTGAAGACTGATTAATTTTTATATATTTTTTATATTATATATTTTTTTTGTATGATGAGCACGGGATGACATTTTGATTTCACATGATTTTCTGTTTTTCACAAGTTTATTAATATTGATTTTTTTGATATATTTATTGGAAATATGTATTAATTTAATATTCAAAGAAGGAGTGCAACATATTGTTTTTATCTGTTGGTATAATCTCACCACCAATGGAACGTTCGGGACAAACACCTCGTCACTTCTGGTTCCAGGTTGAACGCCTCCTCCGGTTGCCACGTAACCATGCACCGACACATTTTGTCACTTCCGACTTAGTCATAGGTGTTGGTTACATGTTTCGATACACTGTGGTGTTTGTACCCTTTCAAAATATTACGTATATGTTCAGCAATCCTCTTGTTAAGGGGTCTTTTTGTTTGTCCCGCATACATTAAACCGCAGGGGCATTAAAGTGCATAAACGACATAGGTTGTAACACAAGTAATTCTGAAATTTCAACTGGTGGTGAAAAACATTTTGGATTCCCTTAATAATACCTCTTTCTTTCCTATGAGAAAGGGTTTCAAGGCATGTAGGAAGTGCATGCCATGTGGGGTGGGGGGGGGGGGAGTGAAGGAAATAAGAGGTGTGAACGTCAGTCCTTTTAGTCACAGGTAAACCATTGAGATTTTGAAATTTCAGAATTAATTACCTGTGATATGACTTATGTCATTTATGCACTTCAATGCCCTTGCGGGTTAATGTATGTGGGATGAACAAAAAGACCCCTTAAGAAGAGGATTCCTGAACATATACATAATAATTTGAAAGGGTACAAACACCACAGTGTATCGGAACATTTAAAAAAATTTCATAATTAAGATCCGTCGAGTTTGCAGTTCTGGGAGGGTTTATCCATCATGGATGGGTTCTAATAGATTGAGGGTCCTCTCTAAGAGGGAAACCAAGTGGATATTCACCCTACAATCATTGGCACCTGAAGGTTTGAATATTGAGCTAGATCTGAATTGCTTTATAAGTAACTATTAATTCCATAGCAATAAGGTGAATTTCTTGGAGATCCTGAAAGGAGCTAGTTTTGCTATATACAGTATGTATATACAGTAAATGTATTGTTAATTTTATCGTAAACTCTTAATGATTGTTTATATAACTATTTTAATGTCATAATTATATTTGTAGGGTATATGTAATTTAATTTTAATATATAAGATGTGAATGCATTATGACTCAAATATTCTCGTCTCTAATAAAAGTTTCCAGATAGTGGCAATATTTACAGATGATTATATACTGAATTATTTAAATAAATGGATGGCCGCATAACCACATTGGTCAGTACAATAACTTAAACATTAATTTACTAAAGTTGTACATTTTGATTTGCGTGAGTGGTAAATGGGGGGTTAATTGCACAGTTGGATAGATTAACCATTAAGGGGTTAATGGTATATGTGGATATTTGGTAGCTATCCATTGTGCAGCATAATCTGGACTGGTAATGAAACAGTTAACCTTTTGGGGGAGGAGGATATAAAAGTCAAGGCGCTGCGCCTTGTAACCAAACCCTATGACTACGTTGGAAGTGATGAAACGCGCCAGTGTATGGTTATGTGGCGACCGGAGCTGGCGTTCAACCCACAACCAGAAGTGACGAGGTGTTTGTCCCAAACGTTTCGTGGGTGATGAGATTTACCAACAGATGTACCACATGATGATGCTATGAGATGAACGGTTTTAATATACACGATGTACGTGGCTTTTTAATAAATTATGTTGTTGGCTGAGATTACTATGCCATTGGAGTTTTATTTTTCTTTTCCATATGAATATTGAGTTGGAGAGAGAAGTAGTAAAGGATTGGATGCCGGTGGCTATGGTGGAGTTATCACAAAGTGAAACGTGCCAGTCATGAGAGTGGTTGGCATGTTTATTTGGTGAGTTGCTTTTTAAAGGGAGAGGCACTGCCTGAGCACGACTGGTGGAAATTTCAGGAAAAAAAACAACACTACATATCACATTTTGTAGGTAAGTATTTGCAGGCTCTGCATGTTAAATGAAGGACATTTAGTTAAGAATAGTTTTGATATTTAAATGATTTGGGGAAATTCGATGCTTTGATAGCACTGCCAGTGAAGAGAAGATGCATTTGTAGTGGGTCACCTGTAGTTCACATGTTGAAATATTTCGATGTACTTTGAAGCTTTGAATACATATGGTGTATATACACATTTAGGCAAATTCATTATTTAGAAGGACAAAATTTTAAATTCTTGTAGCACGGTGTGGTGGGTTGGGAATTTATTAATATGCATAGATTATAATATAATAATATACAAGGTAGAGTACAAAAAATGTAAAGGCTCCTCCACCAGATACAGCAACAAATATTATTTCACATCACAGATCCCCTAAATGGTGTTAACTACCCCTTTGATTTTTGATTATAAAAGTTTTTTTTTTTTTAGTAACAAAAATGTTATACTTGCCTGCTCTGTGTAATGGTTATGCACAGAGCAGCCCTGAACTTCCTCTTCTGCTGCCCTCCTTTGGTGCTCTTGGTTTCTCCTCTTTTCCAAGTACCCCCACACTATGCCAATTGCTGTGCTGGCACTCAGAAAAGAGGAGCTCTATTAAAAAAAATCACAATAAGCGTATACTGATTGGTTTATGTAAACTTTTTTTGTTTACACGGTAATTTGTTTTTACTAGGCAATCTGCTAGATTATATTCCCTGCTTTGCAGGGAAAGACAGTCTAGCAGACTACCGCTGACAGAACACAGCTCTGCCCTCGGTGATAAATGGGTGTGTCAGGGCTCCAGGGTATGACCAGAGGAATGTGAACTGACGCAGGGAAACGCAGGCTTCAGATATGTTATAAACAATAAGACAATTTATTAAAGACTAACAATACAAACATAAACGCAGTGCAATACTAAAACATAACACAGTGCAAACGAACCAAACCACCCACAGATAACAATACATACAATGCAAGCGTCGTCAGGCAGGCCGGGTCAATAACAATCGGGCAGGTAGGAACAGGAGGAGCAGGCAGAGAGTAGTCAGGTCACGAGCCGGGTACAGCAACTAACGGGCAGGTAGGTACAGGGGGTCAGGCAGAGAATGGTCGGGGTCACAAGCCAGGGATCAACCAGGAGAAGTCAGCAGAGGTCCGGATCAGGCAGGGTCAGCAACGAATCAGTCGGACAGGGACAGGGCCAGGGACAGGGATGCAGGTAACAAGATACAGGGGCCCAGGAAAAACACACACCAAGGCAGACACTACAGGTCTGGCCATCCCTTAAATACACCTGCATAATCAGCTTCAGGTGTTTGGCTGGCTGCAGGGTTGAGTCTCTGATTGCTGGGAGCACCCGCTGGCCAGCCCTGGTACTGCAGCCCACAAGGCAGGTGAGTCCCACCATTACTGGCAAGTCCATTCCTGACAGGGTGCCAGTACTCATCCATTGGCCAGTACCTGTTGTGACCAATCACTTGCCCCCTACAGTGGAAATGCAGAATGATGTTTATATACATGAGTTTGCACAGAACGTCTGCCTTGTAGCAGTAACTCTGCTGTGGGGAGGACTGCAAGTGGTTAACCAGCTAAGTTTCAACACTTCCATGTTTGACAGATCCAATTTTCTCCTATTGGCCAGTGAAGCACCCCATCATAGTGGTTAGACAATACCAATGTGGGGTGTTGAGTAGTAGAAAACAGGCAAGTTCAGAGTGGCTGTCATTCCTGCGTGCACAAAATAGTGAATGCTGCTGCAGATATCCAGTCTGCTAGCCTTGTTTTTTCCTTATTAAATGTGAGTCACTTAACGTTCTGAGGCATAAAAATGGTGAAAAACAAAAATGGGGTGTTTTCTATAGCAGGCAATCAGATATTAAGTTCATTTAAAGGACAACATGAATTCTGTTCATCCTCTTTATAATTCAGCCCCATTGCTTAGGCATCTTCATACTGCCCTGAAAGAGGTAACTTTCTTTTTTTTTCCTCTGGAAGCTTCAGATGGAGGAACCACACAATTTACAAAACAATCCCAAACAGAGGTTGATGTCAAGCTGCCAGACTATTTCTGTCATGTACATTAGCCAGTTTGGCAGGGAGTGCATGGACAGATGTATTGGCTGGCTCACAGCTGTCCTCCATGCTGTCATGTGAAATAGCCTGCGGCTGTCTTTTATGAGTTAATCTCAGACATTTAGCTCTGATCTATCAACATATTTGTTAATTGCACATTTTGATTTATATCTCATAAAGAATTTACTACATGGAATATTACTTCCTGGAAGATCACAAAGGAGATGCTTTGGACGTAGTAAACAGCATTCAAGGTTTAATTATAAAAAGATATGATGGCCTGATTTGCCACAGTTAACTACCACTATTACTGGTAATATTCTGCTGGGCTGATCTACTTTTATGTAATTTAATTAGTCATTTGTCCCCTGTGGCAGTGGTCAGAAAATAAGAGCATTTGAAAAAAATGATTGTGATGATATGCATAGTTACATAGTTATATACCGGTAGTTACATAATTAGTCAGATTGAGAAAAGACACATTTAATACATTTAGGTCAACCAATACAAAAAAAAAAACAACAAAAAATAGAAAACCACCATATACACAATCCTTTACCCACAGTTGATCCAGGAAAGCAAAAAAATCCAATAAAGCATGATCTAATTCACTCCAGTGGGGAAAAAAATCCTGATTTTCAAGGAGGCCGTTCCCTGCATCAACAATCTCTGGTGTTAATATCTATAAATGTTAGTATCCAGTCATATTTTGTGCATTTAAGAATGAATCCAGGCCTTTTTTCAAACAATCTACTTAGCTGGCCAGAACCAGCTCCTGAGGGAGTCTATTCCACATTTTCACAGCTCTTACTGTGAAGAAGCCTTTCTGTATGTGATGGCTAAATCTCTTTTCATCCAGACATAAAGAGTGCCCCCTTGTCTGTAATGACCTGAAGGCTAGACATGACTTTAACATTATACTATCAGCAAATGGCTAAATACACATTTGAAAAACTGTAGCCTGAAAGAAACTTAAAGTTTCTGTACCTGCTAAAATTTTACTCCTGTTAGGTCAGTGTTTTGGTTCTGGCACTACTACCACACAGCATAACCTGTTGACCTCACTTGTCTCCAGCAAGCTACCCCTTGCTAGCTTATTGGACACTGGAGGGACAGCAACATAATAATGACGTCATCATGCTGCTCTCTTTTGCTATCAGCAAGCTCCCAATGTTAAAGTAACTGCTCTCGGTGCTGCAGCAAAGACCTCGTTGGGTCACACTTATGGTCTTACTTCTTTTAGTCCTGTTGTGCAGGATAAAATATTAGCTAATGTGAGGATTGGTGGTTATAGTACTGAGATTAACAGAACAAAAATTTACAAAAAAGTATTTTGTTTCAATTTGACCAGCGCTCAGTTTTATTAGTTCATCCACACGGAATTGGTTGTAGTTTGCAAAAAATGCATGGGCATTCCAAAATCCAGCTATGCTAAAATAAAGTCCTGCATGCTTCATTTTGACTTGAATTTTTTCAATCAGCTCAATGCAATTCTTTCAATTAGACAGCAACCCCTTTTTAAATGCATGTCGGCACTTACTCTGTAATCTACAACCTAGGAATAACAAGATCGACACAATTCATTATGATTAGAAAGAGAAAATTTGTACTGTTAAATTGTTCCATGGTCAATGTAAACCCTTCTTTTGTTTTCTGTGCTTTGTATACAACTTTGATAAAAAAAAATGCATATCTACAAATATTTGTGATGCATGTTAACATGGGTCAAGGTGTGAATCCCAAAATGAAAAATTGGCTCAGGTTATATTTTTAAAGCTGTTACTGTAAATATTTTTAAAAAATCAGCACAAGGGACTGTACTTACAATTACTGAGAAGTGTCCCTTGTTCTGCCTGCTGTGGTTTTATTTGAAACCCTCTGGCATACGAGTCAAGGGACCTTTCATATGCACTAACAAGAGTGTTATGAGTGACTTTGGATGGCGATCTATGAATGGAAGTCAGGTGGCTGATTGAAAGGTTCACCTCCTCTATTCATGGATCACTTTTCATTCATGGAAACTAGGGGAGCAGAACAGGCATGTAAAGTCAGCAGTCTTGACAAGTGGATATGACAGGTCTATCCGCTTTTATTAACCAACGCAGTACTGTAAAATTAGGGTTGTAGTAGGAGTAGTGGGGATCAAAGAACTTCAGATTTCAAGTACAAAGGACACTTTTCATCAAATACAAATACTATCCCTTGTGCTGATTTTTTTTTTTACTAAACTTAGTTTAAAAGACATTGTAAAGGCATTTTTTTTAAATGTTATACTTACCAATACTATTGTTCAGAGCAGAGGGATCTCCTCTTCTGGGATCCCTCGCCAGCCCTCTTGGCTTCTCCTCTTCTCTGAGCACCACCATAGGAAGCTGCTTCTAATGGAGGTGAATGTGTGGGCTCGCTCCTGAGCCAGGCTTTGTGCATCCATAGATACACTCAGCAAGGCACTGCTCCATTCTCCGCTCACAGGATTTGATACATAGCAGCAGGAGCCAATAGCTCCCATTGCTGCCTCTCTGACTTGTGAATACAGGGAGAGAGAGAAGAGATCAACTACAGATGGGCACAGCGGTGGATCAAGTGAGGACTCAGGTAAGTATTTGTCTGTGTTTGTGTGTGCGTGTGTAGGGGGGGGGCAATACAAACAGGGAAATTCTATTGTTTTTATTGGTATATTTGCCTATGTTGATCCAGATTATAGTTGGAAATTAAAAATTGTTAAGTGTACTTTATAGGCAAACACCACCAGTTATTCTTTCAATTCTGTTGCATTCAGCAAATAAAATGGCTGTTTGGTCAGTGTTATCAGACATGTAGGTCAGATTAGTGTTTTGGCAAAAGGTCTGATTGGCGAGCTTTGTCTAAAATTTCAGTCCATAATATTATCACTATGACATGCAGCCGTTTAGCAAAAGATGGGCCAGCTATGGATAGTGCTATAAAATATGCATCATAGGGTGCCCCAAGTTTCAGGTCCGCTGGGATATTCATGAAGCTCTGCAATGATAAGGCAGGAATCCAAGTTTGCTTTTGATTTCTTACCTGCTTAGGTTGACTATGATCTGTGACCATATGGAAATGAGCATGCGGAATTATGCCATGTTGTTGGATAACGGTCCCTACATACGATGGAGAACCTGCAAGTTCAGGAATGATGTACAAAGGCTTATACGCTTAATTTAGAGCTTTTGGAGCAGTTGCAGGGTCATGGTTCCACCTGTTCCATATGTAGCTTGCAAAGTAAATATTTCTAACATATGTTCATGCCTTTCCATAAAATAACTGACATCCTTCTTTCTTTGTAGGATCTGTACTACTACTCTCCATCAGCAACTAATTCCACTGTTCTAGCAGAGGCTATGGATCAAGTTATTGCCATGTTTGACACTGTTGAAGAGGTTGTAAAACACTTTAGTCCTGAAACATGGCAGGAAGACTTAGAAAATCTCTATACAGATACAGCTCAGTACCGTGGAAGAACCTTTCAAGAAAAAAAGTCCAAAGGTAAGAAACAGAAGGGTAATATTCTTACAAATAAGTTGTGCTGTAAAGGGAAATAACTAAAAAACTGATAAATACTGAAATAAACGTGTTATCTGCCAATGTGAAAAAATGAGAATTATAATAATTTAACATACAGTGGGTGTTTTTTTGAGTGCAGCTGTAAGATTGATTCATTATTTGTGATCACCAAGTGCAGTGAAAAAAGTTTTGTTTTTTTTTTTTATATAAGAGTAATACTGCAAGAAAAAAAGAAAAAACAAATATATATATATATATATATATATATAAAACATACGCAGTCATGGCCTAAAATATTGGCACCCCTGCATTTCTGTCAGATAATGCACCACTCCGAACATTGTTGCATATACAAATATTTAGGCATTCTCATGTTTATTTCTTTTGTTTGCAATCACTTATAACCTGCGCTCGGATACTGCTGAAAGATGACAAAAATGTGCTAAAAAATTTATACTAAGAAATAGAGCTGCTGCTTCTATAAAGGTACTAACATTTAGGTTAAATGTTAAAGCAATGAAGCTCTGCCCCATAAACGTGCAAAATACCTCAAATATAAATACAATATATAATTAAATTCATGAAATGTGCTTTCTCTAAAAATACACCATCAGCATAATTATGTAAACAAATAATTTATAAATGTAAATAATATAGTCTCCTGATGTGCAAACGTGCAATAATTCTTCAAAGTGCAAACGTGCAGTGATACTTCATAAAGTGCAAGGGATCCTTAGTGCTCCCCTCCAGTGTTCCCACTTACTCACCAGCTCACCACCTGAGAACGTCCAGTGGGAGGGGCAAAACACATCAGTTGGGAGCTGCTGGTGACAACACTTCCGGCCGGTGGAGTGCACGCCGGTGCACTACTTCCGGTCCAGCATTTGCATGCTTTTATATCTGCCATTACATGTGAGTGGAACATGATTTTAATTCTAATTTTAATAAACGGTATTTCACTATATGGGTCCCTTTTTCTCTTTATATACTACTTTATGAGGAGCTTATTTTCATGAATGGGAAACTGACAACTGAGAATTAGAATATGGATCAGACCCACAAGAGGACTACAAATCCCAGATGAGCCTCTATAATACACAGGCGCGATAGACTCTTGTTCTTATAAAAGTCCATGGCAGCTGGTGAGTAAGTGGGACCACCGGAGGGGAGCAATAAGGATTTGTTGCACTTTATGAAGAATCACTGCACATTTGCACTTTGAAGAATTGTTGCACGTTTGCATATCAAAAGACTGTATTAATTAAAATTTATGAATTATTTGTTTACATAACTATGTTGATGGTGTATTTTTAGAGAGAGCATATTTCATGAATTTAATAATATGTATATTTGAGGTATTTTGCACGTTTATGGGGCAGCGCTTCATAGCTTTAACATTTCTTTTGTTTGTATTGGTATGACACACAAAAGTGGGGGGAAAAATTGCCAAATCTGACACATTCCAAGCAAAACCTCAAAAATTTACTGGATAAAATTATTGGCACCCTCAATTTAATATTTGATAGCACACCGCTTGGAAAAAAATAACTGAAATCAATCGCTTCCTGTAACCATCAATGAGTTTCTTACACCTCTCTACTGGAATTTTGAGCCACTTTTCTTTTGCCAACTGCTCCAGGTCTCTCATATTGGAAGGGTTCCTTTTCCCAATTGCTGTTTTGAGATCTGGACTCATTGCTAGCCAGTTCAGCAGTCTTTTTGAGTGGGTGCTTTTTTCTGAGTGCTTTTTGATGTGTGGTTTGGGTCATTGTCCTGCTGTAAGGATCTCTGATGGAGACCCAACTTTCTGACAATGGGCCCTACATTGCACCCCAGAATTCTCGGTGAACCTCTACAATGCTTGACTGTAGGGACTGTATTCTTTAATTTAAAGGCCTCATTTCTTTTTCTGAAAACAGTAGAATGATGGGCTTCGCCAAAAAGCTGTAATTTTGTCCCATCTGTCCGCAGCATGCTCTCCCAAAAAGATTTTGGCGTCATTAGGTACGTTTTGGCCAACTCCAGTCTGGCTTTTCTATGTTTCTGTGTCAGCAGTGGGGTCCTCCTGGGTCTTCTACCATAGCAACTCTTTTCATTCAGATGGCAATGTATAGTGCATTGCACCCTGTGTCTGGAGGTCACCTTGAATTTGTCTGGATCAATTTTTCTTTCTCATCAATATCCAGGGAGATTAGCTACAGTGCCATGAGTGTGTAAACTTCTTGACAATGTTGAGCACAGTGGACACAGGAAATTAAGATCTGTGAAGATGGACTTGTAACCTTGAGATTGTCCATGCTTTTCTACAATTTTTGTTCTCAAATCCTCAGACAATTCTTTGCTGCATTTTCTCTTCTTCATGCAGCACACAGAGATACACAACAGAAAGGTTAAGTCAATTTTTCACCATTTTAACTGCTTGTTGGTGTGTTTTCTATATTGTCAACATCTGTTAAGTGATACATGTAAATTTAATTAAAAATTAAAGGAGCATCACAAACTTGGAATGCAATTATTTCTTACAATTTTCAGACAGTGCAAATAATTTTGTCAGTCCATTTTTGGGTTTTTACGTGGAATGCGTCAGTTTGACTTTTTGTTGCTCCACTTTTTTGTGGAAAAAGTGAAGTGAAGTTATCATTATTATCATTATCTGACAAATGCAGAGATGCCACTATTTTTGGCCAAAGATAAATAATTTCAGAACTTTTTCCACCTTTAATGTGACCTATAAGCTGTACAACTCAATTGAAAAACAAACTGAAATCTTTTAGGGGGGGGGAGTAAACATAAAAAACTAAAATATTGTGGTTGCATAAGTATGCACACCCTCTTATAACTGGGGATGTTCAGAATTAAGCAATCACATTGAAAATGTTAAATAGGAGTGAGTACACACCTGCATTCATTTAAAATGCCTCTGAGTAACCCCAAATAAGTTCAGCTGTTCTAGTAGGTCTTTCATGACATTTTTCTTAGTCGCATCCTACAGCAAGAGCCGTGGTCCACAGACAGCTTCCAAAGCATCAGAAGGATCTCATTGTTAAAAGCTATCAGTCAGGAGAAGGGTACAAAAGAATCTCCAAGGCATTAGCTATACCATGGAACACAGTGAAGACAGTCATCATCAAGTAGAGAAAATATAGCGCAACAGTGACATTACCAAGAACTGGACGTCCCTCCAAAATTGATAAAAAGACGAGACGAAAACTGGTCTGGGAGGCTGCCAAGAGGCCTACAGTAACCTTAAATGAGCTGCAGGAATATCTGGCAAGTACTTGCTGTGTGGTACATGTGACAACAATCTCCCGTATTCTTCATATGTCTGGGCTATGGTGTAGAGTAACAAGACAGAAGCCTTTTCTTAGAAAAACATCCAAGCCCAGCTAAATTTTGCAAAAAAACAAAAATGTGCTATGGTCTTATGAAACCAAGGTTGAACTTTTTGGCCATAACAAAAGATATGTTTGGCGCAAAAACAACACTGCACATCACCAAAAGAACACCATACCCACAGTGAAGCATGGTGGTGGCAGCAACATGCTTTGGGGCTGTTTTTCTTCAGCTGGAACTGGGGCCTTAGTCAAGGTAGAGGGAATTATGAACAGTTCCAAATACCAGTCAATATTGGAACAAAACCTTCAGGCCTCTGCTTGAAAGCTGAACATGAGGAGGAACGTCATCTTTCAGTGTGACAACAACCCAAAGCATACATCCAAATCAACAAAGGCATGGCTTCACCAGACTCATGCCCAAAAAGACTGAGTGCTGTAATAAAATCAAATAAAAACTTTAGCAAAGTAATAGATTAAGGGTGTGCACACTTATGTAACCATATTATTTTAGTTTTTTTTATTTTTACTTCCCTTCATCTAAAGATTTTAGTTTGTTGTTCAACTGAGTTGTACAGCTTATAGGTTACATTAAAGTTGGAAAAAGTTCTGAAATTATTTAAGTTTGTCTAAATTTTTTTACAGCACAGAAACCTGACATTTTAACAGGGGTGTGGAGACTTTTTATATCCACTGTATGTATATATATATATATATATATATATATATATATATATATAAAAAGAGAGAGAGAGAGACAAGAAGCACAGCACAATTTATTATTTTAATTGGAAAAAGTAACACAAGGCTGTACAAACAGAGAACCATTTTGAGCAGTTAGTTCCAACCCTTCCTCAAGCCTTCTGGTAAGTAGTATAACAGGTGCAACCTTTGTTTCTTCATATAAATACATAGAATACATCCCTAGTAACAACACTGAAGCACATGTACATGGCAAGGTAATTGGGACTTTATTGGCACATAAAAACGTAAATAATGCTGTCACTAATCACTACAACATCTTAAAATCTTGAAGATTTTTATTCAAGATATATTAAAAGACTTTTGTAGAAAAAATGGCTGATTACAACAGAAATAACATCCTTGCTGTAATTACTCATTGAATAATAGACCACACATATTCCTACGTGGTAACAAAATTACAAATTTTTAGCATTTGAAGGAAATTATCCATGTGAAGTTACCCAGCGCATTTCAACAAACTGTGTTTTTCAAGGGTACAGGTGGTAAGTATCTGAAATACAGTAGACATCTTCCATACATAGACATGTCATCCTTGGCTATACCTATCGTTATTCTACAATTCTACATATGCAGTACATGGAGAGGAAAAACTTCAGCCAAAAAAATTAAAACCAAGAAAAAAGGACAGCTTGATGAAATGCGTCGAATGACTCCACAATCGGTAATTTCATTCAGATGCAAGATTTGTTGTAAGTTTGTTACCATGTGGGTATATGAGTTGCGTATTATTCAGTGAGTACTTACAGCAAGGATGTTATTTTTGTTCCAGTCAGCCAGTTTTTCAACACGCTTATTTTAACATATTTTGAATACAAATATTCAAGATTTTAAGGTTTTGTAGTAATTGCTGACTGTGTTAAGCTTTCATGTGCTTATAAAGTCCAAATTACTTTAATTCTTCATATCTGTTACATCAATATGCAGGAAGTAGTACCATGAACATAAAAAAACAAGCAATAATATTTACAGATATATCAACGAAAGAATAAATTAGAAAAAAAATTAAAAAAAAATTAACACAGCCATTGTATAAATGCTATTTAGATCCACTGATAAACACTTCAACCATAAGTGATCAAACAATTATCTTTATATATCATATGTGAAAATGGTTCTTCCTAAATTCTGTCCACAAATCAATCTGTAATCATTTCTGTACAGAATCACAAATTCCATACTGGAGTAGATCTGTGGGTTTATAGAACCTTTTGAACCATTACAACAGCAGTGCACATGCTCATTTTTTAGTAAAAAAAAGGCTATGTATTACTAGACACTTAGATCACGTGGCAGCATTTTCATCTCTACAGTTCAGAAATGCCCAGGTCAGGAACTGAGCTTAACCACAGTGCATCTCATTTTCTGGTGATTGGTCTTCAGTTATTTGCGCCCCCATGGCCATTCAGAGGAGAGTATGCTGTCAGTCAAGTACAGTTGTGCTCAAAAGTTTGCACACCCTGGCAGAAATCGTGAAATTTTGGCATTTTTTATTGAAAATATGATTGATTGTGTCAAAAAACTGTCTTTTATTTAAGGATAGCGTTCATATGAAGCCATTTATTATCACATAGTTGTTTGACTCCTTTTTAAATCATAATGATAACAGAAATAACTCAAATAGCCATGATCAAAAGTTTACATAACTTTTCTGGAATGTTTGGCCTTAGTACAGACACACAAGGTGACACACACGGGTTAAAATAGCAAGTAATGGTTAATTTCCCACATTTGTGGCTTTTTAAATTGCAATTAGTGTCAGTGTAAAAATAGTCACTAAGTTTGTTAGCTCTCATGTGGATGCTCTGAGCAGGCTAGATACTGAGCCATGGGAAGCAGAAAATAACTGTTGAAACACCTGTGTAACAAGGCAATGGAACTTTATAAAGATGGAAAAGGATATTAAAAGATGACCAAAGCCTTGAATATGTCAGTCAACACTGTTAAATCATTTATTAAGAAATGGAAAATTTGGGGATCTCTTGATACCAAATCAAGTACAGGTAGACCAAGAAAGATTGCAGCCACAACTGCCAGATGAATTGCTGGGGATACAAAGAAAAACCCACAGGCAACCTTAAGAGAAATACAGGCTGCTCTGGAAAAAGATGGTTTGGTTGTTTTGAATTAGCACAATACGACGATACTTTCAGCTCATTTTTAGCTTAAGTATCGTCGTATTGTGCTTCTTCAAAACAACCAAACCATCTTTTGCCAATGTAGCCTGTATTTCTCCTGAGGTTACCTGTGGGTTTTTATTTGTATCTGGAACAATTCTTCTGGCAGCTGTGGCTGAAATCTTTCTAGGTCTTCCTGATCTTGCCTTGGTATTAAGACATCCCCAAATTTTCCACTTTTTAATAAGTCATTGAACAGTACTGACCGGCATATTCAAGGCTTTGGACACTTTTTATATCCTTTTCCATCTTTATAAAGTCCCAGTACCTTGTTACACAGGTCTTTTGACAGTTCTTTTCTAATCCCCATAGGTCATTTGGGTGTATTCTGTTATTATTATTATTATGATTTAAAAATAAGCAAAAACAACTATGTGATAATAAATTGCTTCATATGATCACTGTCCTCAACCACTTGCCGACCTCAGATAGCAGAATGACGGCTTCACCGCGGACGGCCAGTTCTTGGAGGACATCATGGGGTTTATTTACTAAAGCTGGAGAGTCCAAAATCAGACTCCCTTCTGCATAGAAACCAATCAGCTTCCAGGTTTCATTGCCAAAGCTTCATTGAACAAGCTGAGGTTAGAAGCTGATTGGTTTCTATGCAGAAGGGAGTCTGATTTTGGACTCTCCAGCTTTAGTAAATAAACCCCCATATGACATCCTCCCAGAACTTGCCCTCCCGCACGTCCCCTGGGGGCGCGCACACAGCGATCTTCGTGATCGCTTTGTCCTATGGACACAGCTGATCACTTGATGTGGTAAAAGGCCAATCACAGCAGCCTTTTACCACGTGATCAGCCGTGTCCAATGACACAGCAGATCACTGGTAAATGCAGTTGCCAGTTATCGGCTGCACTTTCCTCATGCTGTCACAGCATGAGGAAAGTACTGCCGATAACTGGCAATTGTCAGAGGACGGATCGGCACCGATCATCAGGGCACTGATAACACTGTTCAACAGGTAAAAAGTTTTGGGCATAAAATTAGCTAATCTTACATAATTTTGGGGTGCTGAAAACGAAAATGACCCTAAAAAATGTTGATTGGCTCTAGTTTCCATGATATATTCACCCATCTAATGACGTAAGCCATTCAAAATTATGATGCAACTTCAGCTGCATATTGCGCAATTGATACTGGTGACCAATAGAAAATTGCCTGTATACTGAGATGATGCAATATTAGCCTTTAATTGCATCACTTCACTGCATAAAAGCTGCAGTATCTGTAGCTGATTGAAGTTCGACAGCGTCTTTACATTTCCTTTTATGCTTATATAGGCTACTCAGTAATGCCTCGAACTTGTGTGAATAAAGCAGATAATTTCTGCTATATCTGCGGTGAAATAACTTTTATCTCACAAAAAAGGAGGATAACAGGAATGATTAAGAAAGCCTACAACTTGTATTTTGGCTGCAAGATAGGAGACCAGGACAAGAGCTGGGCACCACATATATGCTGCAATTCTTGTGGGACGGCACTGGAGCAATGGTTGAATGGAAAAAAGGCATCTATGCCTTTCGCTGTGCCAATGATTTGGAGAGAGCCAACAGATCATGTTAGTAATTGTTACTTTTGTATGGTGCCTCCAACAAAAGGGCTAAATAAGAAGAAAAAGTTATCTGTGCACTATCCAAATATTCCATCGGCAATACGTCCAGTTCCTCATGGAGAGGGGCTACCAATTCCTAAAGCACCAGAATCCTTCGTGGTTGAGTCAAGTGAGGAAGAACCTGAAGCGTGTAGTCACGTGCAGTTGTAAGAGATAGCCCTTTCCTCGAATACAAGTGAAAAGCCAAGAGAAGCAAAACCGACACAAACTGAAGACAAAACTAGTGAGAATCCTAAGTATTAAAATGATTCAACTTAGCTTATGGCTATAATTTTTCTTGGTAATCCTATGCAATATATTATGCCATTTAGGCTTTGTTATGTAGTCAATATCACTTGCTTTATATTTGTGGAAAGACATCTATCTATATAATTATTGTGCATTATGTAGTCATTACGCCTATAGTAGAAAACTTTCCGTTTACAGAAAAACTAGAGCCAATTGACAAATTTCATTGTTATATTTGAACTCAGAATGTGAAATTCATTAAGAAATGGATCCTTTTGTTTCCAAAACTGGCAAAAAATAAAAATTTGTTGAACAGTGTAATCAGTGCCCAGCAGTGCCACCCACCTGTGCCCAGCAGTGCCACCCACCTGTGCCCAGCAGTGCCACCCAGCAGTGCCGCCCAGCAGTGCAACCCTTCAGTGCCACCAGTCAGTGCCCAGCAGTGCCGCCTATCAGTGCCCATCATTGTTGCATATCAGTGCCGCCTATCAGTGCCCATCATTGTTGCATATCAATGCCAGCTCATCAGTGCCGCCTATCGTTGCCCATCAGTGCCGCCTATCAGTGCCCATCAGTGCTGCCTATCAGTGCAGCCTCATCAACGCACATCATTGAAGGAGAAAAATTACCTGTTTGCATAATTTTTTAATAGAAACAAAGAAATTTTTTTTTCTAAATTTTTGCTCTTTTTTTGTTTATAGTGCAAAAAATAGAAAACCCAATTCAAGTACATACCACCAAAAGAAAGTTCTATTTGTGTGCAAAATTATAAACATTTCATATGGGTACAGTGTTGCATGAGCGCACAATTGTCACTAAAAGTGCGACAGCGCTGAAAGCTGAAAATTGGCCTGCGCAGGAAGGGGGTATAAGTGCTTGGTAGGCAAGTGGGTAAATAAAACACAGTTTTTTTTGCATAATCAGTCATATTTTCAATATCATTGAAAAATGTCACGATTTCTGCCAGGGTATCCAAACTTTATAGCACAACTGTATATGCTCTGCTCTAATTGTCCTGGTGAGAGAGGACCATTCAGGGTCGATCAGATTAACAATTAACTTTGCACTCCACTCTAAATGGCTAGGGGGGGGGTGATGGTGTGAAATAGCTGAAGCCCCATCATCAGGACATGTGATATGCTGTGGATTAGCTCAGCAACCAACATTGCTGGGCTGTGCAAGACAGATGAGGTCATACGACCTAATAATGACGTTAAAAAGGTATTTATATTGCTATTTTCTAAGGGTTTGCTCTATAAATTAGTTCTATTCAAACAAGGTGGGATGCATATCTGGATTTACAACCACTTAAATACATAGTCACAGGTCATGTACAAAAAACTGCCCATTGGTACATACTTGTGTACTGTCACTCTCTGTTCTCATTAAAAGCCTGTGGCTTCCCCATGCATGCACAAAGACAGACTGCTATGGAAGTTCTAAACCTGCCCTGTTCTGTGCGTGTGCACAGATGTGCCAATGGGCTCTGCCAGGACCCAAAGGCTGGGCAGAGCTCTTCAGCTCATTTCACATGTGCCAGAAATACAGTATGAAACTGGTAGCACAAGAGGGGGGATGGAGCCAAACTAAAGGGGACTGAAGTTCCTCTTTAGGTGATGCTGCGATCCTTGAGGACCTTGTATGGTTTGGATGGTGTGGAAACCATCAGATTACAGACGCAATGGGAATAACCAATCTATGTGCTGCTCTCTTTCTCTCTGTGTCTTCCTCATCTTAAAGACAAGTGTACGCACACAAACTCTTGTGGTTGGCCGGTTTCTCTAAGAAATTCCTCTAGCCGTAACACTGTTGTTGACAGCTTAAGATAGTAGCTAGCACAGACATTAGGATCTAGTAATGTCTTACAGCATGTGGGGTCCTTCTAGAGTTCGGTAGTTTCCACTATTGTGCGCGTATTGTGCGTCCTCCACTGACAGCTGCTAGGCTGTAAAGAAGGGGCAGGCAACCTCAACACTTTTATCTGTCGTTGAACTACAAGTCCCATGACTTGTATGACTTGTACCAAAACTATGACAGCCAGGAGCATGACTCCCAGAGGCATGATGGGATTTGTAGGTTTACCACAGCTGGAGTGCCAAGGTTGCCCACCCCTGCTGTAGAGTGAGCACAGGGGTTGACATTAAAGCACAAATCTCTTTCATGGGCTTTGTCTTTATCTTTACCAGTTCTCTGATTTATTTTCCTGTTTCCTGGGGTTGCTTAATCGCTGACGTTATATCATTAAAGGAATTGTTTTGTAGAGCCTAGGAATTAATATTACCAAGCGTCAGTTTGGACTTGTCAGATACTATTGACTGGCAGTGTTTCTCCCTGTTATTTCATACAATTGGGCACAGCACCCGGCACATTATTCAGTGCTCAGTAATTACACAACAGCATAAACAATTACAATATTTTAATAGAGAGGCATAGGGCTTCCACTAATGTGGTCATTAGAAAAGCAGAAAATGCCTGGAAAAAGGATGAGGTGATTGAAGTTTAAATCTGAACAGCTATATGAGTCAAAGGAGTCAAAGCAACTATATCACAGGGGAAAGGCTCAATCAGAAGCAGCACCCAGCTGATTACACTGAATAATGTATTGATCGGACAATTTGAGATAAGGACTCTTTATCAATGTACTTATTGGGTTGTTAACGTTATCTGTGCCAATTCACTGCAGTACCTAATATAAAAGGCGAATGTCCAATAATAGATGGGGCTTCAGAAATTTACCATTTAATAGGACTGTATCGGTTTTTTAATGTTTTATTTTAGATATATATGTGAACAGCTTAAAGCTGAACTCCAAGCTAACTTCTAAATACACTGATGAAATACATTAGTTGTTTTATCTGCAAAAGCATTGGTATGTCTATCCATCCATTCCTGCAATTTGCACTACCCTGCCACAAAGTAAAGCCAGGCAGATGATGCCACTTTCTCTGTAATGATTGAGGAATACACTGCTGACACCACCCAGCCCCCAGCCTGCTGATGGAACAGTAAGGGAGCATCATGAAACTGATGAGCTTATCCTGCAGCTTGCTCTGTTCTATTCTCCTTTTTCCCTTCACAGCATGCTTGCATACAGCTCTCCTGAAAGGCTACTATTACTACCATTTTCATACCTAGTGTGCATTCTGCTGTAAATGGCATTAAAAGAGACTGATGCCATGTCATACTCATGATACTTACACTAGTTGTATTTAAAATAGGCATTTAATGATTTATTAAGGAACACAAAACTGCATACATCCACAAAATCCTTGGTTGCTGGGATGCTGGCAGCCAAGCCGTACAGCATCTTTTGTTGCTAGGATGCAGTTGCCTGCACCATAACAACCAATGTTGCTGTGCAGCCTGGGTGTGAAACGTGTCCTATATGGACAGCGCAGCTTCAGTGCTGCCCCCTACCATGCCTCCATGAGTGCCATGTCAGGCAGCTTCCTCTATTGTCCTCATCTTTGGTGTGACCCTGATGACCACCATGCACATTTTGCATGCTACACTTTATTTAGTTCCCAGATATCTACCCTATTCATTCATATAATCTAGGATCCTTGCATGTTATTACAAATGAGGACCCTGATCAAATAAAGGATTTTCAATTTTCTTGGCAATCTCCTGTGGCTAATCAGGAAGTATTCTTGGAATTCCTTTTCACTGATATAAATTACTTAGGTTTAAAAAATGTTCACATCAATTAAATGCGTTAGATGTGTCCTTGGCATTAAGAATTGTGAGAAATAATCTCGACTAAAAGTATCAATGTTAATAAATGTAAGTACATAAGATCAAAGAAGAAATGGATTTCCTTTCTCGTTGCAGCTTCAATTATCAGACTTTATACATTTGCTATAACCTGGACTTATCACCAACACAGACATTCTTTATGGGATAAACAATATTATTTGTTATGTAAAGACTAGTTTCACTAAGCACTTTTATAGTCTATCCCAGGGCAAAATTAATAATAAAAATTCACAGTACATCACTGCAATACATGCACATTTCCCTGGGTTTTAGTCCGTGCAAATACAAAAAAGTACACATTGATCTGCCAGAAATGCAGTTGGCTCTTAAGTCAATGTTGTGGGCTGACAGCACACAGCATTTTGTGGATTTAATGGTGTCAACCCTGCTCAGCTGTCTTGCGGAACTATTATTAATCCCCCCCCCCCCCCCATTTTGCTTGTACCTTTTCAGTTACTCTGCGGTAAAGCAAGGAAACAGAACACACTCTGGTATAATAACGTGCTTTTGCTAAACTGAAAATGCTGCAAATACAACCTTCGTACAGTTTTAGGTAAACAAGACATACAGAGTAATACAAATATCCAATAACACACATGCATATGCTATCTAACTTTCTAAGCCAGGGTTCTCCAAACTGGAGCCCACAGACCGGATATGGCCCTTTGCTTGCCTCTATCTGGCCCTTGGGGCACTATTCTTTCCAATGACACCAAAGACGAATCTCTATTCCTCCTACTGATACCAACAATGGGGCACAATTCCCCCCACTGACAACAGAAAGGGGAATTAAGTGTCCCACTGACACCAATGATGGAGCACTATTCCTCCCACTGACACCAATATTGTAATATTTTTTCACTCCAACTGACAACCAAGCCTATGGCATTGTTCACTTCCACCGATGCCAGAGAATTTTCTACTCCTACAGTCCAGCCCCCCTAAAGTTTGAAGGGTAGTAAACTTGCCCTTTGTTCTGAAAGTTTGGGTTATAGGGGCTTCACAACCTCCATAGGCAACCAGAACTCCAGGCTACTCAATCAATTGCAGGAAAGCGGGTTCTATCTTAGTGTAGATCAAAAGACACATTGAGCCGCATCTCATCTCTGCCCCTCTTCATTGGCTCACTGGCTGCCAATGGCTCCCACTACTGTGTTACAGTGAATGACGTCAGAGACCCAGGAGAGTTGAGGCTCCTGTGCAGATCGCTGGATCGAGAGGGGGCTCAGGTGAGTATTAGGGTGGCTGTGGGGGGAGCAGCACACAGAAGTTTTTTTATCTTCATTCATGTAAAAACCTTTAGCATTTACAACCTCTTTAATTGAACAAGCTGAAGTTAGAAGCTGATTGGCTACCATGCACAGCTGCACCATATTTTGCAGTTCATGATGTCCACATGCAATCAGCATGCACATGTGATAAAATTACCAATAAGACTTTCATGTGGATGTGGGTACTCCTCCTTCACTGGTTATGCCTGAATAGGTACGAACAAGGAAAAATGCTTAGCTTCCATAGTTTATTAGATATTTTGTCTATACTGCCTAAATAGTATTTGAGGGAGTGAGTACAGATTTAGGTTGATTTACTAAAAGAATAAAAGCTTGAATTTTCACTTTGCAAGGGAATGTTCACTTAATTTAGATAACTGAAGCTCCACTGACTTTGGTCAGCTAATCATGTCCTGTTTTTTATGTTTCTCTTGCATGCGATTGGGTGTTCTTTGCAAAGTGAATTGTCACCACAATCAAAAAGCTAAATGAAAATTCTCTTGCAAAGTGAACTTAGTAAATCAACCCCAGTATCTTCAAAGGTTTCAGGAACAGGGCTGCAAATGAGTTCTTTTGTTCAAGAACTAAAAGAATAAATTGGTTGTATTTTGTGATTTCAACAGCTGTCCAATAAAAGACAATATCCTCTTTCTTCATTCAAAATTAACTTCTTTAAGAAGAATTTTAATTTTGTTTTAACTGATGTTGTGTAGCATTTTTACTATTTATGTAATATCTTTATTTAAATAAACATTTAATACAGGATGCACACATGATGCTGGTTTTGCAGAGTGTTCTGTCTGTGTTTTCTAAATAGAAACATAGAAGGGAGACAGCAGAAAAAAAGACCAAGAGTTCCATTGAGTCTGCCCCTTTTTAATTATTTAAATTTTTTTCCTTTTTTCATATAAATGTGTATTTGTCCCATGCTTTTCTAAATCCACGTATGTTTGACTGACTTGCTACGTCTACTGTTTGTTCCAAGCATCAACTACTCTTTTTAGTAAAATAATATTTTCTAAAGTTAGTTTGGAACTTTCCTCTTAACCTCCCTGGCGGTATTCCCGAGTGTAGCTCGGGGTAAGGTTTCAGTACCACAAGCGGTAACCCCGAGCTACACTCAGGCTTACCATGCGGCGCTGCTCCGGGATCCCTCGATCACTTACCTTGTCCTGCGCTCCCGCGATGTCCCTCCTGCAGTGTCCCCAGCAATGTAATCCGGTGGATGCCGACATCTGTCATCTGGGTTCCGTCCCCTGCGAGCGCCAGGACAAACGGGGGACGGAACGGCGGGAAATTTGAAAATGACAAAAAGTGACATTCTCTAAAATCACTAAAATTGCATGAAGTCATGGTCATGAAGGGGGTTAAATCTTGCGGAGGTCAAGAGGTTAATTTAAATAGGTTGTTCAAATTTCACATGTTGGTAGAATAACTTTTCCAACAGTAAGTCTTCTCAATAGTAGGAGTTCAGCATTAATGTAATATTGTATATAATGATGACTTCATTCATGTTGATTTTTACTATAACTGGTAATAACAATACTCTTGCAGATTTTGCCATAGTTGATAGTAATACTGTACATGGTTATTTTTAAATTAATCGATGACTTTTCTTTTTTAGTGAATTTAGACAGGCTGAATGATGATGTCAAACGATACAGCTGCACCCCAAGAAATTTCACAGTAAACTTACGGGAAGAGTTGAAAGTTACAATTGCTGTGTTTTTCCCACGATGCCTCCTTGTTAAACGCTGTGGTGGAAACTGTGGCTGTGGAACTCCTTATACCAAATCCTGCACATGTTTGTCGGGAAAAACTGTGAAGAAATACCATGAGGTAATGTCCTAAACTGTATAATGTCACTTAAATGACCTACCATCTTATAGTGACCCTTTCACTTGTATAAAATAACCAGTCGGCAGCAGCCAGTGATGAAAGAAGCTGGATGAGGAAAGAACAAACAGAGGGCGCACAGGCCTAGTGCATTACCATAAAAAATGTTTAATAAGAAATAAAATAGGTGTTGTACTCACAAACGACAATAAAGTCAAGGCACATCATAAAAGAACAGCTGGGTCAACACCGCGCTGAGTAACAGTCCGTAATGGGGAATGTAGACATCCAATAGGCTGACGCGTTTCAAGGACTTGCCTCTTCCTCAGAGACCCAGAGGGCTGGATACTTACCTCTCTTTTCAGCATTTTCTTCTACAGCTACCAACATTGCTGCTATCTGACACATCTCAAGTGTTTCAGATAGATTGCACCCTGCTGGACATTCTGTTTACTCATGTTGGTCACTACTTTAGTATAGTACACAAGGTAGAAGCTGGCAGGAGGAACCACAGTGACCAACAGGGGGATACACTATCCTACGTGTCCATAATTATGGAAAAAAACATAGATTTGACTCACTGCCTGTTGGAGAAGGACATTTGGGGGGAGATTTACTAAAATTGGTGCACACAGAACCTGGTGCAGCTTAGCATAGTAACCAATCAGATTTTAGGTTTTATTGTCAAAGCTTAATTGAGCAAGCTGAAGTTTAGAAGCTGATTGGTTACTATGCACAGCTGCACCAGATTCGGTGTGCACCAGTTTAAATAAATCTCCCGCATATTATAATTTCTTCTTTCAGTGGATGTCACAATAGGAATTTTAATTGTAAACACATTTTGGGCTTTTTCTTCTATCTGGCACATTCTCTTTAAACCATATCATCACATCTTTCTTTCCCCTCTTTTCCTTTTTCAGAATTGCATTTCTCTAACAGTCACAGTTCATGCACACCCTAGAGAGTTACTGAAACAATCCATTATGGGACCTAATGCTAAATAGCATTGATTTGAAGATCTCTGGACAGTCAGAGACAGCATGACAATGATTTTACATTAAAGTGGATTTGAAACTTACAGGAGAAAGACTATGGAAAATAAGGTGAAAGGTGGAGTTTAGGCGAAGAAATTGTTTCGTATTTGGACACAGAGATCCCAGCATTTTCATTTTTTTTCCATTTTGACACAGAATGCAATTTATGTTCAGTATAATTTCAAGAACCTAAAGTTAAAACTATTACATAGAGCAGAAAATCTTTGAATATCAGCTTTGTGATCAGCCAGTCAGGCTGTCCAATTTCTACCTTGTTCAAACAGTCCTCTGCTGTCTTGTCTGGGAAAAGTGTTTGCCAATTCATTTTTCCTCCTCTTATCAGCAAAGCACATATACCATGCTCATGTTTTTTAATATAAAACACTGGGAAAATCCCAGAGCTGTCAGAGGGCTTGTTAACTTAAATGCTGACCAAATCTCTCCTCTCATCCAAGACGTTTACTCTTCCTAGAAGAAATACAAATTTTTCTAAGCAACGTTCCCACTAGTGTCAGTTGTTTCATTTTGCCTTGGTTTTAATAAAGTAGGAACAAAGATTGCTGTTTGCTTATAGCTAAAATCCAAGAGTGCATTGAGGCATCCATCTATTCTAGGGGAATTTTTTTCAAAAACTCTGTAATTAATTTGCAACCCCGTTATGTATGTGTGTGTATGAATATGTATAGTATACAGTCATGGCCGAAATTGTTGGCACCCTTGATATTTTTCCTGAAAATCAAGTATTTCACACAAAAAAGGTATTGCATTAACACATGTTTTGCTATACACATGTTTATTCCCTTTGTATGTATTGGAACAAATATAAAACAGAGGCAGAAAAGCAAATATGACATAATGTCACACAAAACCCCAAAAATGGGCTGGACAAAAGTATTGGCACCCTTAACTTAATATTTGGTTGCACACCCTTTGGAAAACATAACTGAAATCAGTCGCTTCCTATAACCATCAATAAGCTTCTGACACCTCTCACCCGGAATTTTGGACCACTCTTCCTTTGCAAACAGCTCCAGGTCTCTCTTATTGGAAGGACACCTTTTCCCAACAGCAATTTTAAGATCTCTCCACAGGTGTTCAATGGGATTTAGATCTGGGCTCATTGCTGGCCACTTCAGAACTCTCCAGCGCTTCTTTGCCATCCATTTCTGAGTGCTTTTTGACGTATGTTTGGGGTCATTGTCCTGCTGGAAGACCCAGGATCTTGGACGCAAACCCAGCTTTCTGACACTGGGCCCTACAGTGCGACCCAAAATCCTTTGGTAATCCTCAGATTTCATGATGCCTTGCACACAGTCAAGGCACCCAGTGCCAGAGGCAGCAAAACAACCCCAAAACATCATTGAACCTCCACCATATTTTACCGTAGGTACTGTGTTTTGTTCTTTGTAGGCCTCATTCCGTTTTCGGTAAACAGTAGAATGATGTGCTTTACCGAAAAGCTCTATCTTGGTCTCATCTGTCCACAAGACGTTTTCCCAGAAGGCTTTTGGCTTACTCAAGTACATTTTGGCAAACTGTAGTCTTGCTTTTTTATGTCTCTGTGTCAGCAGTGGGGTCCTCCTGGGTCTCCTGCCATAGCGTTTCATTTCATTTAAATGTCGACGGATAGTTCGCGCTGACACTGATGCTCCCTGAGCCTGCAGGACAGCTTGAATGTCTTTGGAACATGTTTGGGGCTGCTTATCCACCATCCGGACTATTCTGCGTTGCAATCTTTCATCAATTTTCCTCATCCGTCCACGACCAGGGAGATTAGCTACAGTGCCATGGGTTGCAAACTTCTTGATAATGTTGCGCACTGTGGACAAAGGCAAATCTAGTTCTCTGGAGATGGACTTGTAACCTTGAGATTGTTGATATTTTGCCACAATTTTGGTTCTCAGGTCCTCAGACAGTTCTCGTCTCCTCTTTCTGTTGTCCATGCTTAGTGTGGCACAGACAGACACACAATGCAAAGGTTAAGTGAACGTCTCTCCTTTTTATCTGCTTTCAGGTGTGATTTCTATATTGCCCACACCTGTTACTTGCCCCAGGTGAGTTTACAGGAGCATCACATGCTTGTAACATTCTTATTTATCCGCAGTTGTGAAAGGGTGCCAATACTTTTGTCCAGCCCATTTTTGGAGGTTTGTGTGACATTATGTCGAATTTGCTTTCTTTCCTCCCTTTTTTTGTTTTGTCCCAATACACACAAAGGGAATAAACATGTGTATAGCAAAACATGTGTTAATGCAATACGTTTCGTGAGAAATACATGATTTCCTGGAGAAATATCAAGGGTGCCAACAATTTCGGCCATGACTGTATATAGTACTGTGCAAAAGTTATAGGCACTTGTGAAAATATGCTTCAAACCCACATCAAATCCAGTGCATGATTGAACACATATCAAACAGGTGCCAATAATCAACAAGATAATTATTATACAATTTTTATATCAAACAGAATCAGTTTCTGGTAGTGTAGAAGTGGGCCACCGCACATGCTTGTAAGGCTATTGGCCCGGGTTCAGCCCATGAAAAAAGGATTTAGAATACGAAGCAGGCAGCAGGTGCACTCAGCTGAACTTGCAACAGGAGACATTTCCAACGTGGTTTTGTTAATGTTTCATTGGAGCATAGCCCACTTTTCTCAAGACAGAGTTGCATAGTCTGGCTGAAAAAAGACAAAAGTCCATCCAGTTCAACCATTGAAAAAAAAAAAGTTATATTCCTTTACCCACAGTTGATCCAGAGGAAGGCAAAAAAAAACAGCAAAACATGATCCAATTTGCAACTGCTGGGAAAAAAATTCCTTCCTGATCCCCCGAGAGGCAATCAGATGTTCCCTGGATCATCTTTACCTATAAATGTTAGTATCCAGTTATATTCTGTGTATGTAAGAAACAATCCAGGCCTTTTTTAAAGCAATCCACTGAGCTGGTCAGAACCAACTCTTGAGGGAGTCTATTCCACATTTTCACAGCTCTCACTGTGAAGAAGCCTTTCCGTGTTTGGAGATTAAATTTCTTTTCCTCCAGACGTAAAGAGTGCCCCCTTGTCCTCTCTGATGACCTCGGTGAATAGCTCTACACCGAGTTCATTATATGAACCACTGATGTATTTATACATGTTGTTCATATCCCCCCTTAATCTCCTCTTCTCAAGAGAGAATAAATTCAGTTTCTCTAATCTTTCCTCATAGCTGAGCTCCTCCATGCCTCATATCAGTTTGGTTGCCCTTTCCTGTACTCTCTCCAGTTCCCCAATGTTCTTTTTGTGAATTGGTGCCCAAAACTGAACTGTATATTCCAGATGAGGTCTTACTAATGATTTGTACCGGGGTAATATGATATCTCTCTCTGGAGTCTATACCTCTTTTAATACAAGAGGGGATTTTGCTTGCTTTATAAACTGCAGCTTGTTATTGCATGCCATTATTAAGCTTGTGATCTACCAGAACTCCCAGATCCTTCTCCACCATTGATTCCCCCAGTTGTACCCCCCTAGTATGTATGACGCATGCATGTTCTTAGCAACCATGTGCATGAGTTGTGTAGAAGGAATTAAACTTTGTAAGGAAAAACCTTATAAAGTTGAAGTCGCTTAAGACACTTCAGTGTAAAAAATCTTACAACATGGCAAGACTTAGGACACAACAGCAAGGCACAGGGTTGTTACTGAATCAAAGGCAGAAATTTCAACGAAAATAGGTGTTTCTAGATTGGTGTCCAAGTTCTTCTTGCCTTCCTGGGAATCAACCAGTGGTACCATCAGTTCAGACCTGGCTGAAATCAGTGGGACCCTGGTATACTCATCCTCTGAGAAGTCTGTCCAGAAGTGGTCTTTGTGATTGTCTTAAAAGCCAAACTTCTGGTGTGGAAACAAGGCCAGGCTATGTACAAAAAACTGGCTGCAGGAATATAGCAGAAGGTGCTTTGGACTGCAATGTTGAAATATTTTGACTTAAGAGAAGGCACTTTGTTTGCCGATGGTCTGAAGAACAGTACATGGATGAGTTACTGCAGGCAATAGTGAAGCATGGTGGAGGTTCCTTGCAAGTCTAGGGTTGCATTCCTGCAAACAGTTAGGAATTTGGCCAGTATTAATGGTTTTCTCAGTGCTGAAATGTATAGGCAGATAATTATCCATTATGCAATATCATTATTAACTTGTGGATGTTTTTCCACAGTGGCTGGACAGCAACAAGGTGGCACTGCTGGGCAAAACCACGTTTTAAAACCTCATTTTGCAAAACAGGTAGGAGGCACGCCCCAAGGGGCGCGACCGCCCTACCCTTCCCGCCGATCATGGCAGCGGGTGTCAATCACCGGGTCCCGGCCAGTCATTACCCGCTGGGTGCCGGCGATTGCCGGGAAACAGTGACACAGAGCACAGCTGCAGTGTTTACATTGCAGCTCTGCTCCCTGTCAGCTCCTAACACGCTGATCCTGAGAGCGGAGTTTATCTCTCAGGATCAGCGTGTTCCTGTGAAGTATACCCCCCCAGTAAAACACTCCCCTCACATAGTTAACCCTTTCATTGTCTAAAAAAAAGTTAACTCCTTCCTCCCCAGTGCCATTAGTACAGTGTCAGTGTTTTTTTTTTTGCACTGATCACTGTATTGGTTTCACTGGGGATGTCAGTGACCCCAAGTCCGTTCCGCCCCAGTGTCAAAATGTCCGCCGCAGTCCCGCCATAAGTCGCTGATCACTGTCATAAATCGCTGATCACCGCCATTATTAGTATAAAAAAAAAATCCCAGTATATATACCGCCATATGTAAACGCTATAACTTTCACGTAAACCAATTAATTTACACGTATTGGGATTTTTTCTTAGCAAAGACATGTCGCAGAATACATTTTGGCCTGAAATTTATGACAAAATTTGATTTTTAAATTTTTTTACTGGACATGTTTTATAGCAAAAAGTCCAAAATATTGTTTTTTTTCTCAAAATTGTCAGCCTTTTTTTTTTATAGCGCAAAAAATAAAAAACGCACAGGCGATCAAATACCACCGAAAGAAAGCTCAATTCGTGGGAAGAAAGGACACAAATTTAATTTGGGTGCAGTGTTGCATGACCGCGCGTTTGTCAGTTAAAGTAACGCATCGATGTAACACAAACCGCTTCTGTAACCGTTTCCTGACCGCCCTATAGCAGAAATACTGCTACAGGGCGGCACGGGTGTGCAAAATCACATATATATACAGTTGCAAGAAAAAGTATGTGAACCCCTTGGGATTACGTGGAGTTTTGCATGAATTGGGCATAAAATGTGCTCTGAACGTCATCTAAGTCACAACAATAGAAGAACACAGTCTGCTGAACATAATACTACACAAACATTAGATGTTGCCATGGTTTAATTGCACATAACATGTAAACATTCACAGTGCAGGGAGGAAAAAGTATGTGAGGCCCTAGCTTAATGACTTCTCCCAGAGCTAATTGGAGCCAGGAGTGAGCCAACCTTGACTCCAATCAGTGTGATGATAGTGGATGTGTTGCTGACAGCTGTCCTGCCCTTAAAAAACACACACCTGTTTTGGGTTTACTGGTTTCAAGAAGCACTGTCTGATGTGAACCATGCCTCGCAGAAAAGAGCTCTCAGAAGACCTACGATCAAGAATTGTTGACTTGCATGAAGCTGGAAAGGGTTACAAAAGTATCTCCAAAAGCCTTCATGTTCATGTGTCCACGGTAAGACAGACTGTCTACAAATGGAGAAAGTTTAGCACTGTTGCTACTCTCCCTAGGCGTGGTCGTCCTGTAAAAATGACTGCAAGAGCACAGTGCAGAATGCTGCATGAGGTAAAGAAGAATCACAGAGTGTCAGCTAAAGACCTACAGAAATCTCTGGCACATGCTAACATTTTTGTTGACACATCTACAATAAGGAAAACATTAAACAAGAATGGAATACATGGGAGGACACCACGGAGGAAGCCATTGCTGTCCAAAAAGAATATTGCAGCACGTTTGAAGTTTGCAAAAGAGCACCTAGATGTTCCACAGCACTACTGGCAAAATATACTGTGGACAGATGAAACCAAGATTGAGTTGTTTGGGAAGAACACACAACAAGGCACAGCACACCAACATCAAAACCTCATCCCCACTGTAAAACATGGCGGAGGGAGCATCATGGTTTGGGGCTGCTTTGCTGCCTCAGGGCCTGGACAGATTGTTGTCATTGATGGGAAAATGAATTCCAGAGTTTATCAAGACATTTTGCAGGAAAACGTACGACCATCTGTCCGCCAACTGAAGCTCCACAGAGGATGGGTGATGCAACAGGACAATAACCCAAAGCATACATGTAATTCAACATAACAATGGCTGCAACAGCACAGAATACGCCAGTAGTGCTGTGGAACATCCAGGTGCTCTTTTGCAAACTTCAAACATGCTGCAATATTCTTTTTGGACAGCAATGGCTTCCTCCGTGGTGTCCTCCCATGTACTCCATTCTTGTTTAATGTTTTCCTTATTGTAGATGTGTCAACAAAAATGTTAGCATGTGCCAGAGATTTCTGTAGGTCTTTAGCTGACACTCTGGGATTCTTCTTTACCTCATGCACCATTCTGCGCTGTGCTCTTGCAGTCATTTTTACAGGACGACCACGCATAGGGAGAGTGACAACAGTGCTAAACTTTCTCCATTTGTAGACAGTCTGTCTTACCATGGACACATGAACATCAAGACTTTTGGAGATACATTTGTAACCCTTTCCAGCTTCATGCAAGTCAACAATTCTTGATCGTAGGTCTTCTGAGAGCTCTTTTCTGCGAGGCATGGTTCACATCAGACAGTGCTTCTTGAAACCAGTAAACCCAAAACAGGTGTGTGTTTTTTAAGGGCAGGACAGCTGTCAGCAACACATCCAATATCATCACACTGATTGGAGTCAATGGAGTCAAGGTTGGCTAACTCCTGGCTCCAATTAGCTCTGGGAGAAGTCATTAAGCTAGGGCCTCACATACTTTTGCCTCCCTGCACTGTGAATGTTTACATGCTATGTGCAATTAAACCATGGCAACATCTAATGTTTGTGTAGTATTATGTTCAGCAGACTGTGTTCTTCTATTGTTGTGACTTAGATGACGTTCAGAGAACATTTTATGCCCAATTCATGCAAAACTCCACGTAATCCCAAGGGGTTCACATACTTTTCCTTGCAACTGTATATATACATGATTTGCGCTCCCGTGGTTTTCACACCCCTCCCAGATAGCGTCAGATTGCCCATCAGTACACCAATAATCACAGTTAACCCCTTGATTGCCAGGAGCACGCTCATGCACAATAAACCTTCATTGCTAGTATAGTGTCTGAACAGGTCAATATCTTTGATCAGATCAGCACTATACCAGCGTTCACATTAGTATAGCGTCCCCAAAAACGCAGTGTTAGCGGGATCAGCCCCGACACCCGCCAGCACCTGCATTTAGCCCCTACGCTTACCCCCCCTTCTCCCCCAGCAAGTGCAGTGTCAGTAGGTCACTGTCACTTGATACATTGCATACAAAACCGCAGTGTTTGCAGAAACAGGCCTGATCTCTGTTAGCACTTGCCGGTAAATTTTGATGACTCTCATATGCAGCAGAGTGCCAGTACTAGTGCCGCTCTACCTTTTGGTGAACTGGCGAGTACCAGCGGTCTAGTACATTCCTGGTCTTTCACATACCTCCTTGATTTTTGGAGCTGTTTTTCACGGAATATCTGTATGCGTTGATTGTGGATCAAAGCAATTTATATGCACAACAATTTATTGCCGCCAACCCAAATTCAATCCTTGCCAGACCAGTCGCATGGAAACTCATTACGGTTTCCGAATTTCCATTTTTTTTTTAGCCTAACCCTCAACATGGGCATTACTAAAAGAAATGAATTGTGATTGTATTGGTCCGCAGACCTGATTCATCATATGCCGTGTTCTCTGCTGCCATGGCCAGGCATAGATATGAGAGTATAATGTGTTTTATGCATTTCAACGACAATACACTCTGTCATCCTCGGAGTAACCCTGAATTTGATCGGCTCCACAAAATTCAGCCCCTCGCAAATCACCTTAACCAAAAATTTGCAGATGTCTATACTCCCCAGCAAAACATCTGCATTGATGAGTCCCTGATTAATTTTTCTGGCCGCCTTGCATTCAAACAATTTCTCCCCAGCAAGTGTGCCAGATATGGGGTCAAGATGTAGAAGACCTGTGAGAGGGCAACAGGCTATACTTATAAGTTTTGGATTTACGGGGGAATAGATAGTCACGTGGAGCCCCCCAGATGCCCAGACTACATGGGGAGTAGTGGCAAGATAGTTTGGGACTTGGTGTCATCCTTTTTCCAAATGGGGTACCACTTATACGTGGACAATTTTTATTCAAGCGTGCCACTATTTAGACATTTGTACAATCTTGGAACTGGCGCATGTGGCAAAGTGTGACCTAATGTGTGCCCACCATTAGAAGTGGGTGGACACAGGGTGGTATATTCTAATGGTGGGCATACCACACACTTTTTCTGGCAGAGATTTCTTCTCTTTTTTTCATTCAGTCCACAGGCTGCATACAAAAAAGAACATAGCATATATACCCAACAAGGACCAGCGACGTACTGGTAAATCACTGGACTTTGAATGGTTATACCAGGACGATGCCTACAGCTGCAGGCATCATCCTGGTATTGTTTTTTTCAGCCGGCAATCGGCTTTCATGTAAAAGCAATCCTAGTGGCTAATTAGCTGCAGGATTGCTTTTACAAGCAGCGGGATATGATGCCCCCCCTCCCCCGCTGCCTTCCACGGCCTTCTCGGGCAGTCCCGTGCCATCCGGGGAACCTGAGAATGCAGCCGGTGTTTCTGCCAGCTGACCATAGAGCTGATTGGAGAGTGGTGCCATTCATCTCTATAGTCTAAGAATTCGGAAGCTACGAGCATTTCATCACTTCCGTTTTGCAGGATTTAAACAGTGCCATTTGTAAATTGGGAAAGCATCTGATCACACCGATTTTGGTTTGATTAGATAACGTAAGGGCAGAGGAGATATCTAGAGTCTGATAGACCCCAGATTTCTCAAAAAAGAATATATGACAATGCCCATTGAAGTTATAGGGGATATTTGCATTCCCTGTGATAGTATTAAAAGTGATCAAAAAAAAAAATGAAAGGTACAGTGTAAAAATAATTAAAAAAATCAAAATAACTTAAAAAAAAAAAACTTGCCCCTCCCATGCACGAACACCTGTGTGCACAAGCGTTGAACCTGTGCTGGTATGTAAACAGCGGTTGCACCATACCTGTGAGGTATCGCCGTGAACGGCAGATCAAGGGCAGTAATTCTAACACTAGACCTCCTCTGTAAATCTAAAATGGTAGCTTTTAAAGGCTTTTAAAGTGTTGCCTATGGATATTAAAATGTATGCAGTTTGTCGCCATTGCATGGGGCATGCACAGTTTTAAAGCATGTCATGTTTGGTATCTATTTACTCGGCATACCATCATATTTTATATCTTACCAAATAACTGGCCAATATATTGTGTTTTTGTGCATTAAAAGTAAAAAAAGTGTATTTTGTTTTTTTTTTTTTTAATTGCTTTTGAAAAATCGCTGCGCTGGTATTATGTGCCATAAAAAATTGTAGTACCCACCATTTTATTCACTAGGGTGTCTGCTTTAAAAAAATATATAATGTTTGGGGGTTTAAATTAATTTACAACAAAAAAATACTGATTTTTTTCATGTGGACAAAAAGTGTCAGAAAAGGCTTGGTCTTCAGGTGGTTAGAAGAGTGAATGATGTGTGGCATAAACTTCTAATGCTGGGCATAAAACGCCCCCACCCCCCAAAATGACCCCTTTTTGGAAAGTAGACACCCCAAACTATTTGCTGAGAGGCATGTTGAATCAATAGAAGAATTTATTTTTTTTTTACCAGCAATGTACTGGTATATTCCTGGACTTTGAATGGCTATGCCAGGATGATGCCTACAGCTGCAGGCATCATCCTGGTATAATTTTTTTTCAGCTGGCGATCAGCTTTCACGTAAAAGCAATCCAAGTGGCTAATTAGCTGAAGGATTGCTTTTACAAGCAGCAGGAGATGATGCCCCCTCCCCTGCTGCTTTCCATGGCCTTCTCGGGCAGTCTCGTGCCATCAGGAGAACCTGAGAATACAGCCGGTGTTTCTGCAAGCTGACCATAGAGCTGATTGGAGACCAGAATGGTGCCAAACATCTCTATAGTCTAAGAAATCGGAAGCTACGAGCATTTCATCACTTCAGTTTCGCAGGATATATACAGCGCCATTTGTAAATTGGGAAAGCATCTGATCACGCCGATCTTGGTTTGATTAGATAATGTAAGGGCAGAGGAGATATCTACTGTAGAGTCTGATAGGACCCAGATTTCTCAAAAAAGAATATATGACAATGCCCATTGAAGTTATAGGGGATATTTGCATTCCCTGTGATAGCATTAAAAGTGATAAAAAAAAAAAAAACGAAAGGGACAGTGTAAAAATAATTTTAAAAAAATCAAACCTGTGCGCACCAGCATTGACCCTGTGCCAGTATGTAAACAGCAGTTGTACCATGCATGTGAGGTATCTCCGCGCACGTCAGATCAAGGGCAGTAATTCTAACACTAGACCTCCTCTGTAAATCTAAAATGGTAATTTGTAAAGGCTTTTAAAACATTGCCTATGGATATTAAAAATGTATGCAATTTGTCGCCATTGCATGGGGCATGTGCAGTTTTAAATCAGGTCATGTTTGGTATCTATTTAATTGGCATACCATCATCTTTTATATGTTACCAAATAATTGGCCAATATATTGTGTTTTTGTGCATTAAAAGTAAAAAAAAGTGTATTTTGTTTTTATTTTCTTTTGAAAAATTGTAGTGCCCACCATTTTATTCCCTAGGGTGTCTGCTATAAAAAAAATATATAATGTTTGGGGGTTTAAATTGATTTCCTAGCAAAAAACTGATTGTTTTTCATGTGAACAAAAAGTGAAAATGCTTGATCGTCAGGTGGTTAGAAGAGTGAATGATGTGTGGCATAAACTTCTAATGCTGGGCATAAAATTCCCCCACCCCCCAAATTGACCCCTTTTTGGAAAGTAGACACCCCAAGCTATTTGCTGAGAGGCATGTTAAATCAATAGAAGAATTTATTTTTTTACCACAAGTTTTTGGAAAATGACAAAAAAAGTTTTTTTTTTTACACAAAATTGTCACTTAAATGATTTACTGCTCACACATGCCATAGGTATATGTGGAATTACTCCCCAAAATACATTATGCTACTTCTCCCGAGTATGGGGGTACCACATGTGAGAGACGTTTTGGCAGTCCAGCCAAGTACAGGACCCCAAAATCCAATAAGCACCTTCAGGCTTTTAAAGGGCTTTATTTCCTCATTACACTTCCTGACTATCTATCACAGTTTCGGAGGCCCTGAAATGCCAGGATAGCACCTAACCCCCCCCCCCCCCAATGACCCCTTTTTGGAAAGTTGACACCCCAAGGAATTTGATAAGAAGCATGGTAAGTATTTTGCAGATCTCATTTGTTGCCACAGGTTTTTGGAAAATGAAGAAAAAAAACATATTTTTTCTATTCTTTTTTTATATTTCAAAACCTTGTGAGAAAAAATGAGATCTGAAAAATACTCACCATGCCTCTTTTTAAATTCCTTGGGGTGTCTACTTTCCAGAAAGGGGTCATTTGGGGGGGTTTGGTGCTATCCTGGGATGTCAGGGCCTTCGAAACTGTGATAGGTATTGAGGAAGTGAAATGAGGAAGTTTTGCACCTTCAGGCTTTCAAAGGGGTCATTGGATTTCAGGCTCCTGTATGTGGCTAGGCTCCCAAAAAGTCTCACACATGTGGTACCACCATACTCGGTAGATGTAGCAGAATGTATTTTGGGATGTAATTCCACATATACCCATGGCTTGTGCAAGAAATAAACCATTTAAATGACAACTTTGTGTAAAAATAAAAATGTTTTTGTTATTTTCCAGAAACTTGTGGAAAACAATAAATCTTCCATGGACTCAATATGCCACTCAGCAAATAGCTTAGGGTGTCTACATTCCAAAAAGGGGTCATTTGAGGGTGTTTGTACTATCCTGGTATTTTAGCATCTCAAGAAATGTGATGGGCAGTCAGAAAGTAAAAGCTGTGTAAATTCCATTATCTATATCATAGTACGTAGACGCTATAACTTTCACACAAAGCAATAAATATACACTTACTGGGATTTTTTTAACCAAAAACATGTAGCAGAATACATTTGGGCCTAAATTTATGACGACATTTTAGTTTTTTTGGATATTTTTTATTACCAAAATGAGAAAATATTTTTTTTTTTTTTAAATTTTCTTCAAAAATTTTTTTGTTTATAGCACCAAAAATAAAAAGTGCACAGGTGATCAAAGAAAGCTCTATTTGTGTGAAAAAAGGACATACATTTAATTGCATGACGGCGCAATTGTCCGTTAAACTAGCGCAGCGCTGTATAGCAAAAAAAATAGGGTAAATTGCAGTATCTATACCATAGGTTGTAGACGCTATAACATTCACACAAAGCAATCAATATACACCTATTGGGATTTTCTTTACCAAAAACATGTAGTAGAATACATATTGGCCTAAATTTATAACTAACTTTGAGTTTACTATATATTTTTTATAGCTGAAAGTAAAAAATATTGTTTTTCTTCAAAATTTTCGGTATTTTTTTGTTTATAGCGTGAAAAATAAAAAGTGCACAGGTGATCAAATACCACCGAAAGAAAGCTCTATTTGTGTGAAAAAAAGGACGTAAATTTCGTTTAGGTGCAGCATTGCATGACCGCGCAATTATCAGTTGAATTATTGCAGCTCCGAATAGCAAAAAGAGGCCTGGTCATTAAGGGGGGTAAATCCTCAGGAGTGCAAGTGGTTAAAGCATTAATTAGTCCAGAATTCATTCTGCAGCAGGACAATGACCCCAACCATACTTGCAAAGTCATAAAGAACGGTCTAATGAGAAAAACAATGTTCACTGAGCTTAATAAATAAGTTGAAGCCATTTTTATGTGATAACAAATTAATTTTTGTTCAGTGCAGATGATTGGGTATGCAAAGGTGTCTTCACAGTAAGAGCTGTGAAAATGTGGAATAGACTCCCTGAAGAGTTGGTTCTGGCCAGCTCAGTGGATTGCTTTATAAAAGACCTGGATTCTTTCTTAGATAAACAGAATATAACTGGTTGCTATTTATAGGTAAAGTTGATCCTGGGAATATCCGATTGCCTCCCGGGGGATCAGGAAGGAATTTTTCCCCTGCAAGAAAAAACTACAGGTGAAACTCGAAAAATTAGAATATCGTGCAAAAGTTATTTTATTTGAGTAATGCAACTTAAAAAGTGAAACTAATATATGAGATAGACTCATTACATGCAAAGCAAGATAGTTCAAGCTGTGATTTGCCATAATTGTGATGATAATGGCTTACAGCTCATGAAAACCCCAAATCCACAATCTCAGAAAATTAGAATATTGTGAAAAGGTGCAATATTCTAGGCTCAAAGTGTCCCACTCTAATCAACTAATTAAGCCATAACACCTGCAAAGGGTTCCTGAGCCTTTAAATGGTCTCTCGGTCTGGTTCAGTAGGAATCACAATCATGGGAGACTGCTGACTTGACAGTTGTGCAGGAAACCATCAATGACACCCTCCATAAGGAGGGAAAGCCTCAAAAGGTAATTGCAAAAGAAGTTGGATGTTCACAAAGTGCACAAGCAGCAGGTATGACCGCAGCCTGGAGAGGATTGTCAGGAAAAGGCCATTCAAAAGTGTTGGGGACTTTCAAAAGGAGTGGACTGAGGCTGGAGTCAGTGCATCAAGAGCCACCACACACAGACGGATCCTGGACATGGGCTTCAAATGTCGTATTCTTCTTGTCAAGCAGCTCCTGAACAACAAACAATGTCAGAAGCGTCTTACCTGGGCTAAAGAAAAACAGACCTGGTCTCTTGTTTAGTGGTCTAAAGTCCTCTTTTCTGATGAGAGCTACTTTTGCATCTCATTTGGAAACCAAGGACCCAGAGAATGGAGGAAGAATGGAGAGGCACACACTGCAAGATGCTTGAAGTCCAGTGTGAAGTTTCCACAGTCTGTGTTGATTTGGGGAGCCATGTCATGTGCTGGTGTTGGTCCACTGTGCTTCATTAAGTCCAGGGTCAACGCAGCCATCTACCAGGAGATTTTGGAGCACTTCATGCTTCCTTCCGCAGACGAGCTTTATGGGGATGCTGACTTCATTTTCCAGCAGGACTTGGCACCTGCCCACACTGCCAAAAGCACCAAAATCTGGTTCAATGACCGTGGGATTACTGTGCTTGATTGGCCAGCAAACTCGCCTGACCTGAACCCCATAGAGAATCTATGGGGCATTGCCAAGACAAAGATGAGAGACATGAGACCAAACAATGCAGAAGAGCTGAAGGCCGCTATTGAAGCAACCTGGTCTTCCATAACACCTCAGCAGTGCCACAGGCTGATAGCTTCCATGCCACGCCACATTGAGGCAGTAATTGCTGCAAAAGGGGCCCAAACCAAGTACTGAGTACATATGCATGCTTATACTTTTCAGAGGTCCGATATTGTTCTATGTACAATCCTTGTTTTATTGATTGCATGTAATATTCTAATTTTCTGAGATTGTGAATTTGGGGTTTTCATGAGCTATAAGCCATAATCATCACAATTATGACAAATCACAGCTTGAACTATCTTGCTTTGCAGGTAACGAGTCTATCTCATACAGTGGGGATCGAAAGTTTGGGCACCCCAGCTAAAAATTTGTATTAATGTTCATAAAGAAGCCAAGGAAAGATAGAAAAATCTCCAAAAGGCATCAAATTATAGATTAGATATTCTTATAATATGTCAACAAAAGTTAGATTTTATTTCCATCATTTACACTTTCAAAATAACAGAAAAAAAAAATGGCGTCTGCAAAAGTTTGGGCACCCTGCAGAATTTATAGCATGCACTGCCCCCTTTACAAAGCTGAGACCTGCCAGTGTCATGGATTGTTCTCAATCATCGTCTGGGAAGACCAGGTGATGTCAATCTCAAAGGTTTTAAATGCCCAGACTCATCTGACCTTGCCCCAACAATCAGCACCATGGGTTCTTCTAAGCAGTTGTCTAGAAAATTGAAACTGAAAATAGTTGACGCTCACAAAGCTGGAGAAGGCTATAAGAAGATAGCAAAGCGTTTTCAGATGTCAATATCCTCTGTTCGGAATGTAATTAAGAAATGGCAGTCATCAGGAACAGTAGAAGTTAAAGCAAGATCTGGAAGACCAAGAAAAATATCAGACAGAACAGCTCGCAGGATTGTGAGAAAAACAATTCAAAACCCACATTTGACTGCACGATCCCTCCAGAAAGATCTGGCAGACACTGGAGTTGTGGTACACTATTCCACTATAAAGAGATACTTGTACAAATATGGTCTTCATGGAAGAGTCATCAGAAGAAAACCTCTTCTACGTCCTCACCACAAAAATCATCGTTTGAACTTTGCAAATGAACATATAGACAAGCCTGATGCATTTTGGAAACAAGTTCTGTGGACCGATGAGGTTAAAATTGAACTTTTTGGCCGGAATGAGCAAAGGTACGTTTGGAGAAGAAGGGGCACAGAATTTAATGAAAAGAACCTCTGTCCAACTGTTAAGCATGGGGTTGGATCAATCATGCTTTGGGGTTGTGTTGCAGCCAGTGGCACAGGGAACATCTCACGAGTAGAAGGAAAAATGGATTCAATAAAATTTCAGCAAATTTTGGATGGTAACTTGATGCCATCTGTGAAAAAGCTGAAGTTAAAGAGAGGATGGCTTCTACAAATGGATAATGATCCTAAACACACCTCGAAATCCACGGGGGATTACATCAAGAGGCGTAAACTGAAGGTTTTGCCATGGCCTTCACAATCCCCTGACCTCAACATAATTGAGAATCTATGGATAGACCTTAAAAGAGCAGTGCGTGACAGACAGCCCTGAAATCTCAAAGAACTGGAAGACTTTTGTAAGGAAAAATGGGCAAAGATACCTCAAACAAGAATTGAAAGACTCTTGGCTGGCTACAAAAAGCGTTTATAAGCTGTGATACTTGCCAAAGGGGGCAGTGCAAGATATTAACTCTGCAGGGTGCCCAAACTTTTGCAGACGCCATTTTTTTGTTTTCTGTTATTTTGAAAGTGTAAATGATGGAAATAAAATCTAACTTTTGTTGACATATTATAAGAATGTCTAATCTGTAATTTGATGCCTTTTGGAGATTTTTCCATCTTTCCTTGGCTTCTTTATGCACATTAATACAAATTTTTAGCTGGGGTGCCCAAACTTTCGATCCCCACTGTATATTAGTTTCACCTTTTAAGTTGCATTACTGAAATAAATGAACTTTTGCACGATATTCTAATTATTCGAGTTTCACCTGTAGATCATGCTTTGCTGAGTTTTTGCCTTCCTCTGGATCAACTGTAGGTGTAGGATTATAACTTTTTTTTTTTTATGGTTGAACTGGATATGGACTTTTGTCTTTTTTTCAGCCAGACTATGTAACTTGCTAACTTTATTATCTTTCATGTGTTAGCATGTTTTTTGGAAAGCAATATATATATATATATATATATATATATACTGTATATATGAAATAGATTATGTTTTCATATAAAATATATTTAAGGAAATGTTATATTTTTGAATATATAATATATTTTAACACTGAATGGAAAAGAGTATGTACACATTAGTACAATATCCAAGTATTTTCTGATGCATGGGTGGACATATTTTTTTGAGGAAGCTCATGGAATTATTTATATGCGGTCTGTGCATGAGACCGCACGTGATAAAGCTTTATAAAAAAAAATGCCTTGTAAATGCATTGTAAACACATCAAAAGCACATCGCAGTCGCCCATTCTGTAAATGCACTTATGATGCATCTTACCATGTCTTAGTGGTCTCTTATCATATGGTTATACAATTTTTTCCAGCCTTTCAAGAAAGACTTAAAAATTCATTAAACAATCCCTAAATGACTTGAGTTTATTTTTGAGATTCAGGAATTTACCGGTACATAATCTTAATGGTAGACTTGCTAAAATCAAGATGTACTTCTCACACAGAATATCGTTGTGGTAAACACCTCCCAGTGGCACTGATGGATGCATGATTAATAGATTAAACAAGCTGATAAGGTCTTTGTGCAGAAAACCTAGTAGAAGCTAGTGGGATTTTGGCAGACCCAAGGACAACTGTGGTTTGGACACTAGAGTTTTGTTAATATTATCAATTCCCCTATTTTCAGCAGATTCTCAGTGTTAACCACTTGCCCTCCAGAGGATTTACCACCCCTTCCTGACCAGGCCATTTTTTAGCAATACACGCTGCGTTACTTTAACTGACAATTGCACAGCCATGCAACACTGCACATAAATTTTATTTATGTCATTTTTTTCCCACAAATAGAGTTTTCTTTCAGTGGTATTTGATCATCACTGCATTTTTTATTTTTTGCACTATAAACAAAAAAAACCTGTCAATTTAAAAAAAATCTATATTTTTTTACTTTTTGCTATAAAACACATGCAATAGAAAAATTTAAAAAAATTTAATTTCTTCATAAATTTAGGCTTTGCTAAAAAAAATCCCAATACATGTAAATTAATTGGCTTACGTGAAAGTTATAGCGTCAACAAATGGTGGTATATACACTGGAATTTAAATTTTTTTATACTAGTAATGGCGGCCATCAGCGACTTATAGCGGGACTGCAGCGGGCATTTTGACACTGGGTGGAACTGACTAATGGCCACTGACATCTCCAGTGATACTAATACAGTGATCAGTGCTAATAAAAAGCACTGCCATTGTAATAATGACACTGGGCAGGAAGGGGTTAACATCTGGGGTGATCACAGGGTTAACTGTGTGTTATGTTGTGCTTACACTGTGTTCTCTGTTCTGTTTTAGTAGGGAGACATGCTGCTTTCTGCTGTGCAGAGAGAGAGAAAGCAGCATATCCATGCTGACAGGAGAGAGATCTGTTTTGCGTACACACAGGTCTCTCCCCTCTCAGCTTTAGTGTTGATCACCGAGTGCCGGCCAAGTATTAACGGCCGGGACCAGGTTATTGACATCCGCTGCAACCAATGACCTCGTGCTCTTTACCCGGAACTGAGAAATCACATATATATATGTGATTTTGCACAGAGCAGCCACCCTATAGCAGTATATCTGTTATATGGCAGTAGGCAAATGGTTAAATATTTGCATTGTGAAATACCACTTGGCCAAACCTAGATTTGTTTTATCAAATTAGTTGTAGGTAAATTTTTGTGCCCTTTTTTTTTTTTTGCGTTACTATTTGTTCAAAAGTGGTTTTTATGTTTTTTTTCATCTTGATGCAAGCATTAAAAAACGTGCACGATTATGAAAAACCAAAAAAAATTTAATTTCTAATATAAGTAGGTGCACTATTTTATACAAGAAACCTAAAGTTGTTATAATAAATAGGACGAATCACAAATTAAAATTAGGACTATCAATATCTGTACTAACATTTGTTTTCTTTAAAATGATCACTTAAAACTGAAAAAAACTTATTTTCTCCTTTTTTATTGATTTCTGACTTTAAAATATTTAAAATAAATACATTTTTTAATGCAATACCAATAAAAGTAAGACATGTTTGTCCCCAAGTATATATAAAAGCAAAAAGGGTTGACCACACTCCATGGATGTGACAGATAAAACTTCCATTTATTGATGCTTCATAAAAAAAAATAAAACAAAATCACAACTCCAAACAAAGGACAGGAAAAAGTAGATGCATTTCACACAAAAAAACCATGAACGCATCTACATTTCCCTGTCCTTTGTTTGGAGTTGTGATTTTTTAATTTTTTTATATGAAGTATCAATAAATGGCTGTTTTATCTGTCACATACATGGAGTGCGGTCAACCCTTTTTGCTTTTACATGTTACCACGGTCACAGAATGGACCAGCACCTGTTGATGGTCAGAGGGGCTTGGCTTTCACTCACTCACCTGGAGCAGCTTACCTCCCTCTCATTGTGTCCCCAAGTATCTGCCTCACTTTGCTATCATTCATAACATTATTGTCATATTAAACTGGACAAAAAAATTAATTAAAGTGATATTGACCCCTAACCATTAGATTTTTCATTTAAAACTGTGAAACTTGTACCTGTATAGCAATTTGGACACAGCAATTTAACAGACATATTTGGATAATATTTTAGTGAAGGGAAGAATCTATTTGAAATTAATATTCCACCTGTATTTGTGTTTTATTGGTACTCAATTTCAAAGTGGGCAGCGCAGTGGCTAAATGGTTAGCACTTCCACCTGGCAGTACTAGGGTCATTGGTTCGAATCCCAGCCACGGCACCACCTGCCTGGAGGTTGCATGTTCTCCCTGTGCATGCGTGGGTTTCCTCCGGGTACTCCAGTTTCCTCCAAAGACATGCTGGTAGGTGAATTGGATCCTGTCTAAATTGGCCCTAGTATGTGTATGTATGAATGTAAGTTAGGGACTTTAGATTGTACACCCCTTGAGGGTTAGGGACTGATGTGAATTTACAATATATATGTAAAGCGCTGCGCAAATTGACGGCGCTATATAAGTACCTGAAATAAATAAATAAATAAAGTGCACCTTAGTAACAAGGGGACACAACATTATTTCAGTTTAATAATAAAGCATATACATATTAAAAATCATGTTCTGTAGAGGAAGTGCCTAATTGAAATTAAACATTGCAGTGCTCATTTAATTATTTTCTTTGACAATTTTGGTTTGTTTGCAGCATGTGTCAACAACAGCATAATAAATAGCATGCTGGAAATTGGATAATTGTAATAATTACACTGATTTTGCTTAGACAGTAAACATTCTGTTCAGTAGCTCTTGCAGTGAAAAAAATGATGTTCAAGTAAATCTGTGCCCATACTATGCAAACTAAAGTACATATGCACACATATTGTGAACGTGAAGTACGCACTTTTAAACAATCCTTTATACACATTGACAGCTTTAGACATTGTGGAGGAATTTATCTTGAAAATTAACAATAGGGGCACTGAAATCTTAGGCACTTGGATGTCTGGATGAGAAGGCAGGGTCTTGATGATGGCATTTTTCTGCAGTCATGGAGCCGTAGGTGGCCCATACAGCTGTATATAGAGTCGAATAGCTGCCCAGGCTTGTACTTTTATAAACGCCAATGCTTTTTACGCATGAAAGCATGATATATTTCCCCAGCATGATACTTTTGCATTTGTGGAATTTGCCATTAGCACATGTGTGGGTAAATGCTGATGCAAAAAAGCATAAGGGATTACACAAGTTCAGGTGTTTGCAGCTATTCACCTCTATAGACAGCTATATGCACCAAGAGTGGCTCACCAATCATGGGAAAAAAGTCAGAATATTTACATCAGACCCTGCCTGCACCTCCCAACCTTCGAAAAGACTCTTAGCAGTCTGCCAGCCAGCCCTCTAATTTAAATAACCAGAAGATGTGCCTTATCACTAGTCTATCAGCGCACTTTATAAACAGCAGATGGTAGACCCCACCTGATCATTTTCAGAGCCCGCCAAAGCTACCACCCCCGCCATGGATCCTGGGTTTTTTTTTCTCCACGTGTTGGCCAGTGACCAATATGGTGGGTGTTGGTGGGTGAAATGGAGGGATATCAGCAAATGGTGAGTTCCATTATCTTCAGTGGAGGACAGGGAAGGCATCAGGGGTCAATAGACCCCTGACAATTCAGTAAAGAGAACCTGTCATTGCTATATGCTATCACATAGGGGGCTATGTTCTATCTTACAACACTCCTCAACCTATTTTGTTATTACCTCAATGGGAATAATATAGTGGATTTGTATATATTTTCTACTTCATGGTGGTCAAGAATAGAAAAAATGTTTAATTATATTTCCTTTTTTCTCTAGTCAGGTAAATATAAAATATTGCATATAAATATTTTATATCACAATGAGGCAGTACGTAGAGTGTTTTACAGGTTATCTTTACCACCATAAACTTCAAATTGAAATTTTCTGAACTCTCTCCCCCCATTCTGTATGGCCCAATCTGGGTTGTTCAATCTGAGACAGATGATTTGAATGAATAAAAGAGTAGAGCATGTTCATTTCCAAAGTGATTTGTTTCACTTATCTTAATGAATTAGGTGAAGCAATGTGAAAATTCACTTTGCAAAGATTACCCAATAATGTGCCGGGTAATAACAAAAACAGGATTTTTGCTCAAACTTATTTAGATGATTGAAATTAGCACATCTTCACATCATTCAATAAGTGCAATTAATTTTTTCTTTGCTAAGTGAGTTTTCACTTACAAATATATTTAGGCATTCAATCGTATGCAAACAAAAATTCATTTTTTTCTCCGTTTTCCTTGCATGGGGGTGTTCCTTGCAAGGTGAATTTTCACTTTGTTTTACCTCATTCATTAAGATAAGTAAAGATTAATTTTGCAAAGTGAAAATTCTCTTTTAAAGTGAGCATGCTTTACGCCTTTAGTAAATAAGGGTAATTGTTTGTGAAAGAAGACAACCACTGCTGCTTTGTCATAATAATTTTATTTTTTTTTAGTCAGTTTTCAGTTTGGCACTTTATGGGGTTTTTGTTCTATTACTTACTCAGATCTTGAAAAAAAAATACTTATGCCATCTTATTTTGAATGTGTTAAAATGCACCCTTCGTCAAGTCCCAAATCAGGGCAGCCTGCCCAGGTGAAAAATGTCTGACAATGTAAGGAACTCTCGAGAAGGAGTCCTGTTGTTTGCCTGCTGTATGTTTGTGATATTTAGTGCTCCTACACTTTGATGTGTTCACAATTTTCAGTTTGGTACAGTTGGCACAGAATTAGCTAATGTAATAATAACCTTTTTTTATGTTCATTTGACTTAGGTGCTGAGGGTTGTGCCTGAAGTTGGCTACAATAAGAAAAAAAATGGCAAGAATATGGCTATCATAGACATCCAGCTGGAGCATCATGAAAGATGTGATTGCATCTGCAGTTCCAGACCACCTCGATAAAAAAATGTTCAGTGAGGAAAAAATGGAAAGTTCGTACTGATTCATGGACTTTTGCTGAACTATCAAGATTGCCTTCCATGGAGTCAGGATATAATTGACTTTCAGATTTCAATATGTGTTGTGCTTGAGGATAATTTCACTCTGCTTGTTAACATAATTGTTGCACATTGCGTGCAGTCTTATAGCCTTAAAGTGTACCTGTCATCATCAAGCAATGAACTGACATATTTTGTTAGTTGAAAAACACGTTTGCCAATGGAAGATAGTTCACAATTAACGAAAACGTGACGCAGTCCGTTCATTGTGATGTTACTGGTTCCAATCAATTTCTTAAACTCCGGAATCCCAAATTAAGTTTTATCTCACCACATTGTTCCTTCTGGTTTGAGTAACAGGAACCCTGTAAATAGACAGTAAGCTCAGAGTGGAGTTTTCTTTCCATAGAAGATCTACAAATAACCACATTTAAATATAAAAACTTGTTAGAACTTAGTATCTTTAAGCAAGGCTTTGATTCTGAAGCATCATTTGTATTTGCTTACAAATCTTCCTGGTGATGATGTACTGAAGAAGTTTTTTTTTTCTCTTTTTATATTGACCTGAAAGCTTGTGGTCCATCAAAATATCCAGTCATGTTCATGGGATAATTCTGTTTTTTTAATTTTGGTGTGGAAACAAGAGGTTTATGTTTTAAATCTTCACTGTCTGCGATTGGGCTTGTGCCGATGGTCAAGTGCAGTGTGATTCCAGGTCCACTCTGCTGGCATTTGACTGATTATCAGTTGGAGAAGTTTCTGAGATCATTCAGAGATTCATTGACAGGTGCAATTGATCTCCTTCTGATCTGCATTTCAGCTTCTGCTTTTCAAGCTGCTTTTGCATTCCCATTTACTTTTTTGAGAAAAAAAACAGTTTTTATGTAACTAAAAGATGTTGATGCCCATATAGTGCCATTCCAGTTAAAAACCTTTCTTTCAGTGTTACACAATGTAGGAATGGTTTGGTTAGGTGTTTATTCTTTTGCATGTTCTTCTAGAAGGTTCCCCTTTTTTCCTGCCCAGGTGACCATAGTCTGCAGTGGTGGTTCCACAAGGCAGCCAGAGACAATAACACCAGGCTGTAAGTTTTGCCAAATGAATTATATGGAAAATACACTTCACAGACGGAAATGGGAAGTTCTGTTCACAGCAGTTCTGGCTGGTCAGCAGAAAGGAAAGGAACATAGCACAAAGGAGACATAGACAGCAATACCAGCAACACAAAAGATCTAACCCTTTTCTAGTCTATGTAGAACTATTCTTGGCTGGTCTCATTTTCCTAAAAAAGCAACATATAGGCACAAAAGATTCCATTTTTAGATCTGCATTGTAAAAGTAAAATGGTAAGGAAATAAAACAAAAGAGCTGGTTTGCTGAGAATGTTCCCTTATCAAAGTAAATCAAGTAAAGCTGTGTTCACTTCAATTATGCCAGAGACAATCCTGTTTTTTTAAATTGCGTTGCATGTGATTGCCTAGTTTTGTACATGAATATAACTTTACTTTCTCTATATAATATAATTCTCTATGGCAGCTTTCACACTGATTTTGCTAGAACACAGCTGTAAAGCACACCAAAAAGGCAATAAAAATATTTCCCTTTATATCCTATGGAACTCCTCTCATCAATGCAGTGCGGGTGTGATGCTTTTTGAAAATTCTTTGGTTTTGGTGTTTCAAAATGCATTAAAAGCACACCTCCAATTGATTTATATAGGAAATGCAACAAAAATGCATCCACAGTGCATTTTTTGTGCTTTCTTTGAGTCACATGTCTCACAAGTGCATGCTGGAAATCAGGAATCCAGAAAACACACAAAAATTACAATAAAAAAGTGTTAAAAAAACACAATATGCGTTTTTTGCAAAATGCATACTGAGTTTTTTAAGCACAACAGTGTGAAAGGGCCCAACTCATTTTACATACCAGCTTCATTGTCCCCCATTTAAAAAAAAAAAACTTAAAAAAATAACTAATCAAACAAATTATATAAAATATAACATTGCTAGAAAAAAATACAAGCAAATAAATAAAAAAAAAAAGATATAACATTTTCTAAACTACAGCGCTCTAACAGAAAAACCGAAACAAAACAGCAATATTTTACTTACCAAAGCATGAAATAAATATGACACAAGCTGGAATAGCATTTACAGTCACAAATACACACAAATAATTTTTAGATTAGTTGCCGGCATAGAGTCAGGTTAATCAAAAGATATTCAGTAATGAACCGGGTAGGTAACAAAAATGCGTTCCTTTTGTTTTATCTGTATGTTAAATAAAAATCCAAATTATTTATTTTTATTTTTTTAGGAGAGGGGCTACCCGGAGATAATAAAGAGAGAACTGCATGCCTTTATAGTACTGATGCATGGAGTCTTATTTTTGAAAACTATTACTGGTGCTAGCGCAGTACACAGGCAGAGGAAACCAATAGGCAGGTAACTAAAAGGTAGGTCATGTCCCTGGGCCCACAGTGTTCATGACAGCACCCTCAATATTTTTTTTGTGATAACCACCTTCAGTTTACTCTACCATTTTTCAATTTTTTTTAATTATTAAACTAAACATGAAGGGTGACTGGTGAGAAAAAAAGCTTAGAACTTTTAAGTCATTTGCTCAGTGCTTAAAGAAAACCTGTAGTTTCCAAGTATGGAAGCTCCCAATTCTGAAATATTCCCTGTTGTTCATGAAAATTCAGTAGTTTCAGTACATTTATTGATCTGACTATGGAACAAGTATACATAAAGTGTGTTCTGATTTCACTTTGACACGCATGCTTGTTCAGTATATAAAGCTAGAGGCAGCAAAACAACTAGTGCTCTTCAGAGGGAGATCAATAGTAGCCTAAGTCTTTCTTTCAGTATTTGTTTTCTTTTAGGCAGCCTTAAAGTATGACTCAAATTTACCCCCAACCTCTCTGCCCCTGTAGAGCATTTTTGTTTCCTTTTACCTTCTTCCTGTAGAGAGAAATAGCTTTACTTACTCCTTGTGATATCAGCACCAAGCTTCTAAAATTCTTGCTGGGAGTTCAGTCCCTGCTGACATAGGCACACCCCCAGAACTACATCTCACAAGAGCCCTTTCCCTATACTCAGTGTGTGGGTAGGCTCTGTTGACCCAAGGCAACAGCATTGTCTTGATGGGAAAGAAATTAATGTATTCACTAAATTATCTAGCTGAAAAAGATGCAAGTCCATCTAGTTCAACCAATAGAAAAAAATAAACAAATAGAAAACCTCAATATACACAGTCCTATACCCACACTTAATCCAGAGGAAGGCAAAAAAATTTATAAAGCATGGTCCAATTTGATCCAGAAGGGGAAAAGATCCCTCCCGATCCCCCAGGCGGCAATCCGATATTTCCTGAATCAATAATCCCTTGAGAAGGCAGAGAGGGGTTAGGTGGGGTTCTGTAGTTCAGTAGGCAGGGCTGATGACACTGTTTGCGATTTCATAGCAGAAAAAGCATACTGTTGTCAGCTTAAAAAGGAAGTCAGGAGCTCGCTGTATTTCTGGCAGATCAACATTTATTTTCCTGAAGCTGCAGTATTTTAAGGGATAAAGCATAGGGAAATGTTGTCCAGACATACCTTTTAAGCCACAAGAAGCCCTGTTGAGCACAAGGCTTTTTAAAATTTTAAAGGGAACAAATAGAAGAGCAACCATTTTTAGCTTCACCATTAAAGGTGAACACTCCAGGGCATTATTACCCTTGGTTTACTACTTTATGAGCCATTGACCTTACCCACTGAAGCCAGGAATCCAAGCCTGCATACTTGTGCCAACTTAGAAACTTCACTACTAAGTAGCAAAGAAAGAATGGAGATCCCTAAAGGTTTCATCTTTTAGAGCCTTGTGGGCACTGGCAGTTCCAATATTTCTGTGGACAAGCTCTGTTGAAGATTGCAGTAAATGTGTTTAATAGGTGGCATGTATGCTTGTTTTGCTATGTTGACCAAAATTAGACTTTCAAAACAGACCGCTAACACATTTCATAAAAATGATTGTTGTATAAAATTGTAATGCATGAGTTTTGCAAAGTCTGAAGACTATTGCAGCAGTTAAATATTGCCTTAGAACAAGTTATTTTTATCTTTTTTTTTAATACAAACAGTATTTTTTTATTATTTTATAATGTTGAGTACATTACCAGTATTACTGATACATTATGAGATGTAGCATTTTAGTCAGCTATGACAAAAGACAAAAAAAAAAAAAAATTGCTTCTTTTTATGTTTTTCATTTTTCTTTTATTAACTCATCAAGCATCTCAGTAATAAAACATGTAATGAATAAACAAGTTATACATTTTAGAGTGAGAAACAAAAATCAGAAAAAATGACTCTAGCAGTTTTCTTTTACAGAATTTTGTTTACTACGCCTAAACATATAATTTAAATAATCATCTTTAAGTTAAATAGTGTTGCTGTACAGTGCTTCGTAGAGTGTTCTTTATTTATGCTGGACAATGTTCTGAATTTAAAAAATTTTTTAAGTAGAAAAAAAAGAGAAACAGCATGCCAGACTTAAAAATGTTTAAAAACTGTAGTTTCAATGTACTGATAAGCTGTAATGGGTTACAGAAGTCACTGTCAGTTTTTAAAGTGGAAGAAAAGCCTTACTATAACTATTCCTAAGAAATGTCCCTCCCTCCCTTCTCCTACATATCCTGCATACTCTGTATTAAAAAAATCTGTGTACTTGCCTATTTTTAATCAGCTCTGGTCCGGTCACGTGATCATGCAGCTCTGGCTCCCCTGTGTCAGAGGCTGCTGCAGGGGAGAAGAGGGAGTGCTGACATGGCTGAGCCATGGGAGCTTATGGGTGGAGTCACAGCTTCTGGAATTCACAGCCATTGTCACAGAGGAGCCAGAGCTGCAGAATCACATGACCAGACTGGATTAAAAAAAGGTAAGTATACAGATCTTTTTTTATACAGGGTATGCAGGATAGGTAGTAGGAGGTCGGGGGGGGGTTATTTTAAAGAATAGTTTGTGTTAGGCTTTACTACCACTTTAAAGCTCGTCTTTGGGCAAATATCAATCCTCCATCCCTCCATTCCCACCACCCTTACAGATCTCTTCCTCACTGTCCCTAGACATTGGAAATTGTTTTACTTTAATAGATATGTGTCTCAGGTGGTGTGCAGCTACAGCGGGACTTTAGAGGCTCTGTGACCTCTGTCCAGTTCAGAGATAATGGTCTTTTCTCCACCTCCCTCTGTGAATATCAGAAAACTCAAGTCTTGGCAAAAGGGTTAGCGCCTGGTGCTACATAGATTAATGTAGCTCCTCTCATGCCTAACTATCCCTATCTCTTTCTTCTGTTTTCACTCCCTCCAACTAGCAGGAGGAAAATAAGTTAAGAAAGACTAGGCAAGATAGGGGTAAGCAGTCTAACAATGCAATAAAAGTCAGAATACAACACAAATGTATTTGTTTAAAGGTTAGGAAGTGACAGTGCTATTCATTATTCCATGAGTGTTGTTTTCAACAAAGTACGGTTCTGCTTTAACTGGAGGTTTATGGAAATATTATTCCAGGATTATACATATTTCACACTTTTCACATTTTAGTACTTACTGCCTCTTACAATTTAATGCATATATAAATTGTGTTTCTATTTCATTTTCATGTTTATTTTATTGTTACAATGTATTTCCTAAACTAAAAATAAATCTGAAATACCACTGTATTTTCATGTCATCTCTAATTGTTTTTTTTTATTGTGTTATATTATACATACTTTGCTGTAAGTGATATTTATGGCTATTTGAGTTATCAATACTGGAAAACAGCAGGACAAAGATAGCCCAAAAAAACTAATGATGCTATGAATTAAAAGAGATACTCTATATTGCCAAAAGTAATGGGACACCCCTCCAAATCATTGAATTCAGGTGTTCCAATCGCCTCCATGGCCGCAGATGTATAAAATCAAGCACCTAGGCATGCAGACTGCTTCTACAAATATTTGTGAAAGAGTGGGTCGCTCTCAGGAGCTAAGTGAATTCAAGTGTGGTACCATGATAGGTTGTCACCTGCACAATAAGTCCATCTGTGAAATTTCCTTGCCTTTAAAAATATTCCACAGTCAAATGTTAGTGGTATTATAACAAAGTAAAAGCAACTGGGAGCAACAGCAACTCAGCCACGGAATGGTAGGCCACGTAAAATGACACAGCAGGTTCAACGAATGCTGAAGCATACCGTACACAGAAGTCATCAACTATCTGCAGAATCAATAGCTAAAGACCTCCAATCTTCGTGTGGCTTTCAGAATAGCACAACAGAGTCCTGATCTCAACCCGATAGAACACCTTTGGGATGAATTAGAGTGGAGACTGCGACCCAGGCCTTCTCATCCGACATCAGTGCCTGACCTCACAAATGCGCTTCTGGAAGAATGGTCAAATATTCCCATAGACACCCTCCTAAACCTTGTGGACAGCCTTCCCAGAAGAGTTGAAGCTCTTATAGCTGCAAAGGGTGGGCCAACTCAGTATTGAACCCTACGGACTAAGACTGGGATGCCATTAAAGTTCATGTGCGTGTAAAGGCAGGCGCCCAATACTTTTGGCAACAGAGTGTATTTTAGAATGTATTATGCACTAACTTGAATTTATAGAGATTCTGTAACTTATGCCAATTCAAGGTAAAGTCACAGAATAGAGTCCCTTACTAGACCACACTCTGTCCCACTAATAATTGGCATTCTCAGATATGTTAGAGCTTGTGATCTCTTCCTAGGATGCATTGGCATAGGCTCAAACAATGTATTTTGCTTGGTGTCTATTAAGGTTACTTTGCAGTATAAGTCAAGAAAGCAATTAAAGCTCTGTAATGTATTAACATACTTTTGCTAAACAAAAATGCTGTACTTACAACTATTACAATTATAGGAAAACAATAGAAGACTGACAGATATTACATATACAGCAAATGCTACCTACTTCCTAGCAAATAAGCATGAACTATATATGCAGCACAGTAAGTATACTAAATATCTACTTAACTTGGGCCTTCTGTTGATGGAATCTTCTTAATGGTTCCTTCATTCACAGAGTTCTGCAAATCAACTATTTCCTTCGAAGCCCCAGACCAGCTGTGTCTTTTGTCTTTTTAGCACATGGCTTGCTCAAAGCCCTCCTTCCCTACTCTTACCCCTGCTACCTCATTTCCTGTAGTGAGCATCCTGTGCTGAACTCATAAACCAGTCCCACCATTTCATTAGCATATCGATGGGGAAGGCCTAGCTCCCAAAAACCACAAGTAACTAAAATGTTACTCCATATTAGTGCTATAAAATCACTACAAATTGCCATGGCAGCACACAGTGTCACTTACTGAGAAAGACATTGTCATCAACTCTGTGTAAGCTTTGACAACATCTGATTTGGAGCTTACACATGGCTTGATTACAGTTTTTTTTTTTGGCTAACAAAGGTCAGTTTACAATGTTAAACCATGTCACTCTAAAGTAAAGCAAATACAAGATACCTGTTGATCCTGCTAGAAATCCAGCCAGCTGGTAACTTCCCATTCTCCGTGTCTTTACTGAGTAATCCAGTAATGTTCCATCCCAGTTCTGTTAATGTTGTTCTCAGTAGTTTGGTATAGATACATTTTAAAGAGACTCTGCCATTTTGCAAAGTGACAAAGAATTTCTTACTAGCCACAGGCCAACCAATACCTATCCCCTCAACCCACCTATAAAGATGTTTCCGACCAGTCCATTACTCTGTTGTGCCAGGAATGAAAGCCTGTAAAAGTTCCATGTCTGATTGGATTGGTGCTTACACAGGGATGATTACATCATCCATCATGGCAGGTGAAGTTCTAACCTAGTGATTGGCCACTGCTTGACGTGACATACTCCCCCTTATCTTGGAGTGTTGGTTATTTGGTTGTTTATTTGATGGCTGAAACAGAGGAATGTAGAGAAGGTAAAGTAAAGTAAGCTAACAAGCAGTCCAAAATCTATCTATCTATCTATCTATCTATCTATCTATCTATCTATCTATCTATCTATCTATCTATCTATCTATCTATCTATTTAATTGACAAAGCTGTAAAAACAAAAGGTGTGCTGCTTGCTAAAGACACTAGAAAGGCCAGCTTGGCCTGGAAAGGTTGCTGAATCTTTCAAAACTCCTGCAAATCTTGGGGAAGCCAGAGCATGTTACTCTGCAGAGAGACACTGTGTGACAGCAGCTTTGACCACTATTGACTATTGTTTTCGAGATCTGGACACAAGCACCACTTCTATGCCAGAAAACAATTCAGAATGTTTATTTAGTAGAGAAAAAAATAAGATTTAATGTATTTTTTTTTTAATGTTGCTGCTTAAAGTCCACCTTTGAGAACATGTTACATGTTCCACCCACTTTTGGGCGGAACATGTAACATGTTCCCCCAATGCTGCAACCCCCCCCGACCGTGACAACAGTATGGGGAGAAGTTCCCCAATATAGCTGTCACTTTATAAACTGTGGCCGTGAGGGGCTCCGTGTCATTTATCCACAGTGTTCTGTGAATTAATGTACTACAAGTCCCAAAAGCCTTAGCGGTTGTCGGCTTGTATTTCTCAATGAACTACTGAGCTGTGGAGCGCCATGGTTGTTCATTGAATCTTTTTGTTAGTATATCTGCTTGCATGTACATCCTGTATGGGCAGGCAGATATACAGGTCTGCAGGAGACATGCATGTATATGTATTATTTTTGGTCAAAAGGTGAATTTATCCTTTAAAAATCAGAAAGTTCTGTGTGATCTCCCACTACCTGTACATACTGTAGCCCCCCAGGACTCATATATATATATATATATATATATATATATATATACTGTATATATGTGTGTATATATATATATATATATACACACACACACACAAAAATATTAATCTTTTATTATACATTGACGTTTTGCAACATGATTCTGTTTTTTACAAATTAAATTGTTATTTCAACAGTGGATAACTGGAAGGCTGTGTTAGTACTCAAAAATCCATATGGGAAAATGTCTATAGTGCATATTTAGAAAGAGGATACTTTCCACATATGCAGAGTAAATGCTGTCACGGCAGATAAAATCCCTCCAGCTCTCAGGATGCGCATTGCACAGTATGGCGGGGGAATTGGAGGGATGCAGAGCTATAGCGTACACTCTCAGCAGAAGGGTCACAGCTGCTGCCTTATTTTCAGCATAAAATCTCAGTCTCGGACTATCAAAAAATCTTCAGATGTCACCACAAGGATATGCTTAGAATGTGACTGGATTCCCCGAGGTGACCACAAGTGGCTACATAAAAATTCAGTCTTTCAGCTACATATGTTAAAACCAAACTATGCAGTGCTTTTCTTAGAATGTTCTGTGCTTTTGTAATAAATGCCAGCTTCTCTTGTAGCATTGTGGAGATCATAAATCTCTCTGTCCACATAATGTCCTTGCCTTTTACTTTGATGCGCAGTAAACTTTTCTGCCTGTCATCCCTGCCTGCTCTGCTCTTGATTTTGGAATTTCATATAAGTAGCAGCAAAAAAGGAAAACAATTCATCTACTGTAGATGTTTTTCTTCTCTTTTTTATCAAACACCATTTTTTACTTGCAGTCACACGCCACCATTGCCAATACAGAAGAACTGCCTTATGCCTGCTACCAGAGTACCAATTTGTATACAAAATTGCATAAATGTTACAAATAGTAACCCAGATTTTTAAGGCACCTCAAGAATGGGGTATAATAAACATATATGCGAACTCTACAAAAACGTATTGCACATCAACAACAAACAATCAAACCATGAAATAATTTGCTCGGTGCTAGAGGGTAATTCTGCACACTATGCTTTGGATACAGGAAAAACAAAATAATAAAAAGAGTGCTCAAAACCTCTGACCATAAAAATCACAATGAAAGCAAACAATAAAGTGATACAAATTATATAATTTTTTTTATTTATACTGATTATGCTTTTGTTTTTCCACTATATTGATGGTTTTATTTATTGATGCTAATATTCTCCTATTACATTCTTACAATGTAATGAATACATCATTACATTGTAGAATCCAAGCCTACCATCCTCCTCCCTAACTTACCCCTGATGAAAGAAATTACATTTTTCTGAAACGTGTCAGTATCCCATTGAAGAAGCCTGGTCTCTTCAGTCTTCTATTGGGAGAAAGAGGATGCCTAATGACACCAAGTCTGTTCTTTGGTAGAGTATTCAGCTTTCACGATTTGTTTTTATAAACTCTTGTGATGTGTATGATTTTATTATGTTGTAAAAAAGCAATTTTGGGAATTTTATCCCAGCCAACTACTGTAGTCGATTTTAAAGGCCCATGCCATATTTGGGGCTATTCTTTGGTTTCTGTTTATTTAGTTTATTTAATTAGAAGAAATTGCAACATTAAATATGACCAACTTGAGTGTGAAATTCCAAATAAAGAGGCAAACTGGGGGTTATTTACTAAAACTAGAGAGTGCAAAATTTGGTGCAACTCTGCACGGAAACCAATCTGCTTCCAGGTTTATTGTCAAAGCCTAATGAACAAGTTAAAGTTAGAAGCTGATTGGTTACCATGCAGAGTTGCACCAAATTTTGCACTCTCTAGTTTTAGTAAATAACCCCCAGTTTGCCTCTTTATTTGGAATTTCACACTCAAGTTGGACATATTTAATTTTGCAATTTCTTCTAATTGTTGCGAAATGCATTCAGTTTGCCACAAAGACTATGTCTGATATGTTGTTTACACTCCACTTACAAAAGCTACTGGATCATTGCCAACATCTCAAAATAAACAGAAACCAAAGAATAGCCCCAAATATGGCATGGACCTTTAAAATCGACTACAGTAGTTGGCTGGGAAAAAATTCCTGAGTGAATCTGAGTGCGCCAGCTTTGGTATATCTACCCCATTTTATCAGCCTAGATCATCTATCCCTTTCCTCAAAGCACTGGAGCAACCAAAGAGTACAACAAAAGAAAGGCTTCAGTCCAGGTCGGTCCACACACTGCCTGTGCTCAATCCCCACATCAAGGTGCCCACCTGGCTTACAACTGAGGAAGACTCAATAAAACAAATGGATGTCTGGACACTCTTGTAATGATGCTCCAACAGTCTTCATTGTCACAAAAACCACAAAGTCTATCATAGAAACCAGGAGACTTTCAGGCTCCTCGCAGGCTGACCAGAAAGTCAAACGTAAATGGAAAGGAGCCCCATCCAGAGGTGTAGAGAAATGCCTCCCATCACAGCTGCACCAGTTTGTATACCACTCAGATTTTCTTTAAAAGCTGAATCCTGTTGAATGGATATGATTCACCTCCTCCCACCAACAAAAAATGACTCTGTTCTAGGAGGCAGCAAGAGCTGAGCTGAGGAAACCACACATGGGATCCACAATAAACAGTGTGCACTTTTTTCTTTACTTCATAAAGGGCGTGTTCAAACCAGATGTATTCAGGTCAACTAAGCCAACATGGGTACTATTTTGTGACTTGGATCATGACCCTTTACTGCACTCTTTTGGAAGGACCCTCTATAGGTAATTTCAGTGAAAAACATATTTTGAGCAATTCTTACAGTTTTTATCTTAAAAAGTATTTTATGTTGACTTTTACTTTTGACTTTTTATGCTTGCTCCCTCAAATTTATATTGTATCAAATACAGCTATTGTTAAATTAGACATCAGCAGGTGGGGGGCCACCTTGATTCTGCTTTTTGCCATTTTCGTCTCCCAACCCTCTCTCTTCTCCTCCTTCACTCTTTACCACTGGTGTCTTTTTTTCTCTTTTTTTCATACTTTTTTTTCCTTTTTCTCAGTTTTAGTTTATACTCTTGGTTATACGGAGTTCTCTAATTTTGTTCCATACATCTCGCCCGGGGATAACCCTCCTGAAACTATGTTTTGCCATATCTCCGTAATATGGGTTATTGATCTTTCCCTCTTGCTGTTGTATAGAATAATTTTCATCCATCCACATAGATCATAGCCACACCTGTGATGTATTTCTGTCCATTTACTTGTACATGTTATTATTTCTCATGCTCTGTTCTGTTAAATTTGAGTGAAAAATATTAAAGACAAATTAGTCTTTAAATTAGACATCTGTGTTAGCAAACATTTTAAAGTGGTTCTAAAGTCTAAATATTTTTTACCTTAAAGAATTCTATGCATTTTACCTGTTTCTCCCCCCCCCCCCTCCTCCATCCTTAAACATTCACCTGACTCCTCTCACCACTCCAGCACTGCCCTGGCTGCAGCACCGCTCTCCTCTCTTCCTGGTCACACAGGCAGCAGTGGGAGGCTCCTGCTGCTGCCAGTCAAACTCCTGTGAGGAGGGGGCAGGGGCGTGGCTTACCAAAACTGTGTGTGTCTAGGGATGCACACAGCTTGGCTCAGATGCACGCCTGCTCAGTGGAAGGTGGAGCAGACAGTCCTGGAGGGGGACTCCTGATGAAAAGATAAGGGGCCCACTCTGTGCAATACCATTACACAGACCAGGTACGTATAAACTCTTTTTTGTTTTAAAATAAAAAAAAATATCCTTTACATTCACCTTAATTCACAATCATGCTCAACTGAGATAAACTATACAGGGAGCGTATTGTTATCAACTCATGGGCTATCATTTCAAGAAGAAAAGGCAGAACTATTATTTAGAGCAGAAAGCCGTTTCTGATTTTGTCATGGCTGCCCCTGTATACATATACAATTACACATTTACATGGAAACAAGGCTTTTTAAAGCATTAACACACATTGATAAAATTATTTCTACAGTAAGTCCCCTACTTAGAAAGAAGTTCCATTCTGGGAGTTCGTTTGTAAGTCCAATGTGTCTGTAAGTCCAACAAAGTAAGGTTTATAGTACTTTTCACACAAATAATGCGTAAAAAACACAAGAAATACTGTAAAGAAAGGATGTTGTACCACTTCCCGCCCGCCATATAAGGTAATGACAGGAGGGCGGCGGTTCTGTCGTTCTAGGAGGATGTCATATGACGGCCACCAACTCTAACCGCGCGTGAGTGCCCCCTAGGACACAGTGGATCTCCGATCAGCGGAAAGAGCCGATGACTTGGCTCTGTCATGTGATCAGATGTGTCCAATCACAGCTGATTGCATGTAAATAAGGAAATGCCGGTTATTGGCATTCCTCTCCTCACGCTGAGAGCTCATGAGGAGAGGAGAGCCGGTAATTGGCATTCCTCAGTGGGGGTATGTACACTGATCATCAGAGCACTGATGATCAGTGTAGCCCCATCAATGCCTCCTGTCAGTGCCCATGAGTGCCACATCAATGCCACATATCAGTGCCTACCAGTGCACATCAATGCCACATATCAGTGCCCATCTGAGCTGCCTTTCAGTGCCAACTATCAGTACCAGTCAGTGCCGCCTATCAGTGCCACCTAACAGTTCCAGTCAGTGCAGCCTAACCATTCCAGTCAGTGCCACCTATCAGTGCCATATATGAGTGCTGCCTTTCAGTGCTCATCAGTGATGCCTGTCAGTGCCCATCACTGCAGCCTCATTAGCGCACATCAATGAAGGAGAAAAATTACTTATTTACAACATTTTATAACAGAAACTAAGAAAAAAAAATTTTTCTAAATTTTCAGTTGTTTTTGGTTTGTTTAGCAAAAAATAAAAAACCCAGAGGTGATTAAACACCACCAAAAGAAAGCTCTATCTGTCTAAAAAGAATGATAAAAATGTCATATGAGTACAGTGTTGCATGACCGCGCAATTATTCAAAGTGCGACAGCACTGAAAGCTGCAAAATTGGCCTGGACAGGAAGGGGGTAAAAGTGCGCGGTAGACAAGTAGTTCATCTTACAGTACCTTGAAAGGTACAGTAGTACAGTACAACAGCTGGCATACAGGGCTGGCATGGAGTGACCAGACAAGACCGCTGATTTTATGCTTGCTTCCAGACATCCTAGGCTTGAAATCAGCACTGTACTACTGTACACTAGTGTACTATACAGTAAAGTACACAACAGAACAACCGCTTGTGGCAGAGGGTGCACGCAGCTGACAATGGCCGGCAGACACGTGAGCTACTTTCATGATTTGGCATGTGAATGCATGTTCGCATCTTTGAAAGTTTGCAACTTGGAGGTTGTTCGTATCTTTGAAAGTTCGCAACTCGAATGTTCGTAAGTAGAGGACTTACTGTACTTTATTTTTCATGTATCTAAAAAACACAAAAGTTGAAATAATCCATTTAAAAGATAAGTTCACCTTTTAACAAAAAATTAAAAAATGCAAATGTTTTTGCTGGTAAAAAAAGGGGGAATTCACTATTTTTGTTTTAGGAGCCTGGAAAGCATTGCACCAGCGATCAGCAGATCCCTGGTACCATGCAGGTCTCCTGCAGATCTGTCAGTGTAATCTGTTCGTAACTCATACCGGCAGGCAGTTTTACACTGACAGCATGACTCAATGAACTATCACAGCGCTCCACAGCACCGTGGTAGTTCATTGAGAACTACAAGCCAACAGCCCCAAAAATTACATGGGTGGGCGAAGCCCCACTAGCTGTCAAAACGGGGGATTGGGGGGCGGGGGGTAATGCTGGGGCTGTCCTACAGTAACATGGTAAATGTTACACCAGGAATATGAGTGAAAGGTGAACTTATTATCCATTAAGGTGTAAATGTACTCAATTTAAACATTTACCTGAAGCCTGCACTGAGGGAACGTGTAGACTGCTACTGCTGCCAAGCAAAGTTCCACTCTCTGTAAAGCAATGTGTACCATACAAGCAGTAAATGGCTGAAACACACCCTTGTAATAAAGTACATTGTAGTAACTTGTACATTGCTGCAATTGTTATTATTATTATACAGTATTTATATAGATGGACAATGAGCAGGCGAACAGTTTGGTGGGTCTCTCACCTTATCTCGAGAGCACGGGAAGGCAGAGAAATAGATCTCGCGAACCGTGTAGCATACAATTTCATAATTCATATTTAAATAATCCTCAGGCTTGTCTGCATAATAATATACCCACGGGTGGACTGTGGCTTGTGCAGATGGGAAGTTATGGTCCAGAATATGAATTAAGAAAGATGTTGGCTCCAGTCTAGGGTTCCGCCTGATGATCCCTCCCTAAACAGGGGATTGGTCTTTTACTTCAGAACCACCCCCTGCTGGGAAACTTTAAAGCAGGCTGTCAAGCCTAAGAGTAGTGAGTTGAAGCATTCTCCCATTTTTCCATCGTAACACAGGGAGATCAAAGCACCCATCTGCTCTAAAACTTGGATCTGCTAACCCAAGGCTTAATGGCAAGTAACTTAACCCTTTAACTTCTCCCTGTTATCTCTTTGCTGTGCTGTTTTGTTTTCTGTATATGTATATACAGTCAGGTCCATAAATATTGGGACATGACACAATTCTAACATTTTTGGCTCTATACACCACCAAAATGGATTTGAAATGAAACGAACAAGATGTGCTTTAACTGCAGACTGTCAGCTTTAATTTGAGGGTATTTACATCCAAATCAGGTAAATGGTGTAGGAATTACAACAATTTGCATATGTGCCTCCCACTTGTTAAGGGACCAAAAGTAATGGGACAGAATATTAATCATAAATCAAACTTTCACTTTTTAATACTTGGTTGCAAATCCTTTGCAGTCAATTGCAGCCTGAGGTCTGGAACACATAGACATCACCAGACGCTGGGTTTTATCCCTGGTGATGCTCTGCCAGGCCTCTACTGCAACTGTCTTCATTTCCTGCTTGTTCTTGGGGCATTTTCCCTTCAGTTCTGTCTTCAGCAAGTGAAATGCATGCTCAATCGGATTCAGGTCAGGTGATTGACTTGGCCATTGCATAACATTCCACTTCTTTCCCTTAAAAAACTCTTTGGTTGCTTTTGCAGTATGCTTTGGGTCATTGTCCATCTGCACTGTGAAGCGGCGTCCAATGAGTTCTGAAGCATTTGGCTGAATATGAGCAGATAATATTGCCTGAAACACTTCAGAATTCATCCTGCTGCTTTTGTCAGCAGTCACATTATCAGTGAATACAAGAGAAGCAGTTCCATTGGCAGCCATACATGCCCACGCCATGACACTACCACCACCATGCTTCACTGATGAGGTGGTATGCTTAGGATCATGAGCAGTTCCTTTCCTTCTCCATACTCTTCTCTTCCCTTCACTCTGGTACAAGTTGATCTTGTCTCATCTGTCCATAGGATGTTGTTCCAGAACTGTGAAGGCTTTTTTAGATGTTGTTTGGCAAACTCTAATCTGGCCTTCCTGTTTTTGAGGCTCACTAATGGTTTACATCTTGTGGTAAACCCTCTGTATTCACTCTGGTGAAGTCTTCTCTTGATTGTTGAGTTTGACACACATACACCTACCTCCTGGAGAGTGTTCTTGATCTGGCCAACTGTTGTGTAGGGTGTTTTCTTCACCGGGGAAAGAATTCTTCGGTCATCCACCACAGTTGTTTTCCGTGGTCTTCCGGGTCTTTTGGTGTTGCTAAGCTCACCGGTGCATTCCTTATTTTTAGGAATGTTCCAAACAGTTGTTTTGGCCACGCCTAATGTTTTTGCTATCTCTCTGATGGGTTTGTTTTGTTTTTTCAGCCTAATAATGGCTTGCTTCACTGATGGTGACAGCTCTTTGGATCTCATCTTGAGAGTTAACAGCAACAGATTCCAAATGCAAATAGCACACTTGAAATGAACTCTGGACCTTTTATCTGCTCATTGTAATTGGAATAATGAGGGAATAACACACACCTGGCCATGGAACAGTTGAGAAGCCAATTGTCCCATTACTTTTGGTCCCTTAACAAGTGGGAGAAACATATGCAAGCTGTTGTAATTCCTACACCGTTCACCTGATTTGGATGTAAATACCCTCAAATTAAAGCTGGCAGTCTGCTGTTAAAGCACATCTTGTTCATTTCATTTCAAATCCATTGTGGTGGTGTATAGAGCCAAAAATATTAGAATTGTGTCGATGTCCCAATATTTATGGACCTGACTGTATATATATATATATATATATATATATATATATTTACAGTGGGGATCGAAAGTTTGGGCACCCCAGCTAAAAATTTGTATTAAAGTGCATAAAGAAGCCAAGGAAAGATGGAAAAATCTCCAAAAGGCATCAAATTACAGATTAGACATTCTTATAATATGTCAACAAAAGTTAGATTTTATTTCCATCATTTACACTTTCAAAATAACAGAAAACAAAAAAATGGCGTCTGCAAAAGTTTGGGCACCCTGCAGAATTTATAGCATGCACTGCCCCCTTTGCAAAGCTGAGACCTGCCAGTGTCATGGATTGTTCTCAATCATCGTCTGGGAAGACCAGGTGATGTCAATCTCAAAGGTTTTAAATGCCCAGACTCATCTGACCTTGCCCCAACAATCAGCACCATGGGTTCTTCTAAGCACTTGTCTAGAAAACTGAAACTGAAAATAGTTGACGCTCACAAAGCTGGAGAAGGCTATAAGAAGATAGCAAAGCGTTTTCAGATGTCAATATCCTCTGTTCGGAATGTAATTAAGAAATGGCAGTCATCAGGAACAGTGGAAGTTAAAGCAAGATCTGGAAGACCAAGAAAAATATCAGACAGAACAGATCGTAGGATTGTGAGAAAAACAATTCAAAACCCACGTTTGACTGCACGATCCCTCCAGAAAGATCTGGCAGACACTGGAGTTGTGGTAGACTATTCCACTATAAAGAGATACTTGTACAAATATGGTCTTCATGGAAGAGTCATCAGAAGAAAACCTCTTCTACGTCCTCACCACAAAAATCATCGTTTGAACTTTGCAAATGAACATATAGACAAGCCTGATGCATTTTGGAAACAAGTTCTGTGGACCAATGAGGTTAAAATTGAACTTTTTGGCCAGAATGAGCAAAGGTACATTTGGAGAAGAAGGGGCACAGAATTTAATGAAAAGAACCTCTGTCCAACTGTTAAGCATGGGGTTGGATCAATCATGCTTTGGGGTTGTGTTGCAGCCAGTGGCACAGGGAACATCGAGTAGAAGGAAAAATGGATTCAATAAAATTTCAGCAAATTTTGGATGGTAACTTGATGCCATCTGTGAAAAAGCTGAAGTTAAAGAGAGGATGGCTTCTACAAATAGATAATGATCCTAAACACACCTCGAAATCCACGGGGGATTACATCAAGAGGCGTAAACTGAAGGTTTTGCCATGGCCTTCACAATCTCCTGACCTCAACATAATTGAAAATCTATGGATAGACCTTAAAAGAGAAGTGCGTGACAGACAGCCCAGAAATCTCAAAGAACTGGAAGACTTTTGTAAGGAAGAATGGGCAAAGATACCTCAAACAAGAATTGAAAGACTCTTGGCTGGCTACAAAAAGCGTTTACAAGCTGTGATACTTGCCAAAGGGGGCAGTACAAGATATTAACTCTGCAGGGTGCCCAAACTTTTGCAGATGCCATTTTTTTGTTTTCTGTTATTTTGAAAGTGTAAATGATGGAAATAAAATCTAACTTTTGTTGACATATTAGAAGAATGTCTAATCTGTAATTTGGATGCCTTTTGGAGATTTTTCCATCTTTCCTTGGCTTCTTTATGCACATTAATACAAATTTTCAGCTGGGTTGCCCAAACTTTCGATCCCCACTGTATATATATATATATACATCTTAGTTACATCTTCTCTGTAAATCTTTTTATTGCACCTGTTTGACCCTTTTAGTAATAAATCTCTCTTTCTGAAAGTGTTGAACTGTTTCTATAGCTCTTAATTGCAATCTATGAATCCCTGCCTTTAAAGAGACGCTATTGTTTGTTTTAACCCTCTGTATAACAGGCCTGTATTATGACCGGGTTATGCAGTCGATTATATCAACCATTATAGTGTTATAGCAGAACGCCGAGTTTCCTCTTTCTCTGATTAAAAAGGAGGTGGTGGCAGTGTGAATGGTTAATTGCCTAATTAACCTGACCCAGTAACAATCGATCCAGGCTGCTAGCACGTCGATCTGTATCCAATAGCTGGAAAATCGTTGTGCAGGGTGCAGCTGGGTGTGGCAATGTTACGCACGTCACATCGCGGTTTTAGGTTGTCTAGCCCTTCGGTCACGAGTTTTGGTGAGAAGGTCTGGGGTCTGAGGCCGTGATCGTGACACTTCACACTAACCCTCCCAGTAAGCCTAACACTAGTCCGACCTTATGTAACCTTGATTCTACACAGGGCCGTAGATAGGGGGGCACCACCAGTCCTCCTGTACGGGGCCCAGGCAGCTGGGTTAATCAGCTGTGGGCAGGGAAGGTGATTGACATGGCAGGGGAGCAATTGCTGGAACCGATCCCTGTATGGCTCTCTCTGCAGCAGCTGAAAGCTGGCTTCCTCTCTTCTTCCTCCCACTGGCTTTCAGCTGCTGCAGAGTGAGCCATACAGGAAGTCGGTAATTTCCCCCTTCCGCACCCATCACCATCCTTGTGCCCCATACCTGCTGCCCAGGCCCCTCGGGTTCCCTTCTCTCCTTCCCACCAGGATCTGCAAGCATACAATAGGATCCTTCAGTCATGGAGAGGCGAGGAAGAGTCTGTTAAATATGTCACATTTACCAGCCCCTTTCTTTCCTGAATGAACACAATGAGTGATTGGTATCAATCACTCATTGTGTTCATTCATAAATGAACCCTAGTAAACTGTGTTGTTGATTTTTTTTAGGGGGGTGTCAGGTTGTCTGTATGGGGCCCTGTGGTTTCTAACAGCACCCCTGATCCTACATACTCACCCCTCTTGTGCTGGACTTTTGCACCAAAGACCAGCTAATCCTCCACCAAAATGTAAATTTCCATTTTTATTACCTGCTCTTACAGCTCCAAACATTCTCTGGAGGTAGCTTGTGATGTGTTGGTGTTACCCACCAGCAAGAAAAATAAATCTGTAAATTCAACTGACAGAACAGCAAAAACAGTCTACAACGTGGAAGCACGCCGATAACGTGGAATATTTACAACACTACATACACTGAGCATCATCTAATGTCCTTAGTATTTTCCCCTTCAGGGTCGGCTTAGTTAAGAGAACACTATTATGAACACATTCAAACTCATTCCGAAACACAAAACTGCTTTATGGTGACTCTGAGTACATGCATATCAAATCAGCATCTCAATATATTTCATTATTTTCCTTTCCTCTGTAATAAACACAACCCCTGATTTACACAGCAGTTTCAGTGTGCCGAGTAATTTTATTCCTAACCACCTTTTTGCTCCTGGCTATAAATCAAGCTTCTTGTTACACTGTTTATTGTAAATATTACAAGTGCACATTTAATAATTAATGAAACTGCAGAGCTTACAGCATATGGTAATATTTCATGTAAATGAGCGTACAAACAAGACGTACAACACTTCAAATTAACATTTTTATACTGCAGAGGAAAAAAAAAGGAGAATTTCAGCCTTTTTTTTTTAATGAAAAAGTTCCAAAACTACCACTTGTATAGTTTATATTTTGTAACAGCCAACTCATGTACAGTATAAAGCTTGTAAACTCTCAGCAAGATTGAAAAATCATTCCCTGGAAGCTCCGAAACCAACTCTTTATGCATATAGCAACTTCAGATCCTGAGGCTGCATTACCATCCATTTCCCCTTAGTTCTCACAGCTGGACCAAAGCAGCCATGGGAGATCTGAATGACCAATACACTATATAGTTGTTGGAAAATCCAAAGAAGGTTCTACAGAGATTGTATGGTCAGTATATGAAGGTTGCCATTCTAACCCATACATGACCCAAGGTTACTGATTTCTAGATGCCCAGGCCAAATTTTACAGCTTGAGCATGTGTTGGCTAACTGAACCCCTTCACACCAAAGGGTAAAACAAATCTTAATTAGAGATGAGCGAAGTATTCAAAAATTCGATTCGACTGATTCGGTCATCACAACTACTTTATACATCCAGGTGGATTATACCTTGTTTTTTTTTTCAGGACAAATTGGGCTTTCATTTGGTGGTAAATGGTAATGGATTTCTCCTGATTTTTTTTTATTATCAAAGGAAAACTGGCCCAAAATAGTAAAACGATTTTTTTTTTTTAATTTAGCTGTGTTTCTTGTTACTACCATAAACTACCACTAAAGAACAACCCACAATAAATTTTCTAGCTCTTGACGATCTCAGCGATACCATATAGGTGTACCCTATTTGTTGTTTGTACTCGTAGTACAGCCCAGAAACAATCGTGCACATTTTGTTTTTTGTTTACCTAAAATACACTGACACTAACTGACACTAATACCAATTTAAAAAAAAATGAAAATCCTGACCTTTGACCTTGACTTTTGACCCTGACCTTGACCCAAACACTTACCCTGGCATTGAACTAGATCAAACCTTGATCTAAGAATTTTTTCTTTATTTTTTTATTTTATTTTTTTTATATTTATTAATTTATCCCTTTTTTTTTAACACTTTCCCCCCTTCTATGCCAGGAGTTAGAGAGATACAATGTATCTCTCTCCTCCATTCATAGAGAGAAAAAAAACCAAGAGGCCAGGCTGTACAGTGACTGATCACTGTGATAGCCAATCAGTGGCTATCACAGCGATCATGTGACCCAGGGCTCAACAATTGGGACCTGGGGCTCTCAGTGATACCCCAGACTTTGTGCTGGGAGCGTGCTGTGAGTCGCACTCCCAGCACAAAGACAGGTATGCAAATATGCCACCCCACAGAAAAAAGCCCATTGCTGTGACACCGCATATTTGTGTTACGTCGGCGTCAAGGGGTTAAAGTGGTAGTAAACTGTGTCTAAGAGAAAAAAAAATCCCCTGCAAGGTAAAGGCATAATGTGTTAGTATGCATCGCATACTAGCACATTATGCAAACCTTACCTTAAAACAAAGCTCTCCAGCGGTGTTTTGTCCCTGCTGTAGAGGCATCCATCTTCACCTGGTCTTCCTTTCAGGTTCACAAGTTCCAGCCTTCTGGATGGCTGAGCCACGATGACGTCACTCCCATGCATGCACACGGGAGTCTCGGGACACAGCACAGGTATGCACTACAGCGGTTTAAAAGAACAATCTTCAAGTTCATTGGATACAATTTTCTACATAAGCTGCTGAACATGGCATCCAAAAGTAACCCTGCCAAATCTAGAACTTTTTTTTTTAAGCTGTCGGTATTCACTGGGGAGATTCAGCCCTATATTGTCTTGGTAACCACTATTACTGAGAGAGAGAGTGAGAGTGAGGGTAAATGCAAAGAGAGCAAGAGGTGAGAGGAACTTCTACAATGGGGACTCCTGTTCCTAAAACAACCCTCTACAATGGAAATTCTGTTCAATTTGGAGAGAATTCCTCTCATTTCCTGTGGTGTCTTTCTTAGCAGGAGAGCACAAACCACAAAAAATAGCTGGTATGGATTTTGACTTTCTACCTACTCTATCTTAAAGGGAAAATAAATGGCTTTACATACACATTCATTTTATATTTTAGTGTGGTAACAAGTTTACTTTAAAATACTAAGAAATGTGTTTCTATGGTTCACACATATGCGAATTGGATGCATTTTAAACCACATCTGATTCACATGACATGTGAACCAGAAACCTCTTCTATGCAGCCGGTTCACATATGTGCTGGCCGCAGTGCAATTTGTAAAGGAACCCTGTGCCATTTTCAGTCCAGCAGCAACTTCTCAGGCCTCAGCCTGAGGCAAGAAAGTGAGTACATGGCTTTCCCAAATATGTATACTCTCCCACAACATGCCCCAGTGACTTGAACCTCCTAATGGGATGACTAGGAGAAACATGACTATTGATAACTCAGCCAGGCAGAACCCTCATACTATGGCCAGTGGTATATTGACCCCTACTTGTAAAAGTGAGAGACTACCAACCTCTTGATCTTTTGGGAAAATGTATGAAAAAACAAATCAAACTTGGAAACGTGGAATTTGTTTTACTAATTAAAGGTCTCATGATAATACACTAGGTTGGTGAGCTTTCTTCCTTTTGTTTTTGTTCTAGTTTGGTTTCTGACGTTCTGAAGTGGGCTACAAGGCTGAAGTGAGGTCTAGGCTTCCAGTGGTGATTGTCTCATATGTGGTTCTACGAGAGAAGAGGACTTATTCTGAGCCACCAATAAGATTTACATAATTTCCCTTTCCCCTTTTCCCCAGGCAAGCAACGCAGATGCACCCGGCCATCCACTTGATGTAAAATAATCTTTCATAAGATCTGAGTCCCTCCTTAGATCAAGGTCCCCCTTAGATCAGAGACATACCTAAATAAAAGTTCCACCTAATTTAAGAGTCCCCCACTTAGATTAGAAACTGTCCTTAGATCAAAGTCCCCCTGAGATCATGATTCCCCCTTAGTTTAGAGTGCTCCTTAGATTGCTATTCCCCCTTAGATCAGACTACCACTGGGATCAGGAGTCCCCATTAGATCAGAATCTCGCCTTAACAATGCTGGACAATACTTTTGAAAGGTCCTCATACAGACCTACCCAACATGAGTCACAAAAAAGATTCCAGTTTCTTTACTATTGTTACAGCTTTTATCCTTTGGTTCTCCTCTGATCCTTGTGTTCACCCTGTTCCTCTTGCAGCCATTCAGGTACTTCCAGGTCCAGACTCAGAATAGTTTTTAGGCTTTTGGCTGATAAGTATTCATTTCACCATCAATCAGTAAGTGTATGACTTACCCATATGTCTGGTATAGTTGTAAATACATTACTTTGTTACTTACTGTTTGTACATTCTTTGTAGATAGGTTTTAACTCCTGCCCTGATGAAGGACTTTTGAAATATGCTGGTCAATCAAAGCTATACAGTTTGATAAATGTTGTAGGATTATGGAGATTGAACAGACTTTGGTTTTATGTCAAAAATATGTCTTACAACCTATATACAAATAAAAGTGATTTGTATGGAATTTTTTGTGGCGAATAGTGCCTTAAAAGTCCCATATATGTCAAAATGTTTTAGCATGAGTGGATTGTAAAATTCATCATGCAGCACATTAATGGTTCACTCACTTGGGCTCTGAAAACATTATTAATGATGCTTTGACCATTTATAAACATGCCAACCATGACCATTCATGAGTTGTGTCTGTGGTGACCAAATTTGTCTCAAAATCACTTTTCTAATTAGCTTGGAAGGGCGGAATCATTTATACCCTGCAAGTTCTTTAACTGGATGGCTAGCTTGAGATGTGCAAAGATTGTGGGATCTATGCATGTGCTGTAAATTTTGGCCTGTGATATTACAGTGACTATTCCCTGGCAGGATAATGAAGAAATGTTTCCTCTGAATGAAATAAGCATCCTGAAACCCCTCAACCTGTCTAGTTGAGAAACCAGCCTAACCTAAAATCTTTTAACACCGAGATACAGCACCACACTGTCACACCAGTAAAATCATTTTCAGCAGCTATAGTGCAATAGTATCTGCCAAAATATCACCACCTAAGTCCCTGACAAGTGTCAGATACCAGTCTTTATTTACATAGGATGTACCATGACCTATACAACTCTACCAACCACTTGCCACCAGTAGTCTAGCCCAAGTGAGTACATCTATTAACTGTTCTAATACTCTATACAGCTATAAAAGAAGAGTTTTTTTCATGTAAAACCCCAGTAGCCCCACCATCTGCACTTCCATACCCCATTCCTTTTTGGAGGGTCTGATCTTCATCATAGAAATAACCTTTGCTGTATTCATCAACGCTGGCTCAGCCTGCACTTCTGAAACTGTCCCCCAGAAGTAAGTCACATTGCAGATTTATCTGATATCTGCTTAACTGTGAGTCCACTTAAGCACAGTCAAAATTCCTATGGAGGGGGAGTCTGACATCCAAAATGGATTGACAATTTTATTATTAAAAACACTGGATTCTGACATTTGTTTGCCACTTTTTATTTTTATAAAGTTTATTCAAAAGAGAAGGCAGGTTCCATCACTGTCAATTACACAGATACTGAAGGAAATAGCTTAATATAAAACGTAGAGTTATGCACTTGGGGGCTAAGAATATGCATGCATCATACATACTGGGGGGGGGGTACAACTGGGGGAATCAATGATGGAGAAGGATCTGGGGGTTCTGGTAGATCACAAGCTTAATAATGGCATGCAATGCCAAGCTGCGGTTTCTATAGCGAGCAAATTCCTCTCTTGTATTAAAAGAGGTATAGACTCCAGAGAGACAGATATCATATTACCCCGGTACAAATCATTAGTAAGACCTCATCTGGAATATGAAGTTCAGATTTGGGTACCAATTCACAAAAAGAATATTGGGGAACTGGAGAAAGTACAGAGAAGGGCAACCAAACTGATACGAGGCATGGAGGAGATCAGCTATGAGGACAATTAGAGGAAATTAAGGGGATTAAGAGGAGATTAAGGGGGGATATGATCAACATGTATAAATACAGCAGTGGTTCATATAGTGAACTCAGTGTAGAGTTATTCACCCTGAGGTCATCACAAAGGACAAAGGGGGCACTCTTTACGTCTGGAGGAAAAGAAATTTAATCTCCAAACACAGAAAGGTTTCTTCACAGTAAGAGCTGTGAAAATGTGGAATAGACTCCCTCAAGAGTTAGTTCTGGCCAGCTCAGTGGATTGCTTTAAAAAAGGCCTGCGTTATTTCTTAGATACACAGAATATAACTGGATACTAACATTTATAGGAAAATTTTATCCAGGGAATATCCAATTGCCTCTCGGGGGATCAGGAAGGAATTTTTTTCCCAGCAGGAGCAAATTGGATCATGATTTTCTGGAGTTTTTTTGCCTTCCTCTGGATCAACTCTGGGTATAGGATTATAACTTTTTTTTTGATGGTTGAACTAGATGGACTTTTGTCTTTTTTCAGCCAGTAAACATTAAGGCAAAGAAGACCTCGTATCAGAGCACCCAAGATAGGTACGGTGTGCAAATCATTAAGTCCACATCCACCCGTGACTGGGAGGAAACTCTCCACAGTTTTCACTCTTAATTATTAGAAAGAAAAGAAGAAGGCACAAGAGGAAGCACTTAGGGAAAAAGGGGGGAGAAGGGGGAGAGGAGCGAGAGACGAAGAGAGGAGAAAAAAAAGGGGGGATAAATAGAGAGGTAACATGGCCCTGGGATGTACAGACTGAAAAAATGGCTAGGTTTCTGTGGGACTCACTTCTGAGTATGTGATCATGTCCTTGTTTTGCTCTTTCATTTGACTTTATGTATGCTGCACTGCCAAGAATCCACCCATGCAGAGAACCATCCTAAAATAAAAACTTCCAACTTCAGCTAGCATCTCCAAGTTATGTTTTAATCCGACTCTAACTAGAACCTATGAGAGGGCTCTGAGGAAGGGAGTTTGTCTCCCAAAACGTGTCAGCATATCCACACCAAGGGCACAGCATTGCATCTGCTGTTGTTGCGGACCACTCTTTCTGTTTTTTATTCTCGTTGGTTTGTGAGTATATTTCTATTTCATTTAATAAATACATGGGTCTCCATGGTAATGCACGATGAGAGTGCACCCTTGTCTGTTTTTGTTCACCAGTATTCAGATTTCCCGGTCTTTGAGGGGCAGCACTTCTTCGTTTGGCATTTTCAATTCCCTGGCCTGCATGAAGATTTGAGAGCTGGTTTCATTTGTTTGTCTAATAATAATCATGGGTAAAAAGCCTAAAAAAAAAAGAAAACGAATACAGCCCCCACAATTAAGGATTAGAAAAAAGCAATGTATTATTTTTTTTTGTTTTGGGTTTTGATATTCTTGAAAATTTGTACTCACTGCAATACAATGCATTGTCCCTTTAGGACAAACCAGCTAAATTTGTGCACATAAAATATTTAGTGTAGGCTCAGAGCATACCAGTACATTATATTGAAAGTGGTATTAAATTTACTATTTTTGAATTAATATGACTTTCCTGTAGTACACTTGTCCGGTTCCCGAGGATATACAGTTCCTGCAAAGTGCTGAAACTCTGCCTGTCACACTTACTTCAATTTATAGGAAGTGTCTGTACATATATAGTGCCAAGCTGATTACTTTGGTAATATTAGCACCAGCAAGCCAAAGAAGAGGGCAAATGAATTATTCTAAATTGAATCAATATGTTTTCACTTCATCCATAAGCATATTTTATGTCAAAGAGACATGCAGTTTATTTAAAGTTTTTATAGCAAGGATCCATACTGCATTACTCTTCCGGATGCCGTGAAATCTTCTTCTACAAGGCTGTTAACTATGGCCATGATGGACCATGCAATCATTATGAGGTCCATCTTCACAGGGGTTCCATTGCTGCCTGGCCACATAATCATTTATCCATTAGAAAAGAGTTTGGCAAAAGCTTTTATATACAGTATAATGAATGCACATTTAGATGGAATATTGTTCTGATAATTGTCACCTTAGAGCAGCAAAGGTTTCAGTGATGACATAGAGGTCAATTAAAAGAGTTCTATGGTCACAGCATACACTTTTGTTTATGACTTCAGCACTGTAAAAACAATACAAACATTAGTTTTATTTGACATTCCACTATAAGCTTGAGAAACCTCTTTTCAATTTGTGGGTTCTGTCTGTCTGCTGGTCATCTCTTTCCACAACTTCCTGGATTCCCTGCATGCTTTTCAGCTTCTCCTCTGCTGTTCAATTTCCGAAGACTACATATCCCATGGTACCTTGCTGTCTGCAAGCAGTGATTCCTGTACTGACTCCGCCTCCTGAAACTCCTACTCTCACACCTCTGTAGTCCAGAAGGCGGGCTCTGTGAAAAGTATGACACAGCAGTGCCTACTGACAGGGCATAGTGACTATGTGTCTTAGAAATCAAGAACGTAAATGTATGAGATCTTGACAAAGTAAGTTTACAAGATTCAAGATCATTCAGATGAATAGGAGTAGGCTAGAAATAAGTTAATTACAATGTGGAAATGAGCATATGATTTTACTCTTCTAGCATAGATATTTCACACATTAATCTTCCTTTATCTACCACTAATTTCTGGCTGGCAATAATTTCAAGGAAAGGTCCAGCTTTCTTATGATTGACTTGACATGACAGTGCACAGATCTGTGACAGAAAGCCTGGCACCCCGCCTGGGTGCTTCCGTCAGAGAACTGCTTCCTTGCCGCTGGGACACAGGACCTAGGTATTATAGCTCGGCATTGCACCCAAGGACTAGACAACACTAGCTTAGGTGCAACTGGAACTCTTCATTGAACAGAAATACATTTTTTTTCACACTTCAGAAATAGAGTCAGTCCCCACATGAACAATAAAAATAAATATTACACATTGGGATAAACTTCCCACACTAGATAACAAGGTCAGGTTGACACAAGACTAATCGCATCATGTCGGAACCTCCAGGAGGGCTAGCCAACAGACAGAAACAACAGGTGACTCAATTAACTCAATTAACAATGTAAGAGATGCACAATGGTAAAACAGCACACCTTGCAGTAGGAGAACTCAACACCACATTGTTTTAAGCTGATTATTTTAACATCTACTTAGAGCCTCTGAGTCCAGGAGGGAGGTTGAAGCAGTCAATGCTGGTTTGGGCACAGAGACTCCAATTCTGTGCTCTGGTCCTCCAGTTCTCAGAGTGTGTGTTTTTGGGGAGACAGGGTGAACCCAAAGTAAAACTACTCCAAAAGGTCCTCCAGGCACACACCTACCAAAGAATACAGTCCCCTCAAACACTAGGGCCCAGAGTCAGTAGACAAGAGGCTAGCCTGCAGTCTTCTCCAAAAGCCCCTGTCCCAGTTGGGCCTGTCACAGGATCCATACCAGCTATTCAGTCCAATAGTAGCTTTTGAATCCGCCCACTGTCATTCGCTATCAATCAAAAGCAAGATGGACCTGAGAGAGAACTAGCCTCTCAGCTCCCAATCAAACTCCTCCCACCCATCAGGAGCTATGACAATGGGGACTAGTTCCCCATCAGGTCTTCCTTCCCCGTGACATTCCCAAAATATGGGCATTACCAAACTTGGGTAACCTTTATCTGTGATTCATAAATTTGATCCTCACGTTCCAGATTTATGCTGGAGATGTTGCCAGGCAACAGGTACTCTTCTACATATATGGTGGGAATGCCCACTGCTGCAGCCCTTCTGGGGAAAAGTTTTGGACATAATCGCACAAGTAACTACATACACCCTAGACTTTACCCCAGCACAATGTCTACTCCATCACTCCTCACTTCCTGTGAGGACTTATCGTAAGTCGCTTGCATTACACATGTTAAATGCGGCAAAGCAGTGTATTCCTGTTCATTGGCGATCAGACCATATTCCCACCGTGCGTGAGTGGATTCTTAGGATCAATAGGATCGCGGAAATGGAGGAGCTGATCTCAGTGGCAAAAGAACACCCCGAGCAATTCAGGAAGACTTGGGCTTGTTGGACTCATTTCCAATCTACTGATACTTATCATGGCTTAATGAAGGAATGAGCGAGAAAGATTTGGAGACACAGAAAGCCTCTAGCACTTTCACCTCAGGAATAACTCCATTAATGGACTTTCACTGAATTATATTCCTAATTATAGATAGAATCTGTTACAGCCAGGCCGATGCCAATTGATGTGATTGGTTTGGTTATGCCTATTTAATTGTAAACCTCATCCTCCCCCCCCCCCCCCTTGTTTTTTTTTTTTGTTTTTTGTTTTTTTTCTCCCCATCTTCCCTATCTATTTGTCCTCTATGTTCCGCCCCACCTCATTATGATATTACATTTCATATTCTTCCTCCATTCCCACACTCATCTCTTTCTTTTTTTTCTTCTCTTTTCTTTTCTTTTCTTTCTCTCTTTGGCACCCCCTTTTCTCATATTCTAACTAGCTATATTTTTCATAAGGTACGGAACACTCATAGATGTACAGGTGTAACAATAATCCACAAAACTAACCCACACTTTTTGGATATGGAAACATAGGACATATATGCCTTGAGATGATACTTTTGTCTTGCACTTCATAGTCCTGTTATTTGAGCTCTCCCTACATAGAGACTAGTGTATACCGTATTTATCTAAATTACATATTGTTATCAGTACTGCTATGGTTATATCTTTTGCATCTGCCTTACTGTGGGACTTCGTTTCATGATGATATACAATTTAGTCTAATATCCTGATCCCGTCTGCGTTACGGGAGACCATGTAAGAGGATGTGCACGGACTGCGATCCGTATCTGTCTATGACTTGTTTTGCCTTTCATACTTCAATAAAACTTTTTTTGGAAAAAAAAAAAAAAAACCTTTATCCCTGTCCTCATTTTTTACATTTAGCTTTTGGCCAAGGAATCTAGTGACAACTCTTTTGAATTTCCAATCACTTTCTCTCCTGATATCAATGGTCACCAGAACTAATGAAGAGGGTGAATCTCCCCAGCAGGAAAATATACCACAATGAGAGTAAAGGAGACATATGCTGGCAACAATGCAAATGCACTCCTGTAGCAGATGAGGCAAATCGAAAATTGCACACCGCTGGTATCACCCACAAGAAACCTTGTTGAAGACTGCTCAGAGAGAACTGGGTTCTGCCATGGTGTCCTGTCTGAGCAGTCTCCAGTAAAGTGGATGGATGATACCAGCGGTGTGTGCCCTTCCTTTTCAACTGGCATAGAACTGTATTATTCCAATAATAATTTTAAGCAGATGTCCAGAACCCCCCCCCCCCCCCATATATCAGGTGTCAAGAATCCCCCCACCATCAGAAATTAGGAGTCACCACCTTCCTTTACAATACAGTGCACCCCCTTTACTTTATTATGACCACCTGGCAATTGTGTTCTAATAGAAAAAGATGTAGGCAACCCTTACCCCCCAGTCACATCAAAGCCGATTTTGAAATCATGCGACTTACAGTGAAATTACACGATTTCAAAATCTGGTGACCTGCCGATTTCATTGCAATTTGCAAGACATCTGACACATGTCTATGCAAATTGCACCAAAAGTAGTGCATGTACTACTTTAGAAATCGGTGCGGCTCCGACCAAGTTGGAACCGCACCAATATGACCGCTCTAATAGTGGACAATAGGGTGCGACTTGGCATATGATTTGCAAGTCACATGGCATGCAAATCGCATGCCAAGTCGCACCTGATGTGACCGGGGGCTTAAGCTGGTCATACATGGATGGAAATTTGGCTGGTTCAGCAAGGACCAGCTAAATTTCAAATCCATTTATGGGCACAGTGGTTGTACAGAAGTCGGTCTACTGATCCACCTCTCTACAACTGCCCTATTGGATTTTCCCTGCTTGATCAGTGCTGCAGGCTATAGCCTGCAACAGTAATCAGTACAATCTGACGATGGGGGGGGGGGGGGTGTAGTCTCCCAGCCAAGAGAATAGGATGGCTCAGCAGGGTGTGTGGGTAGGGGAATAGGGTCAGTTTTTGAGTCATCTATGGGCTGCTTTAAGGAGCATCTCATCCAAAGTACAATTCCTATTGCAGGGGACATAAAGATTCTGAATGGCATCTTGGTGCAGAATTCTAGGGAAAACCATATTCAGTACTGATACCAGTCCCTGGCTCCTTGCGATCGTCCCTGTTTGCCTGCCAGGGAGACCTACCGCGGGAGAGCTTAGCGCCCTTTGTCCCTCTCTTGTAGGAGGTCTACCCTGGCAGGAGGGCAGGATTAATCCCAGACAGTAGGGAGCCAGGGATTGGCTTCAACACCGAGTGTCTGTCAGCTTCAGAGATCCATGTGTGACCTAACTTGGAAGGGATATATGTAAGTGGGGGGTAAGTGAGGTGCAGGGATCTGAGCTGACAGGCTATCGAGGTGGTTGGCATTGAACCCGGGGAGTGAAGTTGTGTATTTGTAGTAGGGAAGCTGCAGGCAGTGAAGGAATGATGGAAGCTGACAGAAATTCCCAAGGTGAGTCAGCACGAGCGTGGAAAATAATGGGCTGTTACCTGGGGGTACTATTTGTGTTGGGGGAAGCAATTTGGCCTCTTGTGTTCCTTCAAAGAAATCCAACAACCTCCTCATGGCCCCTCTCAACAGAGATCCCCTCTGGCCACCTCACACCCCTCACTGACTCCCTAAGAGGGCACCTCGTGTCCCCCATCCCTGCAGACATGCAAACCCCTTCTCAACCCAAAGACTTCCTTCCCTGGTTCCCTAAACCCCCTCCCAACACATCACTCACATCACCCCTGCTGCCATACTGTATATCCCCCCAACTGCCTCACACCCCTTTACCCCTTTCTGATAAGCACCCTCCTTCCAGCAAAAGCCTCCCCATGTTACACACTCCTTTTGCACATACTGGACAGGGTCATACTATCTTCTCTACTCCTCTCCTGATCATAAAACCCTATACACTCCTCTCCTGCACTCACTGCCAACCACCATACTCTATGCACTCCTCTCCTACAAATACTGCCTGCCATCATACTCTATGCACTCCTCTCCTACAAATACTGCCTGCCATCATACTCTATGCACTCCTCTCCTACAAATACTGCCTGCCTTCATACCCTCTACACTCCTCTCCTTTCTGCACATTCTGCCATTATACCCTCCACACTTCTCTCCTGCAAACACTGCAACTGCCATACCCTCTGAATTCCTCTCCTTCAAATACTTCCTGCCATCATACCCTCTGCACTCCTCTCCTTTCCACACTGCCTGCCATCATACCCTCCACACTCCTCTCATACAAATACTTCCTGCCATCATACCCTCTGCACTCCCCTCTTTCCCCACTGCCTGCCGTCATACCCTCCACACTTCTTTCCTGCACATACTGTTCGCCTTCATAGCCTCCACGCTGCTCTCCTGCACATACACATACTGCACATGCTCCTCTCCTGCTCATCCTACATCATACCCTCCACACTTGTCCTGTGCTTACGTTACACTCTCCACACTCTTCTGCTGTACATACTGCTCACCATCACACCCTCCACACTCCTCTCCTGTACATACTGCTCACCATCACACCCTCCACACTCCTCTCCTGTACATACTGCTCACCATCATACCCTCCGCACTCCTCTCCTGTACATACTGTTCACCATCACACCCTCCACACTCCTCTCCTGTACATACTGCTCACCATCATACCCTCCGCACTCCTCTCCTGTACATACTGCTCACCATCACACCCTCCACACTCCTCTCCTGTACATACTGCTCACCATCATACCCTCCGCACTCCTCTCCTGTACATATTGTTCACCATCACAACCTCCACACTCCTCTCCTGTACATACTGCTCACCATCACACCCTCCACACTCCTCTCCTGTACATACTGCTCACCATCATACCCTCCGCACTCCTCTCCTGTACATACTGTTCACCATCACACCCTCCACACTCCTCTCCTGTACATACTGCTCACCATCATACCCTCCGCACTCCTCTCCTGTACATACTGTTCACCATCACACCCTCCACACTCCTCTCCTGTACATACTGCTCACCATCATACCCTCCGCACTCCTCTCCTGTACATACTGCTCACCATCACACCCTCCACACTCCTCTCCTGTACATACTGCTCACCATCATACCCTCCGCACTCCTCTCCTGTACATACTGTTCACCATCACAACCTCCACACTCCTCTCCTGTACATACTGCTCACCATCACACCCTCCACACTCCTCTCCTGTACATACTGCTCACCATCACACCCTCCGCACTCCTCTCCTGTACATACTGTTCACCATCACAACCTCCACACTCCTCTCCTGTACATACTGCTCACCATCACACCCTCCACACTCCTCTCCTGTACATACTGTTCACCATCATACCCTCCACACTGCTCTCTTGTACATACTGCTCACCATCACACCCCCCACACTCCTCTCCTGTACATACTGCTCACCATCACACCCTCCATACTGCTCTCCTGTACATACTGTTCACTATCATACCCCTCATACTCCTGTCCTGCACATAATGCCCACTGTCATACCGTCCACACTCCTCTTTTGTACATACTGCTCACCATCATACCCTACGCACTCCTCTCCACTCCACTCCACTCCTCCTCATTCTTCTACACAATTTAAGTAAAACAGTTCATTATTATTAGTAATAACCCTGGTTTTTCCTTTTCTGGACCAGGCACCCAATTGCTGGTAAGAATAAATTCCAATATGTCATATTTCAGGATTCTCCGTAAATCATTTTCTTTTCCCTCCTGGGAGTATTAATGGAAAAAATCTGACACCCTGTTTTCAGAATATTTAATAAGGGAAAACTGACCTCTGTCTGACATTGTTGACCAAACTTTTAAAAAGCCCACTCGAAGCAGCCAATTTTCTCTGATTTTGAAAGGTGCATAACATTAATCAAAAAGGAGCAAATTACTAAATTAATATGGAACACTCTGAGAACGGAAACGGTAGAGTAGAGTCTCATTTGATGCTATTTCCTCCATGACCTACAGAAGGGCAATACATTTATCACCCGGCATCTTGTTAGGTCGCACATTTCTGTGCTTGCATGATAACCTCAACCTGGGCACAGCTGGAGTTCAGCAGCATTCTAATGTGGCCAATCAGTAACCAGATTTTAATAATTTAAAATATCTGCTCAGATGTGCTTTTAAATAATAATGTGTATTGCAATTTAAATGGGATCTATTTATGGCACCATGATACATTTCATAAATGAAAAATTTGGGCTTGAAATGTGCATGGTAAAATATAAAAAAGCAATACAAATTGAATTATATCCATTTTATTAAAAACAGTACATAAACAAACTTGTATATAAAAACAGGAGAAAAGAAAGTGAGCATCTGGGAGGACCAATGAGACTCCCTTTTTGTCCTTTTCCCACTCTCTTTCCTTCTGTTTTCTCTAGATAGCTATAAACAATCATTAACGTGCAGGTAGATACACAACTTCGTATAGCTTTGATATAATACAGGAGGATTAGAACCCCTGTCAGGTTTTTTTTTTTGCTGTCTGTGTCCACAGAATCAGTGGTGACCACTGTAACCTGAAAGCAGTATCAAACCTAAAGCCAAACATGTACTTTAACTGATTGTCATCCTGTCATAGTAGATTTACTGCGACAGGGCGACAGCTGCTGGCTTAGCAACGTAAATAAACTTTGCCAGCCTGCATCCAGGTCTGTGACACACATGCCCGTGCCCTCTGCTGCCCCGCACTATGATTGGACACAGCAGAGTTTTCTCAGCAAGCACCGGCAAATGAGTTATGGCTGACCTGCTGATCAGCCGTGTCCAATCACAGCTCAAAATTCCCGTGTTTAAAAACAACACAGGGCTCTGTAAACAGAGCAGCGATCTGGCTGTTTCCTCTCCCTCCAAAGCAGGGAAAAAAACAGACAAATCTCTTAGTAAAAGCAGCACGTATCACAGCATCACATGTACATTAGAACTAAAAAAAATAGGCGCTGTGGAAAATGCTCTCAGACAAGCACCTTTAAGGTGCTTGATTGAGAGCATTTTCCACAGCGCCTATTTTTTTTTTAGTTCTCTTCATCATGCAAATGATTAACAAGGCAGCAGTGGTGAGCTAATGATTAACTGTTCACATGTTTCCACCTGGAGTGGCCTCTCTGCGCTCATTTGTATGAGTTTCCTCCTCATATGTATATTATTAGCACTGATCACTCTATTAGTGTCACTGGTTCCCACAAAGTGTCAAAAGTGTCATTTAGTGTCAGATTGCCCGCCATACTATCACAGTCCTGCTATAAGTCACTGATTACCACCATTACTAGCATTAAAAAAAAATTCCAGTACATATACCATAATTTGTAGATGCTATACCTTTTGCGCACATCAATTAAAATACACTTATTGGGATTTTCTATTTTAGCAGAATACATTTTGGCCTAAATTTATGAAGAAATTAGATTTTTTAAAAACTTTTATTGGATATGTGTTATAACATAAAGTAAAAAATATTGTTTAGTTTTTTTTCCAAAATTTTCGGTCTTTTTTGTTTATATAATAATAATAAAAAAAAAAAAAAAAAACACAGTGGTGATCAAATACCACCAAAATAAAGTTCTATTTGTGTAAAAAAATGATAACCATTTCAGTTGGGTACAGTGTTGCATGGCTGAGTAATTATTATTATTATATTATTTACAGTAGCGCAGTGCTGAATAACAAAAAATGTCCTGATCATGAAGTGGATATTGCAGCGTATCAATTATTAGATGTGGTGGATCGTTACCGTTTTTAAGGCTTTCTTTCTTCTAACTGGTTATTTCTTCTGGTGATCTGGTAAGCAACAACATCCTGATTTACTAAAACTGGAGAGTGCAAAATCTGGTGCAGCCCTGCATAGGAACCAATCAGCTTCCCATTTTTTTATCAAAGCTTAACTGAAAAAGCTGAAGTTAGAAGCTGATTGGTTACCGTGCACACCTGCAATACTGCACCAGATTTTGCACTCTTTGGTTTTATGAAATCAACCCCTAAAGGTGGGAATACACGATTAGAAAATCAAATGATCGGTCATCCGATGACCCAGGCCAATTTTCAGCTTTGAGCCCTGTCACATTTTGAATGACAATTGCGTGGTCATGCAACACTGCACCCATATGAAATTTTTAGTTCACATAAATAGAGCTTTCTTTTGGTGGTATTTACTCACTGCTGGGTGTTTTATTTTTTGCACTATAAACAAAACAAGAGCAAAAAATTTGAAAAAAAAACAGTTTTTCTTTGTTTCTATTATAAAATTTTGCAAACAGATAATTTTTCTCCTTCACTGATGTGCGTTGATGAAGCAGCACTGATGGGCACTGATGGGCGGCACTGATGGGCATTGATAGGCTGCACTGATGAAGTGGCACGGATAGGCAGCACTGATGGGCACTGATAGGCGGTTCTGATAGGCGGCATTGATGAGCTGTCACTGATGAGGTGGCACTGATGCTGCTGCACTGATATGCAACAATGATGGGCACTGACAGACGGCACTGATGGATGGCATCGACTGATGGCAATGACTGGCGGCACTGCTGGGCACTGACTGGCGGCACTGATGGGCACTGATGGGTGGCACTGTTGGGCAGCACTGATGGAGGGCAATGCTGGGCACAGGTGGGCATGGTGCTTGGTGGGTGGCACTGCTGGGCACCGATCATCAGGGCACTCCATCCTCTGACAATTGCCGGTTATTGGCAGTACTTTCCTCACGCTGTGACAGCGTGAGGAAAGTGCAGCTGATAACAGGCAACTTCATTTACCGGTGATCTGCTGTCCACCTATACCGTGGACTTATGTCCTGCGCAATTCTTACTTCACCATTCATCGCTCTTTCCAAAAGCCTATACCAGATCACTCGTAATGCATATGGTGAATGCAGCAAAACAATGCATACCTATTCACTGGCATTCCACACACATCCCTTCTATTCATGAATGGTTTACTCGAATAAATAAAGTGGCAGAGATGGAGGAACTCATTGACATAGCACTCTCCAGAAAGATTTAGGAAAACATGGATATGTTGGAGCCACTTTCAAACTACGGACACATAGCTACATAGTTAGTATGGCTGAAAGTCCATCCAGTTCAACCATTAAAAAAAGAAAAGTTATAATCTTATACCCACAGTTGATCCAGAGGAAGGCAAAAAACCCTTCCTGATCCCCCGAGAGGCAATCGGATATTCCCTGGATCAACTTTACCTATAAATGTTAGTATCCAGTTATATTCTGTGTATCTAAGAAATAATCCAGGACTTTTTTAAAGCAATCCACTGAGCTGGCCAGAACCAACTCTTGAGGGAGTCTATTCCACATTTTCACAGCTCTCACCGAATACACCTACCACCAAATAATGAAAGACTTTACCCTTCTCTGTGTTTGAGACTATAACCCGTATATACACTATCTGTTCACTTAAGACATAAGCTACATATACAGACTACATCATCCAGTTTTCAACTAGCAGACATGCTTTGTACCCCCACAGTATGTTTATACATATTGCATAGTTTATCACTTGCTGAAAAACACCGGCACTTTATAGGAAACGAAAGATCCCACTGGCACAACTGACCATTTCACCCAGAGATGTTGCGTCTTTTACTCACATACAAATTTACTCTCTCTCTTTCTCCAGACTTTCAATTTCCCTTTCCCCCCCCTTTTTTTTATCTCTCTCCCCCTCCCTCCTCCTCCCTCGCCCTGGATAGTACACGGACCGGACCGAATGTTGTAATCATCAGCACTAGCCGACACATTGAATAACTATTAGTAGTACAATGTATAGCGATCCTTCACCTTACTCGTAGACTTTACCTGACAGACTTACAATACTGACCAGTTAACACACACAGACCTGATTCATTGGTTATAGGTGCCAATTGTCAACGCCATGACTTCTCCACTACTCTGAACACCAGAGGTACTGTAAAGTGCATGGCGTCTCATTTGTCATTTTCTCCTATTGTTCTTGGCTCTACTGGTTGCTACATCTTGGGAACCTGTATGTATTATTGGTAACTTCCCCGTATAGAGACATTTGATTGTACATTGTACGGTTCTATTGTAAACTGCACATATTTTTTCAATAAAAATCGTGCTTGGAAAAAAAAGTGTCAGTTAGTGTCAGCTTGCCCACCATACTATCACAGTCCCACTACTATAAGTCACTGATAGTCACCATTACTAGCATAAAAAAATATATATATATATATATATTTTGTTTTTAATTTATTTTTCTTTCCAGTACATTTTTTCAATTTCCAGTACACATACTATAGTTTGTAGATGCTATACCTTTTGTGCACACCAATTAATATACACTTATTAGGATATTTTTTTACCAAAAATACATAGCAGAATACATTTTGGCTTAAAATTTTTGAATAACTTAGATTTTTTTTTTATTGGATATGTTTTATAGCAGGAAGTAAAACATAATTGTTTTGTTTTTTTAAATTTTGGTCTTTTTTTCATTTATATAATAAAAAATAAAAAACCCATTGGTGATGAAATGCCACCAACAGAAAGCTCTATTTGTGTGAAAAAAATTATATAAATTTCATGTGGTACAGTGTTGCATGACTGCGCAATTGTCAGTTAAAGTAACGCAGTGCTAAATAGCAAAAAATGGCCTGGTCATGAAGAAGGGAAAAATCTTCCGGAGGGCAAGTGGTCAAAGACAGGTATGCCAGGAGGGAGCACACCCCTCCTTAAAGGTATAGGGACGCACTGGACACCCAGCAATAGCAAAATGGCAGCAAAGGTATCCAGTACGTACCCTCACCAGTTCACCAACAGTACAAACAAATGGCAACCACCCCAAACGTGTTATGTTTTGGCTGTCAAAATTCATCTACAATTTACTTTACTGTGTATTTTTGGTCTAAAAATGGCTGTTTATACAAAATAGATAATTTACATCCTTATTTTTGCAACTCCAATTCCAAAACCAAAATGCAATGATTTGAAAATCTCATAAACCTATATTTTACTCACAACAGAAAATAGAAAGCATATTGAATGTTCTCTATTGAGAAAATAGACCGTAAAAAAAAAGGGGGGTAATTTAAAAAAAAATTGAGACAGGACAAGCAAAAGCTGGCAAAGTAAAAGTTACTAACTACCACCCCTCTTTAAAGGTACAGGAGTGCACTGGTCACCCAGCATATAGCATAATGGCAACCAATGTGTTCAGTGTGAATACTCACCAACAAGTCAACAGTACAAGAAATGGCCATTGCCCCAGTCTATAACTGGCCTTCACAGCAAGGAGCACATGGAAGGATGACACATGGTCAAACAATAAAAGAGAAAAATCCATAGCTCAACTTACCAACCAGCCTGCAAACAACCAGAATGCACCTGTCTAACAGTATGCCCTACTGACACAATCCACTGCTCTACTGACTGGCACAATCCACTGCTCTACTGATACCATCCATTGCCCTACTGACTGACACTGTCCCCTTTTACGGTAGGTTAAGTTTGTAGTTTTACAGTGACATAGTTACATAGTTAGTCTGGCTGAAAAAAAGACAAAAGTCCATCCAGTTCAACCATAGAAAAAAAAAAAGTTATAATTCTATACCCACAGTTGATCCAGAGGAAGGCAAACAAACCCAGCAAAGCATGATCCAATTTGCTCCTGCTGGGAATAAAATTCCTTCCTGATCCCCGAGAGGCAATCAGATATTCCCTGGATCAACTTAACCTATAAATGTTAGTATCCAGTTATATTTTGTGTAAGAAAGAATTCTGGACTTTTTTAAAGCAATCCACTGAGTTGGCCAGAACCAACTCTTTTCACAGCTCTCACTGTGAAGAAACCTTTCCGTGTTTGGAGATTACATTTCTTTTCCTCCAGACGTAAAGAGTGCCCCCTTGTCATCTGTGATGACCTCAGGGTGAATAACTCTACACCGAATTACCTATATGAACCACTGATGTATTTATACATGTTGATCATATCTCCCCTTAATCTCCACTTCTCAAGAGAGAATAAATTCAGTTCCTCTAATCTTTCCTCATAGCTGATCTCTTCCATGTCTCTTATCAGTTTAGTTGCCCTTTCCTGTACTTTCTCCAGTTCCCCAATGTTCTTTTTGTGAATTGGTGCCCAAAACTGAACTGCATATTCCAGGTGAGGTGACATTTGTTTTATTATATTTTTCCAAATTTTCCTTGTTATTTAGCTAGGCCTTGCTAGGTATTTTCCTAAAAAATAAAAGTGTGCCACCAAACCCCGGAGATCTTGGATCTCTTTTGTGTTGTTCAGGAAGATCTCCAGCTATCAGAGGTTGTTGGCCTCTGCTTTAAATATATGTAAGACATCACTTTTTTTTGTTTTAGATTTTAGGTCCTCGTTTGGTCAATGACAGCAGACCTGCCCTGCTTTGTCTATCATAACTGATGTGGATCTGTTTCACTAGGTGTAGTTGATGGATTGGTGGTGGATATACATATTTGGGTATTTCTTCATTTTATGATTATTATTTTTTTTTATATACAGTATATATATATATATATATATATATATATATATAAAACTATTTCTTTATTAAATGACAAACAGTGTATGTTTTCATATACGTTTCACTTTTTCTTTCATGAATGAATAGGTATACTAAGTACCCCTTACTCATTCAAATTGAATGAGCTTCCAAATTGCGATAAGTCCCCCACGCAGAGACCCCCACAGCCACTGACACATGGTTGTGGGGAAAAGAGTCTTGCCCAAATCAACATGGAGATAAGGTGCTTTGCTAGGAGGGTTCCCCCAGGCAAGGCACACTCCCAATTTGAGGGCATGTGGCCTAGCATAATTCAGGGAGGTGGGGAGGTCACATCCTTGTCTTCCAATTTCCTGGCCTGCCAGGTTTTATGCTCACATAGGGGTCTGTTGTGGATTTGTTTTTTTTTTGGGGGGGGGGTACATTTTTGTTGATTTTTGCACAGGGTTCCCCCTTAAACCTGTAACAGGCCCAAAGGTATGCGTGTTATGCAAAAATTAAAAAAAACTGCATGGGATCCCCCTTTACATCGATATTAGACATCTATCAAGGATAATGGTCTGGTATGTATTTTTAGAAAGAATCCCTTGTCTTTTTTGTGTGGGGTTCCCCAATAATATTCATACCAGAATTTTATCTAGGATAAGGCTCTAGTATAGATTAAAGAAATCCTTGGCTGTGTGTTAAAAAAAAAAGAGAAAGATTAAATCAGCCAAAGCTGTCATTTCCCAGCAATTGAAACAGCATTTTTTCTTTTTAAAGGCTAAGTTTACCTTTTGTAAAAAAAAACTTAAAATAATAAATAAATGCACTGGATTTTGCAGATACAAAAAGGGGCATTTATTTATTTATTTTTTTACAATGGAGCCTGCATTATTGCACCAGCGATCAGTAGATGTCAGGCTCCTGAAGACACTCTGTACAGCTTTCTGCCCCTACCTCCCGTGTGGACCAACGCTCTTGCAGTTCATTGAGAACAACAAGCATCAGCTGTGGTGGCAGATGGGACCCTGAATACTGGTGTAATATGTGACATGTTACTAAAGGTGAACTTATCCTTTAAATGTCAGTTTTGCTGTAGAAGGCTGTATACATTGTACAGGTGCACCACTTCATAATCAGGTTTCAGGGCACCTCCCAATGTAAAGGAATTTTTTAATTTTAAGCATTATTAAAATTGCTGCTCCCTGACAAATGGAATTTCTAAAAACATTATTTTGAATTTGTACATACCAGTATTTCCCAGAGCAGTGCCCCCCCCCCCATAATTTTTTTAACAATCCTCTGCAATCCTTTGCTATTAGGCTAGAAAAGGGGTCTGCAAACTTTTCAGTACGAGGACCACATTGTATATTTACAAATAATCATGGGCCAAAAAAAAACATATACCCATCAGTGTCCTGCTTTAAATCAGAGTCCCTCCTTACATCAGGGACACATTAGAGTCCCTCCTTTACTTCAGTGTCCCTATTAGAATTACCCCTTACATCAGGGTTTCCATTAGAGTCTCTCCATACATTAGGGTCCCAATTGAAGTCCCCTCTTACATCAAGATTCCCATTAGAGTCCGCTCTTACATCAGGGTCCCCATCAAGCTCCCCACCAGAGACCCCCCGTTTCATCAGAATCTGCCATATCAGTCCCCCTCTACATCAGATTCCTTATTATAGATTATAGTCACCCCTTATCAGGGTCCCTATTAGAGTCTCGTCTTACATCAGGGTCCCCATTAGAGATGCACCGATACCCTTTTTTGATCGGCAAGTATGAGTACAGATACTTTCAGTAAAGTACTTGCTGATACCGAGTACCGATACTTTGTGGTGAAATTTGCGTCAATACAAAATGTACGCACACAAATTGCACAGCAAAAAATAGCATGCAATTTGAACAGGAATGCGATTCCTGTCCAAATCATATACGATTTCCCCATCACTCCTATGTGAACCCAGGCTTATCACACAGGAGCGGCGTGGAAACCTCCCTTCACCAAACCCATGCTGTCACAAAAGCTGGGAATTTGAAATCTCTTCTCTCCTTGCAGGGATGACAGTACAGGCTAGACAGCTTTTGGTTGGTCAGAACCGTCATGATGCTGACCAACCAAAATCTGTCTAGCCCGTACTGTCATCCCTGCAAGGAGAGGAGAGAAAGTTGCTTCATAGATCTGGAGATTTTCTCTCCGCTCCTTCACGGTGCTGACTGATCAAAAGCCGTATAGCTCATATTTTCATCCCTGCAATGAGAGGAGAGAAAGCCGCGGGGATTTCAAATCCCCAGCTTTTCCTTCTGTGACAGCATGGGTTTAGTGAAGGGAGGTTTCCTGCACCGCTCCTGTGTTATGACAAGCCTGGGTTCACACAGGAGCAATGGGGAAAACGCATGTGTTTGGACAGGAATTGCATTCCCATTCAAATCACATGGTATTCTTTGCGGAGCAATTTGTGTCCATCCATTTTGTATTGAAACAATAGCACTGCAAGCATCAGTTTCAGTTTTCAGGAGCATTTTCATGAGTATGAGTACTTGTGAAAATACTCAGTATCAGCACCGATATTGGTGCATCCCTAGTCCCCATCATCCCTAATCCTTCCTTAAATCTTAGTACCTCCTTACATGAGAGTCCCCATCAGAGGCCCCCCTCCCTTACATCAAAGTCTGCCAAAGGAGTTCCCCTCTACATCAGGGTCCCCATAACAGTCATCCCTTATTAAGGTCCCTAATAGAGTCCCCCTTTGCATCAAGGTCCCCATCACAATCACCCTACATTAGGGATGTGGCCTGCGGGCCGTAGTTTGAAAACCCCCGACCTAGAAAATAGCCATTATTGATTTTTTAAAATTCAGATTCCATTGACTTCAGTAGGGTCCCGATTCAGCACCCAAACCTCAGTAATGATCACCAAACCTGCCTTAAACCAAACCCAGGTATATTCAGCTCATCCCTCATAGACAGCAGGTCCATTTTTATTGTGGTCTTGTTTCCATAAAACAATTATCTTCAAAGGGATTCCAAAGTATGTTTGTTTCAGTCAATAAAACTTGGATAGAAATTCATAATAAACAGTGGAAGCAATGATATCAGTTTTGGTACTACAAACTCTAATAATTTACTGTGATGCTTTTGTATGCTTGTGATGTGATTTAAAAAACAATCGATCGAAAAGCAAGCCAAAAAGTGATCGTGGTGGTCATATGATGGTTGACTAAAATCAAAAGTATTTTCCATGTACACATTGACTTCATCTGATTATTTTAGGATTTTGCAGCTGATCACTTAAGTTTAAGACAGAGAGGAGAAAAATATTTTTGGTGAAAAAAAACAGAAAACATCTGTTGATGTATTTAAAGCTGAACTCCAGGCAGATATTAACCAAGTAACCTCTGGAAGGTTTTATCCCCTTCATGACCAGAACATTTTTTTGCTATTCAGCACTGTGCTATTTTAACTGGCAATTGCACAGTCATGAAACACTGTACCCAAATGAAATGTATATATTTTTCACACAAATAGAGCTCTCTTTTGGTGGCATTTGATCATAACTGGGTTTTTCATTTTTTATTATATAAACAGAAAAAAACACAATTAAAAAAATAAAAATCTACTTTGTGTTATAACGTATATGCAAAAAAAAAATCAAGAAAATCTAATTTCTTCATAAATTTAGGAGAAAATGTATTCTGTTGCATGTAAAAAAAATTCAATAGGTGTATATTAATTGGTTTGCACAGAAGTTACAGTGTCTACAAACTACATACAGTATACTAGAATTTATGATGCTATAACACTATACTAGTAATGGCGGAGATCAGCGACTTGTAGTGGGACCGTGACAGTATGGCGGGCTATCTGGCGCTAGCTCATGCTGCCTGGGAGGTACACCAACTGCCATTGATATCAATAGTGACACTAATACAGTGATTAGTGCTAATACTGTACACTGTCACTGTATTTACAACACTGGCTGAGAAGGAGTTAACATCTAGGGGCAATAAAATGGATTAATTGTGTGCCTAACAATGTGTAATGTGTGCTGCTTTTACTTTACTGCATGGCAGTTTCTTCTCCCTGCTTTGCAGGGAGAAAAAAATGCCAGATCGCTGGTCCCTGTACAAGGAATTCTGTGTTTTGTAAAATCAATGGTCTAAATTCAAAAGGGCAGGTAGCAAACAAGTGTGGTCAGATCCAAGCTGGGTCAGGATCAGAGGTCAGGCAAAGGATTCAGGCAATTAAGCACACGGAAAGCTTTAGACCAGTGGTTCTCAACCTGGGGGTCGCGACCCCTTTGGGGGTCGAACGACCATTTCCCAGGGGTCGCCTAAGACCATCGGAAAACACATATTTCCGATGGTCTTAGGAACCGAGACACCGCTCCTGTCTCAGGCGATCTCATGATATGCTGCCGCTGTAACCTGGCCACACCTCCGGGATCACTCAACAGCTCCGCCTCCTCGCCGCTGATTGGCCACCGGAACTGTAGCTCAGGAGAGGCACACAGGCGGCCAATCACCGGCGAGGAGGTGGAGCTTGGAGAGGAGGAGCCGAGCGGCAGCGCGCGGAGATCGAAGAAGATCGAGGGAGCTGCAGGAGCGAGTGAAGAGAGAGGCCAGAGAAGGAAGACAGCTGACAGGTAAGTGCAAATTTTGCTGCAGCAGCCAGGTATGCAGGCTGTAGATGGGAGAGGGAGAGAGCGAGCCCAGGCTGGAGCAGGAGTCAGCAAGGTAAGTATCATTGGTGTCAGTGGAAGGGATAGTGCCCCATCATTTGTGTCACTAATACCAATGATGGGGCACTATTCCTCCCCCCACTGACACCAACGATGGGGCACTATTCCTCCCCCCACTGACACCAACGATGGGGCACTATTCCTCCCCCCACTGACACCAACGATGGGGCACTATTCCTCCCCCCACTGACACCAACGATGGGGCACTATTCCTCCCACTGACACCAATGATGGGGCACTATTCCTCCCACTGACACCAATGATGGGGCAGTATTCCTCCCACTGATACCAATGATGGGGCACTATTCCTCCCACTGACGCCAATGATGGGGCACTATTCCTCCCACTGACGCCAAGAATGGGGCACTATTCCTCCCACTGACACCAATGATGAGGCACTATTCCTCCCACTGACACCAATGATGGGGCACTATTCCTCCCACTGACAACAAAGATGGGGCACTATTCCTCCCACTGACACCAATGATGAGGCACTATTCCTCCCAATGACACCCACAATGGGGCACTATTCCTCCCACTGACACCCACAATGGGGCACTATTCCTCCCACTGACACCAATGATGGGGCACTATTCCTCCCACTGACACCAATGATGGGGCACTATTCCTCCCACTGATACCAATGATAGGGCACTATTCCTCCCACTGACACCAATGATGGGGCACTATTCCTCCCACTGACACCAATGATGAGGCACTATTCCTCCCAATGACACCCACAATGGGGCACTATTCCTCCCACTGACACCCACAATGGGGCACTATTCCTCCCACTGACACCAATGATGGGGCACTATTCCTCCCACTGACACCAATGATGGGGCACTATTCCTCCCACTGATACCAATGATGGGGCACTATTCCTCCCACTGACACCAATGATGGGGCACTATTCTTCCCACTGACACCAATGATGAGGCACTATTCCTCCCAATGACACCCACAATGGGGCACTATTCCTCCCAATGACACCCACAATGGGGCACTATTCTTCCCACTGACACCAATGATGAGGCACTATTCCTCCCAATGACACCCACAATGGGGCACTATTCCTCCCACTGACACCCACAATGGGGCACTATTCCTCCCACTGACACCCACAATGGGGCACTATTCCTCCCACTGACACCCACAATGGGGTACTATTCCTCCCACTGACACCCACAATGGGGCACTATTCCTCCCACTGACACCAACGATGGGGCACTATTCCTCCCCCCACTGACACCAACGATGGGGCACTATTCCTCCCCCCACTGACACCAACGATGGGGCACTATTCCTCCCCCCACTGACACCAACGATGGGGCACTATTCCTCCCACTGACACCAATGATGGGGCACTATTCCTCCCACTGACACCAATGATGGGGCAGTATTCCTCCCACTGATACCAATGATGGGGCACTATTCCTCCCACTGACGCCAATGATGGGGCACTATTCCTCCCACTGACGCCAAGAATGGGGCACTATTCCTCCCACTGACACCAATGATGAGGCACTATTCCTCCCACTGACACCAATGATGGGGCACTATTCCTCCCACTGACAACAAAGATGGGGCACTATTCCTCCCACTGACACCAATGATGAGGCACTATTCCTCCCAATGACACCCACAATGGGGCACTATTCCTCCCACTGACACCCACAATGGGGCACTATTCCTCCCACTGACACCAATGATGGGGCACTATTCCTCCCACTGACACCAATGATGGGGCACTATTCCTCCCACTGATACCAATGATAGGGCACTATTCCTCCCACTGACACCAATGATGGGGCACTATTCCTCCCACTGACACCAATGATGAGGCACTATTCCTCCCAATGACACCCACAATGGGGCACTATTCCTCCCACTGACACCCACAATGGGGCACTATTCCTCCCACTGACACCAATGATGGGGCACTATTCCTCCCACTGATACCAATGATGGGGCACTATTCCTCCCACTGATACCAATGATGGGGCACTATTCCTCCCACTGACACCAATGATGGGGCACTATTCTTCCCACTGACACCAATGATGAGGCACTATTCCTCCCAATGACACCCACAATGGGGCACTATTCCTCCCACTGACACCCACAATGGGGCACTATTCCTCCCACTGACACCCACAATGGGGCACTATTCCTCCCACTGACACCCACAATGGGGCACTATTCCTCCCACTGACACCCACAATGGGGCACTATTCCTCCCACTGACACCCACAATGGGGCACTATTCCTCTCACTGACACCCACGATGGGGCACTATTCCTCCCACTGACACCCACGATGGGGCACTCTTCCTCCCACTGACACCCACGATGGGGCACTATTCCTCCCACTGACACCAATGATTGGGCACTATTCCTCCCACTGACGCCAATGATTGGGCACTATTCCTCTCACTGACGCCAATGATTGGGCACTATTCCTCCCACTGATGCCAATGATTGTACACTATTCCTCTCACTGACGCCAATGATGGGGCACTATTCCTCCCACTGACGCCAATGATTGTACACTATTCCTCCCACTGATGCCAATGATGGGGCACTATTCCCCCCACTGATGCCAATGATGGGGCACTATTCCTCCCACTGACACCAATTATGGGGCACTATTCCTCCCACTGATACCAATGATGGGGCACTATTCCTCCCACTGACACCAATGATGGGGCACTATTCCTCCCACTGACACCAATGATGGGGCACTATTCCTCCCACTGATACCAATGATGGGGCACTATTCCTCCCACTGACATCAGTGATGGGGCGCTAGTCCTCCCACTGCAAAATTACAGTTATGAAGTAGCAACGAAAATAATTTTATGGTTGGGGGTCACCACAACATGAGGAACTGTATTAAGAAAGGTTGAGAACCACTGCTTTAGACCAAACAGCAACAAGGCAGTGATATAGCCCTCTTTAAATGTCCCATTTGGCACCAGTACTGATAACAGGCACACTCCTGGGAGTGCACGTGCATATGTGCACATATGTGCACATTAGCCCAGCCAGTTGCTGGCCTACGCATGTGTAGCACTGCCCCTTGGGACAAGCTGGAATATATTATGGGTCCTGCGCTCAATAGATCCAACCCTAAGCAAACCCAATCCCTCTGGCACAACTGGTAATGAATAGCAAATACCCCGCCGAGAAATTTGCTGACACGGTTAAATGAAACAAGAACAATTTTATGGAGAATGAAATGCAGTGTAGAGGGGTGGGGTTCCCCTTTCAACTTCAAAACCTACTTTTCTTCTTTTATGCAATGCAGTAAATTTGGTCTGCCACTAGAGGGCTTCACAGCCAAGAGTCTCCGGATGGCAGAGCCGCACTTTAAGCAGAATACAACTGATATTAAACAAATAAACTTACTTATACTCTATCAATGAAATGTATTACCCACACCGGTGTATGATTCTGCTTCTGAGGGGCGTTAGCCAAAAATCACCTCAGAGTCAGAACAGAATGCAATAAAGAGGTACCTCTAATAAGGCTACTAAGCCAGATTCCCCCACTCTAGTCCTTGTAACGGTGGAGCTCTAGTTGGTGCACGTTTAGTCCTTACAATGAAGTAAATAGCAGCTGAAGGCTTCTTTGGAGTTTCAGCTGTTGTGGGTTACATCCGTTTTCACTAGGTTTCTGGGCTGAGAGGGTCCAACCTCAGTGTCTAAACGCAACACAAAGCACCCCAAGACCAGGGGCAGTCGCAGGATGCAATCTCCCAGTATGTGTCAGTCCCCGGGGCAGACAGTCTCAATTACACTGGTGGTGAGGGGCAAAGCAGGCAGAGGGATCTGTGGTTTGCACAGGGCCCCGGATGGGTGAGATCCCAGCAGTGGGGTGCGGATGTCCCAGTCTATATGCAAAGTGTAAATGGTGTGTCTTACTCTCTCCAGTGGGACAGCTCACCAGACTCTGAACACACAGCAGGGTCCCTCTATCCGCGCTGGGTGCTGTAGTGCCTCCTCCTCTCCTTGGACGGGCTCCACATGTCCCTGTCTTTTCTCCAGTCTCGTGTCTCTCTGTTCTCTCCTTCACTTCCTGCTTCCTCCCCTTCCCAGCGTTCTTTGCTGTGTAGTGGATGAGTCATGAACTTGGCAGAATGCCCAGGTTTTACAAATAGGGGAGAGAGAGGAAGGACTGACTGCTGAACATCTAATTCCTTCTGAATCCTCTTGTACAAGGAGCCTGCTACACATGCACACACGTATGTGTATGGGAACACTGTCTGCACTATGGGCAAGCCTTGCCTGGCAGGAGGAGAGCAGACTAACTTCCCAGCAAAGCTACATAACTGACCATCGTGTTCTCTCCTGCTTAGTGTGGTCAGTTTTTAATAGGAAAGCAGAAAGACTGGCAGGAGAACACCAGTTATTTCACACAAAGGAAACATGGTGCAGCAGGCGCATATTATTAATATGAAATGTTGGTGTCACAGCTGCCCCCCCTCTCAGCCCCTTCCTCTGTCCCTGCTCTCTCTGCCGTGCCCCTCCCTCCTCCTGCAAACATGAAAGGCTTTCCTAAGGCAAGCTTGAGCCACGCTACCTCCGGGCCCCCCCCCCCGGTTGCCTAGGTGACTAGGGGGGTCCGACCGGTTTTAAGAAGCTGATGCAAAGCTCCCAAGGTATTCACCGCGGTGTAGCTGCCTGAAGGGGCCCGAGCACTGCGGCCGAGATCTTCCATAGCCAGGCTCGGCAGAGACCCAAGGCTGCCTAGCACCCCCTTTCTCCCAGGCCCATGACCACCTCCAGGCAGCGCAGACACGCCAGAAGGTATGGTACGACCTCAAGACACGCAGTCACGAGTTAACTGAAGGGCAGCAGGTGCTCAAGATTGTCCCCAACCCCCAGAACAAGCTCCAGCACACCTGGGAAGGGCCCTACAAATTCTTTTGCGAGTTAGACTAGACTAGCTACGTCATTAGCTTCGACGCCCGTGACCGCAAACAGCGCACAGTCCACATCTACATGTTGAAAGAGTACCACGACCAGACTCTACCTCGTGCTAGCCATCTGCCCCCGCCTCCACAGGCGGAGAAGATGAGGAAGCCCTGCCCGATCTCCTGCAAGCCACCAAGGTCACCACTCCCCTAGATCAGATTCCCACAGGGCTCAGCTGAACCCCCGCCAGACGGCCCAGATGCGGACTGTGCTAGCGGACCGGGAAGGAATATCTGGCCATAGTCTGGGCCCTAAAGAAACTACAGCCCTACCTGTACGGCCAGGAGTTCACCATCGTCACCGATCACAACCCCCTCACATGGCTGGACCGGGTGTCCGGGGACAACGGGTGCCTCCTTAGGTGGAGCCTCACCCTCCAGCCTTATAATTTCACCATTCGATATAGACGGGGAAGCAAACACCAAAATGCAGACGGCCTTTCCCGCCAACAAGATCCACAGTAGCTAAGTCAGGGCCCACAACTGCCTTCAAGGAAACCCAGTTGGGTCCCCCTTGCCGGCACTTGTGAAATGGAAGGGGGAGGAGTGTCACAGCTGCCCCCCCTCTCAGCCCCTTGTTCTGTCCCTGCTCTCTCTGCCATGCCCCTCCCCCCTCCTGCAAACATGAAAGGCATTCCTAAGACAAGCTTGAACCACGCTACCTCCGGGCCCCCCCCCGGTTGCCTAGGTGACTAGGGGAGTCCGACCAGTTTTAAAAAGCTGATGAAGAGCTCCCGAGGTATTCACCGCGGTGTAGCTGACAGAAGGGGCCCGAGAGCTGCGGCCGGGACCTTCCGTAGCCAGGCTTGGCAGAGACCCAAGGTTGCCTAGGACCCCCTTTCTCTAAGGCTGGGGAAGACTGTCTGCTAGACTCCAGGGATCTGTGCGTACATGCTCTCTGCCTGCTTCACTGTTCTTGTGCTGACCTTACACCAACCCCCCCTGTTGGATTACTTGCTGTAGAGACTCTCCCTTGGCTCTCGGTGTTGGACTTTAAGTGTGTTGGTCCTTCCGTGTCACCATGGACTGGCGTATTCACCCTCCCTACGAACTCCCCTATTCGGTGACTGTCATCTATTTGCCTCAATAAAGCTTTGTGCATTTGCCATCTACTCTGTGTGTTCTGTCCAGCCTACGCTCTGTCACAGTTGGCTTTACATATTCTTTAATGCAGGGAATGCATTAAGGTAAAAACTGTTTAGGCTTTAAAGCCACTTTACTCTACTTCCATTGCCAGCTAAGTTTAGGAAAAATTCAAAAGCTGAAACCAATTGCCCTTGACCATAGTTGGAAGGATGGTGGTTTTTGGGTGGAAGCATTATGGTTGCAGCTACCTTATGGATGTTCAAATGGAGAAATCTGGATGTGCACCATTTAGGAGATATTCACTCTTTTTGACAGCCGGCGTGCCATTCCTTCAGAGCACTGTGCCGTGGCCCGAGACTACCACATGTATGCACAGGAGTGATGACCACACGGCTAGCCCAGTCAGACAGCTGGAGCTCATGAACCTGGAAAGAAGATCCAGTGAAGATGGAATCCTCTGCAGTGGGGACATCATACCGCTGGAGGGCTCCGTTTTAAGGTAAGTCCTTCATAATGGGACATTTTTTTTTTTTCAAGCTGCAGTTTACTACCGCTACAAAGACCTTTAGCCCAATTCTAGCTAAATTGTTATGTTTATTGCTTATGTTTATGGTTTAAGATATGTTATTTGGCTTTGAATTTAATAGATGGCTGCTATGGCCAGGCCAGCAAATCTAGTCTTGGTGTGGTGTCAGTTGATGTAAGGGGTATAAGAAGGGGTGGATTTTGGCTGGCCCAGGTGACCCCAGGACAAACACAATATCCATGTCATGTAGAATTCGGTCCTGAATCATGCTGGCACTGGATGCCATGTTAACAAGGCCTAAAATAAAGAGCACTGCTCCTTTATTGTGAAAGGAGATACGGTAGGTTAATTGGCTTCTGTCTAAATTGGCCTTAATATGTGTATGTGTGAATGTAAGTTAGGGACCTTAGATTGTACACCCCTTGAGGGTTAGGGACTGATGTGAATGTATAATATATATGTGTAAAGCGCTGCGTAAATTGACGGTGCTATATAAGTATCTGAAATAAATAAATAATAATGATGAGATCTAATTCAGAAGATTGTTTTGAAACAAGAACCTTCCAGTTTGATTATACTGATAACTTGGTAATTGAAACACGTTTTTTTCTAAGCGATGAACATGACTGAAGGATCACTCAAACACAAACGTAATTCATCTGACATAATTGTTACCTATTATAAGACGTGTAAACTTTTTTTGTGAAATGCATGTGACATTTTGTTTACATAAACTACACAATTTACTTTTATCTACTGTTGTCAGATGTTTTCTGAAAAATAAACGGGTCTTGCTCCATGTATTGAACTCAAGAGAAATCCACCATTTTTGTTTTATCCAGCTTTTTACTTCACCTCCTGTGTTTGACTATGAAAACATTTCACTTCCAATTGATAGTGCCTCTTGGGGGCAATTTAATAAAGCAGACCAAACATCACATGCTGTATATTCAATGGAAAATGTTACTGTTACCTTGTTCATGCAGAAAAAAATGAAATTGGCTCTGAAAAGGCCCCCAACTCATTTACTTTACATCACTCTCTCACAGCTTCATGCCCCTCAGCAGTCAATATTTAAAATGGGCTGTGTCAGCAACTTGGGGGGAATGGTGACTTCTTTCAACCAATTATGTGACAGTGTTTGGGTCTATCAACTGGCTGTGTATACTGCGGTTGGAGAGTGCAGAGAAAGTGTCACTAAGTGAAGGTGAGGGTTGATTTACTAAAGGCAAACAGGCTGTTTATTTGCAAGGAGATTTGCCCCAGAGTTTAGTGAATGAAGTTTCGATCTGCTGCCTTCCATCATCCAATCATGTGCAAGCAAATATGCTGTTTTTTTATTTTCCTAACACACATTTGGGAAAGTGAAACTTCACCGCATTCACTAATTTCTCAAGCACATTCTCTTACATTCTGTGGTATACCTAGAGAAGAGGAGTCAGTGAGAGGGATTGTTTCAGTTTCAGCCCTTGTGGTTTAGGACCAGAGCACAGACCATGTAAGACCCCAATAGTGTTTCTCTTTTCAGAGAATGTCACCTGTCCCTTCCCTGATTGGACCCCATCAGGATAGCTGGCAAATCAGCACAGCGGAATTCATAGTTAGTGGGCAAAAGAGCAGAACTTCTCAAGCCATGAATGATGGGACCATGCTAAATATAGTGTATTAACTTTCAAGCAGTACATAGGAGTTAAAGATGGATATGGATTGAGTCTCCTCATTCTATGGATCTGTGGGGAGCCTATACTTGAGGGAGTGAAGGCACTGGGACTGGCCTGCTCAGGAGATGAGTGGTGTTCTGGTGAAAGAAGGTCAACCAGTCTAGTGGTGGTGAAGGGTTCCTTGACTGGTCTATGCACCTTGTAGTCTATGATCTTTATGCCTTTTCGGCCAAGTGTTTGGTGGTATTTCTAAAAGCCACAGCATGTGGAGCCAGAGCAATGATACCAGAGTCTCAGATTCTCTGTCACTGGAAAACTATACAGTAGGCTATTGCACAGAACTGGCTAAAATAACAGCCACCAGGCTACTACAGGTTGGCAGACAGTGTGATATGGACAGAGGATGGATATTTCAACTCACACAACATGCATTGGAACATCTGATGAGGATATTGTTTCCTGCCATGTCCCATACATGTCTCACCAGGGCTCTGCAGAAAGTCCTGAAGAGTTTTTTGGCAGACCTTTGCCTCCCAGATAACTGTATAATGAATCTTACTTCAGACTGATTAAAAACAATGCTTGTTAAGCCTGTCATGCTTAATTACACTAATTCATTTAATTGAACACAAGACTTCGACCATATTGGCATCATGGCAAAAATGCCATGCTTCAATCATCTAGTAAGAAAACAATATTTATGAAAAATCATGTTTATCTAGCCCTCTTTAATTGCACTGAGTGAGATTAATTGAATATTATCATGTCCTTCTGCAACAACTATTTTTAATCTATTATAATTGATTGGATTCTGATGACTTTGAGAAGCACTGCCTAATGTTTCCAATAATTATTGTTAGCTAGAATTAATGCAATTTGGAGAGGATAATGAATAGGCAACAAGAACTCAGGAAATACATGATGTCCCCAGGGAAGACATGCGCATTTTAAGTGGCAAGAACTGCTGTGCAATGCTGATAGTGAGTTATTCAAATACTGACAAAATGAGGCCAGGAACAAATACATCAAAAACCTGAATTAATAATTCTAATGCGAGACAGAGGAGATAATGTAGTCATGATAATGTACAGTAACTGTTGAGTAACTCGATGGGCATAGAGGTTCTACTAAAATTCTAAAAATCAGACAGGGACCAGCTTAGATATTTTGCTTTGCAATGACTGCCTGTAAAAAAAGAAACATACTCACCTAGGTGAAAGCATTATCAATCCAATGCATCTGTCCCCGTCCCATTCTGCAGTGAGAACTGGGCGATCAAACAGTGCTGATTGTTCAGTTCTCCCCCTCCGCTCTGAGCAGAGATTTGGGACTGTCAGTCTCTGTCCCTCAGCACTCACTTGAGCAGTGGGCTGAGAAGGGGGAGGGAGGGGCTGGAACAGGCTCTCGGCGGATCACTGAGAGACTGAGCCAGGTGCAGGGACAGCCTCCTGGGTGTAGCCTGACCATATGGTCAGGATCTTTTCAGAGTTTGGCCTGGCTGAGTGACATTAGCTGACAGTGGACTTTAGCCAGTCCACTGGAGCTGCACTCCTGTGATCCATAGGAGAAGCACTGCCAAAAAAGCTTTGGTTATACCTTTTCTTTAGCAAAGGTGGATCAAGATAAATCCATTTTTGGAGGGTTGCTTTTTTTCCACGAGCAATATGATGGCTAATAGAAACCTGCTGTGGTTTTAGCTTCATGGAACTTCAAGATACCCAAAATTGCCCATGCCAGCGATAAAAGGAGGTAGTTCACAAAATTATCAGTAGCATGTTGGACAACAGAGAAAATGGGGCTGTACTGAAGGTAATACAAATATAGGAATAACTTTTTTATTAACTTACATGGGTCCTTCAAATTTCACATGTTGGTAGAGTAACTTTTTCCCTATAGTAGCTCTTCTTCTCTTTCCTTTAATTGACAAAGGAGGGGGGCAGGCTGATTGACATTAATAGTGTCCCACTGTGTGGTATGTCTTCAATGCTTGTTTCCCTTACTTTAAAGTTCTTCATCCATCTGTGCATATTGCTCTTGTCAATACTGTCATCCTCATAAACATTCTGTAGTCTTCTGTGGATGTTGGTCAGCCTGTACCCCTCCTTCATAAAGATCTCAAGGAAGGCATGTTGCTGCTGCTTGGAAATATTTTTTTTTTTCCTGCAATGAAAAAGAAGAAGAAAAAGAAGAAGAGTTATTATAGAGGAAGAGTTACACTACTAACATGTGAAAATTGAATGCCCTTTGTAAGTCAATAAAAAAGTTATGCCCACTACTGCATTGCCTTTGGCACAGTCCTCATATATAGTAGGCACACTGTATATACTGTAGGTTCTAAGGTTGACCTAAAAGAGATTGTAAAATATTATAACATGTATGATGAACTTTAGACTAGTAACAAACTTCGGCAACTTACGCAACCACTTTCAGAACTGTGACGGGAAGAATAGAGTTTTTTATTTTATAGTTTTTTGCAAATTTTCTATTATTAGACCTTTATAAATACTGTATGATTTTAATAATAATGACATACCACATTTCGCTGGTTACCATTCTTAAAAAAATAATAGTTTAATAAGCACTTTTTGTTTTGCTTCACATGGAAGCTGAAACAACTCTAAATTATTTATATATGCAATAATATCACAACTCTAGTACAATATCTGCAGGAATTCATTACCTGGTTATTTATTTTTATAAATCCTATTTTCTTTGCATTTTTCCCATGGTGCTTTATCTGAGACTGACTTCCATTTAACAAGACATTTATTCCAAGCAAACCTCACATTTCTCTTATATACTCTTACGCGTTTGTACGCGGTGTACATTTCAACTACACCAATTACTAGGTACCATGCTGTTTTAAATGAGGGCCTGCATGAAAAGGCAAATGGGATTCCCTGTGGCTGCCCCCATTTCTGAGCTTCTAAAACTACATTTAAAAATGTTAACCTTCTCTGGCATGCTCAAACAGCGCACTTTTCTCAGATTATAGAGTTTACATTTCTTGGCCTTAAGGACTGTAACTTTGAAATGTTCATCTTTTAAAATACGACAGCTTAGGAAGTTCTGACACACACAGCGTGTTCTCACTGCAGTTTAGGGAAAGCTCTCATTCTTGATATATGGCAAGCAAAGAAGATGGAGAGGGAGGCAATGTTAGACACGCAATGTTTCATTTACAAGTTGACATCTGATGGTTTGTATTACCAAAAACATCACTGCCATTTTATAAGCAAGATGTCCAAAACTTTGACAGTCATATTTATGTCCTGCTTTATACATTCAAACGTTTGTCAAGTCGTCTGTACTTGCCAAAAAGGAGAGATGGCGTTTAACAAAAGCAAAAAAAAAAAGATAAAGCAGCTCTAGACAACATGTCTTTCAATTAATGAATTATTAAGCCTCATGTGCATTGGACGTTTTTGACGCTGCTCTTAGAGCTGTTGGGCATTTTTTTTTTCTGCCACTAAACGCCCCTGCATGTCAGCCTGTGTGTCCATGCACACATTGGTGTTTAGGGGAGTTCAGAGGCAGGGTTGTTTACAGGCAGGGAAAACCCCGCTGACAGTGCATCCAGGAGCAGCAGAGTTTTGTCAGAAAAAACATGTGACACATCTAAATGTATGTTAATGCTAGGCTCGTTTAGCACTTCAGCATATATTCATTTCAGTAGCCAGAATAAATCATTATTCTGGCCAATGAAATGAATTAACGTCCAAGCACTTGTCATGCCTAAACACATTACATGGGTTTACAAGCCGCATGCATTTTTTCCACCAAAACACCGCTGCCAGGAGGAAAGGTGTCTAGGAGAGATAGCAAAAACATCCAATGTACATGAAGCCTTATTTTGGGTATTTATATGGTCCCAACCATTTCACATCTGTCCCTGCTCTTGAGGAGCTTACAATCCAAGGTCCCTATCTCACATGCATACATACACATATTAGAGCTGTTTTAAGGAGGAGCCAATTCACCTACCAGCATGTGTTTGCAGTGTGGAAGGAAACCTCATACAAGCACAAGGAGAACATGCAAAGTCCATACAGATAGTGTCCTCATTGGAATTCAAAACTGATAGTGCTGCAAAACTGAAGTCCTAAACACTAAGCTACCATCCTGTCCCTGTTATCAATGTAGTGCTACCCTCGTGAGGGCCACTGTGTAGTGGGAATCCATAAGATTCTCTCTGCACAGCCAAGCAACAGGTATTTCTCAAACAGACTTGAATCCAAAGACAATGACCAGTCCATGGGCTAGGTTTTGTTGTTTTATTAGGGGAAATCAACTTGAATAGGGAAATAGGGATTATGGGATGTCCAGTTTGGCTTGAATCAATGGAAGGGGGGACACTTCCTTCCTATGTACAAAGGCAGATCCTGAACTGTACTTTTCCTGAAAGCCATCAGTCGTTGAGGATCAGTAGCAGCTGTCCTTTATGGGCGAGGGACTAGCAGCCCCTCAAAAATCAGCTTTACTTCTTGTAGCTACATGCAGAGATTTCTTCTCTCCCCCTGTAAAGCTGATCCCAGCTCCACATCCTGCAAACAACACCAGCCCTCCTGGTTTCTCAGAAGATCTTCCAGGACAAGGATAAAGGATGAAGCCCAACACTGTCCTTAGAAAGCTTGCTACATGTGGCATTCTTTCCCCTTGTAGATCCCAGAGAGTGCTGCTGTGCTCACACTGTCCTCTTTGCTCCCTGCTGCTCCAGGTCTCAATCCCATTCATGCCTCACTGCTGAATGTATCCTCCCAAGCCAGCCCGAGCCCAGCCTGAAGGCCAGCCCCCCTAGACCTAAGGGACCCCTCTGAGGCACTGACAGTCTTCTCAGCACTCCCCTGTCAGCCTGATTCTCCCATATTTATGGGCCAATGCACCACTCCACCAGGGCCTCCAAACCTGGGATTGGCCAGACTACCATGAACATGCAGATTAGATCTCCACCTGTTCCTGCTCACCGACCTCTGGAAGTTTCCATAGTCCTCCAGAGGCAGGAGGAGGCGATAGAGCCACAACCTGTTGAGTCATCCAGCTGACCTGAAATAATCCGACCTCAATCACAGACTCACACAATTACCATGAGTCATACACAATGATTTTACCTACAATACACTACATTATTCTAGTAGCACATAAGAGGGTGCTACATCAATATTATGCATTAATCAGAAAAAGCAGCCAATTTACCTTTACCTTAATCAATTTACCTTTAATTAACCTTATCAGTTTTGCTTTTTAATTTTGCAAAGTGAAATCAGAGGAAAAAGGAAAAAAGGACAACAATTTTGTTAAAAAAACCCCACAATTTCCTGCTTTCTATAATAAAACATATCCAATTAAAAAAAATAAAACATTTCTTCATAAATTTAGGCTAAAATGTATTCTACATGTCTACAAAAATCCCAATAAGTTTATATTAATTGGTTTGTGTGAAAGTTATAGCATTTACAATTTATGGTATATGTATATACTGCAATTTACGCAGCTATGATACTATGCTAGTAACGCTATAACTCAAAAATAGTGCCATGCTTTCAACATAAATAAAATTAAACAATTATGCTTAGATCAAAATATACTATGTGTAACATCAGATAAAACAAAGGAAGTCCCATCAGCCAAAAAGTTCCCTTGTTTGTTGCTCAAACGTTCATTACAATATATATATATACAGTGCTCAGTATAAACGAATACACCCCAACAGATTTGTCAGAAAACCTTTACTTTCCTTTCAGAATCAACATTTTCTATGAGACATGATACTACAAAACACTCCCACAAATGCAGGCCATTGATTGCAAACAAGATTTGTTAATTTGCACACACAAAAAAGTATTTTTCCTAACAAATTCATTCAAGACCATATTGCAAAATGAATACACCCCAATGAAAGTCTTCAGAGCAAAGCTTAATTTTAGCCAACAAAATCCTAATGAACAAGAATTCAACTACCGGTGAGTATAATTATTCATTAAACAGGTGTCCAGCAGACAGTTGATTATAAAAGGGTGTTACTTAACAAATAAAACCCCTTCCCATTTCATGGTGTCAGCAATGGCACCACATGGAAGAGAAATGTCACAAGGGCTGAGAAAGAATATAATTTCTTTACACAAGAAAGGTGAAGGCCACAAGAAGATTAGCAAAGCTTTACTTATCAGTCAGAATACTGTAGCAAAATCTTAACAAATATGGAACTGCAACCATCTCACAGAGACGTCCAGATGGTCCATAGGAGTTGACACCTCGACAGGAGTGCCTTCTTATGAGAAGGGTTGAAGAAAATCACCATGCAAGTTCACCGCAATTAGCTAAAGAAGTAGAAAGCCAAATTGGGGTGATTGTTTCCCGTGACACAATACCGCATACACTGCAGAGGAAAGGCGTGCATAAGTGTCCCATGCACAAAAAAAGCCTGGCTAGAATTTGCCAGAGCGCATGCTGAAAAAGAAGAAGACTACTGTACTGTACTCTGGAGTGATGAGATCATGATAAAGAGTACAAAGAAAAATGCATAGTGCTTACAATGAAACGTGGTGGCAGTGTCCTTCTGTGGGGCTGCATGAGTGCTGCTGGTGTCGAGGAGCTGCATTTCATTGTTGGTATCATGAATTCACAGATGTACTGCTCTATATTGAAAGAGAAGATTATTATTATTATTATTATTATTATACAGGATTTATATAGCGCCAATGGTTTGCTCAGCGCTTTACAATATAACGGGAGACAATACAGCAAAAATACAGTTCAATACAAGAGGGATAAGAGGGCCCTGCTCCTTGGAGCTTACAATCTAGGAGGGATATAATTTGTGGCAGAGTTATAAATGGCTTTATACGTTATTGTTAATGATTTGAATTTTATCCGTTGGGCAATGGGAAGTCAGTGGAGGGATTGGCAGAGAGGGGTGGCAGATACAGAATGGTTAGTGAGGTGGATGAGTCTGGCAGCAGCCTTCATGATAGACTGAAGAGGGGATAGCCTGCGATGAGGTCAATGAGGAGGGAGTTACAATAGTCAAGGCGAGATATAACAAGGGAGTGAATAAGTTGCTTATTGGTTTCCGAGGTTAGGAACGGGCATATCTTGGAGATGTTACGAAGGTGAAGTCTACAAGATTTGGACAGTGAATGGATTTGGGACTGAAAGGACAGATGGGAGTCTAGGATTACACCTAGTACCCTGGCATGAGGGAAGGGACTGACGATTGTACTATTGATCTTGATGGAGAAGTCAGGGGAGGGGGCACGGGCTGGGGGAATACTAAAAGCTCAGTTTTGGAAAGATTGAGTTTGAGGAAGTGGAGTGACAGCCATGCCGATATGTCACTTAGTAGGTTAGTAATGCAAGAGGAGACTGAAGGGGTGAGGTGAGAGGTAGAAAGATAGATTTATCAAGTGACCAAGGGAGGAGGTGTAGATGGAGAAGAGAAGGGGTCCAAGGACAGAACCTTGAGGGACCCCTACGGAAAGAGGGAGTGAAGAGGAGGAGACAGCGTTATAGGTAACGCTGAAGGAGCTCTGCAATAGGTAGGAGGAGAACCAGGAGAGAGCAGAGTCTCTGAGGCCAAAAGAGTGGAGTTTTTTGAGGCATAGGGGATGATCAACCGTATCAAAAGCCGCAGAGAGGTCAAGAAGTAAGAGTATGGAGTAGTGGCCGTTGGTTTTAGCTGTTAGTAGATCATTAGTGAGTTTTAGTAGGGCAGGTTCAGTGGAGTGTAGTGAGTGAAAGCCAGACTGTAAAGGGTCAAGAAGGTTGTTGTCAGTGAGGTAGGAGCTCAGGCGAAGAAGATGCGACCATCACTCGGTGCCCTTGGTTATTGTTCACTTTTCCAACATGACAATGCTCCAAAACACACATCTAAGGCCATGTTTGCATTTCTGAAGAAGAACAGGGTGAAAGTGATTCAGTAGCCAAGTATGTCTCCTGATATGAACCCAGTCGAACACCTATGGGAAATTTTGAAGAAACAAGTTGAGCATCACTCTCCATCCAGCATCCCGGCTCTAAGTGGTCATTCTTGAAGAATGGAAAAAGATGGATTTTGCAATATGTCGCCAACTTGTTCATTCCATTCCTAGAAGACTTGGTGCTGTCCTTACAAATCACGGAGGTTATACAAAATACTAGATATAGTAGTTTTTATTGTGGGGTGTATTCATTTTTGCATCAACTAATTTGAGTAAAACTTTTGTAATCTACGTTATATTACTAACTTTATTTTCATGTAATGAGCTAAACAAATGTTCTCTAAAACTCAGTTTTGTCAAAATTTTGGAAATTGTTCTTGTTTTCATTGAGATATTGATTAAAATCTTACTTTTCAAAAGGGGTGTACTTGTTTATGCTGAGTACTGTATATATACAGTTGTGTTCAAAATAATAGCCGTCAGACATCACTAACCTGATCAATCACTGTTTTTGGTAGAAATTATATTTCTACATGATAAGTATAAATCAGCACACATATATATATAAAATCCTCAGAAATCCCTTAAAGTCATATCAATATCCTTCCCCTGAAGTACTAATAATACATATATTCATTGACTTAAACCCAAAAACCCACAATTATAGTGAAAAAATCAAGACCCAAAGAAATTACCCAAAAATAAAAAATATATAATATATAAAAGAACAAAAATAAAATAAAGTCCCAATATGCAAAGTGTCCAAATAATGTGTCCAAACAAAGATCAATTTCTTGATAGGAAGACGCTTCCTACTCCACTGAAGAAGATGCAAATCAATCACAGGTGCTCTTCAAATACCTCAAAAAACAAAATCTCAACATAGTATATTACCTTTTAAATCCCAGAACTAAAGTGCCACACGTGTATCATGCAAAAAAAACACTCCAGTGTCACAGCACTCATGTGAAAAGGAAATTAATAAATATCACTGCAAACTATATATAAAGTGCATAATTACCCTAAAACAAACAGATTCCAGCTTGTAATCAACCACATATGCACAGAGTGTCCTTAGATTGGTATCCTCTTGTTCCTCAGGACCTCACAAACAGACCAGGAATCAGTATGTGAATTATAATCATATATAAAATTTATTGTAGCCACTTACATATAAAAACGATAAGATCAGCAAAACAGCATCCAACTCCTCATGCCCAGTATACGATCCCCTTTCCGTGTGTAGAGGGTCTCCCGATCACCAGGTAATTCCCCCTTGCTACTCCTATCCAGATAGTGCTAAACAACTAAATATTAATTAAGTGATTCAAAGGAAAGCAAAATCTTCAAACATTTTTCAGTTTATATAGTGAATGTTTGAGTTTGTAAAGAAGAATACAAACACTGCTATTTTTTTGAACAGTCTAATGTTCACTTTTCTTCAATTTTTTTAGAGGAACACAAATTTGATATATTTTTGTTCATGTTTTGATTTGGAATAGAATGTGTAGTGTTCCCAATGCATTTGTGTGTATGGAAATTAAAGCTATTAGAAGGATTTTGAGCTTTATTCACTTTTTTCAACACACTGCTATTATTTTGAACACAACTGTATATATATATATATATATATATATATATACAGTATCTCACAGAAGTGCGTACACCCCTCACATTTTTGTAAATATTTTATAATATCTTTTCATGTGACAACACTGAAGAAATGACACTTTACTACAATGTAAAGTAGTGAGCATTCGACTGACTGTCCATTCGAGCACTCGGGCACTGCCGGGTCAGTAGGGGGCCCCATGAAATGCCCCTGGCACCTTTTTTATAGGCTTTTTTGAGTGTGGGCAAGGACACAGGGGCCCCATGATCCCCTAGGGCCCCATGAGTTGTCAGTCCGCCCCTGGTAGTGAGTGTAGAACTTGTATAACAGTGTAAATTTGCTATGTAATGAAAAAACCTTACGCGCTACTATGGGTCAATATTTATCACAAAAACTTCCACATATGCACTCACATGTGATAAGTGCCAGACCGCACCAAGTATAAAAAGCATCTACTGAGAATCTCCACAGACCCAAAAAAACTGTGCTTTCCAAGTCAGCTGCAATCAGTAACATAGGTATATGTTCCAGCCAATCGCAAGATCATGAAATGTTAGTGACACAATATCAACTGTGGGCCCTAGAAATGTTAGCAAAGGGCCCTAGAATGTTAGCAAAGTGCTTCAAGATCTAGATCTAGAGATGGGATGTTATGTTCTCTATTATAGTGTGTTTCAATTCGGTCTACATCAAAATGGTGCTGGAAACGGGATGTTACCTTCTCTATTGTGTGCTCTAGTTTGGTCTTATAATAAATGGCACTGGGTTCTATATATAAGGCAGATGAACGTTGGACAGTCCAATCAGGTCCCCTTGATAAAGTCACGTGATCAGTGACGAAACATGTCAGAGAGGAGCTTGCGGATGACGTCACGATGCAATGAAAGGTCGGCATTTTCTGATACACACAGAAACATACCGCCCTTAGGTAGATGCACAATGGTGTCATCAATTATTAATGGCACACCCAAACATCTGCTAACGCATGGTGTGGAGCGATTTTTGGAAAAGGGTCAGGGTCAGGGACTTCTTTTCACATGTAAAGCAGCCTATTGAAATTAGTGGGCTGCCCTACACTTGACATGCAGAAATGCACACATGCTTGTCGCACCTGTATGGTGTGAACTGAGCCTTAGCATCTTCTATGTGCTGAGGCATAAAATCCCTAGCAACTTCTAACATCCGGGGAGCTGCACATGCCTGGATTGGCTTTGGGGACTATGGTTTCTGCATCAGCGTTTATTCTCATATGTGCATTCAGTGCCACAAATGCTAAAGTGACACATGGGCAGCACAGTGGTTAAATAGTTAGCACTTCCACCTGGCAGTACTAGGGTTGTTGGTTTGCATTCCAAACCACGGCACCACATGCCTGGAGTTTGCATGTGCTCCCTGTGCCTGCGTGGGTTTCCTGTGGGTACTCCGGTTTCCTCCTACATAAGACATGCTGGTAGGTTGATTAGGTCCTGTCTAAATTGGCCCTAGTATGTGTATGTATGAATATAAGTTAGGGACCTTAGATTGTACACCCCTTGAGGCAGGGGCCGACTGGCAACTCATGGGGCCCCCGGGCATTAGGGGATCATGGGGCCCCTGTGTCCTTGGCCAAACTCAAAAAAGCCTATGATAAAGGTACCAGGGGCATCTCATGAGGCCCCCTACTGACCCCGGGCCCTCAGGCAGTGCCCGAGTTTCCAAATGGTCAGTTCGCCCCTGCCTTGAGGGATAGGGACTGATGTGAATGTACAATATATATGTAAAGCGCTGCGTAAATTGATGGTACTATATAACTACCTGTAATAAATAAATAATAAATACATTTGGGGGGAAGAACCATATGTGCATGCACAGGTAAATGCTGATGGAGAAGCCATCTGTGTTTACTCAAGCATGGCCATGTACAGCTCTCCACTTGTATTGGCAGCTGTATGTGGCATGTGTGGCTCCCTGGGTCCTGGGCCTCCCTGATCACTGGGAAAGAGGAGACTGAGGAAATACTTCCTATTGCCTGCAGCAGACTGATGAAATCTCAGCCTAGTCAAAGTCACTTGACTCAAGGGCTTCTTTTTAATGATAGAAAATATATAGCGTTTCTGAAAAATGATACTGTAGCTATATATTGTGATATTCCAGGAATTTATTGTTTAAAATCAGTAAAAGAGAAGTCCACGTTAACATTTGTAGTCTTTTGCTGCAAAATATCATCAGATAACATCAGCCAGATCTCTGCTCCCTGTACTTTAAATACATTCAAGTGCTGTGCAGCAGAGCTACATTTGTATTTGACACTCTTAGAAATAAAGTATCTCCTGTGGCTCAAGTTCAAGAACACTACATGTTTTTATTGCTTTTGCAAGATGGTGACCTTTTGTGCTGTGTATCAGTTTACTCTGATTACACACTCCATCACTTCCTTCTCATAGATAGTCTACAGGGACGAGAAACATGCCCTTAATACATTTAATCCAAAACAAGCTTCTTCTAATTTATTAGTGCGTCATTCACAAGTGGACCCTGGTGACAAAGGGGGAAAAAAAAATACCTAAGAAAATTATTTACTGATAGACAGCTAAAACCAGTGCTTGTCAACTTACGAGGTATAGAGAGGACCTCAATTGTGACCTTTGACATCACCATACCATACCGTGCATAATGTATAGTATCTGCAATTCCAGAGAGTAGGGACGAGCTTGGATTTGGTCTGAACCCAGAAGGAAGTTATCAGTTCCAGGCCAATTGGCTTTTGTCTGGGCATTTCCCGGCCTACTCTCAGCTAACATGGTCCCAACTACAGCCCAGAATGGAGTTGCCCTTTGCCAACAAGCCTTATTGCCAGTTTGACACCTTAAGTGCCTGTTCACATAAATACAGATTGGATGTGGTTTGAAATGCATCTAATCCACATGACATGTGAAATAACATTGCTTCCTATGGTGCCTGTTCACTGGCAGAGCTGATTCAGTGCAGTTTAAAAAAGAGTCCTGTACGATTTCTGAGAAGTGCGGTCAGGTTCAGATGCGGATTACAGGCTATTGACTTCTATGGGAACCGTTTCTAAAACTGACATGTGTGAACAGGATAAAATCCTGAGCTGATCCCGTCCTGAACCTGACGGAAACCTGACATGAACCGCTGAACAGCTACTGTATCAATTAGCAGTGAAACCTGAGCTTCAATCCCACCACACATGTGTGAATCAGCACTAAAACTGCCTTTTTCTCAGTGCACTAAAGGGGACAACACCCAAGTTAAGTGCCACTTAAAGGGAAAGTACTTGTCCCTTCATTTTCCTCCCCTTGTATTAATCCTGTAAGGAACTGTCACCTATATCACTTCCTACTTGTGCACCAACTGGGCCTCAGCGAGTACACATCCTCACTGCATTCAAAGGAACATTGACTACCCTGGTCAAAGAGCATTTTTATCTCAGATTTAAGCCTTGTCAGCAGATTCTGAGGGCTCAAAGTGAGCTAGTTCTCCTGTTGCTAGTTGTTTTTGCTAACTGGGGTTGACACCACCTAAAGTTGAAGGTATTGGGTAACGTCTGAAAAGCAGGTCTGCTAACAATGATTGAGATGCTGCTGTATGTGTTGATTCTTCGCTTACAGATGCTAAGAGTGATAATTGCCATTCCATGTACCAATACCATTTTGTACTGTTTATCCTCCCTAGCGGACTGATTATGTCCATATTTCTGTGCTCAAAGCGGTACTTTTGTTGCATGGAAATATGTATTTTTTTTATTGTAGGCCTGTTATTTTTAGGAATAAAACTCACTGAAATCTGTCCGAACAAGAGTCTAGTAAACATCCCAGGTATGATAAAACTTTAAACACGAAATCATAAATTATAATTTAATAAATAATCATAAAAAATAATAATATAATAATAATAAATTTAATTCAATTATGTAATCAAACGAAAAACACTGAAATTTGAAATATAGCGCCAAGTTCGCACATCACTGAGCAAAGTCGCAAAATTGTTTTCAGTGTCTGATGGCGAATTTCCCCACGAATCATTATCACTCAATTCTGCAAGTGGATCTAATTTACTATCGCTGTTCTCTAGCTGGTCTAAAACCGATTTCGACCTAAAAGGACGCTTTTTGGACGCCATGGACGTTTCTCAGTTTCCAGGCAGAAAGAACAGTAAAAATGCAAGCAGGGCACAGGACATGTATGTGAAATGGTTTGGTACAGTAATGTTTTACTATGCGATTTTAGTGTATTTAGTGAATGTCACTTTTTGTCATTTTCAAATTTCCCAACGTTCCGTCCCCCGTATGTCCCGTCGCTCGCAGGGGATTGAACCCAGAAGACAGATGCCGGCATCCGCTGGAGAACATTGCCTGGGATACTGCAGGACGGACATCGTGGGAGTGCAGGACAAGGTATGTGATCGAGAGATCGCGGAGCAGCACCGCATGGTATTTCCAAGTGTAGCTCGTGGTTACCTCTTGTGGTACTGAAACTTTACCCCCAGCTACACTCGGGAATACCGCCAGGGAGGTTAATTATTCACTGCCTAGAAACAGAAGGACAGTGTTTTTGTCATACTATACCAGCAGAGGATAAGAACTCTTACTGCATTAAAGAATGTCATTTTTTTTTAATCATAGAAAGTTTTATTGAGTAACAAACAGAACAACTATACAGCAGTTCCAGAAATTCCTCTCACATATGCAGCTAATATCAGCAGGTACAGAGAGAAAACCAAGTAGATGTAAACAATACTGTATTAGTGTATATGACAAAAAAGGGGGAGTAGAACGAGCGCTGGATCCAAATGGTATAGCCGCTAGCATAAAAAGGCAAACCTCAAACAGCCTCCTGGTGAAAAGCTAAATGAATAAAGTATGCAGCGCTAAAATGAAATATGACAATAAAATAATATATTAAAATCCAATGTGAGATATACACAGCTGAAGTGAATGGATTGGTGTGGAAGCCAATACTATAAATTATACTGCAGTATCATAAATCAGATCAAGGTGCATAAAGTGACAAAGGTGCCTAAGTCAATAAATCCATGGACATATCCAAGTGACATGGGAAATCCGTGACATCTGTGGTATATAATATGCCTATTGATTGCACTAACCAGATAGCGCAAAATATAGCGCGTTGGAGTAAAATGACCTACTCCTGGTCACTGGATCAGAGACACTGCCAAATGGGTGGTCATCAGTACAGCAACCTCCGGATCCTCTGTATCGTCTCCAGGTGTACCATCACCAGCCACCAGGGGGATATGTGCCTCTCCCACGTATCACGAATCACCTTCTATCATCAATCTCCAGGGGGGATGCGATGCACTCCAGTAGAAAAAAAAGGGCTAGATGAAATGCAAGTACAACAACAGCTGACAGCAGTTGGGCAAAGTAATTGCATATACAGTAAACATCTCATTGGGATACTCTGTTAGCTAATAAGGAGCTTGTCCAGGACCAAATCCAGCAGGCTCAGGCCAAGAGTACCAAACTATGAGCCCCACAGATCATCGAAATTACGGAAGCAGCCTCTATGTTGGTATATGTATTTCTCCAGCCGAAGAGTCTCACCCCTGCATTTAACCCCTCTTTATGAGAGGGAGATTCAGATGACTTCCAATGCCGATGTATAACCCTCTGAGCCTGGAAATGAGCTCTAGCAACTGCCTCCCTAGTAAGAAGTGGTAAGTAAAAGTCATCTAAGATACATAACAAATAGGGTTTGGGGTCAACTGGGATAGAAAATTGAAACACAGTATTTATGGTATGTATCACACTTGCCCAATAAATGTGTAATTTGGGGCATCGCTAGAGTAAGTGAATTAGATCCCCATGGTCTTTGGAGAATTTACCACAGGTAGGGGAGTCCAAAATACCCATTCGAAACAGCAGGACCGGAGTAAATATACAACTCGTTATGTCACTAAGGGAGCATTGGGGTACTGCCTGGAGTGTCTCATCCCATTGGTCTTCCATTAAAGAGTCAACATCTGACTGCCATCTGTCCCTAACTGTCAGAGGAAAAAACTGTAACAACTCTTCTTGCAGCATTGCATAGCACCCAGAGACAAAGCCTTTGGTAGACATTTTGTTAGCCATCATATTGAAAAGTGGGGTTGGGGAAGAATGCCACCCCACTGATGTGCCCTGTAACAGTACTGCATGTTTCAGTTGAAGGTAGTAAAAACAGATTGTGTTTGGCAGGGAGAACTGAACACTTAATTCTTCAAAAGTACAGAGGGAACCATCTTTGAAGATATCCTTCAAGTGTGTGACCCCATATTTTCGCCAATGGGGAGCATGTTATAGCTTAGCTGGTTCAGGGTAATTAGTATTGTGCCAAATTGGACTATATTGAGTAAAACCAGAGACCTGCTGTAACTGCTTAGTCTTGTTCCAGACCTTTTTAAATTAGAGTATATGTAGGCAAAAGCCTATTAGATTTGGAAAAGGCTGTGGCCCCCAAACCTGTTGGTTATCTACCACCTCTGCTGTCTGAATTAAAATAGTGGTACAGGAATTGAGGTGGGTGTGGCTGCTGGGTTGGGGTAAAGGCCAGACACTTAGAGAGGTGCTGCAACTGAGCCACCAAGTAGTAAAGCCAGGAATTAGGCATTGCCAAACCACCAGCATCTTTAGGCCACTGTAAAGGTTCAAGCCGTACTCTAGGATCTTTATCATGCCACAGCAATTGTCTAAAGATGGAATTCACCATTTGAATGCGCAATGGGAAAACCATAGGGGTATTATGCAAAAAGTACAGCAGCTGGGGTCTGAAGATCATTTTGACTAAGTTCACGTTACCCACCAGGGATAACCGGAGTTTATTCCAGATCTTGATTTTGTCTCTAAAATGGCTTAGCAGAGGCTGGCTGGCAAGTTGACCAGGTACTTTCTTTTCTCTTTTTCTTTTGACATGCCTTGCCTGTTCATTTGTCCTTGCTGCAAAAGCTAGTTATAGACTGGGGCAGTGGCCATCTTTTGTACTGTTGAATTGTAGTGGAGTGGGTGCACTAGGACACCCTGGCTGCCATTGTGCTACATGCTGGGTGTCCAGTGCTCTCCTGTGCCTTTAAGAGGGGTAGGCTCCCTCAGGTTCACCTGCCCTTGATCTATCCAATAAATACATTTGTCTCTACTATGGGGGCTCTCAAAATTTGTAGAGTTAGGACCACAGAATATCGAGGTGCCGTGACAAGGTTCTGTAGCTTACATGTATTTGCAAATGTGTGCTAACTAAACCCCTGTTTTTAATGCATACTGTTAGACAGGTTCATTTGGTTGTTGGCAAGCTGGCTAGCAAGTTGACCAAGAACTTTCTTTTCTCTTTTTTCTTTTGAGGGTGTAAATTTAGCCTGCAGAAGTCAACTGGTTGGGAGGTAACCTGTACCCCCAGGTATTTAAAAGAGGTGGTGACAGGTACAGGGCAGGAGCAAGCAACAACTTGCGCAGAGCTGGTATTCAAAAGAATGTCTTTAGGAGAAAAAGAAATGCAAGCATGTGCTCGGGCAACAGAAAAATGGAGAACATACCTTTATGGTTAGCAGTTTATCTTGCAGATTTACCATAGCCTTTAAAATGGTATTGAACCCAAAAGCAAAGATTAATTATATTGCAGCTTAGCAATTCTTAAATGTGATGACTACATTAGTTTTCTTTTTTTAGGCTTTCTTTTCTTTATTTTCACCTGGTGATCTGGCCAGTACATCTGTAGTTTTTTTTGTTTATTATGTTTATTGACTTTGCATAAAAAAGAAGAGGAATTCACATAAAGTAAACAGCTAAATACCCGTAAATTGAGGAAAAACAGAGTTAACGAAATAGTGGGTACATCAAGTGAAGTACATACTACAGGACTATCATGGTGTTCATACTATAAATATACTAAATACAACAAAGAATGTGACCCATAAGGCCAAGGTGGTACGTCAACTGTCATGTAATATGGCCTCAATCTACAGATAAAAGGAAAATAAGAAATCGAGAACTGAGGGGGGACTAGAGAAAGGAAAGGAAGGGGAGGAGACAAAAAAGAAGGAAGAAAGTGAGAAAAGAAGGAGGGAAAAAAATCGGAGGTGGGAGGGAAGGAGGGGGTATGCCGCAGGGAATTCTGCTGTTTTTCAATAGAACATCTATCCTGCAAATATAGCAGCAAGAGGGTTGAGACCAGGGGAGGACTGACAACTCATGGGGCCCCCGGGCAATAGGGGATCATGGGGCCCCTGTGTCCTTGCCCAAACTCAAAAAAGCCTATGAAAAAGGTACCAGGGGCATCTCATTGGGCCCCCTACCAACCCCGGGCCCTCGGGCAGTGCCCGAGTTTCCAAATGGTCAGTCCGCCCCTTGTTGAGACAAACCATTTACCACTGGTAGGAGTGTTTACATTTATCAGCTTTTATTTATTTATGTACAATTTTTATCCAAAAAAAAGAAGTTGCTGTAACTGCTTGTGTAACTGCAGACTGAGCTGGAGTTTGGCTTTAACTACAAAATACAATACAAACCGGGTTTGAAAAAGTTTTCTGCTAATTCTTTGTCACGGTTACTTTTACATCTTGCATTTACTGAGGTGAAGCTACAGCATCTGAGGTCAAACAAGCTTCTTGCATGCCCGGTACAAGTACAATTACTGAATATTCTTCAAAGCAAATGGCCAATAAATTCAGCCATGTTGTATGACCTTATGTAACACCCTCCAGGTTAATTATATACAGGTGAAACTTGAAAAATTTGAATATCGTGCAAAAGTTCATTTATTTCAGTAATGCAACTTAAAAGGTGAAACTAATATATGAGATAGACTCATTACATGCAAAGCAAGATAGTTCAAGCCGTGATTTGTCATAATTGTGATGATTATGGCTTACTGCTCATGAAAACCCCAAATCCACAATCTCAGAAAATTAGAATATTACATGCAATCAATAAAACAAGGATTGTACATAGAACAATATCGGACCTCTGAAAAGTATAAGCATGCACATGTACTCAGTACTTGGTTTGGGCCCCTTTTGCAGCAATTACTACCTCAATGCGGCGTGGCATGGAAGCTATCAGCCTGTGGCACTGCTGAGGTGTTATGGAAGACCAGGATGCTTCAATAGCAGCCTTCAGCTCTTCTGCATTGTTCGATCTCATGTCTCTCATCTTTCTCTTGGCAATGCCCCATAGATTCTCTATGGGGTTCAGCTCAGGCGAGTTTGCAGGCCAATCAAGCACAGTAATCCCACGGTCATCGAACCAGGTTTTGGTGCTTTTGGCAGTGTGGGCAGGTGCCAAGTCCTGCTGGAAAATGAAGTCAGCATCCCCATAAAGCTCGTCTGTGGAAGGAAGCATGAAGTGCTCCAAAATCTCCTGGTAGACGGCTGCGTTGACCCTGGACTTAATAAAGCACAGTGGACCAACACCAGCAGATGACATGGCTCCCCAAATCAACACAGACTGTGGAAACTTCACACTGGACTTCAAGCATCTTGCAGTGTGTGCCTCTCCATTCTTCCCCCATACTCTGGGTCCTTGGTTTCCAAATGAGATGCAAAAGTTGCTCTCATCAGAAAAGAGGACTTTGGACCACTGAGCAACAAACCAGGTCTGTTTTTCTTTAGCCCAGGTAAGACGCTTCTGACGTTGTTTGTTGTTCAGGAGCAGCTTGACAAGAGGAATACGACATTTGAAGCCCATGTCCAGGATCCGTCTGTGTGTGGTGGCTCTTGATGCACTGACTCCAGCCTCAGTCCACTCCTTGTGAAAGTCCCCAACACTTTTGAATGGCCTTTTCCTGACAATCCTCTCCAGGCTGCGGTCATCCCTGCTGCTTGTGCATCTTTTTCTTCCACACTTTTCCCTTCCACATAACTTTCTATTAATGTGCTTTGATACAGCACTTTGGGAACATCAAACTTCTTTTGCAATTACCTTTTGAGGCTTTCCCTCCTTATGGAGGGTGTCAATGATGGTTTTCTGCACAACTGTCAGGTCAGCAGTCTTTCCCATGATTGTGATTCCTACTAAACCAGACTGAGAGACCATTTAAAGGCTCAGGAACCCTTTGCAGGTGTTATGGCTTAGTTAGCTGATTAGAGTGGGACACTTTGAGCCGAGAATATTGAACCTTTTCACAATATTCTAATTTTCTGAGATTGTGGATTTGGGGTTTTCATGAGCTGTAAGCCATAATCATCACAATTATGACAAATCACGGCTTGAACTATCTTGCTTTGCATGTAATGAGTCTATCTCATATATTAGTTTCACCTTTTAAGTTGCATTACTGAAATAAATGAACATTTGCACGATATTCCAATTTTTCGAGTTTCACCTGTAGTTATTTGTTAGATAGAGACTGAGTAGCAGCCTGGGAAAAGAGGTAGTAAGGTTAACTCAGGACAGGCTAGGAGGCTCTAATGGGTCAGGACTTCATAAACCTGAGAGCTTTTACCTCTCCAGAAACCTGAGAGCTTTCTGGAGGAGGGGTGAAAGCCCAGATCTGCATGCTTAAGGGACCCTGGCCAATCCCCTGGCAGGAGGCTGGGCATGGTGTCCAGGGCAATTCTCAAAAGTGGCAGAACCTGTGCAGCAGAGTCAGTGAGTGTCAGGTCAAAGATAGAGTGAAGAGCTGAGGTTTGGAGCCTGGGAGGGGGCCTACCTACGAGAAGTTGTGGGAGAAGAGGATCTCCACTATGCCACCGTCTCCAAGGGAGGACATCCTGAACAGCAGGAAAGGAACCAGCAAAGTGAAAGCCCTGAAGGCAGCCAATCCATTAAGCTTGTAGGAAAGGACAGTGTGACTACTCTTACACCCCCTGGGCCTGATAAGGGGAGAGGGTAGTCATGTGAACCCAACTAGCTTTTCATCCGGGACTGCTGCATTAGATTGGCAGCTTCTGGCCCCCCTTTTCCAGGGAATACCCTCAAGCAGCTGGGTGAAGAGGAGGATTCATCTGGGGTCTGAGGAGGTACACCAGACAGCTGGAATGCTCTTAAAGGAGAGACTATTTTTGTCCACATGTGTACATAGTTGCTAAGTTGCTACATCCCTCAACCCCATCCAAGTTCTAAACCCCTTAATAAAATCACAAAACCAAGAGCAAGGACTATTTACTGTTTTCAGTGTGCAAAGTGTAGAAGAAAATGCGTGTCGCCTGGCTGCGCAGAGCTTTAGGAGGAACCAAAACTCAGTGACTCCTAAGGGGTAGTGCTACACCTATTACAAGATTAGATATGAACTGGCCTCAGTTGATGGATATATTTTTTATGGATCTCATCGCTTACTAGTATCATTGACATTGAGAGTTTATCTTGTATAATTTGTGTAGCGCTCACCCCCGAAAACCGCTGGAATTAACGGGCACTTCTGTCCTTACTTCAGTAATGAACCATATATATATTGGATCCACAGCACACCAGTACACCTTGTGGGAAGTTTTATAACAGGTTTAATAAGAGAGGTAAAACTCTACAAACAGACCGCAAATTAACTTGGAAATAGCAGTTAAATGCACTGAATACACAAACCTTCTAGAATTGGCACAATCACATCAATAAACACAATATTAATGTTTAAACATATACACCGGTATAGCTATAGATCAGAATTAACCCCCTGCAACTATAGCAGCATTATGTCCCCAGCTAAACTGACGTCTCTTTAGGCTCAGTCCCAAATTCCTTTGTATACTGTAGGATTGTAACACTGTGTGAGTCTATGTGTTGCACAGGCCTTGATTTAGTGAATTGGTGGAGCGCTCTTAAGGACTGACATGTCACTGGTTAGCAGTTCATCACATCCAAGAAGAACAGTCTCCAGGGGCAGGAGTGGACTGACCATTTGGAAACTAGGGCACTGCCCGAGGGCCCGGGGTCAGTAGGGGGCCCCATGAGATGCCCCTGGTACCTTTTTCATAGGCTTTTTTGAGTTTGGGCAAGGACACAGGGGCCCCATGATCCCCTATTGCCCGGGGGCCCCATGAGTTGTCAGTCCGCCCCTGTCCAGGGGTTAACTCCTTGAAGGGATGATGACTGGGGTTATGTTGTTTTCTGTTGTCAATTGTCGGTGCTGCACAATCTCTGAGGTGCCTCACCTGGGATGGTCACACACCTCCTCTGTGACTTCAAACACTCTGACCTCTCTCTGCGGTGGGAGATATTGTTGCTGTCGGTAACTGCCATCGCGGGTGACTGGCACCAATGATCACAGTTGCTGCTGACTTCAGCTGCTGTAGATAACCGTTGTCCTTAGCATCCTCTGCTGTTCTGGAAACAGTATCAGTGTACTTCAACAGTAGGGGCTGCAGACTAGCTCCCACATGTCCTCTGCAAAAGCACACGTGACTCCCCCCACCCCCTTCCTCCTTGCAAAGCATCCTGGTCCTGTAGTCCTGTGCAGTATAAAGTTACATTGTCTGTCTCTGTAATGAAACTGCAACTCCCACAAACACTGCAGTACTGCTGAGAGCTGAGCCAATCAAACCCTTTCTGACAACATGCAGCCTTAAAAGGGAAACAGTTCTTTAAAAGGGAAACAGCAATGGCCCCGCTTTGTATATGGGAGTCACCAAGGAAGTGTAAGAACAAAGCAAAGACTACATGAATATTACTGGACAAGGATCTCATTTACTTCCGTTTGTTTGGATGGAGCAGAGCACCTTAGCTGTGGTCATGTGCACTGCTCTATGCACACTACACATCCCATAGTCCATATTCCCTAATCTATCTAGGGACTGAGCAAGAGATGGTAGCTAAGTTTCTACAAACAGTGGAACAACTAAAAACCAAACCTAGCAATCCTCTAACAGGAAGTCGGATCTCCAAAGGAATTTGGAGATTTGTAGGAGGCTCAGAACAATAGAACGTACTTTTTAATTTAAGAAAACATACTTGAATAGAATTTTTTTTTTAAGCCAGTGCTTATTGTCACTTTAATATGGTAGGTCCTTTTCACAGAGCCACCCGTGGATTGTTGATTTGCTATAACATTACCGTATTATTACAGCAAATTGCATTTATCTCTAATATGACATCTGCTACTGTAATTACATTTCTCTCTGCAGTCTTCAGCAGGAAAGGTAACCCAAAGGAACCTGTGTCAGACAAAGGCCCGTCATTTGTTTCATCTGAGTTTGAATCCTTCCTGTGGGAAAGATTGTGCATAGAAACTATTCAGTTTATTACCACCACGCAAATGGAGAGATTGAGAGATTCGACAGAAGCCGTAATGGAGCTCTTCTTACTGCAAATCTTACAAAGAAATCTTGGAAAGTTTTGTACTACAGAGACCTTACATGTCTACACATTGGCTAACCATACAGTTAGCAAAAGCTAAACTTCAAGGTGACATCACTTTCTCCACCTCATCCAATCAGAGAACACTTTGCATTTATTTAGTAAATGCCCATTCCCAGTGGCTGACCTTCTGTGTTCAGAATGCAACAGGGCAGCCACTCAGCACGGGACTCGGAAGCAAGTGGAGGTCATTGGAGTACTGGTGTTTCAGCTTTCAGGGGCGTTGACCAGGTATGGTATATACTTGGTCCAAGCTGGACCAATATATGTATGTATAAAATATCCATACCTGTAATTCATATTTAAAGTATAACTAAATTCTGAGTGGGGAGGAATTGGAACACCTTGCAGGTTTTGATTTTTGTCTGTGCCCCTGTTAAGGAGATTCACTCTATTTGTTTTCTTTACAGTTATTACTGAAAGTGAAAGTAAATCCTATATTTTGAATTTACAGAACAGGAATAGAGGAGAAATTTACCAATAGGGACACTAAATCTGTGACCCTTGTGACAACAAGGGATTCCGACGCTGCCAACGTGGATTTCTTCTCACGTCCTGTTTTGGTATGGGATAGGAAGTGAAGGGAAATCTCCCCACTGGGACAAAGATGGCAAAAACTGCCAAGGATTATAATCCTCCCTTACTCTATTCAAAATGAAAAAAATGTTGCCTTTAGTACTACTTTAGCTTAGGTTCATATTGTTGCAGCTCTGTGAGCCATGTTTTGCACAGGCAAGGAAGCCCATTCATTTAGATTGGCTGCTGTGCCTCTTGAAAACACAAGGAAAAGGTCCCTGCACCATTTCTGGAATTGCAGCCCGCACAAGAACTGCAAGTGCAATTTCTAGTGTGTGCAGAATGCCATTAGGATTAATGGCACCCATATAGATCTTCTGCATTTTTCTGTGCGGGTGGTTGTGGCTGCAGGACAAGTGCAAACCTGAAGTGGGAACCAAATGCACAGATGTGAACCTAGACCAATGCATATAGCAAACTAAAAAAAAAAACAAAAAAAAAGGAAAATTGCAGCTTACCCTTTTTAGACCTAGTACTGACAAAGGATTACATGTGGAGAAGCTGGAATTGTTGCATTTTATGTTAATGAGGACAGACTTGGGATTACTCTAAAGCTGGGTACACACTATATGTTTTTTTTTTCATTCAATCTAACGGTCTGAAAAAAAAAAAACGATGTTAGTGCAGCGATCTCCCCCACAGTGCTCTTGTGTTCTAACAGGGAGATTGCCTTCCCTCCAGAACACAATGATCAGCTTGCAGCAATTGGCTGCCAGCACTGATCGGATGCTGGTCTACCAGCATGCCCACTCAACAGAAGCCAGTTGTATGATCGGCTTCTGTAGAACAGGCAGCTGTACATATAGGCCAAAAGTTGGACGGCTCATGCAGAACTGACCATTTTAAGACCATTTTCATCCCATGTGTAGCCAGTTTAATATTGCTAAAAAAAACTTTGCTGTCAGCGATGAAACCTCCTCCTGAGAAACATTTAAAAGGTGAGAAATATAAAAAAAAAGGATTTTTTTTAGGCATGTTGCTTAAATGGCAGCACACAACAAACATATAGCAGGATTTTCTCAAATTTGACTGCAAAAGTGGAAAGATGATTTAGGAAACATGCTTTAGTGAAACTAAGACAATACACATTTTCCAATCTGCTTAGAGTTATAGGCCAGTGAACGCCTTACACCTATAAACTGTCTGATGCACATACACACCTATGAACTGTCTGATGCACATACACACCTATGAACTGTCTGATGCACACACTTGAATTGACTTTTCAGAAGTTTGATGAAAAACATTTTCCTATTGCAACATAAAGCAACCAAGCTGGAGACCAGGAACCTGAACCCCCTAGACATATTCAAAAAAATCACAAGGCCTCCTATGTCAGCCAAGGATTTTGTGATGTGCATAAAATGCACAAAATAAAATTCATACCATTTTATGATATCTTTCTCTACATTGTCTGAGGAAAAAGATTCTTTTGTACTAGAAGGGGACTATGTGGTGTTCAAACATCTGGCCTGCAGATGTCACTATTTGCAGGTGTGACAGGTGTAATACTTTCTATTTCTGTTCCTGTTCCTGTTATGGTGTACTCAAAAGTCTGCAAACGTTTTATGGATGTCTGAACTTTTTAATAAAAGTAGCACTACCCCCCTAGGAGTTGCTGAAGATTTGATGTCCCCCTATAGTCCTGCAGTCAAGCAATGCGCATTTCCTTCCAGCCTTGCTCTCCAGAGACAGTAAACAGTCCTTGAACTTTTTTTTTTTGTTTTTTTATTTTAATTTTTATTAGGGGATAAAAGAATTTTATTAGGGAGTTTAAACTTGGATGTGGATGGGGGATACATTGGATGCCCAAAGAACTGTTGAACTGAGGAAAAACTGCCTGGAACTATGTTCAAGTGCTCAGAAGGGTTTTCTCTTCTTGGAGAGCTATCCAGCCTCTCCTGGTGTATCACCTCAGAACCCAGATGAAATCTCTTCACCCAGCTGCTGAGGGAATCTTTGGGCAAGAGGACCCAGAATCTGCCACCAAAGATTATCAGTCCCAGATGGGGATTAGTCAGGTTTCCCACCCGAATGCCCTTTCCCCTTATATGGCCCAGGGGGTGTGGGATTACTCACTCAGTCTCTGCTGCAAGCGTGTGGGTTGGTGGCTGCCTTCAGGCCTTTTACTGGACTTGCTCCTTCCTTGCTTCACAGGCTGTCCTCTCTCAGGGGACAATAAGGCTGAGAGATCCTCCCTTCCAGCTCCTCTTCCTGTAGGTAGGCCCCTCTGCCTGTAGGTAGGCCCCTCTCCTGGACCTCCTCCCAGGCTCCAAACACTATCCTGCTCACTCCATCCTCCACCCGAACTCTCCTGCTATTAAGCAGGCTCAGTCACTCTTCAGGGCTGTCCTAACCCCATGCCAAGCCTCCTGCTTGGGGATTGGCCAGGATCCCTTTAGAGTGCAGACCAGCTTCTCCTCACCCCTGCCCACTCAATTCTAGAGACTTCTCCAAGTCTCTTGATCAGGGGGAGGTATCAGGGAAATGATCTGCAGAGTCTCTCAGCCCTGACCCAAATTTAACCCATCTATTTATATATATGGCTATTACACCAGGCTACTATTCAGTCTCAAATTAAAAAATAATTAACTTGCTCCGCCTAGCTTTCCTAAGAGGGTGCTACGAGACTACAGCACCCAACAAATACTCTATGAAAGAGGTTCTTCTGTCTGTAGTAAAAAAAATGTACATACTGCAGCTGCTGCCTTTTAATAAAAGGACACTTACCTGTCCAGGGATCTAGCGCCATCCTCACCCAAGCCAACTCTTTGCTGGTCTTTGAGTTCCTGGCACCGGTATGTCTAGTGTGGGAAGCTGGCTGTGGCTCCTTGTGGCTTCACAGCCGGCTTACCACTGCATATGTGCTTTGTGAATGCCCCCCCGCAGCCTCTTGGGACCTATGACATGTCCCAAGAGGCTCTGGGCAGCGAGGGAGGAGGTAAAGTTCTGATTTTAATGACAAATAAAGGTTTTAGATAAAACAATGTGACAACCTCATTTTATATTCCATCAGAAGGAGTAACTGCTTTGAAGTTCTATGCATTTGACCCTGGTTCTTTCACTGCAGAGTTGAAAGCAGCAGTTATTTACTTAACTACTAGAATATTCTTGAACCAGTTGCTTTGTAGCAGTGGCTATCAGAAGGAATCCATTCCCAGGAACAAGGCTTTCACAGCTATTTGTTTGTATAATGGAAGTATCTGGAGACACAGAGAAAAGTGTGTTTATCATTGAAGGAATGGGTGGCTCAAACCTCTTTAGAGAGATTTATGGGAGCAATTAATCAGCAGGAGGTTCCAGCACGAAAGTTATTAGATATAATAATTAACTCGAGGGCCTGCATTAGTGACTAGTGTGTTGACTTAATGATCATTAAAGAGGACAGCGAAACACAATTCCGAGCATTTAAGACAACCACAAAAGTAAATTAGTAATGATTATGATTTATTTACTGGAAAACACAGTAGTCAATATGGGTCAGAGACAAATCTGAGTCTATTTATTCTTATTGAACGTTTAATATGCGCATATTTATGATATGTTTCTCTGTATTTGGAATTAAATATATTGGGGAAGCCTGCTAGATGTTAAGTTTAGGTTTATAGATGTATAATGCTAAAGACAAAAAAATTATTTACTTAAATGTTATTAGAAACAACAGCTGGTACCACCCCTGAGGATCTTCTAATTACATAATTCGAAAGATCAGAGCAAAATTAACTAAATTAAAAAAAAAGTTGCATCTCCTATGGGTAAAAAAGGAAAAAAGTTTCCCTGAAAATTATTTTATGCTATTAAATGTTGGAAACTGTAAAGCCAAATATTATAACCCTGTGCAACATGTGCATATACAGTATACTTAATGCATATTTATTCCCATCATTGCAAGAAAATATTGTTGAGTTATTAAACAAATCCCTTTGACATCTCTGACCAATTATGGTTATGTCCTTATACTGTTAATGATGTCACCCGGGCGACCCCACCCCTTTTGTGTACATTGCAGTGGCAGGGAGCTGGAAATTTCATTTGGAGTCAGTTAAAAGATGGGGTTGGATGCATCGGTGGGCAAAGTTTTATTTTTTTTAAATGTGTAGGCAGGTATGGTTTGTTTTCTCCACTGCAGGTGGTGCTCAAATCAAGTAGTATTTCCATGTGTCCATGTGACCTTCGGTGGCCATCTTGGATCAGTAGGGTCTATTTAAGTCCCTGCCTCTGGATTTTGGCACGTATCTGGCGTGTGGCTAGTGTAGGGAGCAGGGGCTGGCTGACAACTCATGGGGCCCCCGGGCAATAGGGGATCATGGGGCCCCTGTGTCCTTGCCCAAACTCAAAAAAGCCTATGAAAAAGGTACCAGCGGCATCTCATGGGGGCCCCCTACTGACCCCGGGCCCTCCGACAGTGCCCGAGTTTCCAAATGGTCAGTCCACCCCTGGTAGGGAGAGAGACCCCACTTCTTATGGAAAGTAACTAGCGGTAGGGAAAGCTTCCTGAAAAAGAGGGAAAGAGTAGGGACTCACCCTGTCGTCACCTCTCCTCTACATCTGACTACATTGAACTATGAGTTATTTCCCTAGCAGTGCTCTCCCGCTTGGGTGTTTGTAAACATTGGCATTATGTTTAATACAAGTTCCAACTTTTACTGCAACTGGACTATGCGTATTTACTGCCCACACCACGTGCACCTCCCACAACCGAAAATGGAGGAACCGTTCTTCATGATTGATGGTTGTGCTGGATTTACAATGCTACAGTTTTATTTTTTTAAAGGACTTGTCAAAAAATGTGTGTATATGTTTACTTACTATTGATATTTTTTTGTAAATGAGTAGGGGTATTATGTACTCCTTACTCATTGACAGCAGTATGTGGGGGCCCCCTTATTTTTAAAGGGAACTTCCAGATTAAGATAAGACCCTTGTTTGTAGACCCTATGACCCTTGGATGCCAAGGTTGTGTTGAAGAGGCTCTTGTCCTCATCTGTATAAGGGCAAGGAGATTTGGCAGGAGGGTCCACCTTAGCAAGGTACCCTCCTATGATGAGAGCATGTGGCCTAGCATGGTTCAGGTGTGCATGCTTTTTTACATCTGGCCCCCCTTAAAATCCATACCTAACCGTCTGCCACCTAACCACCATTAACTTCACTGAAAGGCCTGTCATCTTGAGTGAACATGCTTTCCACCAAAGTAATTAGAGTAGAAACATGTATGCATGGATAGATTTAATGTCACAATTATTTGGCATTCCCTGTAATATACAACTGAAATCCATATTTTTAAACTGTTTTACCTGCATAAGGATTTGTAATTCTGGTCAGCCAGTCGTAAGATCCAGGCACCCCCTACCATACTGTACAGTATAATCAGGTCCTGGACCTCCCAATGCTGCAGTTAAAGTATACCTAAAGGCAAAACTTTTTTTTGTTTTAGATATAGTGAAGAGGTATTAGAACATCTGCTGTCTGTGCCTCCGTTAGGGAGACTCAAGTTCTCTGTTAGTCCTGTTTACCGTTATCACCAACAGTGAAAGTGAAGGAAAATCCCAAATTTTGGGTTGTCCCCAAAACAGGAATAGCAGGGATGTCTTCCAATGCTGACACTAGTTCTGGTGACAACCAGACATTCCCTTGCTTTAGAAGGATTTTTATTCATTTCCAGTTGTAGCCATGGGACAGGAAGCGAAGGAAAATCTCCCCAGTGGAACACATATGGCAAAAATAAACCTCTCTTTGTAGACAGGTTGCCTACAAGTTGGGTTCTGCTTTAGCTAGTTAGTTAATCTGCCCAGATGGTCTCTTTTCTTTTTTTTTTTAGGTTCTGCCTTCCTACCCGGTGTGATATACATAGACCAAAGGTTAGGCCCAGGAGAGGCTGCTCATACTCTGACCTATGCCTTCTGCAATCGACTGGGCTATTAAGGAATCTACATCAGAACACCAGACTACCAGGGAAGTACCAATTTGTGGGGAACACCAATTATGGACCTACTCCTGTGATAATGTAAATTGGGGAAGCTAGATAGCTAGGCTAAGTCGTTTTGCACCTCATGTTTTCTGTGGACTCTTTGAAAGCACCTTGAGTAAAGTTTTTAAACAATTTGAACCTGGTGTGCAGTTTTTCAAAGGGGTGCATGTTAGAAAGTGGCATATCAGAAGAACAGGGTCTGTAAAGCACTATGGGATATGAAGAAAGGCCACTAGGGAGTGTTAACTCAGCAGCAAGACAAGTTGAAGGAGGAAAGCAGTGGGTAAGTACACAGCAGTCAGTCAGAGATGTGGTACCTGGCGTGGGTGACAGGTTCTCTGGTAGCGAGGGAGATGGTGAGCTGACTCCCTCCCAAGTGGTTGGCTCCCCCAAGTCCGGGACTAAACCCTCATTATGGCCTATCTTCATGGTACGGGAGAGTGTAAGGAGTTGACTGAGAGTACGTATGAGGTCTCAGCAGGACCTTCTTCTGTGAATGGCAGTGAGGTGGCAGAGATACGTTTGACCGGTGGAGAGAGCATGGATTCCACAGTGTTCCTCCTGAATGCAAACACTAACAACAAGGTGTATAGTGACACAGTACATGCACAGAAAGGCTTTGTAAGTTATACAGTTATACATGGTGGACTGCTCATCTCTCAGTTGGGGTGATTCCATAATGTTTCTTGTGTGTAAGACGGCCTCAGACTAGCACCACTCCACAAGCCATACGCTCTGACATGTTTCACCCCACCTATTGAGGCTTTGTCATAGAGGTCTTAGAACATCACACACAACCAAAGGTACTCCACATGCATGGGCAAAGGTAGGCCCCGCCCACATGTTTATGTCTCCAAAATGGAAAAAAAAAGGTTTTGCCTTAAGTTCTACTTTAAGCAGTACAGCTCAATATAGAACCCCAGTCTGTCATTGATTAATGAAGGAGCAGCAGCATATTGAAAACATCACCCTTCTGCTTTATAGTACAACTAAAGGCAATTTTTTTAAAACATTTTGGATAGAGTAAGGGAGAGTTTTAACCCATGTCAGTCTTTTATTTTGCCATCTGTGTCCTACTGGGTAGATTCCCCTTCACTTCCTGTCCTCTTGTCAAAACAGGAAGATATAGAAAATCCCTCCAAAGTGATGGAATCCCTTGTTATCACCAGAGTTACCAGAACTAGTGTCGCCATTGGAAGATTAACCTTCTATCACTTTACTGGGGATAACCCAAAATTTGTGATTTTCTTTTATTTAAATTTTTTAATAATGGTTAACATGACAAATAGAGAGGGTGGATTTACCTAATGGGGACATTATCATTTTTTTTTATTGTCAAAAACTAAAAAAAAAAAAAAGTTTTGCCTTTAGTTCCTTTACGGATGTCCATTAGACTGACAGCACTGTGCAAAGACGTAGCGCCCTTATTGGCTCAAAGTGCTAATCTTCCCTCTCCCAGTCTAAGTGCAGCTGTGCAGAGGATTACATATGAAGACAAATTTACAACTGTGGAAGTTGTATGTAAAATGAATTTAATGATTTTTAATTAATAGTTTTTATTTATGTCCGCCGAGTTCAGCTTTAAATCATGAAAACAGAGGCGCAATAGGCTGATAAAGAAAGAGATATGAGCTGGTAAACAAAGGGCACAATTACTCAAGTTTATTTTATATACATACTTCCTCATTTCATGATAATGATGTCTTCAGTGTTTTTTAATTTATGATTGATGACGTTGCGACTTCTGCCACCATTTTGGCATGAGCTGTAAGTGATGCTGTTTACTTGGCATGCAGATGAACTTGTATCATTACTAACAAACACATAAACATTTTTGATGATGTTTATGACAGTCATAAATCCACGTCACAGCTTCACACCAGAGTTTAGGGACAAAAGCCACGCTGATTTTGATGAATGAGCCTTATTAACACTTCGTGCTGCTCCAGAAGTCCATTGATTGTCCCAGTCATGCATCAAGCACGTTAGCCAGGGAATGCGGTCTATGGTAAATCTGTCACTCTTATCCAAAGATGCATGAACCCGGCATGTGACATCACCAGTGCAGACACGTACCAGCCGCGTGGATCAATAGACCCCAAGCTGAGCCACTGGCGGAGTAACAGGAACCAGCCAATATTTCAGGCAGCATTGATTTCACAGCAATCTCCTTTAAACACATGAAGACAAATCATTTCTAATAAGGTCATTAAAATGTCCCACTGATTATGAAATCTGGTTTTCTTTATTGTGAATAAAACATAATCTTTGTTTTTATGCAAAGAGAGATATTGGGCACTAACGACTTTGCAGATAGTAAAGTGTTCCATTATTGAGCTAATGTTAAAATATATGTAAATCCTCACCCTGTAAAACAACTTATTTCATTTATATAAATATAAATAAAGATGAAAGGTGAAACATTTGTGTATAGATATACAAAAAAAAAATGGAAACACCTTTTTTCCAGCAGCACACTGGTCTTCCAAGTGAATGGTTGTGCAGGGGGGGAAGGGGGTATCAGGACAAGTCTGATCATTGGAGGAGAGCACACTGAGTTCCCTGGACACATCTGAAGAACTGACCATGCTGTATAAAGCTGAACACCAGCCAGAAAGCTAAATGTACAGATGTACTGTATGTAATGGAGCCGTTTTACCTGTCAAATGATTTGCTTTTCTGTTTATCCAGTCCTGAGATTTACATAGCTCTGCCATACAGCACAGCCCTGGCAGGTCAGAAGACCTGATTTTACTCTGCTGTGTTTGTAAAGCCAAATGTTTTTTTTTTTTATAGAATGTGGAAGTGTTGAACCCTCTGTCAAGTTTTTATTGCTATCTGTGTCACACTGGGGAGATTTTCCCTCTCTATTTGGCTTGTTGACCACTGTCAACACACAACACACAATATTGTACAGCTGTTACCAGAACAAGAGGCGAGGATACGTTTTCCAACGTTGGCAAATGTTCAGGAGAAGTGAAGGGATACAGATGGGCAGCACATTGGCTAAATGCTTAGCACTTCCGCCGGGCAGTACTATGGTCATCGGTTCAAATTCCAACTATGGCACCACCTGCCTGTAGTTTGCATGTTCTCACTGTGCCTGCATAGGTTTCCTCCAGGTACTCTGGTTTCCTCCCGCCCTCCACAGACATGCTAATAGGTAAATTGGCCCTAGTATGTGTATGTATGAATGTAAGTTAAGGACTTTAGATTGTACACCCCTTGAGGGTTAGGGACTGATGTGAATGTACAATATATGTATGTAAAGCGCTGCATAAATTGATGGCACTATATACGGTAAGTACCTGAAATAAATAACCTGACAGTATTTTTAATGCTTGCCTATTGTATTCCAAACTGAAATTTTGTTTGACTATCCTTAAGTGGTTGTAAACCCTTACATATGCTCACTGAATTGAGTAGACTCAGACGATATACAGAGATGAAACAAATCCTCCTATATAAGTTGCAGCTGTTTTATCTGCAGCACTCTCACCTCTACAGCCTCCTGAAGCACACATTTTACAAAGCATTTTTGATCTCTAGAAAGCAGGGGATGGGGATCTGATGTCACACATTGCACAGCATAGAGTACAGAGCTGAGTGTAATATGAGACTTGAGTGGAGGGTTAGGACACCCCGCCCTCTAAACAGTCTCATATGTAAACACGGACAGCTGAGGCTGCCAATTACCTCTTCTGTTCTGTGGGAGAGGGATGGGGGCCATCTCCAGAGACTGCCTGGTGTCAGCATAGACTAACAGTAGTGACCCATGTAGATAGCAGAGGAAGATGAGAGAGGAGATGGAAATGACACTAGGTTCTTTGGATAGAGGCAAGTGTACACTAAAGAAGTTCATTTTTCTTTATAGAGGTTTACACTTTAAGTAATATTAACAGGTCTTGTCTCTCCTCAGCCTTTTGACTGGACAGAGAAAGAAGGAGCAGCAGATTGATGAGCTTTCTCTGTCACTGTACTCTCTCCTTTTGTCAGCCTGTCCCTTGTCAGCACATGAGCTGATACCAAGATATGTTAGGTACTTATACTACTTCATGATGTATTATGACTACAGAACTGCATTAATTTGTGCCTTTTATTTCAGCTTTAAATTATGTCAAATTTAACTTTTTTTTTTCAACATTAAGTTTTAGAAGGACTGACTGGATGATGCTATAGAACCAACTAGAGAGAAGTATAATAGTAGAGTAATAATAATCATAATCATAATTATTTATTATCATTATTTTATAACAATAAATTAATCATATAGAATTTTTTAATTAAAATAATATACATTTATATAAATAAAAAAAAACCAAAAATAAAAAAAAAACCCAGAGGTGGTCGAATAGCACTAAATGAAAGCTCTTTTTGTGAGGAAAAACGACACAAATTTCATTTATGTAGAGTTGCATGAAAAAGCAATTGTCAGTTAAAGTAATGCAGAGCTGCATCACAAAAAATGGCCTGGTCAGTAAGAGGGGTAAAGAAGGGTAAGTGGTTAATTTATGCAGCGCACAGCATGTCTTAGGAGTGTGGAAGGAAACCGGAGGACATGGAGGAAACCCACGCAGGCACAGGGAGAACATGCAAACCCCAGGCAGCTGGTGCTGTGGTTGAGTTTCAAACCAATGAGCCTAGTAATGCCAGGAGGAAGTACTAACCATTTAGCCACTGTGCTGCCCATAGAATTAGTTAGATCTGGGTTTGATTTGAGTTCGGGTCAGGGTTAGGGTCAAAGATAATGAGCAGAAGCAAAGTTCAGGGTCATTGTATGCTAGGTAGGATTTAAAAAATCATTTTTTAATTTAGTATTCAGTTAGTATCGGTGTGCTTAAATGCACACTGTTGTTTCTGGGCCCTACTATGGGGACAAACATCAAATAACACTCACATCTGTGGTATTGCTGCAATCGTCAGGAGCAGGAGAATATATTTTGGGTTGCTCTTTGGTGGTAGGTTATAATAATAGCAAGAAATATATAGCTATTTTTTATATATTTTTGTTTATATCTGTTTTTTTATTGATAATATTTAAAACAGCATCAGGAGAAATCTAATACCACCAAATAACATTTAGTAGTTGCGATAATATTTACAGTTTTACTAACACATGTCAAATTTGCAAAACTGTGTTCAAGTGTTAGAATTGTCTTTTACCCTCAATCATACGGGATTGAAGTATCAAAAATTGGAATTTTATGTACATTGGATCCACTTTGTGTTGTCCTACATAGACACCTACCTCTCAATTATCGCCACTTAGAGCCTGGCTGTTTTTTAGGAAGTGATAACCGGTGTGATGATAACTGTGAATTGACCCCATAGTGTGCCACCTGTCAAATAATGTGCTTCATAGCATGGAAAAGAGGTCACTTAAAGTAGAACTGAACTTACACAATGTAATACTTTGTAGAAACATGTCACAAAAAAGGCATTATTATTATCCCATTACTTTTTTTCTTACTTCGTTCATGTTTTCTCTCCCTGAAATGTGCACATCCTGTAGTAGTGGGGGTCAACTTTCTTGACATAGCAGGGCTTGACATCACCAAAGGCCCACACATAGTATTCAATGAATGGAATACAACTGAAAATGAAAATATATACTGCAAAAATGCAGCAGGAGATGGTCCGAGACTATGAGAATGCTACAGGAGATGGCCAGAGACTCTAAACATGCAACAGGTGACGATCAGAGACTACTGGTATGCTACAGGAGACAGTCAGAGACTGCAGTCATGCTATAAGAGATGTTCAGAGACTGCAGACATGCTACAGGAGATGGCCAGAGACTACACATATGTTACAGGAGATGGCCAGAGGTTGCAGACATGCTATGGGAGATGGCCAGGGACTGCATACATGTTACAATAGACGGTCAGAGACAGCACACATTCTATAGCAGATGTTCAGAGACTGCAGAAATTCTATAGGAGATTTTTTGAAAAACTGAAGATATACAGTATTATAGGAGATGGTTAGAGACTGCAGACATGATATAGGAGATGTTCAGAGACTGCAATTATGTTACAAAAGACGGCCCTCCTTTATATCACAGCACCCCCTTTAAAATACAGCCCCCTTAACATTACAGCATCCTTTTTACATCACAGAACACCCTTTTGCAATACTGGTTCCCTTTACATTACAGCACCCTCTTTACAGCACAACACCCCCCTTTGCAATACAGCCCCCCCACTTTACACCGCAACCCCTCTACTTCAATGTCCTCTGTCCCCCTTCGTATCATAGCCCCCCTCACAGACCTCCACCTTTTGCATCAGTGTCCTCAGCCCCCACCTCACATCACAGCCCCCCTCCCTTTCACATCAGTGTCCTATAGTTACATAGTTAGTCTGGCTGAAAAAAGACAAAAGTCCATCCAGTTCAACCATAAAAAATAAAGTTATAATCAGGGGCGGACTGACCATTCGAGCACTCGGGCACTGCCCGAGGGCCCGGGGTCAGTAGGGGGCCCCATGAGATGCCCCTGGTACCTTTTATTGGCTTTTTCATAGGCTTTTTTTGGGTGTGGGAAAGGACACAGGGGTCCCATGATCCCCTATTGCCCGAGGGCCCCATGAGTTGTCAGTCCGCCCCTGGTTATAATCCTATACCCACAGTTGATCCAGAGGAAGGCAAAAAACAGCAAAGCACGATCCACTTTGCATCTGCTGGGAAAACAAATCCTTCCTTATCCCCTGAGAGGCAATTGGATATTCTCTGGATCAACTTTACCTATAAATGTTAGTATCCAGTTATATTCTGTGTATCTAAGAAACAATCCAGGTATTTTTTAAAGCAATCCACTGAGCTGGCCAGAACCAACTCTTGAGGGAGTCTATTCCACATTTTCACAGCTCTCACTGTGAAGCAACCTTTCTGTGTTTTGGAGATTAAATCTCTTTTCCTCCATACGTAAAGAGTGGCCCCTTGTCCTCTGTGATGACCTCAGGGTGAATAACTCTACACCAAGTTCACTATATGAACCACTGATGTATTTATACATGTTGATCATATCCCCCCTTAATCTCCTCTTCTCAAGAGAGAATAAATTCAGTTCCTGTAATCTTTCCTCATAGCTGATTTCCTCCATGCCTCGTATCAGTTTGGTTGCCCTTCTCTGTACTTTCTCCAGTTCCCCAAAGTTCTTTTTGTAAATTGGTGCCTAAATCTGAACTGTATATTCCAGATGAGGTATTACTAATGATTTGTACCGGGGTAATATGATATCTCTCTCTCTGGAGTCTATACCTCTTTTAATACAAGAGAGGATTTTGCTCACTTTAGAACCCGCAGCTTGGCATTGCATGCCATTATTAAGCTTGTGGTCTACCAGAACTCCCAGATCCTTCTCCACCATTGATTCCCCCAGTTGTACCCCCCTAGTATGTATGATGCATGCATATTCTGAGCCCCCAAGTGCATAACCTTACATTTATCAATATTAAACCTCATTTTCCACATAGTTGCCAATTAAACAGTGCATCGAGGTCGGCTTGTAAGTTGGAGACATCCTGTAAGGATGTTATTCCACTGCACAGCTTGGTGTCATCTGCAAAGACTGAAATGGGATTTTTAATCCCAGACCCTATATTGTTTATAAATATATATAAAAAGTAAGGGTCCCAACACTGAACCTTGGGGTACACCACTGACAACCCTAGACCATTCAGAGTATGAATCATTAACTACTACTCTTTGAATACGATCTTTTAGCCAGTTTTCTATGCATTTACATACAGATTTTTCCAAGCCTGTAGACTTTACCTTACACATTAGCCACATGTAGGGAACTGTGTCAAACGCTTTTGCAAAATCCAAGTATACCACATCCACCACCACCCCTCTGTCCAAGTATACCACGTCCGCTGCCACCCCTCTGTCCAAGGTTTTGTTCACCTCCTCATAAAAAGAAATCAGATTTGTTTGACAACTTCTGTCTTTCATGAATCCATGCTGTCTGTTGCTTAAAATATTTTTTTCCAGCAAGAACTCATCTACAGGTATGTGGTCTTTTATCAAACTTTCCAGTATCTTCCCAACTATAGAAGTTAAACTAAACTAACAGGTCTATAATTACTAGGTAAAGATTTTGACCCCTTTTTAAATATTGGCACAGCATTGGCCTTACGCCAATCCATTGCTACTATGCCTCTGTCACCCCGTCACATCACAGCCCCCCTTACTTGCACCCCAGTCCCCTCACAGCTCCTCTTCCTTGTACCCCAGCCTCCTTTACAGACCCCCTTACTTGCAACCCAGTTCTCTTCACAGCCACTTTTCTTGTATCCCAGTCCCCTTTACAGGCCCCCTTACTTGCACCCCAGTTCCCTTTACAAACACCCTTACTTGCACCCCAGTCCTTTTCACAGCCACCCTTACTTGCAACCCAGTCCTCTTCAGACCCCTTACTTGTACCCCAGTCCCCTTCACAATCCACCTTATTGCACCCCAGTCTTCTTCACAACTCTTACTTGCACCCAGTCCTCTTCACAGCCCCTCTTATTTGAACCCTAGTCACCGTCACAGTCCCCTTACTTGCACCCCTGTTCCCTTCACAGCCCCCTTACTTGCAACTTAGTCCTCTTCACAGCCCCCCATACTTGCACCCTGGTTCCCTTCACAGCCCCCTTACTTGCACACCAGTGCCCTTCACAGCCCCCTTACTTGCACACCAGTGCCCTTCACATACTCCCTTCTTTGCACCCCAGTTCCCCTTACAGCCCCCTTTACTTACACCCCAGTCTCCTTCACAGCCCCCGTTCTTTGCACCCTATTCCTATTTACAGGCCCCATTCTTTGCACCCCAATCTCATTCACAGTCCAACCCCCATTATTTGCAACCCCAGCACCTTTTAAATTTCCCCTAAATCACATTATCCCATCAATCACAACTCTTTCCTTTCCAATCCTACTTTGCACAGCAGTTTGAAGGCAGAAGGTGTGGCATTTCCTGGCAGAAGGTGGGAGCTGCCCAGCTTTTCATGTTAACAGGCAGGTGATTGGTTGCTGGGACTGTCCCTCATCCTAGCACCAAATCACTGGCTTGTCAACTAGAAAAGTTGAGCAGCTCCCACCCTCTGCTTGGACATGCCATGCCTTCTGTCTTCTATCTGCTGGAAAGGTTGAATGTGGTGCCGGTGGCGGGGTAAGGAAGATATCACTCGGGAGAGGATACCCAGGCTGCTAAATGGCGGAGCTGTGGTCCAGACTGCCATTTGATTAATGTCCGGACAGCAGTCCACCATTTAGTAAAGCCTGCTATAGGAGATGGTCAGAGACTGCATACATGTTACAATAAATGGTCAGAGACTGCAGATGTGTTACAGGAGACGATTAGAAACTGCAGACATGCTATAGGAGATGTTCAGAGACTGCAGATAGGCTACAGGAGATGATCAGAGACTGCAGACATGAAATAGGAGATGTTCTGAGACTGCAGACATGTTACAAGAGATGTTCAGTGACTGCAGACATGTTACAGGAGATGACAAGGGACTGAGGACATTCTACAGGAGATGATCAGATAATGCAGACATGCTACAGGAGATAATCAGATACTGCAGACATGCTACAGGAGATGGTCAGAGATTGCAGACATGCCACAGGAGATGATCAGAGACTGCAGACATGAAATCGGAGATGTTCTGAGACTGAAGACATGTTACAAGAGATGTTCAGTGACTGCAGACATGTTACAAAAGATGTTCAGTGACTGCAGACATGTTACAGGAGATGACAAGGGACTGAGGACATTCTACAGGAGATGATCAAATAATGCAGACATGCTTCAGGAGATAATCAGATACTGCAGACATGCTACAGGAGATGGTCAGAGATTGCAGACATGCCACAGGAGATGATCAGAGACTGCAGACATGCTACAAAAGATGATCAGAGACTGTAGACATGGTATAGCAGATTATCAGTGACTGCAGACATGCTACATGAGATGATCAGGGACTGCAGATATTGAAGAGATAGTCAGAGATTGCAGACATTGACTGCAGTAGTTGGGTTGGTTGCACTCTCCAACAGAGGCAGCAGCTGGATATGACATCTTGCTGGCTTGCTGTGTCTTTCCTCCTATGCAGCAGGCTAAACCAATCTAGGCAGAGCCCTCCCTGCTTTTATAACAGCACATGGAGAGAGACAGAGCCTACTAGAAAGTGCAGAACAGTGGTCAACCCGTTCTCTCCTGGCCAGGACAGCGGCTGCCTTACTACCCAGCATTTCAACCTGCTTGCACATATGCAACACCTAGTCCACCGTATGGGCACAAGTGATGTAGACTCGTTGTATGATGTGTATGCTCCAGCAGTGGCTGACCAGTGCAATGACTATAGCAGAACATGCTAACACACGATGTGGCAGGATAGTGTAGTCACATTTGTGAATATGTAGGAAACTGACAACAATGTTACCCTATGAAAAAGGTAGCGCCTGTGGATCAACACTTATGATTTAACTAAAAACAGAAAATATTACAATAAAGTATTAGACTTTTTGAAATTACACGGACATGTTTTACAACCAATTTGGTAAAGAATGTGGGTTTTGATACACTATCTCTAGTTGCTTACATTGTGGAAACATTTGGTTCCACTTTCACTGATGTTTCGAGAAGCTGAATAGCAGTTGCAGATATTAGGCCAAATTCTCTAACGCTCTAAGATCCTGTACATTGTAGCATGCAAACAGAACTAAGACACACAGGTACAGAATGTAAAAGCAAAGTGGTTGATTTACTAAAGGCAAATAGGCTGTTCACTTTGCAAGGGATGTTGCACTTTGTAAGGGAATTTGCCCCAGAGCTTAGTGAATGTGGTGAAGTTCAACTTTTTAAAAAACATCCAATTATATGCAAGGAATTACAAAAAAATTCATTAAAAATCCATTCACATGATTGGAAGATGGAAGTCAGCAGAGCTTCTCATTCTCTAAACTCTGGTTCAAAATGCCTTGCACAGTGAACAGTCTATTTGTCTTTAATAAACCAGCCTCAACGTCTTAAAATTTTTGACAGCAGGTATTTGACGGCAACAATTGATTTCTTTCTTGCATTTGGTATGGCTCTAAATTGAAAGTTGCTGAATTATGGTAAAACAATTGCTCAGTATGCTCATGTGGTTCTCTAAATACAATTTAAAGAGACACTTTTACTTTTGGCAATGCAAGGCAAAGTGTAAGTGACTCTACAAAGGCTCCCTCGCTCAACCCCTCTATATAAACCTTACCAGTACTTCTCTGACAACCTTTTCTCCTCTATAGCTAGCACTGAAATGACTGATTTTGGCAATATGGGGGAGTGACCCATATGGAAGAAAAATATTCCTCCCAAATATATTGACTAGAGATGAGCGAATCGAACTTGGCGAAGTGGAATTCGTTTCGAATTTTAGGAAAAATTCGATTCGCATTGAATCCGAATTTTAGCAAACTTCGGATGCACGAATCGAATTTTCCCCGATCAGCCGGCAAAAGTGTCACTGCAGAGAGCTCCGCTATTTCTGACAGTTCTCTGACAGTTCTGACAGTTCATTTACAGCGGTTGAAACATTGCATCTATTTGTTTCCATTTAGGATACAGATGTTTTTATTCGGAAATAAATAGATACAATGTTTCAACCGCTGTAAATGAACTGTCAGAACTGTCAGAGAACTGTCAGAAATAGCGGAGCTCTCTGCAGATACACTTTTTGCTGTACTGGAATTCTTCTTCTTTTCATTCTTCTTCTTCTTTTCATTCTTCTTCTTCTTCTTCTTTTCATTCTTCTTTTTCTTCTTTTCATTCTTCTTCTTCTTCTTTTCATTCTTCTTCTTTTCATTCTTCTTCTTTTCATTCTTCTTTTCATTCTTCTTCTTCTTCTTTTCATTCTTCTTTTCATTCTTCTTCTTCTTCTTTTCATTCTTCTTCTTCTTCTTTTCATTCTTCTTTTCATTCTTCTTCTTCTTCTTTTCATTCTTCTTCTTCTTCTTTTCATGCTTCTTCTTCTTTTCATTCTTCTTTTCATTCTTCTTCTTCTTCTTTTCATTCTTCTTCTTCTTCTTTTCATTCCACTTTTCATTCTTCTCCTTCTTTTCATTCTTCTTCTTCTTCTTTTCATTCTTCTTCTTCTTCTTTTCATTCTTCTTTTCATTCTTCTCATTCTTCTTTTAATTCTTCTTTTCATTCTTCTTCTTCTTTTCATTCTTCTTCTTCTTCTTTTCATTCTTCTTTTCATTCTTCTTCTTTTCATTCTTCTTCTTCTTCTTTTCATTCTTCTTTTCATTCTTCTTCTTCTTCTTTTCATTCTTCTTCTTCTTTTCATTCTTCTTTTCATTCTTCTTCTTCTTCTTCTTTTCATTCTTCTTCTTCTTCTTTTCATTCTTCTTTTCATTCTTCTTCTTCTTCTTTTCATTCTTCTTTTCATTCTTATTCTTCTTTTCATTCTTCTTTTCATTCTTCTTCTTCTTCTTTTCATTCTTCTACTTCTTTTCATTCTTCTTTTCATTCTTCTTCTTCTTCTTTTCATTCTTCTTCTTCTTCTTTTCATTCTTCTTTTCATTCTTCTTCTTCTTCTTTTCATTCTTCTTCTTCTTCTTCTTCGTCGTGCCCAGTGACTGCCCAAATGAGTGAAGTGTGCGGTGATTCTAAGATCGACGGCACTCATCTGCATGTCATACTGACTGACAGTATTATTTCTCTTCCCCAGCAGACTCCAAGGGCATTTAAATTAAAGGTACAGTGTTCTGCACTAATATAAAGGCTCTCTGAAGCCTAGAAACCCTTTAAATAAGTTAAATTTGCGGCAAATAAATTTGCATCGAATCGAATTTCTCCCGCAAATTCGGCGAATCAGCCGAATCAAATTTTTGAATAATTCGCTCATCTCTAATATTGACATATATTTGTAAATACTAAAATTTTGGCCATATTCAATATATTTAAAATTATATTTCAATTATATATATATATATATATATACTGCAAAAAAGTCATTTTAACATATATTTGTAAATGCATTCCAAAAATGTAGATTTGTATTTTTAAAGACGTACAGTATATTTGAAAATGTATATTTAATATACTATTTGTATATATTATTTTTCATATATTTTGAAATAAAAACGCATTTCAACATATATATTTATTGGAATATATTTTGAAATATATTGAATATGGCCAACATTGTAGTATTTCAAATATATGTCAATATATTTGGAAAGAATATTTTTAAAATATATTAAAAATATATTTTTCTTCCATGTGGGGATGGCATCACTTCCCCATCATGTGACTGTGCTCAGGCCTAGTAATTGGCTTCTTGACCCAAGCACTGCCACAGAAGAGGAAGGCACATGCTCCTGTATACCCAGACATCCTGGATATCGTTACCGTCTGGGGAGGAGGAAGGAGTGGCAGGGGAGAGGTGGTAAGGTGAACATAGAGTAGTCAGGAAGGGGCACTATTTGGAGAGACAATTAAACTTGTCCTGCACGGCCAAGGTGGCAGTATCTCCTTAAAGTAGAATTCAAGGTATGGTATATTTTTTCATAGTTACATTACTCCAGCTCGGACCAATGTAACTATGTATATACCATACCTGGCCAACCTCCTGGAAGCTGGAAATCACGTCCGGGTCCTGTGCAGTGCAGCTGCCATGCTACATACAGATCTCATGGTCATCCACTTAGCATGGACACCATTCAAAGAATGCTTTGCATCTTTTGAATAAATGAAAAGTGACCTCTGATTGGACAAGGTGGAGAACATGACATCATCAATCCACCTTATCCAATCGGAGAATGCTTTGACTTCATTCAGCAAATGCAAAGCATTCTCTCAACTGCACCAGTGCTGAGCAGCTGAGTTCAGACTGCAATAAGGCATCTGTATCTACTTAACCACAAGCCTACAGGGCCTTTCAGCGCTGTCGCACTTTGAGTGACAATTGCGCGGTCATGCAACACTGTACCCATATGATATTTTTATAATTTTTTTGTGACAGATAGAGCTTTATTTTGGTTTTATTTAATCACCTCTGGGTTTTTTATTTTTTCTTAAACAAACCAAAAACCACTGAACATTTTGAAAAAAAACGTGTTTTCTTCGTTTTTGTTATAAAATGTAAATAAGTGATTTTTCTCCTTCACTGATGTGCGCTAATGAGGCTGCAGTGATGGACACTGATACGCTGCATTGATGGACACTGATAGGTGGCACTGATGGTCATAGACAGGCATCACTGATGGGCACTGAAAGGCAGCACTGATACATGGCACTGATAGGCGGCACTGATAGGCGGCACTGACTGGCACTGATAAGCGGCACTGACTGGCACTGTTAGGCGGCCCTGATGTGCACTGATAGGCGGCACTGACTGGCACTGAAAGGTGGCACTGATTGGCATCACTGCTAGGTGGCACTGATTGGCATTGATAGGTGGCACTGACTGGCACTGATGGGTGACACTGAAAGGCAGCTAAGATGGGCACTGATATGTGGCATTGATATGCACTAGTAGGCACTGATATGTGGCATTGATGTGGCACTGATAGGCACTGACACAAGGCACTGATGGACACTGACAGGTGGCGCTGCTGGGGCTACACTGATCATCAGGGCACACTGACAGCTCGAGAGGAGAGAAATGCCGATAACCAGCATTTCCCTGTTTACATGTGATCAGCTGTGATTGGACACAGCTGATCACATGACCGAGCTCACATCTTCGGCTCTTTCCGTGATCGGTGATCCGCTGTGTCCGAGGGACACAGCGCACCGCCGATCGCCATGCTTCGCGCTCCCTGAGCCGCGCATGCGCGGTGAGAATGGGAGGACGTCATATTACGAGAGAACAATAGAACCACCTTGCGTCCGTCATATTACTATATGGCGGGCGGGAGGTGGTTAAATGCTCTCCAGCTTCCAGGAACATCGGCCAGGTGTGATGTGTACATATTTACATTTATTTCTATGATTATATATAAAATAGTTGTTTAAAACCACAAAATTCAGACTTATAGAAAGCATGCTTTGTTGTTCTCGACATTTATTTCTGATAAATACAGATAAATGTAGCCTGTTTATTTCTAGACATTAGATAAAAAATAAGGAAAATGTGATGTTATGCAATTTCAGCATGGCAACAGCTGCAGATATTGAAACACTCAGTAAACATAAAACTCCTGAAGGCCACTTCTATTAATGGCATGATGTAGGTTTACAGAGTGATAGATGCCTCGAGCTCACAAAACTCAAGTATCACAAATGTCTGACAAGATGTCTGAGTTAACTTGTCGTTGCACCATTTTTTGCTTTTATACACAATAATAATACTGTCTGGTTTTATTCCACCCATATATGCTGCAATGCAGTGCACTAGGGTCGTTGGTTCGAAACCCAACCATGGCACTACCTGCCTGGAGTTTGCATGTTCTCCCTGTACCTGTGTGGGTTTCCTCTGGGTACTCTGGTTTCCTCCCACACTCCAAAGACATGCTGGTAGTTGAATTGACTCCTGTCTAAATTAACCCTAGTATGTGTATGTATGAATATGCGTTAAGGACCTTAGATTGTACGCTCCATGAGGGCAAGGACTGATGTGAATGAACAATATATGTGTAACTTTGTGGTGCTATATACAGTTTATACCTGTAATAAATAAATGAGACATATAATTCCTCAAGGCTAATAGTGAACTTCAGGTGGACCTATAAGACACAAATGAAAAGTGTATGATTTTATATGTATCTGCTTGATAAATGAAAAAAAAAATGGTTTATTCTACCAGAAATCTTATGAACAGACAACGTCCTGTGCTCTCTGCTTCTGTTGCACTCTTATCAGTTATGGAGATGTGAAGAGGGGGAGGTGTACTGTAGTCCTGTTCTAGGATGGCAAAAGTGCTCTTTCAAATATAGAGTGTGGTGAGTAAAGGAAGAATATTACTGGCAGGATCACCAAGTAAACAAAACATGCATAATAAAACCTCTTTAGAATAACACTAAAATCTGGTTTTAAATTGCCAGTACCTGTGTTTAGCCTCTACGCTTACCCCCCCTCCTCCCCCAGCAAGTGCAGTGTCAGTCGATTACTGTCACTTGATACATTACACACAAACCACAGTGTTTGCAGAATCTGGCCTGATCTCTGTTGTGCTTGCCGGTACATTTTTTTGTAGCGATTCAAGCAGTCCCTGAGAGCCAGGTGCTCTTTTCCCCATGAGTCACACTGGGTACCTATAAACTTAGTGGCCAAAATGTCAATGGAAAAGTACTCTAGTGAAGAGGCCTTCAGGATTCTGAGCATGTCAGGTGAGAGCGAAGGGGAAGACTCACTGACACAATCAGCCTCAGAATATGAAACTGTAGACTGCAGTGGCACCCTGACAGATAGCTCAGACGATGGAGAAGAGGTACCTGCTAAGATCAGGTGTACCCAACCCCATTCCCAGGATGCTGAGATGTTACCAACGCGTGATGACTCTCATATGCAGCAGAGTGCCAGTACTAGTGCCGCTCTACCTTTTGGTGAACTGGTGAGCACCAGCGGCCTAGTACATCGTGGTCTTTTACATACCAGCACTGCAGTATCACTTGGTGACATGTTAAAATATAAAAAAAGGGAAAAAAAACCATAAAACAGCACCAACCTGTTTATTCTGACAGCAACAGGAGCTTGCTTTCAGAATATACATCAGTGTGGGCTGCGCTGTTGGATGAGATTTTTCATCCGCAGTTAAAAAAAATCATATATGCCGAAGCATGGGGGCCTGAGGTGGCCAGCGGGTGGATGGCCCCTATGCGTCGGCATATACATTTTATAATATTTTTTGGCACATTTTATGTGTGCCCACCATTAGAAGTGGGTGGATGCAGGGCAGTATATTCTAATGCTGGGCATACAACACACTTTTTCTGGCAGAGATTTCTTCTATTTTTTTCATTCAACCCACAGGCTGCATAAAAAAAAAAGAACATAGCATATGGCCCCTATGCTTTGGCATATATATTTTATAATATTTTTTGGCACATATTTCAATAAAAAAGTTGTTTTCTTTGCAGGAATATCATTCAGCTGCAGCACCAACTTGTTTATTCTGACAGCAACAGGGTCTTGCTCTCAGAATATACATAAGTAGGTGTGGGCAGTGCTGTTGGATGAGGTTTTTCATCCGCATTTAAAAAAGAGCATATATGCCGAAGCGCCTGGGGTGGCCAGTGGGTGGATGGCCCCTATGCTTCGGTATATATATTTTATAATATTGTTTGTCACATTTCATTTATGCCCACCATTAGAAGTGGGTGGATGCAGGGCAGTATATTCTAATGGTGGGTATAAAACACACTTTTTCTGGCAGAGATTTCTTCTCTTTTTTTCATTCAGCCCACAGGCTGCATAAAAAAAAGAACATAGCATATACACCCAATAAGGACCAGCGACATACTGGTACATCACTGGACTTTGAGTGGTTATACCAGGATGATGCCTGCTGCTGCTAAAAACTGCTAAAACTTTGTGAATTGTATAGTACTGCTTGAACCTTGAAGAAGGGGACACTCCCCGAAAGCTTGTCCTCAAAATTGTATGTTAGTGCAAATAAAAAAAATATCACAGACAGTACTTAATTGTTTATAAATTGTAAAATATTCCCAAGAGAAATAAAATCAGATCAAAATAAAAAGCATGTCGCAAGGGATGCAAATTGGTCCAGGAACCCCTGAAGGTGGGAGCCCTGAGAAAGAGGTACAACCACTTTGCATCCCTTGCGACATGCTTTTCATTTTGATCTGATTCTTTTTCTCTTGTGAGTATTTTACAATTTATAAATAAATCTATTTTTTAAGGTAATGCACTAAGCCTGTCTGCTCTCTTTTTGTTTCTTATATACAATATATTTTTTATAGCCAAAAGTAAAAAATATTGTTTTTTTTCGAAATTTTTCGGTCTTTTTTTGTTTATAGCACGAAAAATAAAAAGCACACAGGTGATCAAATACCACCAAAAGAAAGCTCTATTTGTGTGAAAAAAGGACATAAATTTCATTTGGGTACAGCATTGTATGACCGCACAATTACCAGTTGAAATAGTGCAGCACCGATAGAAAAAAAAAGGCCTGGTCATTAAGGGGGGGTAAATCCTCAGGAGGGCAAGTGGTTAAAGACCTCCTCATCCTAGAATGTCTCTCCAAACCTCTCTCCTCCCTCTACCTGGCATTGCTCAGTGTGGAGTCCCCAAGATGGACACTCTTTGGGTGACCTGGAGGGCTGATATTCCTGCCCTGGACAGGGAGGACTGGGAGAACGGCATTGAGGATAGCTTGAAGTTGGTGAGCTCCTGTAGGGATAAACTTAAAAAGTTACACTTATTCAGATGAAATCCTTACACATGGTGTACTATACTACTCAGAGTTTGCACAGGATCTACCCTAAAGGTCACCAGACTGCCTCTGGTACTTGGCAAATTGTGGCACATACTTCCATATGTTCTGGGGTTGCTCGGAGTTGTCTCAGTTTTGGGCGGGGGTACTTGAGATTGTTAACCTCTGTCTTCAGGTTACCCTTCCGTCTCCCCCGAACTGGCACTGCTCGGCTTTCAGAATGACGAGCAGAGGCCAAAGTACACTAAACTGCTGATCTCATACTTGTCATACTATGAAAGAAAGAAAGTATACTTTTAGTGGAATGCATCTCCCCCGTGGCTTCCTGGGAGAAAGCTATTAACAAAGTCCTTCCAATGTATACATTGATTTACATTGACAGGAATTGTACATGGAAATTTGATAGTGTATGGCAGATGTGGATGGCCCAATGAGAAAGTCCTTCTTTCTATTGTTCTTTGCTTGGTTGGGACTTGACATGGTTGCGGTTCCCTATCTTATATACTCTATGGTGTATGTGCACGGTGATGACCTCTGCTTTGTAAGTGGATTCTACGTCTGTATTCTGTACCCTACCGTAATGGCTCTCGACTGTATTACTGCCAATTATTGCTTTACCTTGATCTTTGCATCAATTTCTGAACCAATGCCAAAATTCTCAATAAAAGGAACATTCTGGCTGTTGAAAAAAAATGAATTGAATAGCGTTTTCAATTTGTGGTGCTCAGATACAGTTTAGTTCCACTTTAACAAAAATGTATAAATCCATCTAATAATCTTGTTGCAGGTCTATTATCATTTCACCACATACGTGTAGAAAGCACTGTTACCACTTTCCCTCTCCTACAATCATGATAGGAGGTCATTGACATATTGAGCCTTTGTTTGATGATTGTCTAATGATTGCCTGATTGACTATAATGTTCAGCGGGAATAGTGTCAAAAGCATTTTAATCTGTAACAGTTTGAAATACCATTCTCCTCAGTGAGAGAACTACGCATGAATTAGCATGTCAATGAATCAAATCTTGCTGTAACCCCTAGGGGCCTTTTCATCTTTTGCACTTTTTTTTAGTACATAAACCTACATTATATCAGAAGAAGACATAAAGTATCAAGGTATTTCACTTCAATCGGTGACATATCTTGGCAGTTCTCCACTACAGTATTACAATGTACCCTGTCTTCAGCAAACTGGAATGTCACATCATTGGCATTCTATTGTAGCAATTTACATGCAAGCAGACATTTAGCCAAGTGAAGGTGCAATATGCATGGCTAACCTTAGATGGCCATAGGCAATGATAAAGATTGATATATCTGCTCATTATCATAGCAATGTAACTTGATGTTCAGCTAAAGGTTAAAAGATCCTATCCTGTATGCCTATAGGCAATCATGATAAACTCATCTATTCAGGGAAGATTATCCTGCCTCTAGATAACAACTGAATATTACGACTCCTCCCAGCACAGTTGCTACCGTTTGTTTCCTGTGTTCTTCCATTAAAGCTGGGTATACACAAGCAGAATTTGGAACAAAAATTTGTAGTATGAGAATTCTCAGAGCATTCTAAATTTGTTCAAAAGGTATTGAAATTTAATTTTGGAACGATTGGACTTTACCGAACGAAAACCAAAAACACTGTCAGAAATTTGTTTATAGGTAAAGTTGATCCAGGGAATATCTGATTACCTCTGGGGGGATCAGGAAGGAATTTTTTCCCAGCAGGAGAAAATTGGATCATGCTTTGCTGGGTTTTTTTGCCTTCCTCTAGATCAACTGTGGGTGTAGGATTATAACTTTTTTTTTATGGTTGAACTGGAAGGACTTTTGTCTTTTTTCAGCCAGACTAACTATGTAACTTTGTAGCCAGGTACTTGCCGGCTGTATGTGTTTCACCCGCTTGTTCATTTCTCCCCCACAGCAGTGAGAAGAGAAGTGACAGAGCAGCTGGAGGAGTGGGTTGGTCATTCCTTGACTCACTCTCCTCCTTTCTTCCAGTACCAGTGCTCAGCCGGGACTCCTGTGTGATCAAGCATCTACAGGTTTTCTTCTCCCCCCTGCTGCTGCACTGAGAACAGAATAGACTGTGTGAGCAAACATCCCCCTCTCACCCCCTCCCTCTTCCAGTGCTGCAGTGAGCCAATCAGCAGTAGGGAGGTGGCTCTCTAGATGGATGCAACAGCGCAAAAGATGCTGGGAACTGTAGACTGAAAAGAGTGCTACACTGTATGTGGAGGGGGACTTGGACTTCAATACTCAGATTTCCTTGTGGACAGAGGAGCGATCAGATTTTTTTCTCAGACAAATGTACAAACCAGAGGGAGTCCAGTGTGGGGAGCAAGATAGTGAGGGCCTGCGGTCTGGGGTGTCTGTGCACTCACACCAGAGTGTCAAGGGACCGAGTCTGTGCAGAGACCAGGATATCATTGCAGTGACCCGTGTGTCCATATAGCCACTGGTCTTTTGCAGATGGGATCTGAAACATCCAGACCTACTACGGTGTCTGTCTGAGACCTTGTGAGCACCCATAGAGCATGTGAGAGACTATGCTAGTGAGGAACCAATCGTGAGGATTAGAACTTCAGGAACGGCTGATGCCCAGGCATATAGGATCGAATCTGTTGAGAGAGATAGAACACTTAATTCCTTGCTCCACACACAATTAACACAACCAAGACTGCTATTTACCTAGCAGTTCATTGGCCATTTCATTACACACCCTTAAAAGGATAGTTATGTGTGCACCACCTACAGAAGGACCCCAACTAAAGCTGGCCAACACTGACAATTAGGCGCCAGGTACTTGGTAGGCACTTCCAAAGGTACTCCTTAGTCAGGAACGCATACACCCACCCTATTGGAGCTGTATGTGTACAAGGATCTTTATTTTCCTGGGTAATTCCTGCTGATACCTTAACTCTGTATTGCTGATACCTTAACTCTGATTTACACATTGTTTTACTGCAATGTCATAATAAATCCATCACCCAAGTTGCTTGTGGCCTACCTTTATATCATCATAGAGTGGTAGCTTACTAAGACTTTAAGTGTTACTAAACCCCGGACCCTGTATTCACTATATCTGATCTTCCACAGTACACAGAACATGGAAATGGAATTCTTTTAGTAAGTATAAACTGCTAAATAACTTTTCTCATCAGCAGTTAGAGCAATCTTGTGACTTCAGCAGAGCACCGGTTAAAGCTGGTAGGAGGAGTTTTCTTTCTGCTTTAGGAGAATGTAGAACCCCTGACCTCTGTCTGGACAGTTCTGATTGGCTCTGTGCACTCTCCTAAGAAAAAAACTTATCAAAGGGGTAATAACGTGCTTGTGCACAAAACGCGTCAGGGGGGAGCCTACCAGAGTGACGTCACGCCGCACATGGCCATGAGGAAGGCTGGCGGACATCTTTGTTTACCCTCAAAACCACATGTGTGTTTTATTGCCTGATTTACTGGATTTTTGCCTATTCTAATAAAAAATACACTATTGGCATCCATTTGTCTTTGGCTTGTTAATTACAAGCCCCTCAAAGGTGGATATCTCCCTAAATCTGGAGCTTCCTAGTTTGCTGATGTCTTGGAGCTGTTTCTGAAGGGTATGTGAGCAGAGTATGACCTGTGTGTGAGCAGTATCATCCTATGTGTCCACATTTAGCTTGATGATCCCGCAGCCCCAGTTTAGACCTAGATGACGCCTTAAAGGATACATTGTTTTCATGCGCATATTTTATGCACTTCTGGTAAGTGCATAATTTTACTGGTCCTAGTCATTTGAAGTTCACCAGCATGGAGCACCAATCACTATTTCATGTGGACCTGCGTTACATTTTTGAATGAACTATTCGCTTTTGTCACATCATTTATCTACTATGTCTTACTTTTTATATTGATGCATCATCATAAGACATGCTTATCACATCACCATTTACGTGCCTTAGTAGCGCTCACTTTGTTCTTATGACTTTTCATCATAACTTACCGTGAATTACAATCTAGCGCTGCATATATTTATTATATACTATTTTTCAGAGGTGTAGAGGTTTACCTTTTATATGCTGGCTGCTTATGTGCTTTATGCACTCGCAATTACCCACATTTAATATTCAGAGGCTGCTGATACTACTAAAGTATTCCCACCTTACCTAATAAATCAGTAAACAAAGAAGTACAGTATTATACCTTTTTTTTTATAATTTTATCGCTTATTTAGGCAAATTAATGTAAATTGTGCTGCTTACAGTGCTGGATCTCCGTGTTACACTGCATGTAGTATTTATATATATTTGTGTGTTTATAGCACTGGATTCTTATGTCACAATTACTGTATATTTATATGGTCACATTTTTCATATTAGTGGAAGATTTGGGGAACATCTTATAGCACTGAATTTTGGTGTTACACCCCTGGATTTACAGATGTTATTTTAGTGCGCTTAGCATTTTGGTGAAATAGCTTAGAAGAGGCAGCACTATACTTCCTTGTTTGCTGAAATTTCACAACCAGAACTACTGGTGAACATGACTGCCAGTTATTTTCCTACATTCATGTTGGTTCTCATCAGGTTTTGAAGTCAGAACTCTATAGAATTGGAGACGGGTCCAAAAAGAATAGCTAACCAGTAGGGATACTTCTGTAGAGAATCAGTAGGGAGTGATTTGGGCAAAATGTTCCAGCAAAATAACTTATATTTCTTCCAGTAAAATTGAATGAAAGTGAGAGCTAAGAGTTTTGCTTCTTAAAGTGTATCCAAACCCAAAAACAGTAATTTACTTTATTACAGTATGCCAATTCTTAGATGTGGTGAGTGGATTTGTTTTCTGTTTTTGGACCAAAAACATTTATTAGCAAAATACCCATTGATATTGCCAGGAATGAAGTGTCCATGTCAGCTTATAAGAAAGCACAAACATCCCTATAATTTATGTACAAACTGTTGTTCTCAAAACCCCTTCATGCAATAGAGATGGAGAAAAGCAGTCATGTTTGAAGTCCAGCCTGTGTGACAGCTATGGCTCCCTCCATAGCTACAATGGACAAAATGACCATAGCTATGAAGGGACAGAAAATGTGTTATTTGCATGGTCATAACTGAAAATAAAGGAAAACAGCCTGAAAAAGAAAAACTACTGCAGTTACCACATCCAAAGACAATACATAAAATCAATGTTTTTTGGTTTAGATATGCTTTTAGACTAAAATTGCTTAAAAAAAGAATATCTACTCTTTTTTATATTTATTTAAAGAATGTGTAATGAGGGTAGTTTATTTAATGTGCTGATGTATGATTGTATTCATCAAAGATTCACTGGGCAATTTGCTCACTTAATATTTGAGCTAAAGATCCAAGATTCAACAGGATATTGCCAAATGGTTTTTTTGCTGACATTCACTCTATTTATTATGCAGGCAGCTGAAGGGCAAATCTTGCATAATCGAATGTTGTTGAGTTGAATGTCATTCGAATGTTAAAAGTACAGTATAATTTAACTTATTTCAGGTTAAATCCGGGAGGGAATGTTTGGCCAAACCTAATTAAATAACAGGAATGCTTTATTTTATTTGTCGGCATGCTCTCCATGGTGCTCAGCTGTGTTTATACACAGTGTCAGCATTAGAAAGGTTTAAGATCTTTTTTTTAAATAAAACATTTTTTAAAAAGTGTTGTCCCCCTCCTCCCATCCCTGAGGAAGCCAGCCCAGCATGCAGGCTAGTATCCCCATATCAAAAGAGCGACAGTACAGACCCCCTGCTATGCTAATACTAATCAACATGCCCTTCAGGGTTTGGGGTGGGGGTATGTTTGCAAGTTTCCCCCAAAAAGAAGCCTGTTATAATACCCTAGCTGGACTCTGCATTACCCTTTGTACACAGTAGGAGGTGCTGGAGGGGGCCTTCCCTTGCCCATATTTAGACTTAGTCCTTAGTTTTCTAGGCCCATAAAACTGTGCACAGCACGAGGAACCTAGTAGTACTCAAATGGCAAGTTGTGCAGCAATTAAGGAGAAATATATTACTTCCTTCTCTAATGTGGCTTTTTTGTGTGGTGTACTTTTTTCAAACTTTCACTTACCTGTATGCACTAGAAGATGTGTTAGGGGTCTGAATAAACCCTAACATTAGTTTTTCAGGGAGGGGAACTACCTACTTGTCCCCATGGGCAATTGGGACATAAGCCCCCTCCTAGGCACTGAGAGTGCAGAACAGCCAAGTGCCTGTCATCATTGGCCTAGAGTGCTGTGGAGGGAGCACATTTTTCCAAGGAACCTCTATCAAAGTACCCCCTCATGGCAAAGGGCATGTGGCCTAGCGCAGCAGGTGGCCTACATGCTTACTACCACTCCCTTGCTGGAGATACCAGCCTGTATGCCTGGCATGCTGGATTGGTTAGCTGTGTTAGGGAAGGGGGGAGGGGGTGGCATGTTGTTTTTTTTACCATAATAAAAAATATTAAAACAAAAGAAAAATGGAAGTGCTGAACCTGTATTAAAAACACAAGTTCAACATTCTCATCAAACAAAAAGCCCACAGTTCTAAAAGAAGAAGCACTTTACAATATACATTTACCCACTTCAAACCAGGGAATAGTTTGAATATAATGCAAGGTGACAAATCGGCAACTGGTGAATATCAGAACTAATCTACATTCACTGAGTGATCAAGAGGATAGATAGTACTTCACATTGAAGAACAGATGTTGGGTCAATCTTGCATGCTAACATTTTCACATGGGTGAATGTTGTTTAAAAACATCTGAATCTTGTTTGAAAATGATCGAAAACCACTATGACAAATAGACAGAATGTTAAAAAATGGTGAAATCGCTGATGAACACTTTGTGAATCTTGGGCCAAAAAAAAAATAATACATATACCCAGGGGCAGACTGACAACTCATGGGTCCCCCTGTGTCCTTGTCCAAAATTAAAAAAGCCTATGCAAAAGGTACCAGGGGCATCTCATGGGGCCCCCTACTGACCCCGGCCCTCGGGCAGTGCCGAGTTTCCAAATGGTCAGTCCACCCCTGCATATACCCCTTAGTTTTCATTGTATATATGTTTTCCTTTTTTTCTGTATTTAATCACTGTTTGTGTAGTGTTGCTTACATTTTTTTTCTTGTTTTATTTCTGCAAAAAATTTTTAAATAATGAGGCTAATCAGGGTCAGTTGTGACACAAGAACAGGTTCAGGATAGTTGATAAAGCCAAGTTACACAGTGAAAGGGCATCAACAAAACCATGTCACATAGCGTTGAGGTGTCCCAGAATGCAAAACTCAGAAGGTTGCTTGAATTATGGCTTACCCATAGTGTTGCCGGAATGTATGTGTAGCACAAAGCGGACATTTTCAGAGGAAAGGTTGTGGGACCAGGTGGGCAACACTAGGCGGGTTGGATCAGAGGGTAGTTGGGACAGCGAAGTTCATAAGCCCATAGAGCAGAGCGGACTCTGTACATGTCCGCTCTGAAGAAACTGAGCAGATAGGGACCTGTCATTAGCAGACAGATCCCCTGCTGAACAAAATGGAGTCCGTCCCATTATGAAAGGGGCCTAAGTGATAAAAAGAAATACAATTGAATTTTAAAGCAGCACATTTTTAAACCAGCTTCCTCTAGCAATGCCACATGGTTTAGAGGTCATTTTGTCAAAATTTTGGCAAAGACAAATTCACTATTTTGCTGCAAAATCATGTTTGGTGGATGCTCATTAGACACATCCCTACTGGTGCATAAATTGTCTCTAGTATATATATTTGTAAATTAGAAAGGTGTGAAAGAAAGTTTACAGCATAAGTTTAAGGATATGATACAAATGTCTGTATGTACTCTGAACAATGCTGTGTGATTGATGATATGTAAGTATAGCAAACAATTGTATCCTGTTGTATATTCACTACATATAATTTCATATTAATAGTTCATATTTCACAGGTGTGCATGAAGAAGTATCTCTACTAAGATTGTTGTCATGTTGTTGTTTTTTTTCACTGTTAAAATGTATCCATTCTATTTCGTATAGTTGTATTTCTCCTCGGGGGACAAAACTGACAAGTACTGTAGCTTGGCTGGATGACACAAATTAAATAAATAAATAAATAAAGCAAGCCCACTTTCTTTTAACTCTTAGATTCATCAATGTCTAGCCAGTGAAGAATTGTTATTATCTCAGAAGGAACATCAATTTTCGCTGGGTAATTTATCACACAATACCCTTCTTCTAATGGTCAGCCTATTATTTATCTGAGAAGCACGCCAGTTTTTTCCACTGGCTTTATAAGGGAAAAATACAAATACAATATGAATTCTGAAGTTATTTAACCCTTACGCCGTATTTCTTTTAGTGTTATACTTTGTATATAATATATATTTATGATAAATACATACATGAAGTCATGTAAAAAAAATGAATACATTTTTTAATTTATATCTTCAAGCTTACAATGCCAAACACACATTTTTTTATTTTATAGAGTGGGGGAATTATTAGTATTTGTATCGATATTGAATTGATTTCTTTGATCTCATTTTTGAGGTTAAAGTTGAGCTTTGAAAACATAAAACCCAGTGTTTTGATTTTTTTTTCATGTTTTGGGAAGATTGGAAAAGGTTTAGTATCTGTCCCGTTTTTTATAGATTTTGGAATTTATAATCGTTAGATGAAAGTTTTCCTTTTTTATCCTGAATTACATGCAAAAAGAAAAGACAAAACTTATTGCAACTTCTTTTTCATCAAGACATCATTAGGTGTGTTTTATTAATGCAGGCAGTGTGAATACCTCCTTGTTGTCCCTGTACTGAGGAGCTCAGACTGAGAGAGAGATCTGCACAAATAATCCAGCAGTGGTGCTGTATTGCTCATGTGAAAACAAGTGACAAGCTGATAGAAGGAGATAGCAGAGTGACAGAGAGAGGAAATCATCAGTATACTGCTTCTCCTTTTACTGTGCAGTCATAGCCTGGAGGAGGGACAAAACCTGTAAGTGTTACTAAATGTGCATGTAAAAGCAAACCTTTTTTTAGTTTTGGATAAAATGAGGGTGACTTAGAAATGCTGCCATGTTTTTATTGCTGTCTGCATCCTTGCTAGTGCCAAGAAAATATCCCCCACACCATTACACCACCACCTCCAGCCTGTACAGTTGATACAAGGCAGGATGGATCCATGCTTTCATGTTGTTTATGCCAAATTCTGACCCTACCATCTGAATGTCGCAACCAGTCTGCCCATTCTCCTCTGACTCTCATTTTCATCCACACAACTGCCGCTTGCTGGATATTTGTCTTTTTTGGACCATTCTCTGTAAACCCTATAGATGGTTGTGTGTGAAAATCCAAACAGATTTCCCAACAGAAGTTTTTTTAAATACTCAGACCAGCTCATCTGGCACCAACAACCATGCCATGTTCAAAGTCACCTAAATCCCTTTTCTTCCCCATTCTGATGCTCAGTTTGAACTTCAGCAAGTCACCTTCACCATCTGCATGCCTAAATGTATTGAGTTGTTGCCATGTGATTGGCTGATTAGCAGTTTGTGTTACCAAGCAATTGAACAGGTGTTCCTAATATAGTGGTCAGTGAGTCTCTATGCAACCAGCCCAAAGTTTTAGAATAGTCCCAATCTATAGAATATCCTCAAATATTACAAATTAAACAGTACACTGGTTACCAAAAACTGCAAAATAATTTCAGAGTTTTAACTAAGGGTTAAGGAAATTGCAAAGGAAGCTGGAAAGGAACAGGTCTGGTAGACCCAAAACCACAACACAGTCATGTGATGTGTGATGGGTGACTGGTAGGACAAGTTTCAAGCACAAATGAACAGTTGTCAGAGGAAGCAAGAATATGGGTTTGGACTGGACACTTCTTTTGCCCTGATGCAATTTCCATCAAAACCAAAATCCATCAAACTGCAAGTCAGCCTGTATTGATCTGTGTTTTAACATACATTGCATATCAACATACATAATATTCATGTCAACAGATGTTGGGAGTGTGTTGAGTTGCATTGATGTGCATCTAGATGTGCTGTCACATGACTGGCAAGGGGAACCTGATGAGAGGAGGTTGGCTTCTCTTACACTGTCTTGGGCTCCCTGATAATGTGGACAGGTAGCACAAGGGTATGGCTGGCATGTGTGCCTCACTGGTCTCTTGGATGCAGATGCCCATGGATGGGGGCCACTGGTCAAGTCCATGATGTGTAAACTTCCCCTGCAGGATGACAAGCAGGAGACTGGTCACTGGAGCACCAGACAGAGACTATGCAGCAGATGTGAAGGCCAAACACAGGTTCAACAGACTGCTCTGCAGGCAGGTGCATAGTAAGTGAAGCTGCAGGCAGGTTAGTAGAAGAGATGCAGGAGTGCAGGACTGGTTTAAGTTAGGGCAAGCTGGGTGGATCAGGTACAGAGTCAGTAGCAGGTACAAGGTCAGATTTCAAGCCAGGGTCAGTATCGGACAAGCAGATCTAGAGCAAAAGAGGCAGACGGAAGTGTGGTCATGGTTCAAGCTGAGGTCAGTACAGGGAGATAGTAGGAGCAGAACAAGACAAGCTGGTTCACAATCAAGAAGTCAATCAGGAAATCAGTCTAACATGTGGAAGAATTACATTTTTAGGAGAGGTGGGCAGATGAGGTCATATAATCTCCATCTTAGACTTGTATTTATTCAGAGAATACAAAGCTGCTTAATAATGGCTGAGCAGCACTCAGCCCATCTCGATGTTCGGGAAGGTCTCATCCCACTGCTGGAACATGGTGCTGTATATTGTATGTAGCTGAGGTTCACCTTATAGTGTAGAAAGCGGGCTCAGATGTTAGTGCAGAAACTAGTTTGTTTGAGCTACCATGGTCCAAAAGAACTAATTAAAGGGACAGTAAAAGTGGAGATCAGGTTTAACTCCAGACCCTTTTGCACTTTTTTCTGATTATTTTGCCATCATTGATATTTCTAAAATGTTGGCAAACACCTGCCAGAGGATAGGTGCATTACCTTCATGACATTTGCAGTCCATCTGTGCTTCCACTCAGCTCTAGCTGTCGCAGACTGTTCAATCTTGTCTATTAAATAGTTTGCAAAAAACACTACCATCTTTATACAGCTACAGTACAGATGATAGACCAAAACTTGTGTTCTAGTCTGGCTGTAGGATTTGGGGATGTGAGCTTTGCTGTTACTGTACAGTGTAGGCTTTTAAGTTGTCTTTCTGCAAATCCAACAGGATTGATAATTGTTTTCCTTTGAGATGCCCCCTGTATTTTGGCCTTTGCACGCAGTTTTTTTCAACAAGACCTTTTACTGCAGTAGACTGCAGTTGCAGTGATTTTTCAAAGCTCCTTTGGGTTTATACTTGTATCTTACCTTGAACATCCAAAATATAAATCCTACTTTGTTGTGATTTTCCTTTTTTGTTCTTGCACTTACATCCTCTTTCCAGTTACTCCCCAGAAAAGGAAAGACTTGTGACCCTGTACTATATGGTGGTGAATCATATCATCCATATAGTGTACGAAATAAAAAAAATGCTTGGCAGACACTGTGGCCCTGATTCACTATTGGGCGTGGGCGCATATTTATGGGCTTAAGCCCAATTTTCATGGGCGTCCGTCCATTTTTGACCCTGCAACCTAATTCACTATTGAGCAGAGCCCATAAGCAGACGCCCAATCTAATTCACAAAAAGACACACACCCGGAATCAGACTCACAAAAGCAGACTTGCTAAGAAGCACGTCTAACACCATGAAAAATCACTGCAGAGACATGTTCACTTAGAAATTTGCTTTGCCAAATATCAGGACTTCACTTTAAACAATATCTGCTATTTCCAAAAAAATTAAGAATGTGTTAAAAATCGTTTTTCTCAAGGAAATCGACACAGTAAAAATCTAGATGCCCGTGCAGTGTCTTTGGCAGATAGAACTGAGCATGTGCAGAACACATTTTAGTCCTCTGCCATGGGCGTTTGCTTTTTAGCCACTGACTAATAGTGAATCTGATTGTGGATTCCTCTGACAGCCGGCACTCGGTCGCGACTACTGTGTTTAATAAACAGCATTAAGCATATCTTCATGTAATCTAATTAGATTTCCTTCGTTTTAGTGATTATATTTTTGTTTCTTATCCTTTATAATTATTTCTGTTATGATTTTACTTATTTTGAAGGTCTAGATAAAATTTATTTTGAAAGCTGAATGTAAAAATAAAGGTCCGCAATAAAAAAAAAAAAAAAAAAAACAGCGTGGGTCCCCCCTCTCATCCATACCAAGCCCTTCGGGTCTGGTATGGATATTAAGGGGGAACTCCATGCTGAAATTTAAAAAAAAAACAGCGTGGGTCCCCCTCAATATCCATACCAGACCTTTATCCGAGCATGCAGCCCGGCAGGTCAGGAAAGGGGGGGGGGGCGAGCGAGCGCCCCCCCCCCCCTGAACCATACCAGGCCACATGCCCTCAACATGGGGGGGTGCTTTGGGGCAGGGGGGCTCCCCCCCCCAAAGCACCTTGTCCCCATGTTGATGAGGACAAGGGCCTCTTCCCCACAACCCTGGCCGGTGGTTGTGGGGGTCTGCGGGCGGGGGGCTTATCAGAATCTGGAAGCCCCCTTTAACAAGGGGGCCCCCAGATCCCGGTCCCCCCCCCCTACGTGAATGATTCTGCGGTACACGGTCCACAGACTCATTCACAAAAAAACTAAGTGTGGTGTAAAAAAAACACAGTACAGGGTCTTTGACAAGTCCTTTATTAAAACAATGTCCCCCGAAGTAGATCCAACGTCAATCGCGGCGGCGGCGATCCGAAAAAAGGAAAAAAAAAAAAGGTTCCGCTCCCGTCCGAGGCTTCCAGCCTAGTGAAGAAAAGCCTAGCTGACAGTTCTTATATAGGTATGGGCGGGGCCAGCAGGGGACATCATCCCAGTGACCCGCCCCATGTCACATGCTTGCTGTTCCCGGCTGGCCCCGCCCATACCTATATAAGAACTGTCAGCTAGGCTTTTCTTCACTAGGCTGGAAGCCTCGGACGGGAGCGGAACCTTTTTTTTTTTTTCCTTTTTTCGGGTCGCCGCCGCCGCGATTGACGTTGGATCTACTTCGGGGGACATTGTTTTAATAAAGGACTTGTCAAAGACCCTGTACTGTGTTTTTTTTACACCACACTTAGTTTTTTTGTGAATGAGTCTGCGGACCGTGTACCGCAGAATCATTCACGTAGGGGGGGGGACCGGGATCTGGGGGCCCCCTTGTTAAAGGGGGCTTCCAGATTCTGATAAGCCCCCTGCCCGCAGACCCCCACAACCACCGGCCAGGGTTGTGGGGAAGAGGCCCTTGTCCTCATCAACATGGGGACAAGGTGCTTTGGGGGGGGGAGCCCCCCTGCCCCAAAGCACCCCCCCATGTTGAGGGCATGTGGCCTGGTATGGTTCAGGAGGGGGGGGGCGCTCGCTCGTCCCCCCCCTTTCCTGACCTGCCGGGCTGCATGCTCGGATAAGGGTCGGTATGGATATTGAGGGGGACCCACGCTGTTTTTATTTTTAATTTCAGCGTGGAGTTCCCCCTTAATATCCATACCAGATCCGAAGGGCTTGGTACAGATGGGAGGGGGGACCCCACGCCAGTTATTTAAAAAACAGTTTCTAATTCCCCGCAATACTTTGACATTCAACTGTCAGTGGGGAACTCCGCCGACAGCTGAAACATGAGCGCTGCATTGGTTTTCACTACTAAAACGCCGCATGAGTTGATAACATAACTCATGCGGGATTTTAGAAGCGACAGCCATGTGTTAATGTTTCAGCTGTCAGCGGGGTTCCCCACTGACAGCTGAATGTAAAATAATTCCCTTTATAGCATAAATAATATTAAAAAACAGTGTGGGGTCCCCCCTCCCATCTGTACCAAGCCCTTCGGATCTGGTATGGATATTAAGGGGGAACTCCACGTCGAAAATTAAAAAAAAAAACAGCGTTGGTCCCCCTCAATATCCATACCAGACCCTTATCCGAGCATGCAGCCCGGCAGGTCAGGGAAGGGGGGGGGGGGACGAGCGAGCACCCCCCCCCTCCTGAACCATACCAGGCCACATGCCCTCAACATGGGGGGGTGCTTTGGGGCAGAGGGGCTCCCCCCCCCAAAGCACCTTGTCCCCATGTTGATGAGGACAAGGGCCTCTTCCCCACAACCCTGGCCGGTGGTTGTGGGGGTCTGCGGGTGGGGGGCTTATCAGAATCTGGAAGCCCCCTTTAACAAGGGTGCCCCCAGATCCCGGCCCCCCCCCCCCTACGTGAATGATTCCGCGGTACACGGTCCGCAGACTCATTCACAAAAAAACTAAGTGTGGTGTAAAAAAAACACAGTACAGGGTCTTTGACAAGTCCTTTATTAAAACAATGTCCCCCGAAGTAGATCCAACGTCAATCGCGGCGGCGGCGACCCGAAAAAAGGAAAAAAAAAAAAAGGTTCCGCTCCCGTCCAAGGCTTCCAGCCTAGTGAAGAAAAGCCTAGCTGACATTTCTTATATAGGTATGGGGCGGGGCCAGCCGGGAACAGCAAGCATGTGACATGGGGCGGGTCACTGGGATGATGTCCCCGGCTGGCCCCGCCCATACCTATATAAGAACTGTCAGCTAGGCTTTTCTTCACTAGGCTGGAAGCCTCGGACGGGAGCGGAACCTTTTTTTTTTTTCCTTTTTTCGGGTCGCCGCCGCCACGATTGACGTTGGATCTACTTCGGGGGACATTGTTTTAATAAAGGACTTGTCAAAGACCCTGTACTGTGTTTTTTTTACACCACACTTAGTTTTTTTGTGAATGAGTCTGCGGACCGTGTACCGCGGAATCATTCACGTAGGGGGGGGGGACCGGGATCTGGGGGCCCCCTTGTTAAAGGGGGCTTCCAGATTCTGATAAGCCCCCCGCCCGCAGACCCCCACAACCACCGGCCAGGGTTGTGGGGAAGAGGCCCTTGTCCTCATCAACATGGGGACAAGGTGCTTTGGGGGGGGAGCCCCCACTGCCCCAAAGCACCCCCCCCCATGTTGAGGGCATGTGGCCTGGTATGGGTCAGGAGGGGGGGGCGCTCGCTCGTCCCCCCCCTTTCCTGACCTGCCGGGCTGCATGCTCGGATAAGGGTCTGGTATGGATATTGAGGGGGACCCACGCTGGTTTTTTTTTTAATTCCAGCGTGGAGTTCCCCCTTAATATCCATACCAGATCCGAAGGGCTTGGTACAGATGGGAGGGGGGACCCCACGCTTTTTTTTTATTATTTATGCAATAAAGGGAATTATTTTACATTCAGCTGTCAGTGGGGAACCCCGCTGACAGATGAAACATTAACTCATGGCTGTCGCTCCTACAATCCCGCATGAGTTATGTTATCAACTGATGCGGCATTTTAGTAATGAAAACCAATGCAGCGCTCATGTTTCAGCTGTCGGCGGATTTCCCCACTGACAGTTGAATGTCAAAGTATTGCAGTGATTTATAAACAGTTCTTTAAATAACTGGCGTGGGGTCCCCCCTCCCATCCATACTAAGCCCTTCGGGTCTCGTATGGATGTTAAGGGGTAACTCCACGCTGAAATTAAATAAAAAACAGCATGGGGTACCCCCCTAAATCCATAACACATACTTATCCGAGCATGCAGCCCGGCAGGTCAGGAAAGGGGGGGGACGACGACGAGCGAGTGCCTCCCCCCCTCCTGAACCATACCAGGCCACATGCCCATACCAAATTATTCAAACATTTGTAAACAGACCAATTAACTGAAATGGTTTGACATTTGTACCCCAAATATGACGTTCCCTGAGGCGTTGGTAAACCGAGGTACGCCTGTATTAGTATTGCAATCCTTTGTATTGGGATACATAGAACCAACATACATCTGAATTGGCAACATAGCACAACATTTGTGTCACATTGGAGATATCTGGCTAGTTAAACTGACCATGCCCAGGGACCTAGGATTGATTCACAGCACAGAAATACAGGCAGGGTTAGCAATGTAGCTCCGTGGGTTAGTGGTTAGCACTGCTGCCTCACAACTCTAGGGTTGTCGGTTCGAATCCCAACCCCGGCGAGGTAGTAGCATGATCTCCGTGTGTGGCTGTCTTCACATACATGTTCTGGCAACATCTTTGCATTCTGTCTAAATGATCCCTAAAATGTGAATTAGAATGAGGCCTTGTCTATTGAAACACCTTCAAAGCTGCACCTTATGTGAATGTCATACAATGGGATAAGATAAGGGCCTGAATCACTAATAGATTTGATAATGATGGTTTACACTCCACCCACTTTTGTGAAGGATTTGGCAAGCAAAGAGCTGACAGAGAGAGAGAAGAGTGAGACGAAGAAGAGTGAGCGAGAGATACATATGAAGAGTGATAAAGAGAGACATTCAGAAGAGTGAGCGAGAGAGAAGAGCGAGCCAGTGAGACAAAGAAGAGTGAGCAAGAGATACATATTGAAGAGTGATAAAGAGAGACATTCAGAAGAGTGAACGAGAGAGAAAAGACTTGGTTGGTGAATCCACACATCAAACTTGTCACAAATCCTGGCGTGCATTTTTCCCCCAAATGCATAGCAGACCCTTATCCCAGCAGGCAGGTACCGCACGCCTTCAAAGATTTATTTCCTTTGTTGATTTTCCTGCTTCGCTCACACTATATGCAATTGAAAATTACTCTTTAAGTTGCCAATTTTACTGTGTTTTCTAGAGAATTACTAACTAGTTGTGTTTTCAATTGTGTGTAGCATTGCGATTTCTATTTGAGTCTAGATGTTAAATTGCTAATAAATGGCCACAATTCTCAAATACCTTTGAACTCTCGCTGCAACAAATGGTGTATGTTAATACACTCACATTCATTATATCCAATATCAGGTACGATGTCAATGCACAAATCGCACCTGAAATTGCACACCCTGGATGTGACTTGTCATGTGATTGGCATGGCCAGCAGCTTGCTCTTTGCATGGCAAATTGCACCCAATGTTACTGGGGGCCAACACCACTGTCACATCTAATCCGATGCGGCAATTGTCCAACTTACAGTGAAGTTGCACGAGTTCACAATCCAATTGGATGTGAACAGAGCCTACAGTGGCCAATAGGGTGCGACTTGGTCTACGATTTGCAAGTCGCCTGTCATGCCAATTGCATGGCAATCGCAAACAATGTTACTGGGGGCTACCCGGTCACATTAAAGCAGATTTCTAAGTGGTGTTATTGACACCACAGTCACATCATGTGACTTGCATAGAAGTTGCATGATTTCAAAGTCGGGGTACATGGTGATTTCAAGTGCAATTTGCAAGACATTCGACACCGATCTCTCAGCAAATTGCATGAAAAGTAGTGTATTCATTACTCTATTATTACTTGCGGCTCCTACCAAGTTTGAACCACAACAATATGAACGCTCCAATAGCGTGCTCATTGAGTGGGACTTGGCATGTGATTTGCACAACATGCAAGCTGTAAATCGTCTGCAAAGTCGCACCCTATTGTCTGCTATTAGAGTGACCACATGGGTGCGTTTCAAACACTGATTTCTATAGTAGTACATGTACTACTTTAGTGGCAATTTGCATAGAGATCTGTGTCAGATGTCTTGAAAATTGCATTGAAATGGTCAACTTTACTGTAAGTTGCATGATTTGTAAATCAGCTTTGCCCAGAGTGTAATGTTTGGTGATGTTTGATTTCTGGAGTGTTTTACCAATTGATGGGAAATTCACCATACTAGTCAAATCGATTTGTCATTTTCAGTATTGCATACAAGATGTGGTCATGTGACTGTCTTAACTCATGCGAGAATCTGGAGGGAATTGTGACCATAGTAGCAATAAAGGTTCCAATTGGGGTTCCCTTTCACATCCCTGCTCAATGTTCTGTGGTATGCTGCACACGTACATTTCACTGTATATATCTTTCTGATTTGTGGGGCCTGTATACCAAGGGTTAATGCAGGTAGGAAGCGGATTCATCAGGTGAAAACACTTTCACTGACCAAACTAAGGTCAGTGGTGGGTGTGGCTTCATTGGGTGTGGGGCCTTGTTTGGCACACTCCAAATACAACCTAGCTTATATAAAGATGTGCAGTAGGGAGTGATTTGGCCTGTTACTAGGCCGGGTGGTTTGTGACTAAGTCCTTGCATGGTGTGGTTTGGGGGAGGAAGAGATTTTGTGCTGAATTGCCCCAGACACCACTCAGGCTGTGTTTGGAAGTGGGCTGGAAATGTTTGCATATTTTTGGCCTTGTAAAGTGTGTTTGTGTGTTATTGCACAATGATTGTGTTTTTTCTTTTTGCATTGAAAGCCTCACACATGTCAATCGTTTTGTTTAAAATCTGCTCTTGTTTTAATTTTGCTTGCTTATTTAGACTCAAATGCATTTTTCTTACAAACCTGCTGACAAATGTATGTGTAGGGGATTTGTAGAGGTGGGAGGGGATTTGTAGAGGTGGGAGGGGTTTTTCACATATGTCTTGTTTTCTTTATATTTTGATGTGTAGACTTTTTTGTGAATGGATCTTTATACTAAATGATTGTGTAAGTAAACCTTATGTGCACGAAAATGTTACTTGATTCATCTTCCCCTTTGTTTCCTGCTATAACCTGAGCACACACAGTTCATTAGAAGTATCTTTAGATTGTAAGCTCTTATGAGCAGGAGTGTTTTCTTTTTGCCACATCAATCCTATTTTTGTGACTCACCAAGATATTGACTGTACCTACTTGTTCCTGCTGACCAAATAAATGAAGATATAGTTGATCAATAAATGTTTCACCGATGTTTTTGTGTTTATTTTATGTTCAATATATGAACAACCTTAATAGTTACTTTGTATACTTATATAATCTGCTCAAATGTAGCTTGTAAGAGCGTGAATATGCAAGTGGGTGCAAACTGGCTTTTTCAAAACCAAACAAAAAAATAAAAAACCTGCTTGCACCACAATATTATGTACTAATGAATGTCACATTCACTGTGCAGCCAGCTACAGGTTTTCTACAATTTGATTTACAGTAATAAAATAGTCCCCACTGTATGTTGATTTTTGGCCTTTGGCAACAAAGATATATTAGCCAAGGTTTAAAAAGAAAAAAAATCACTAAAACACACATTCGCGAAAGCTATCATAGCCGTGCATAGAAATGAGCGATCGTGCATAGATATGCGCGATCGTGCACAAATAAACGCCAAACAGGTGTCCCCCATGGCGCACGAGCAGCTATCTTCCTGGAAGTCCGTCATCTGGTGCGCGCGCACCCGGAAGTGGTTGTGGGGAGTGTAAGTGGATGAGAAGTGGTTGGAGGTTTTGTGTTGGTTGAAAATTTTGATAACTTTATTGGCATTTGGACATGGCGAGAGCACAGCTCTCAACTGAGGAGATGATCCTTATATGTAAAGTAACTGTGGCCATTGCAAATATGTTTATAACATGTGAGGGACAAGTAATTGTAATTTTGTGGGTGGGGCCTAGCAGAATCTCACTTGGTGCACATGCTACTTACCTGTACATTAGCTCCTGGGTATTGATGGGTCAATTATATTAACCACTTGCCTACTGGGTACTCATACCCCCTTCCTGTACTGGCCAATTTTCATCTTTCTGCACTGTTACCCTTTGAATGACAATTGTGCGGTCATGCCACATTGTACCCATCTTAAATTTGTATCAGTTTTTTCAGACAAATAGAGCTTTCTTTGGGTGGTATTGACTTGCTGCTGTGAGTTTTACTTTTTGCTCGATAAACCACAAAATAGCTCATAATGAATAAAAGGCTGTTTATATTATAACATTTGGTAAACTGGTAATTTAGCAACACTGATGTGCGTTGATGAGGCGGCACTGCTGGCCACAGGTGGGCGGAACTGTTGGGTGGCACTGGTGGGCACTGATCATCGGGGCCGACCCCTGCTTTGATAACTGCTGGTTCTCGGCAGTACTTTCCACACATTCTGACAGCGTGATGAAAGTGCAGCCAAGACCCGGCAAATGCATTTCCCGGTGATCAGCGTGTCATTGGACATGGCTGATCACATGGTAAAAAGCCGCTGTGATTGGTCTTTACCACATCACGTGATCAGCTGTGTCCTTAGGACACAGCAATCACGGAGAGCGCGTTCTGCCAGGATGTCATATGACACCCTCCCAGAGCTGCCTGGATGCAGTGTAGCGTTATTCGGCTATCTACGGTCGCCAAATAGGTAACCAGCTAGGCCTTCATGGCTAATCTTTGAATATCTGGACATGTATACTGCGTATAATGCATTACATTCTACAATGTGTTGGTGTACACGGTATCACAGTGTGCAATGTGTTGCTGGATTCTCCATGACAGTGGACAGCGTATCACAGTGTGCAATGCGTAGCTCCAGCCTGCATGACAGTGTACAGTGCATTACAGTCTACAATGTGTGGGTGTACACGGTATTACTTTGTACAGAGTATTACAGTGTGCAATGCGTTGTACACTGCAGTGTGCACTAAAGCATTTTACACTCATGCACTGTACACACTAACGCATTTGACATTTCTAGTGTGCAATGCATTAGTGTGCAATGCCTTGGACAGTACAATGCATTTGCAGTATTGGTGTATGTTTATTAAGCACAGATAATTCATCTGATTTTAGTTATCAAGGAGAAGTCTTCTCTGTCCCCCTGTTTATGAGGTGGAGGACAATTGTTTTCCGAAGAGGAGAGGAGACATTTTTTCAAGGAGATCTGTATAGATTTCCAGAGATATGTGTAGATGGTTGAGGGGCTGCATGTGATCTCCGGAGATAATTGTGATTAATGATCACCTGAGTTAAACCAGTGAATGAAAAGTGTAAAAAAACATGGATTGAAAATAATCTGCACTGACCACTGTGCTTTGTGAAGCCACATATTGGCACATTCTGGTGTCACACAGATGCGATGTGAAATTTGCAGTGTTTTCTGTGCAAGCGCTGCACCGCATCACAACCGCAACCCCTTCATGCCACCTGCTGCGGCTTTCTAGGTGAAGTTACCAACACACCAATATTGGTACACAAAGCGTATTGCGATTTGCCAAATTGGATGGCATGCCTATTCACACCCATGTGCATACCCTGAAAAAGGGTCCTGCACATTTTTGGCCCGGATGCGGTGCAATTTGAGGTGTGCAAAATGTTTGTCTCTAATTGCAACGCACACAAATTGCATGTGATTTGCCCAGGAGTGCGGTGTTAGACCACAATGCATGTATGTGAAGCCAGAATAAAAGGATGTGGATTTTGTCTATTTTTACTTGCGCATGTTAACATTATGTAAGTGCATTTTTCTTCTGTTTAACATGCTATAGAAATGCAACATGCATTTGGATGGAGTGTTTTTGTATGTGCATTTTGGAAGTATTCTAAACACACATTGACCCTAGGGCCACACCATATCTTATGCAGGCCATAGATGGGTCGAAAATCGGCCGATTTTTCGGCCGAAAATAAAATCGGCCGATTTTCGGATCGTTGGTGGGCTATTTGTTCGGCCGTTTTTCGGTATTTTGGCAGATTTTTTTTTTCGGTAAAGTTGGAAAAAAACGGCCGAATTTGCCGATCGGCCGATTTTCGCGGCAATGATGGGCAAATCGGCCGATTTTTTTACTGATAAAAAATCTGCACATGAGCAGTGACCTGCAAGAGGAAGACAAAAAGAAGAAAAAGAAGAAGAGGATGATGATGATGAAGATGATGAAGAAGAGGATGATGATGAAGAAGAAGAAGAAGATGATGAAGAGGAAGAAGAGGATGATGATGAAGAAGAAGAGGAAGAAGAAGAGGAAGAAGAAGGATGAAAAATGAGAGGAATTCCAGTATGGCAAAAAGTGTCCCTGCAGAGAGCTCCGCTATTTCTTTGACAGTTCCTTGACATTTACAGCGGTTGCAACATTGTATCTATTTGTTTCCGAATAAAAACATCTGTATCCGAAATGGATACAAATACATTGTTTCAACCGCTATAAATGTCAAAGAACTGTCAAAGAAATAGCGGAGCTCTCTGCAGGGACACTTTTTGCCGGCTGTAGACGGGATGAAAATCGGCCGATTTTTTTTTTACCATTGCTGGTAACGTCGGCCGCTTGAACAACCGATTTTTCATTTTTTAAAAGAAAAATCGGCTGTTTTTCTCCCCGTCTATGGCCTGCATAAGCATTAGTGTGCCTGGGGGAGGGGGGGACCTTTGGCCTTTCCAAACACAGTAGATGCTCCAAGAATGTTTCCTTAAACTCTTGAAATGGTTAAAAAGGAAAGACACTCTAGATAGCCTGCACTGAGAATTGACTGTCATGATGACGTGTCAATGATTATTTGCTCTCATTTTTCAGGAGTGGTACTGCTTGCGGTTGAAGCTGGTAGAAATCCACCTTCACGTCCTCCACTCACCTTCACTTGTGACCAGTGGATATTTTGTGGCCGCAGGCAAGAACTGGCATCAAGGACCTGCATAATGACCCTGGCATGCCAGAGGTGGTTTGGAAGCAGCACAGCAATTTGACCATCCCTTTCCTCTATGTTGGTTTTAGGGGTGCAGAATTGCTTCTCGTTCGTGAACGGACTGTCGCCGGATATCAGAGTCCCCATATTTTCAAGATATGTTTTAGCCATGTTGGCTTATTTTTATGTTATTTTCCAAGTGTGTCGCACCTAACCGCACAGTAGTGTGGTGCCATGCGTATTTGTGGCTGTGAATGGGGCTGTTTTTAATAGACGTGTGTAGGTGCAACAACGTTTTCATCATGGTACCTGCGCACATCTACACAGGGCATTGCATTTCTTTGCTGTGCTGGAAAATGTGTGTTCTTGCATGCGTTTCTGCACCACCAATGGTGTGAACAAGTCCTAAGGGCTGGTTCACACTATAGAAACAGTCTAGATGTGTTCCTGATGGGTTTTTTTCATGCCCTTTTGGCATGCATGTTTAGTGTGTTCCAGTACATTTTGGATGCGTTTTGGACATGTTTACATTGCATTTTTGTATCCCTTCCACTTATTTTTTTCTATTTTCTTTGTATTCAATGTAGTTAGGGACATGTGCATTTTAGTACATTCAAGGACGTTTCAATGTGTTCCAGTACAGTTCTGTGCAGAAACAATGCAGCGTGGTCAACTTTGTTTACAGCACCTGCAATGCATTGAAAATGCAAGCGCTGATGTGAACTATGACATTGACAACCATATAACCTTCTTTCTGTGCGTTTGTGATGCTGAAAAAGCAACTGAAACACATGTAGTGTGAACTGGCCCTAAAGGTTATTAGAGGTCAGGGAACAGGACTGACCAGGAATTGTGAATTCAATCAGACTAGTGGTGAGATACAATCAGCAATTGTATAATAATGTGAGATCTGAGCTGTAGCTGATAGAAAATGAGACACATTCACTTGATCAGTAAATAGATAGTTAAAGAGTGGGGCGGTGATCCATAGATTTGCATATGGGACAGGTGATGATGGGGTGGGGGAGGGGGTCAAGTTGTATAAGGAGACAGATTTAAAAGAGAAAAAAGTTACAATGAAATATACACGGCATGAAACTTGCACATGACCTAATTGGCAGAAGAACAGTACGCAAGTAACATTCATCCACTTTCTAGTCATTAGGCAAAATCATAATTGATTGATCAATATTCCTGCCACAACCCAGAAAATTGATCTCCATTTTTTTGGGATGTTGCCAAGACTGGGATTAGAACCCATGACCCAAGTGCTGTAAGTTCTGAGCTCTAACCACTAAACCACTGTGGGAAACACAGTTTGAGTTATAATGTAGAATAGTTACATTGTTTAAAAATGATAAAGCGAGCGCTGGTCAAATGATATAGACTAGTAAAATGGTCTTACACAAGATAAATATAACCACGAACAGTAGTGCATGAACTCGTGAAAGGTCATCCACCCCTGTGACAGTGTACTACACTATTGAGCACCTTTCTGGCTCCTGTGGCTGAGCTAATTCCTCCCCAGGACCATTTGGGCACCCACCCTGATGGATGGATGGATGGATGGAGCTGGATGACTAACCCATAGCTGCCAGCATACCGCTGCACCCCCAGATGTGCGATGTGTATAACCCATGCACATTAATACTTTTGTTCTGGTGAGTGTAGACCAGTCCCAAGGGTGGTTTACCTTTCACGAGTTCATGCACTACTGTTCGTCACGGAGAGAACACATGTGCCATTCATAGGCACTCTCTGAGTTGGTACTCTCACACCAAGGACATTCCATTATTCAGGAATAATTATATGAACTTATTTTAGCACGATTTACCAGTTTACATCATTATTGCAATTCTTTACACTTTTTGGTTTTTACATGCGTTCATTATTGATCACATGCATTTATAGCGCTGCACTTGTCTTTAACATAGAATAGTTATGTGATTAAAGAGAATGAAGATATATAACTATATTGGGAAATTAGAAGTATATAAATTATTTGAGATATAAGTGTGAAAATGTTTAACATTTGAAAATAGAATGTATGACATTCATTAGTAAATGCAATACTTTCCTGATCATTTTGGAGAAGCAGCAAAAAAAAAATAGCAAAAGAGAATTTTCAGAATGTAATAGTACAGCTGTATTAGAATTTTCTATCAGAAAAACGCCAATGTTAATAAAGCCCGCGCTTGTGCGCCATCTAGCGAATATATCCGGTATTGCACCTAAAAATGTGCCAGACAGGATACCTCATTCACTAATGGCAAAGTAGTCAGTAGACGCTCGTTAATGAGCTTGCTAGACGCTGGTCAGACCACTGATTGATTGACCGGAGTCTGCCTGAATGGTCAGTCTCTGCTATTACACTCACATCTTAGTGAATCAGGGCCTGTATGTCACCAATAATTCAAAAATTTGTTTTTTAAGTTTTAAGCACCCATATAACTGATATGGTATTTAAAATAAAACATTCTACAAAAGAAGAGTTGTAATACTTACCTGTCCCACCCAGCTGTGCCACAACTAAGAATCCTCAGTATCCACCACCGTTCCCATTGTGTTGAATGCCTAAATACCCTGCTGTGCACTGTGGTTCTTCCCACTGTATCCTGTAGTGATATAGTGGTCAGCAAGAGGAACTATAACAGGCAGCGGAGGACGCAGGCATCTACTAAACCCAGAATTCTGTTGGATAGTGGAGTTTCTACAACTACCCTAGATTTACAAGAGAGTGAAGATTTGAGACATGATTGGCAGAGGAGTGTGAGCTGAAAAAAATGTTCTTCTATGCAAAGTTGCCTTCTGAGCACACATACTACAAGGAGCTTTATGTTAAAACTTATAGAGGTCATAGAACTTTCCTAACAAGTGTTTCATGCCTTTGGCAAGAAGCAGAATTACTGGAGTTAACAATTCATGTCAGTAAAAAAAAAACTTGCACAAAGCATGCCTGTCTGTGTCTAAGACACAGTACAGAGTTTGTAGGCTCTGCAATTCCTAGTCTTGCTATTTTGTTGGGCAAGCAAAGAACCCCCAGGATAGTTCAGAAGAGGCTCAACATTACATCATACAGTAATTTATTAAAAAAATAAAAAATCACACCTCCTGAGCCAAGGTTGCAGCAATTTAATACACAAAATAAGCGTAAATATATATAAGCATATACAGTAAGTCGCATGATCAGTGAGCTATGAACATAAAAGTAAAAGAATAAATAATACAACGTGCCTTTAATGTGAAATCTAGGTTTTCTTTTTGTAGCACAAATATTCAATTCTGGATTGAACTTTGAAATAAAACATAACAATAATGACCAGAGAAGACATGTACTGACAAAAGCAGTATTCCCTTACATTGTTGTTCACCTCAAAAGTGCCTCTTTAATTTGGTCACCAGTGTATTGTCCTTACATGTATGATTACCTGTGTCCTCCTACTTTGATATTTGGTGACAAGAATAAATCTGCATTGGTCTTCAGTGGCAAGATTACATTTCCATTAACTTTCAGTAAAAAGGGCACACATATTATTATTATTATTATTATACAGTATTTTTGATGACACTGGAACTAAAGGCAAGATTGTGCGACTATGAATACACTGCAATGGAAGCCACTGGGGGAACACTGAAAGGCATTGTAGGATGAATATGGCTGCTAGTCAAGGAGACCTCTGGAGAACTATGGGTCCAAAAGAGCCTTGGCTGAAAAACTCTGTATTAATAGTTACAATGTAACCCTTAAAATGGTTCTAAAGAGAGAAAGCTTTATACCTTAATGCATTCTCTGCATTAAGGTAGCTTCCATTTTGTTTGAGGTGATTGAGCCGTATTAGTGCATTTGCGACAGGAACAATTGAGTACTGTCCGTGATACTTTTTTTATTTGCACTAACATACAATTTTGAGGACAAGCTTTCGGGGAATGTCCCCTTCTTCAGGTCTAAGCAGTACTGAAACAAAGATTTAGCAAAATGTTTTTTGTTTTTTTTTCCCATCCCCTACATCTCTTCCAACATTCTGCTAAATCTTTGTTTCCGTACTGCTTAGACCTGAAGAAGGGGACATTCCCCGAAAGCTTGTCCTCAAAATTGTATGATAGTGCAAATAAAAAAAGTATCACGGACAGTACTCAATTGTTCCTGTCTGCATTAAGGTAAAAAGCCTTCAGTGTGCTGCTCCCCCCACCAGCCCCCTTATACTTACCTGAACCTGATCTTGATCCAGCAATGTGCATGAAAGCAGAGACTCTCTCTTCTCTTTTCCTCTTCATTGGCTCAGAGACAACAGCAGGAGCAATTGGCCAGTGTGGAGGTAGTGGAGATAGGGCTGAGCTAGCTCTGTATGTCATTCAGCAAGTTGGCCACACTGTCCACAAGACTGGATCTAAGGAGATACTTAATTTCATGTATTAGCATATGAAAGAGGACACTGATGATACAGATAAATTGTTGCATAAGATAAAATAAAGTTCCAACTTGATGAAAAATCATACCCCGCCAGCATTGTGCTGTCAATGCAAAGGATTGTTTAACATGCAGGACAATTACAATTTATATTGAAATCTGTTCAAGTTGAAAATTACCCAGTCATTTACTCTAAAAACATGAACGTGAAGCTAAATTTCAACAGAATTCTTTGATGTATGGAAACTCTGGGACCCAATTATCTGTCACAAGTCTTTGACAGTAGCCTCCTACAGCTATGTCTGTCAAGACAAACAATATTTACAGTGCAAACTATGGTGGCTCAACCACCCCGAACTGAAAAAATGTACACCGTGCTAAATCTAATACAAATATTGAAAGAAAAACATAAATAAATCAGCTGCAAAATATTTAGGAGGTTATATTTGTTTACTTGATTTATATGTCTATATATATATACTAAAGCAGCAGAGGTACATAAAAAGTGTACTCACTCTACACCTGCAGCTTCTGACATACCTGTAGTATATTTAACAAAACTGTGAGTGCAAATTGACTGTTAAAAGGTGCTTTACAGGCAGTTTATTAACATGTTATAATTTATTGGCTAACTCACTATACTGATAAAAAATACAGAGTATACACAAATGTGAGGCAATGATCTCATGAATACCCATCAGGTGGGAGGTCCACAGTACTTGTCTGCTAGCTGGCTGTTTTACAATCAATTCAGTTTCAAAGTCAATGAAGAAGAGTTCTAGATTGCCATGATACAGAAGCCATTGTGATGGTTGGCGGAAATAGCAAGGTTCAGGTAAGTGTAGCTAGTAAATTAATAAACCTCCCAGTAATGCTATTACTGGGCTGCAGCAAGAGGGAGCTCTAATGATTTGTAGTGTGACTTTAGGAGATTAATACTAACAAGCTCACATTAAACTCAGAATGACCAAGTGAGCAACGCATTTGCACTCTCCTCTTGATACAGGTTAGTCACACTTTGTTTATGCTATCTTTGTTCAGTTTTATGTTTGTTCAGACATTCACTTTTTCTGTTGAGTATCTATATGTTAGTAATGGCAAGTCTCTAATACAAATTGAAGCACTTTTCCATGTGGCTTGCGCTGCCACTATAAAGAAAGTAATTATTTGTATAATGTGATCCATTTCAATTCAACACATTAAACTTGGAATGAGCAAGTGAGCAACATGTTATGTGTGATCTGTGTTTGTGCTCCCCTCTTGCTAAAGCTACTGCACACAGATCACACGTAATCCTGTAAAATAAGGCTCGCAACAAGCTGGGAGTATTCATGAAGCAACATACCAAAAACATCCATTGCCCTGTCCCCGGAGAAAATGTGGGGTGACAGTGCTGTAGATCTGAAAAGTGAAACACCAGCACTCGTCCTTGGGCTTATAAATCTTCTTTATAAACACTCAGGTAAAAGTCACAGATGCAAAAGTGCTGACATGTTTCAGCCATGAATGGTCTTACTCACAGCTATTGGGTGGGGCCTAATCATCATCTTTTGATACCCTTCTTGCTACAGGTTACTCAGTAACAATCACCTATTGCAAACTAAACAGTAAGGTGAACTGTCTCTGTCTGTTCCACTGATACAAAGTTTGGAGATAAGTGCTGACATACTGTACTTCATAGTTAAGGTGTCCTTTTATGAAACAGAGATCAGCGGCGATCCTAAGGATCGTTGCTGATCTCCAATCATTAGTGGTTTAGGAGACAGAGATGATCAGCGGAGAACATGTTCTCCACTGATCATTTCAGCACACATATGGCCAGTGTATGAAGGAGCGATGTCAGCCCTTCACTGGCGATCTGTGTTCTCCCTCCAGATTCTCCAGCCAAGAGCTGGAGAATCTGAGGAGCCGCAAACAAAGCAGCGATAATTTACCGCTGCTTAGTAAACGGTGTTTGACTGATCTCTTACTGTAATCTCGCAAAATTATAGTAAAAACAGTCGTTTTCCAGCGTTTGTAGATCATTCTCCCTGGTCTACACCGCTTCATAAAAAGGCATTCACAGGAGAACTGTGTTCTCCGAGAATACCGGAGAACTGAGCAGTGGTCATTTACCGCTGCATGATAAAGGACACCTAAGTAAGAAGTAGTGAAAGTTTATGAGATTCCTGCACATTTTTTCATGCATAGTATTTGACAAGGAACAGATTTTCAGGGCAATGTTAGCAATTTACATTCAAATCACAATGTATATAAAATTTCTGTCCCTGTTTTTATTAAATCCACAGTCCAGAGTTTGGATTGTCGAATTGCAGGCTTTGGAAATGTACATAATCTGAAAGCATCTTTTTAGAGCCAAAACTTATTTTAGAGTGTGGGAAAAGTTAGTACATTCTTCAGGTTTTTATTACTGTCTCTTTTTCTATTATTACGACAGGAAGTGAGGAGAAATCTTCCCAATAGGATACAAAAAAATGACAGGAGTAATAATTATTCCCAAAAAGTTTGGGCTTTAGATGTATTGTAAGCTTATGGCTATCATTTTATCAAACAAGGCAATCACCCCCCAAAAAGATCCCAAGAGGCTCAGCAATGTATTATAATATAGAAAGTCATACTTCCTGAACCACCAAGGTAGCATCAATGTAAATAAAACATATACACTTAATAAGATCAATAAAATAAAAACATTTACAAAGCATATCTAAAAGCAATATGTAGAGCTTCACTTTTTTTTACCATGGGAGATCCTTTTTGGCAACAATCAGGGGCATAAATTCTAAGCTCTTCCACCATTTCCGCAGCAAGCAAGTGCTGAAAATGATGGACTACAACAACCACACCATTAAGTGAGATAGAATAGACATCTTGAAAGATATACATAAATATTAAACAGAAATACAAAATACAAGCATAAAAAGGAAAAAAGAAGACAAGTACATGAAGAAAGTAGTCAACAATATCAGCAGATCAAGCGCAAAATCACCTGAGGTGCAATACAGAAATACCTATAATTGACATTAATCATGTAATAAGTGTCAATGCGTCTTACAACCATCCCATTTACTGTTAAATAAGTGCAATCTATCTAGCAACGTATATTGAATACGTTCCATAAGCATAACAATATCGACTCTCCGCAAGACAGAAGCCAAAGGAACCACTGGAGACTTCCAATAAAGGGCAATCGCCGTAAAGTAGAAGTGCAAATAGTATGAATCAGCCTAATTTGGTTAGCTGGGATCCCTGAAAGTGACACCTCAAACAAACTTGCAGGGATAAATCCACCAGAGAATCTGTGAGTCCAGATATCACCTCCAAACTCCTATGCCAGATCAAGGAAAGACCAGGACAAGCCCAGGACACATGCACCAAGGTATTGGCAAGGCCGCATCCCCTGAAACAGAGGTGCGACGTTCCCAGAAACATGATATGAAGTCTGGAGGGGGTATAATACCATTGAGTCAATACCTTCAGGACTGAAAGGGATCTAGAGCTAATATTTTATATTATGACTAGAGATGAGCGAATTATTCAAAAATTCGATTCGGCTGATTCGCCGAATTTGCGGGAGAAATTCGATTCGATGCGAATTTATTCGCTGCAAATTTAACTTATTAAAAGGGTTTCTAGGCTTCAGAGAGCCTTTATATTAGTGCAGAACACTGTACCTTTAATTTAAATGCCCTTGGAGTCTGCTGGGGAAGAGAAATAATACTGTCAGTCAGTATGACATGCAGATGAGTGCCGTCGATCTTAGAATCACCACACACTTCACTCATTTGGGCAGTCACGGGGCACGACGAAGAAGAAGAAGAAGAAGAAGAAGAAGAATGAAAAGAAGAATGAAAAGAAGAAGAAGAATAATGAAAAGAAGAAGAAGAAGAATGAAAAGAAGAAGAATGAAAAGAAGAATGAAAAGAAGAAGAAGAAGAATGAAAAGAAGAAGAAGAAGAATGAAAAGAAGAAGAAGAAGAATGAAAAGAAGAATGAAAAGAAGAAGAAGAAGAATGAAAAGAAGAAGAAGAAGAATGAAAAGAAGAATGAAAAGAAGAAGAAGAAGAATGAAAAGAAGAAGAAGAAGAATGAAAAGAAGAATGAAAAGAAGAAGAAGAATGAAAAGAAGAAGAAGAAGAATGAAAAGAAGAAGAAGAAGAATGAAAAGAAGAAGAAGAAGAAGAATGGAAAGAAGAAGAAGAATGAAAAGAAGGAGAATTCCAGTACAGCAAAAAGTGTATCTGCAGAGAGCTCCGCTATTTCTGACAGTTCTCTGACAGTTCCTTCATATTTACAGCGGTTGAAACATTGTATCTATTTATTTCCGAATAAAAACATCTGTATCCTAAATGGAAACAAATAGATACAATGTTTCAACCGCTGTAAATGTGAAGGAACTGTCAGAGAACTGTCAGAAATAGCGGAGCTCTCTGCAGTGACACTTTTTGCCGGCTGATCGGGAAAAATTCGATTCGTGCATCCGAAGTTTGCTAAAATTCGGATTCGGTGCGAATCGAATTTTTCCTAATATTCGAAACGAATTCCACTTTGCCAAGTTCGATTCGCTCATCTCTAATTATGACATAATTGTTGGCACACAATTACTCTATATAACACTAATACAAACCTCTATAAACTGTTTTTTGGAGAACTGTTGCAGAATTACAGACAGCTGTTGGTTTTTGCATATAGTGACACACTTTACCACTTGCTACTGATAGAAGTTTGTGCAAGGAGAGTCTAATATGGAATTACATATGAGGCATTTAAAAATCTTTAAAATATACCACAATAAAGGATCTAAGAAGAAATAACTCTGTGGACTATGTCTGGATCTGTGTGGTTACACTGTTAAGGTTATTCCCTTCTTGTTTCATATTACTGGAAGGAGGTGGAACCACAATTCAAGTAGAAACATAAACTATTTGTGGCTGTGAAATGGAATGCTGATTATTCTCATCCAACATCAGTATCTGATTTTACAAATGTTCTTTTGGCTGAATGGGAAAATATAACCACAGACACAAAATTATGTGAATAGCATTTCCAGTAGTGTGGACTGTTATAGTTGCAAAGGGGGCCAACTCCATATTAATGCCTATTGGTTTTTGAATGGGATGTCCACCAAGCTCATCTAGTTGTGATAGTCAGATATCCACAAAATTTGCCCTTATAGTATACATATTGTTTTGACCTACCACTAACCTTTTATTTCATACACAGCTTACTTTTAGTAGCTATATAGCTATACAGCAATTTTGCCACTCTGAAGGATATGGGGTCATTTAAGCATAATTACTGATGTAACTCAACATGGAATGCCATATCTTACATTATTGGATCGATATGTACCTAAAAAATGATTTTAATTTGTTTCTCTGTGAGTTATGTGACCATTAATGTTGAGATAACCATTATTAATTTGTTATTATTTCAACATGGGATTTTTTGTTTTCTTTTTTATTGCCATCAATTTTTATTGAGGGTATTCTTTATTTACCGGTATATAGCAATTGTACGCTATTACAGTGCAAAAATGGTACAAACAACTATCTACTGTGAACGCTGGATGTTGTATATATGAGAGGCATTTAGCATATTCACATGCATGAGATTTTTCCAGCTTTATTTGGCTTATGGATTGGACATTTTTGAGACTATAAGATCATACATATATATACAGTAGGTGTATGACAACATGTGCTGAGAGATACTGTGAATAGAATAAAATATTTCCTCTTCAGTTGCGTACAGAATCAATGCAATGTAATCAATAGATTCGATCTATAGATTCTGCAATAATGAGGCCCAGCATTGCATATTGATTTTAGCAATACCTGTGTTTTTAAAATATTGATATTAATAAAAAATATTGTTTTTATATTGATGCACTTGCCAAAGTCACACTGGTAGGTTAATTTGCTCCTGTCTAAATTGGCCCTATTATGTGTCATGAGTCACTGGAAATTATGGAGGTCTGCGGACAGTGGGCTTATCAGAATCTGAAAACCCCCTTTAACAAGAAGGGGGCATCTGTACACTGCCTCCCCATATTAATGAGTAGGGGGTACATTACAAGTGTACTACAGATTTTTTGGGGGAACCCCAGGCTTTTTTTAATTAGATTTTCATGTGAAGTTACCCCAAAAAAATCCATGCCACACTCTTAATGTACCTCATACTCATTCACATGTGGGCAGTATTTGGGTGTCCCCTTATTGTTAAAGGGGACTTCCATATTCTGAAAAGCCCCTCGCCCACATACCTCCAGAGTTTCCAATGACTGAAGGCAGTACCAGGGGTGGACTGACAACTCATGGGGCCCCCGGGCAATAGGGGATCATGGGGCCCCTGTGTCCTTGCCCAAACTCAAAAAAGCCTATGAAAAAGGTACCAGGGGCATCTCATGGGGCCCCCTACTGACCCCAGGCCCTCGAGCGGTGCCCAAGTTTCCAAATGGTCAGTCCACCCCTGGGCAGTACATGTTAACAATTGAGCATTACAGCTTTTAAGCCTGTTTGGATCGGGTGTTATATGTCAGCCATATAACAAGCACCTTGCATCTTCCAAAAAAATGGGATTATTTCTTCACAGACAAAAAAAAGGAACAATATAAAGAATTTCAGCATAGTGCTTACACCCTTTTTGACAGGCCAGTTGTAGGCAGTTTGCTTACTGTGGGCAGCACAGTGGTTTATGCTTAGCTCCTCTGCCTGGCAGTACTAGGGTCATTGGTTCAAATTGCAACCCCGGCACATTTGGAAGTAAACAGTCTACTTCTTTCAGCCAGAAATATGAATGACAAATGTATTTTCAAGAGAGACGCTATCTGAAAAGTGTATGGTTTAGCTAAAAATAATCTCATCAATTTTAATGGGAGGTAATCTTGGAGACAGGGGTCAGATCTATTTGAGCATGAACAATTAATTGAAAGTGTATTTTTTTAAGGCAACACATGTCATTTGTACATATTTGCTTCACAGAATACTATCCTTTTTCAAGGGAAACAATTTGGGAGGTAGGAAGTTGGCATATGTCAGCCATAAATGTTAAATTAAAATGTATTTTTTTCAAAATAATTTTTTTAAAACAAATGTAATTATTTCCTGAACAGAATTACATTCTTTATGATGTGAGGTGGTTTTGGAGGTAGAGAGTAAGCATTTTTCAGCCAGAAATATTAAGGCAACTTTATTTTTTTCAAAGACACCATAAACAGTAAAATAAATAAAGTGCAGCACTAACAATGACTCTGACAACATAACACAAACTAATTTCATGCAAACTAATAATTTCTAATCTTGTGCACACAAACACCAAGTAATGACAATATTGTTAATGATACATTCTATAATATCATAACATTGGTGAAAATCCTTACGATCATGGTTACAATCCATTCTTTCTTCATATCGAGTAGATCTCTCCTGAAACTCAGTGTGCTGAAAACATCAATCCTCTTATCCATTTGTAATGAACCCCTGATGTACAGTGCATACACTCCTTCTTAAGTCACTGTAACCAGTGAAACTCTTGAAAGTGCTCCCCTACTCCTCTGGACCGAGACCTTTTTGCCTGGACCTAAACCAACTTACAGTATATTAGCTAGGTTGAACATGCTTGTATTTCTTTAGAGGTCAAACACATCTGGACACTTGCCTTTCTTACAACCCTACACTCAGAGAAGAGACAAATAACAGCAATATAGTCTACGAATGGTCAGCTAATCTATTAAAACAAATCAATAAAATCTCACAAATAAAAGAAACAAGAAAAAAACAAATAAAGTGCACCACAATCTGTGCACACAGAAAGACAACACAATAAAAAGACTCTGCGCAGACAGTGAGATAACTACATCTAGCAAAATTATTTGCAACTGTAAAACAGCTGCAGAAAAATTGAGTTTGGCATGTTGCTGGTGCTAAAACACTGTAACAACACTACAGAAATGTTCATGCAGAGGAAAGGATGTTACCTGCTAAAAAAAGCTATTTTTTTTGCAACTGAAACACAGCTGCAGAAAAATTGGGTTTTGGGTGCTGGGGATGCTAAACCACTGTAAACCGACTGAAATATTTGTGCAGAGCACAGGATTTTACCTGCCCACAAAATATATTAATTAACAACTATAAACAGCTGCAGAAAAATGGGGTTGGGGCTGTTAGTGGTGCTAAAACATCATAACCCTACAGACATATCCATGCAGATCATAGAACCTTACCTACCCAAAAATTTTAAACTCTTTGCAATGTTGAAAAAGCCGTGGAAAACCCATTTTTGACAAATTAAAAGTACTGTTGCAATGGACAACAATGGGCCCAGTAAGAGATGGCAATGGGGTATTCCTACAGTTGTGGCAGTAGATGTTAATAGTGCCAGGGTAACAGTGGTAGAATGTGTTGTTGGTGGCTGGCTGTGCTCATGGGAGCAGAAGATGGCATTGGGGGCAGAAGATGGAATTTATTTCATGCCTGTAGTAATGAAAGGAGAGGCTTAGGCTGTACAGAACATACTGTACATATTTTGTGTGGCAGAATTCCTAAAAAATAGCATCTGCAACAGGGATTTAGTTGTTGTTGCTGATCCAGGACTGGTTCATTTTAACAAATGGTAATCGGTCCACTACTGTATGTCCTATCTGGAATAATCTCTGCTGCAGTTAAGTAATACTTACTGGTCTTGTTCCTCTCCCAGCCTGTGACTGGACAGTGAAAAGACAAGCAGAAGACTGATGAGCTCATGTCTCTGTCACTCTAATTTCTCCTCTTGTTACTTGTGAGAACATAAGCACTTCAGCACAGTTGACTGGCTCTTAGGCTGAATTCTGCTGTACAAGGAATTGCAAAAGGCTGTACTTATACTGCTTGCACGGAAAAACACATTTAAAGGAGAAGTTTAGCAAAGCTTTGTTGGCTGTACTTCTCCTACAGAACACAGGAGTGCAGTTGGTTCTGCACTCCTGTGACCTGTTTTCAGCCAAAAGTGGGCTGAAGCCCACTTTTGGCTGGTGTCAGAGAGATTGATCCAGGCTCTGAAAAGATCTCGACCGTATGGTCAGTATCCACCCAGAAGTCTGGACCGACACCTGGCTCAGCCTCTAAGCCATTGGCTGTCAATCACAGGCAATGAGAAGGGAGCAGGAATTGGAGCCGAGCCGTGCTCTGTGTGTCAATGGGCACACAGAGCACGGCTTGGAAGGGAATACCCACGGGTGCCTACATAGCAAGTGGCTTGATAGTAGGGGCACTTGTGGGGGGAGGAGCCAGGAGTGCCAGCTGGAGACCCGAGAAAATGAGAATCAGTGCTCTGTGCAAAAATGTTGCATGGCAAGATAGCATGTTTGTTATAAAAAAAATTAAGAACATTTATGTGTTTAAAATAACTTTAAAGCGGAGTTCCTGCTGAAAAACAAAAGTCAGCAACTACAAAAACTGTAGCTGCTGACTTTTAAAATACAGCCATTTACCTGTCCCCCGGTCCAGCGGTGTCCTCACCACTGCTGGTTTCACTGTCTGTCTTCTCTCCCTAGCGCCGGCATCTTCAGTGTGGGCACCTGGCTGTGACAGCTTGCGGCTTCACAGCCGGGTGCCTACTGCACATGCTTAAGAAGCGCTGCACTTTGTGAATGGCCCCGCAGCCTTCTGGGACCTGTCACGTGTCCCAGAAGACTACTTCCGCTTCCAATCGCCTAGGTGATCACAGTGGGAGTGGGTACCTGTCAAATTCAGGTACCCGCTCTTCAAAGGTGCCAGTCCTTAATGCAGAGTAGGGGACAAAGGCTTAAAGCGGAACTTCCCCTTTTGGATGGAGCTCCGCTTTAATATATCACATTTATACTGGATATTCAATAAAAGTCAGCAGGTATATTTAAACATGTTTGCACAAAAGCTCAAACTTCTTTCGCTTTTCATATTGAATCACATATAATATGTGATATATTTAATCCTTTACTGACTTCAGGATCTTGACACCTATTCCTCCTTTAAAATTCTGGATTTTCAAATTCAGAGGTTTGACAGTGATGAACGTGACGTGAAAGTACATGTGGACTTTTCGCAACAAATCGTTTGATAACAGAAAAGTGGCAAATCGTTAGTGAATTAATAACTTGTGCATTTATAAATATTCTTTAGTTATACCTTTGATGGGTACATTTCGTAGTTGCTTTCTTATCCAATGGAAAGCTACAGTAAACCCACAAGCAGTAAATTCTGTCCTTATTAGGGGGTGAACTTCAACAGAGACTAAACAATTATTAGCATAAAATGTAAATACAGGGAATGAAAAATGGGTCTGTGCTCTTCAGTGGCACATTGTATAGCCATAAACTTCTCCCTGAATCATGGTATATTAAAAGTGCACTGCTATTTATCATGCTGTACATTTATATAACATTGTTCTACATTTCATAGGTATCATATATTATCCTTTAAAAGTTACATTACAAAGTGCTCCGCATTACCATTTATCATCGCAATGTGTTGAATTCCACAGAAAATTAGCATGCCCATTTGTCATCGCTGCCGCAGTCATTTCATAGATCTCTATTTTTTTATGTGTGTGTAAATCCTTTGATCAAGAGATATATGGATTTAATCTATAAGGAACTGAAGTTGACCACAGCCTTATTATTATTATTAGAGTTCACATATAAACATTTCAAGATAGGTTCATATGTTATTTTTAGCTATTAAAGTCATTGTAAACCTTAATTTTTATTTAAAAATAAACGTATCTTACTTACCCGCTCTGTGCAATGGTTTTACACAGAGCAGCCCCGATCCTCCTCTTCTGCAAGCAGTTCCCCCCCAGCACCCTTATATACTCACCTGAGCCTGGTCTTGACCCAGTAAATGTGCATGAGAGCAGCAGCTCTCTCAGTTCTCTCCATCATCACTAGCTCAGAGACAGCAGTGAGAGCCATTGGCTCCTGATGTTGTCAATCACAGCCAGTAAGGAAGGAGCAGGGGGTGGGGCCAAGCTTTGCTCTGTGTGCCTATAGACACACAGAGCTGGCTTGGGAGTGAGCATCCCACATTGGCGGGGGGGGGGGCAAGAGCACTGGTTGGGGTCCCGAGAACAAAAGGATCGGGGCTGCCCTGTGCTAGGCCTTTGCACAGAGCAGGTATAATAACATGTTTTTTATTTTCCAAAAATAAAAAAGTGATTCTTTACAATTACTTTAAAGCACTTTGGAAGGGAAACAGAAATGAAAAGCAGTGCGTGATTGGAAGACATAGAGATGAACGAATCTGCCTGTTTTGTGAATGCTGCTTGAAGTTTGCAAACTTTATGGTGAACCCCATTGAAGTCGAAGGCTGGTCAAATTTTAAATTTAATTTGGGTCATTTGAAGAGCTAATAGGCAAGCTATTTTCAAACCATTGGCCTGGCACTGCCATGTAGGATGTGTGCCAATGCAAGGGTTATAAAATGAAAGCAAACAGTATCTCTAAACAGAATTGTGAGCTCTCTTTACAGCTCCAATACACACTGCCAATGTGGCTGCTGTGAGCCCCCATTTATATTTAAAAACGGGTTGATTATTCATGCCTTGAAATTATTGTTTTCTATGTCTTAGCTGATCAGAAGCAAAGGCTATGCAATGCAATATTGGTTGTTTCTTATTTCCACCAGTGAACCTGCAAAGGTTTTGCAAATCTCAGGCATTCACCAGTAATGGTGAACCCAAACCTCAACCATAGTAAGATATCCCTACAGACTTTACAGTTCCCAAACATGAACAATAAGTATACTTGGGCTTATCTTCATTGGGCAGCTGGAAAGACCCTGTTGTTGGAATGTCCATTTTGCTGAACCTTAAATGCTTACATAAACCAAAACAGGTCTTAGGTTAATTGATTTCATCATTTTCTGTACTGCTTTGGAGGCGGATATGGGTGGCAGGGCTTAGATATTCAACACTTTCAGGAGTTCCTAGATTTACTCAAGTGTTCCTACCATTGGTCCCTATGAGAGACATAGCTGGATACCAATAAATACATAGACTAGATCAGGGATCTCCAAACTAAGGCCCGTGGGCCAAATTCATCTCTCTACAAGAATGTATCTGACCGTCTGGGGGACTCTAATGGGGACCTGATGTAAGGGGAGGACTCTGATGGGGACTCTCATGTAAGGGGGGTCTTTAATTTTAGGAGGACTCTCATGTAACGGGGGCTTTGATGGGGATTCTGATGTATGAGTGGATTCTGATTGGACTTTGATGTAAGGGGGACTTTGATGTAAGGGTGGCCTCTGATAAGGACTCCAATGTAAGGGGGAACTATCAAGGACTCAAGTGTATTTGGAATTCCTTCACTATATTTTTCTGTTTCTTTTCTGTTATTCTAATTCATATCATTCTGATAGGAAAAAAAAAGTAAAGCTTCTTCATTCAGTTAATTGATTTATTCATTTATAAAACTTTTTTTTTATTCAGCCCGTTAACTTTTGTAAAATATACAATGTGGCCCTCCTACTGAAAAGTTTGGACTAGATTAAAGGCAGCAAATGTTCATATGTACTATGTACATTGACCACGTCTTTTCTTTTTCTCCTTACACAGTCTTAGTATCTTTTTCTTTGTTTTGTACTTGTCATGTGTACTGTTTTGCCAGAACATTTACTCTGAAAACCTGGAAATAATGAATACAAAAAATAATAATACAGCAGTCTCTGATTTCCTAATAATGTTAAAGTCAGCTGCCTCCCAATAAATGAATCTGGAAAGCCTCTGTGTAACATTTTATTTCTGAGGTCTCATCATTGCAGTGCCTGTTGTCATTGTATAATAGCTAGCATTATATTCTCTTAGCTAATGCTCCAAATAATGAATTCTTTAGCTCCCAGCCTCAGAATGGTTGTAAAAATAATAGACTATTACAATAAAATTGGCCTTTTCTCGCCTCTGATATAAACAGCAAAGTCCATACTTGGCAGAGTCACCTCTTGAATAAACGCCATTATTTTAAGTCTGTGCTTAATTTATCTGCAAAACAATATATTGTAAGGCAAATTGCCACTTAAATCTGCACAGCAAGCAATATGCATAGATATTTTCTTGCTATTCAGAACATCTTCTCTTTTTTGTGTAGTTAGTTCCATTAAAATTTTTATGAATGGGCAAAACAACTAAGGGATTGCTTTATCAAAGTTGTGATTTCAGTTCATCTGAGTTTGTCTCAAATTATTTGGTAATAATCCAAACTGGTGGAAATTTGACCAAGAATCACCCATTTAAAATTGTAATCCTTGACATTTGGAAAATCTGTTCTTTGATAGAAAAAGCTCTTTACTGTAGCATTCACCTTATGCAATACAAAGTGTGATTGTTACTTTCCCAGCACATTCACCTGACATTAATGTAACTTATTTTTCACTAAAATTTGCCTGGTTCAACTGTCAAATAACTAAATATGGTTACCAATATGGGGCAATTGAAACCAGCATTGGGAAACAGGCAAAAAGAGATACATTTCCAATGTTTCAGTTTTTGGGTTAGTATACTAGGGGGGTTTTTACTAAAATGGCATGGTGAAAAATCTGGTGCAGCTCTACATAGAAACCAATCAACTTTCAGGTTTTATTGTCAAAGCTTAATTGAACAAACTAAAATTAGAAGCTGATTGGCTACCATGCACAACTGCACCAGATTCTGAGTTCACCAGTTTAGTAAATCTCCTCTATATCTACCTGAAGGGAAGGTAATGGTACAAATATCATGATCTTGAAGGCTCATAGGGATTTTTTTGTAATTGATAATAATGAGTTTATTGAAAATGTATGAAAGGTATGTCAATTTGAGATAAATAAAACAGGTAAAAAAAATAAAAACAATTATGGGCAGTGAGATCTTAAAATACTGTGATATCCCTTAGTTCCCTAGGCACACCTCATATTCTAGGGTGGCTCACTCTCACCAATATGTCTATGGAAGAAGCCAGGGTTGGCTTCAAACATATTTTCTCCTCTTTATCTCCATTACGTGGAGGTGGGTGGACTAATAGTTTATGTAAAAAAAATAACATTCAATTTATTTCACAGTATGTGAGAAGGATTCTGCATTTCTGGCTAGATCATCAGCAGTTCCATATTAAACTCTGTGGAGGCACCTAGGCAGACAAAACCTTGGGATCCCCCTTACAGGTTTCTGGAGGTTTCTCATGCACACCCTTCAGTGGGATAACATTAAAATAAGTGGTGTGCATGTCAGCCACTAGATGGAGATAACCATCATTACTGTACATTGAACGTACGTAAGTTGCACCAAAAGTTTGTACAAACTGACAGCTGAAAGAAGATGAGCTTTTATGAGACAAACTGTAATATGAACCTCATGTCTCTGGTTTATGTACTTTAAGTTGTTATTTGGATACATTACACTACTACAGTATTTTCTCTATAGAGTCTTTAATGTAAAGTTTTCATTTCTTTGAGATGATTCATTTCTTATGTAAACAATAAAAAAGCTTCATTGTAATTTTCTTTCATGATCAAATTAGTATTATTTTTAACTATTTTTGAGAGGCCCTTAATTGGTGTAGGGCCCATCTGCCTATTTAGTAATCTGGTACTGATCATCAGGTATTTCCTGTACATACTGAAAACCTGAAAAAAGGAAATGAGAGCAGCCATCACATCTAAGGATTGGTAAGCTGCAAGATATTACATTTCTGGGTTTGTTTATTTGTTTTCTGGGTTCAGTTATCCTTTAGTCATTCTCCACTCAAGCTGGAACTATTACTTTTTGAATTAATTTATTATTTACATAACTGAAGGGTAAAAAATGTGCAGCTACAAGGGGGTAGCATGTGGTTTATAAACCCTGTATGTTGATTTTCAGCATTGGTAACTCTCAGTATATCCATAACCATATCTACTGCTTTGTATGTATACTCCTTAGGATAGATTCACACCTTTGCGGTGTGCTAACACATGCATTCATTATTCTTGTTACACAGCACACCCACAATGCTCAATACTTCCTAGTTACATTGCCTTGTGGTATGCTACAACGTGACTGCATTAGCTAACTGCATTGTGGTGTGTTGACTAGGTTACGTGTATTTGTGAATACACCCCAAACCTTGTAGGAGTATTTACATGTACCCAGCTAGATCTGAGAGTTCCTACACAAAAGAGGTAGTTCCATCTGCAATATACATTTATTGATAGAGGTACATAATATATACAAATTACACGCTTAGCAGTATTTACAACACAACGTACAGTTTAAGTCCCTTGACTTCTACGATATTTACAATTTACCCACAAATCCATGTTTAAAATACAATGTACAATACAAGTATGAAGTTTGTTTACCTCTCAACTTCAGGTCTGGTCATCCTGCCTGCTGTGTGTGTCCCAACACAAAGAGACCTCCAGCTGGGTGACCAGGCCTTATATCCCCCCCTCCTTTCTGTACTGTGGCTAATATAATGCTCACTAATTGGACACTGTACCTAGCCAATGTATATTGCTCACAGCCTGACTGGAAGTTCAAAGAAGGCTGCTGTTTACCACTCATGTGAGATGTGCTAAGGGGACAACAAAAGGCCAGAACTTGTATAGTGGAAAACTCTCTATATATTTACACCAGTATGGAAGCTAGAAATAGGTTGATGCTGCAAAACACTCAATGGTTTAAATACTGTATATTTCCATCTAACTAAAATATTCTTGTAATTATAACATTATTTACATCCATTAATAGAGATTTCACATAAACTCATTATCTAACAGTTGCCATGAAAAAGGAAGGGTGTGGCATCAAACCAGCACATACAACATGTCTTTGCTTGTTGTTTTAACGAACAGCACCACCAGAAAAAGAAAAGGACATGTGATCTCAGGTGACCAAATAAAAGAGGAAATTAGGAAAAAATTATGCTAAAATCTTCAAAAGACATAGCTGCAGAGTCCTCCAAGGTAGTGGGGCAAGCAGGAGACTGGAGAGGGGCAACTTAGACTTGGGCTTTAACCTAAGCACTAACAATAAACCCCCTCTATAAAGATGTACCCTACTCTCTATTGGGTGCTGAAATTTTCAGCTCTGAAAGCACACAAGTTCAAGTTGAAGTCTAATATTAGCAATATGTCAGAGCCAATGGAAACAACCTCATTATAAGTCATATTTGTTCCGTAATATATATAGAAATTGCAGGTATAGTAGTAGGTACATTATCTATATGTCTCAGCTAATGATGCATTATCTCGTAGAGAAAGGTGCTTTAATTCCTCAAACCTTCTCATCAGAAAAAAGCAGTATATACTTTATCCAAATGGTATGCATGCCCTAAACTTTACAAAAATAGAAGGAAAGTATTCTTTGAGTAAACAGCTGTTATGGTAATCAAGCAGTCAATAATTAGTATTTTTTTTTCCTTTGAATGTTTAAAACAATCTTAGTATGCTCCCTAAGGCTATCATTACATAAAAAAAATTATATCACAGATTCTCTTTAATCTTGCATACTTAAACATGCATATTCCAAATATATCCTCAATCTTAAATGAATTTCTCGATTTTGCTTGAAAAAAGCTGAAACCATGTATTAGTATTAACATGAAAATAAATTCCAGTGTACAATACCGTACTGTAACAGTGTATTTAATGAGTGTGTCTATTAATATACCGAAGTGGTGGTCAACTTTTTTGACACAGGGGGTCTCAAGTGTAGCCCCAACATTACCAGAGGGTCGTACATTATATTTACTAAATGTAATGCCATAGAAAGCTGTCAGAGACTACAGATTTGCATTGGGAGATGGTCAAAATCTACTAGCATGCTACAAGAGATTGTCATAGGGATTGATTTACTAAAGGCGAATAGACAGTTCAGTTTGCAAGGCAATTTTCCCAGGGCTTAGTGATTGTTCTAAAAATTTTTTTTGAAAGGATACCAAATCATATGCAAGGAATATAAAAAAGTGTTTTTTCTTGCATATAATTGAACAGTGGGAATCAGTAGAGCTTAACCTTATCCGGTAAGCTCTGGGGAACAATTCCCTTGCAAAGTGAACAGTCTATCTGCCTTTAGTAAATCAACCCCATAGACTGAAGATGTCATGGTATGGGATCAAGATTGTGGCTGTAACAGTAGAATCGTTAACATGGTAATATGCTGGATGAATACACAAGCAGTTCCCCCTAGCAGATGATGTGGGCTCACCCAAGGCACATGGTCTAAATGCTAGTTGGTCTTCACCAGAGCTCCCTATGGTGGAAATGGATTTCACTGCATGCTAATACTGGATTTAAGCCCTCTTGATTGCCCTGCCAGGAAGAGAGCAGGGATAGTGGATATAACAGATAGGAAACAAGCAAAAGAGTTGGTGAACAAGCCAAAACATCAGTAACAAGTAGTAGTTGGCAGGGATCATGCAGAAGAATAGTCAATGAACAAGCCACATGTTGGAAATGAGTGGTAGCAAAGATAAAGACAGCAGCAGGTATGCAAGGAGCAAGATATCTGCTGGGAAGAGCACAATAATCTGGCAAACAGGAAGTGAAGGAAAATGGCCTATAATATGAAATTCACAGGAGAGGCAAAGAGTTCAGGGTTCAACAGAGAAAAGGACTAAAGACTGTCCACAGGACCAGACAGACAGCTGTCCAGCATTTCAAGTGACACAGTGAGAAGTGCCACAGCCAGACAACACAAAGGTCCAAGGTTCAGATCCAAATCCTGAGAGCAGATATACTGAAGAAGATGAGAGCTTTAAAGCCTCATTCACGCAAGGTGTAAACAGCACTGCTTCTACAGGCATTTTACTTTTTTTTTCAGCCTGTAAACACGCCTCTATGTTAGTGTATGTAACCATGCACAAATAGGCATTTACAGGTGTATTGGAAGAGGGTGATTTAAAGGCCGAAAAAATGCACCATCAGCACATTCAGAAGAAGAGCTATCGAACATAAAAACCGCTGAATGTGCCTAAATGCGTGTAAACACACCTAAACGTTAGATGCATTTAGTGCGTGAACATTCATTCATTTCTTGTTCAAACTTTTTATTGGTATCAAAACATAAGGGTAAACATAAGGGTAAAGACAATAATTGTAGGCAATAGACAGCATATTGACAACAGAATATTGGGGAAATGTATGTACAGTATTACTGTCTTCAAATAAAGAGGGAGAGAAAGAGTCAAGGTAACAATGTAGTGTAACTTATGTTGTTAAATATATTAATAAGAAGAAAAAAAAAAAAGGGGGGGGGGGTAAAGGAAGAAATATAGTAGCAATAGGTAATAACATGTCAAAGAGAGTTTGTTCAGTGGGGATAAAGACTCTCCAGAGCTACGTGGGGAGTTAGGGGGAGACAGGGGACGACCAAGGAAAAGGGAGGGAGGGAGGAAGAAGGGTGGTGAGGAAGGTGGCTCCATGATTTGTGGGGAAGAGTGAAATTAGGTTGTTTGCCTGGCTAGGGATTGTATCTGGAAAAAGCGGAAGATTTGTTGTTTGTGTATCAGGGTAGAAGGAAAGATTCATCAAAATTTGCGGGAGGAAACACTCTACCCAGGGATTCCAGACATTCAGGAACTAAGGGATTGTATCGAGAATTGTGGCTTCAACCTTTGCATGTACCATGGCTTGCGTTACTCTGATTTTGACAGCAGCAATGCTTAAGGTGGGGGTTTTCCAAAATTTTGCAATGACCTGTTTGGGAACATTCATTCATTTCAACAGCCACAATGAATTAATATTCTTGCCAATGGAATGGAATGAGTGCCTAAATGCTTGACGTACCTTAAAGTGTGTGCAAAATGTGGATTTAGGCACTTTTTTAAAAGTGCTTTTTTCTTGCCAGGAGCAAAGGCATCCAGGGCAGTAAAAAACATTTGTGTACATGAAACCTTTGGTGTTGTTAGAGACTGGGAACCTTTGAGACACAAAGACATAGGGACCTTTGGGTGACATAGGGGTTGAATTATTAAAGGCAAATAGGCTGTTCACTTTGTAAGGGAAATTTCCCCAAAGCTTATTGAATGGGGTGAAGCTCTGCTGGCTTCTAACTTCAAATCAGATGCAGCAAAAAATGCATTTTGTTTTTCTTGCACGTGATTGGGTATGTTTTCCAATGTTAAACTTTGCCACATTCAGTAAGCTCTGGGTTAACTTCCCTTGAAAAATGAACAGCCTATTTGCCTTTAGTAAATCAACCCCATAGACTGTCACAGATTTGAATGTATTATAGAGAATATGGTTTGTGCCATATAGCTTCTAGACCTTTCAAATGAGCACTGAAAGGATGGTGCCATTGTTCTCATTCCAAACATATTCATGTGGGACCTATGCCATATAACATATACAGTAGGTTGCCTAAATGCAGGTAAACTTCTTGCTGCTAGAAAAATCTTGCCCACTCAAATAAGCTTCTTATGATCAGTTATTCTGGCGATTTTGTTGGGTGACATATGGGTAAAATGAAAACTCTGGCACTCCAAGGATTTGGTAATCCTTTTAATATTTAGTATTTGTTTATTAGTTTGTGTTTGGGGTGAATCTTCCTCTCATTGGGTTCTAGCATTAGGTTTTGGAGAAAAAGGGATGGACAACTCAGAAAAAGAAGAAGATAGTGCAAAAGAACTAAACCATCCCATTGAACTACTAGAACACAGTGTAAAAAATATTTTTCTTCACTGAACTGAGTAAGCATCTAGATAAGGGAGACACAGATTACTACCTGCTGCAGGGGACAGAGGGTCACCAAATAGGTGCAGAGGGCTGCAGGTTGGGTTGTACAGGTTCACTTTCAACAAAGTTGTAGCTAAATGACCCCCTATCCCCAACAGCACCACCACTGACCTCTCCACGCCACAGTATTCTTCACTACTGAGCGCAGGTCAATGGGTGACCTCCTCCACCAGCTGTGGCAGACTGTGTATACACCCTTATCACCAATGGGTCCTAATGGAGAATCTTTCTACTTGAAAGCCTGTAATGAGCAGATAATGGCAGCTCCTTTTTACATAAATAGCTACAAACTTTACATAATGTTTTTACACATTAGCATATGTTGAGAATAACATTTTCAGTAATCCAATCTCTTTCACATGCACTGCAAGTAAAAAAAATAAAAAATAATACAAATTCTCATTTCCTTTCATGTAGTGCAATGGATTGGATAAAAACAGCAGGTAAAAACTTCTGATGGAAGATATTTAGTATGTCCATGCCTAAAGTGACATTAAACTCTGGTTTAAAAAAATAAATATTAGGAACTGTTAACTCAAAATGTGCCTTCTATTGCTCTCAGCCTCCTCCAAACCTTTGAAGGTGTTTTGCTGTGATCTGACTTCCTTTTTGAGGGTGGCTACAGTTGTTGTTGAAATGTGGATTATGGACTTCATAGAGCAGTGCACACGACCTCAACTACCGTGTTCAAAAGAATCGGAAGTGAGGGGGGAAAGCAGAGATTCAGGAGCTCATGGAGCTCACGGATAGAATATTTTTGGAGAATAAGGATATCATTTGGTGTCACTTTAATTCATGTACCCTAGGCATGAGATGACATTACAATGAATATATGGTGCATGTCACACTGGCTGCTTTGTTGCAGCAATTTATAGTACCTGCAGATTTGCATGTGTTACCTTTTGTTGGTGGCAGGAAAAAATGTACTGCAATAGTATGTAAATATATACAATGGATGAATATTTCATAATAGATTTGTACTGAGAATTCATTTTACCATTATAACTTGTGAAGCGCTGAGTTTTGGGTCCCCCTATTTTCCTGCACAGTCAGACAACACGCATTTCCCGCACTTACATCCAAAGTCAGTAATCATTCCATGAGCTTGGTTTTGTGGTTTTATTGAGGGTTAACAACTTGGATGGGGTCTAGTGGCATACGGGATGCACAATGGAACTGAAACAACTTGGAGGACAAACTTTGTTTGCACAAAAAGGCAAGAAAGCACACAAAAAAGATCCTGGACTTTTTACTCCCTTTGGAGTGGATCCTGTCTCTTAACCTCCCTGGCGGTATTCCCCAGTGTAGCTGAGGGTCAAGTTTCAATACCAGAAGTGGTAACCCCGAGCTACACATGGGATTATCCTACAGCGTTGCTCTGGGATTCCCTCTTGCACTTACCTTGTCCTTCGCTCCCGCGATGTCCCCCCTGCAGCGTCCCTGGCCATCTCCTCCGGCCGATGCCGGCATCTGTCTTCCGGGTTCCGGTCCCTGCGAGCATCGGGACGTACGGGGCCGGAATCGGGGGGGGGGGGGGATTTAAAAATGTTAAAAAGTGACATTCACTAAATATACTAAAATCACATAGTAAAACATTACTGTATCAAACCATTTCACATACATTTTGTCCCGAGTGCTTTGTCCTGTGCCCTGCCTGCATTTTTACTGTTCTTTCTGCCTAGAAACTGAGAAATGTCCATGGCGTCCAAATAGTGTTCCTTTAGGTCAAAAGCAGTTTTAGACCAGCTAGAGAACAGTCATCACACACTGAAAACATTTTTGCGACAAAGCTCAGTGATGTGCGAACTTGGCGCTCTATTTCAAATTTCAGTGTTTTTGGTTTGATTATATTATTGAATTAAATTTATAATATTATTATTTTTTATGATTATTTATTATATTATAAATTATGATTTCGTGTTTCAAATTTTATCATACCCAGGATGTTTACTAGACTCTTGTTCGGACAGATTTCAGTGAGTTATTCCAAAAATTATAGGCCTACAATAAAAAAACAACATATTTCAATGCAAAATGTACCGCTTTGAGCACAGAAATATTGACATAATCAGACTGCTAGGGAGGTTAATGGATCAGCACACAGTCTTTACTAGAGGAACTCAGCTCCCTTAAATGAACCTTCTTTAGACTCCAAATGAAAATCTCCTCATCTACCTGACTGTCATGAAGAGTGTCCCAGGGCAAGGGATTCCGAGACTTGCTGGCTGGCTGGCTTGCCTCAGGACTATTCTTCAGCCTGCTCCTTTGGATGTTCCAGCTTGCTGTTGCCAACCCCAGCCTGGTTTCTGACTACCTTGCTGCCCGTACCTCAATCTGCCCAAACGTTGCTGACCTGGACTGCCTGACCTTGCCTTACCCTCAAGTGCACCTGCATCTAGCTCTGGTCCTTCCATCTGTGTGCATCCAGACAGTCTTCTCTGTGCTCTGGTGTTGCCTGTTAGTTTACCAGGGCTCCTGAGCCAGAGCTGTAAGAGAGGCCTACCTCTACATTTCAGATTCCATCACCAGGTATGTTACATAAAGGCTGTAAACAAAAAAAAACAAAACAAAAACCTTTGCCCTGTAAGTCAATGACATAATGTGCTACCAGGGGCGGACTGACAACTCATGGGGCCCCCAGGCAATAGGGGATCATGGGGCCCCTGTGTCCTTGCCCAAACTCAAAAAAGCCTATGAAAAAGGTACCAGGGGCATCTCATGGGGCCCCCTACTGACCCTGGGCCCTCGGGCAGTGCCCGAGTTTCCAAATGGTCAGTCCACCCCTGTGTGCTAGTATGCACCACATAATAGCACATTATGAAGTACTTACCTTACAACGCAGCTGTCACCGCTATCAGAGCTTCCTACAGGATTTGCGTGCTCCAGCCCTTTAAATGGCTGAGATGACATCACTCCCACGCATGCACATGGGAGCTGCGATCATGCCACAGCGCTTTGATTGGACGGCATACTCAGTACACCTTCCATTCAGATTGTAGTGTGCATGCGCTGGGGAAATAGTGAATATCTCCTAAACAGTGCATGTTTAGGAGATATTCCTTGTACCTCCAGGCAAGCTTTATTATGGGCTTACCTGTAGGTACAACAAGTCACCAAGCGGAGTTTACTACAGCTTTACATTTTTCGACAAAGCTGCTTGAAGCTGGCTGAAAGCTTTGCAAATATTTTTTAAAAGCTGCTGTACACACGGCTCTTATGTACACCAAAGCGCATAGGTACAAGGCCTTAGTGTCTAATCTAGAAATCTCCAAAAGTAAGAAAATGCAAAAACATAGAAAAGCAAGTTGTAATAATGTGAAAATCAAATTAGTCAGTATTTTTAGGTTTGTTTATACAAGCTTTGCCCTCTTAAGAGCAATCTGTGGTAGACAGCTTTTCAGAAGGTGTTTAACAGGTGGTGAGAAGGCATTATGCTACCTCCTCACTTGTTTTAACCCCTAAAAAGCTGATATACCATGCTGCAACCATGGGCATGGCACACAGTTGCAGGGTGGCTATGGTTGCGTTCAGTGGACTGGGGGGAACATTTTTGCTGCAGCATGTGTACACTCACACCTTAAGTTGCCTTTGCAGCTTTGAGGGAGCAGATGGGGGCGGTAGCAATGTGGCTCTAATAAATGTTTTCACTGCCCCCCCCCCAAACCACACATGTAAACATAGCCCAACGTAACTTAAAGTGATCCTGTCTTCTCTGATCCTCTTCTTCTTCTACTGTCCCCAATCTTTCTTCGGATAGTACAGAGCCCTGGGGGCAAGCTGCACATGCTCAGTTTGGTGTGTATTGCTAGATAGTTTTTTTTTTTCTTGGGAGAATGCATGTGATCAGCACAGGGCCAATCAAGCCAGAGAGTCAGGGGTCCAGCAGCCTCATAGGATAATCAGGGGAGAATGAAAATTCCTCCTATAAACTTTAGCCAGTGCTCTGCTGAACACTGATAAAAGTCACAAGACTACTCTAACTGCTCACGAGAAAAGGTATTTAAAATAATTGCATTTCCATGTTCTGTGTACTGTGGGAGACCAGATATAGTGAATGCAGGGTCCTGGGTTTAGCAACACTTTGAAGTATATGTGAACCCTCACCTTGTGAAACATTCAGTTTAAAATAGAAATGAAAGGCAAACATTTGTGTATAAATATAAAAAATAAATTTTCCCTTTTTATACAGTCATATCCATAAATATTGGGACATCGACACAATTCTTACATTTTTGGCTCTATACATCACCACAATGGATTTGAAATGAAACAAAGAGCTTTAATTTGACTGTCAGCTTTAATTTGAGGGTATTTACATCCAAATCAGGTGAACGGTGTAGGAATTACAACAGTTTGCATATGTGCCTCCCACTTGTTAAGGGACCAAAAGTAATGGGACAGTATAATAATCATAAATCAAACTTTCACTTTTTAATACTTGGTTGCAAATCCTTTGCAGTCAATTACAGCCTGAAGTCTGGAACGCATAGACATCACCAGACGCTGGGTTTCATCCCTGGTGATGCTCTGCCAGGCCTCTACTGCAACTGTCTTCAGTTCCTGCTTGTTCTTGGGGCATTTTCCCTTCAGTTTTGTCTTCAGCAAGTGAAATGCATGCTCAATCGGATTCAGTTCAGGTGATTGACTTGGCCATTGCATAACATTCCATTTCTTTCCCTTAAAAAACTCTTTGGTTGCTTTTACAGTATGCTTTGGTTCATTGTCCATCTGCACTGTGAAGCGGCATCCAATGAGTTCTGAAGCATTTGGCTGAATATGAGCAGATAATATTGCCCGAAACACTTCAGAATTCATCCTGCTGCTTTTGTCAGCAGTCACATCATCTATAAATACAAGAGAACCAGTTCCATTGGCAGCCATAAATGCCCACGCCATGACACTACCACCACCATGCTTCACTGAAGAGGTGGTATGCTTAGAATCATGAGCAGTTCCTTTCCTTCTCCATACTCTTCTCTTCCCATCACTCTGGTACAAGTTGATCTTGGTCTCATCTGTCCATAGGATGTTGTTCCAGAACTGTGAAGGCTTTTTTAGATGTCGTTTGGCAAACTCTAATCTGGCCTTCCTGTTTGAGGCTCACCAATGGTTTACATCTTGTGGTGAACCCTCTGTATTCACTCTGGTGAAGTCTTCTCTTGATTGTTGACTTTGACACACATACACCTACCTCCTGGAGAGTGTTCTTGATCTGGCCAACTGTTGTGAAGGGTGTTTTCTTCACCAGGGAAAGAATTCTTCGGTCATCCACCACAGTTGTTTTCCGTAGTCTTCCGGGTCTTTTGGTGTTGCTGAGCTCACCGGTGCGTTCCTTCTTTTTAAGAATGTTCCAAACAGTTGTTTTGGCCACGCCTAATGTTTTTGCTATCTCTCTGATGGGTTTGTTTTGTTTTTTCAGCCTAATGATGGCTTGCTTCACTGATAGTGACAGCTCTTTGGATCTCATCTTGAGAGTTGACAGCAACAGATTCCAAATGCAAATAGCATACTTGAAATGAACTCTGGACCTTTTATCTGCTCATTGTAATTGGAATAATGAGGGAATAACACACACCTGGCCATGGAACAGCTGAGAAGCCAATTGTCCCATTACTTTTGGTCCCTTAACAAGTAGGAGGCACATATGCAAACTGTTGTAATTCCTACACCATTCACCTGATTTGGATGTAAATACCCTCAAATTAAAGCTGACAGTCTGCAGTTAGAGCACATCTTGTTCATTTCATTTTAAATCCATTGCGGTGGTGTATAGAGCCAAAAATGTTAGAATTGTGTCGATGTCACAATATTTATGGACCTGACTGTAAGTGATCATGTGATCACCCTCTGTTCTCAGCTGAATGAGGAGCTCAGAAAGCTTGAGGAAACAACAGGACACTGATCTTCCCCTTGAATGGCTGTGTAGAGGGGAGTCGTATCAGGACAAGCCTGATTATTTGAGGAGAGCAGGCTGTTTTCTTAGCTCAGCCAGAAAACGCACCATGCTGTGCTCATGCCTAGTGTGGTCAATGGGGCAGGAACACAAGGGATTTCACACAAAGGAAGCAATACAAAGCGAACAGGATACTTTTTCATACCTGTACATGGTACAGCAGTCACATATCAGGAATATGAAATGTTGGGTGTACATATTCAATATATATATATATATACATAATATGCGTTAATCAAAAATACATGCTATTCTTGCTTTAAGATGAAAACTGCATCTTTCTATCTTCTCAAATAATAAGAATCCTCTTTATAATTATATCAGTGTAAACCACTCATTAGATTTTGCTTAAATGCTATTTATCCTGCAGCTCTTGAATCCCATTGCACTCACCCTCAGTGGATTTACTCTTGATGAGAATTAAAGGCAGAAGGTTAATTATGTCACTTGTTGACGGCCTAATCATTCCTCTAATACCAGGTGCTTCCGAGGCTGATTGAAAAGAATGTCGTTTTGAGACTTCAAAATAACTTTTACAAGGAATTCAGCTTTGGAAATCATTTTATACGGGCTTAACAGATTGTATGATTGTACATATGTGGTTGGAAAAGTGAAGAGAGTCAGTAGTTGGAACATTCATTTATTCCAGGACAATATGGGCAGGGGTATCAGTCTTTGAAGAATTTGGTAGAAAATGGCCTTGGCCTAATTAAAAACAAGTGGTTTAGAGCATCCCAGTAGCAGATTTTATATAAAATATAAAAAAAAAATATGAAAGACTATATCATGGAAACAATTCAGTTCAGTAGCACAATGATTCATTTAAATAGCAATTGCAAGTGAAACCAATCAGTGAACTGCATATATTATGGTCAGAAAATATGGTCCATAACTGTGCTAATGTCAAAAAGTCCTCTAAAGTTAATTTAACCACTTTAACATCGGACACTTTCACCCCGTTCCTGCCCAAGCCAATTTTCAGCTTCCAGCACTGTCACACTTTGAATGACAATCGGTCATGCAATACTGTACCCATATGAATTTGTTTCATTTTTTAACACAAATAAAGCTTTCTTTTGTGGTACATATTAACCACTTGCCTACAGGGCACTTATACCCCCTTCCTGCCCAGGCCAGTTTTCAGCTTTCAGCGCTGTCGCACTTTGAAAGACAATTGCGCGGTCATGCAACACTGTACCCATATGAAATTTTTATAATTTTTTTGAGATAGATAGAGATTTCTTTTGTTGGTATTTAATCACCTCTGGGTTTTTTTATTTTTTGCTAAACAAATCAAAAACAACTGAAAAGTTTGAAAAAAAAAGTTTTTTCTTAGTTTTTGTTATAAAATTTTGTAAATAAGTGATTTTTCTCCTTCACTGATGTGCGCTAATGAGGCTGCAGTGATGGGCACTGATAGGCTGCACTGATGGGCACTGATAGGTGGCACTGATGGACACTGATGAGGAGGCATTAGTAGCTGGCACCGATGGGCATTGACAGGCATCACTGATGGGCACTGAAAGGCATAACTGACTGGCACTGTTAGGCGTCACTGACTGGCACTGATAGGTGGCACTGATAGATGACACTGACTGGCATTGATAGATGGCACTGACTGGCACTGATAGGTGACACTGAAAGGCAGCTCTGATGGGCACTGATATGTGGCATTGATGTGCACTTGTAGGCACTGATATTTGGCATTGATGAGGCACTGATGGGCACTGGCAGGTGGCATTGATGAGCACTAACAGCTGGCATTGATGGGCACTTTTGCATGGAAACCAATCAGCTTCCAGGTTTTATTGCTAAAGCTTAATTGAACAAGCTAAGGTTATAAACTGATTGGCTACCATGAACAGGTGAACCAGCTTTAGTAAATAAACCCCAGTGTGTATTGTTGTGATCAGGGGCGGACTGACCATTAGAGCACTCAGGCACTGCTCAAGGGCCCGGGGTCAGTAGGGGGTCCCCTGGTACCTTTTTATAGGCTTTTTTGGGTGTGCTTTGAGTGTGGGAAAGGACACAGGGGCCCCATGATCCCCTATTGCCCGGGGGCCCCATGAGTTGTCAGTCTGCCCCTGATTGTGATTAGCTATGATTGGCCACATGTAATCACATGGTACAGATGGGCTGTGATTGGCCCTGTCAGTACCATATGATCACTGTGGCCAATCAAAGCTGACAACACAATTGTACACATTGAATGGCATAACATTGAAGCCATTTATTGTTTACAATTGTCATGTGAGCTTCTGTGATTGGTCACAGAGATCACGTGGTACCAGCAGTGGCCCGATACAGTGATCTGTTGTAGGCTGTGTCTGGCCAAGGCGCATTACAGGACGTAGTCAAATGACGTCCACCTGGAAGTCAGACAATAAGGAAAGTAGTAACATTATTCGCATACTTACTCAAGGTCAGTATCACAGAATATTCAAAGCGAACCTGTGGCCAGGCTAAATACATCAAGTATTTACATATTAGTAAGGTGCAGCAAATGACCTTTCAAACAAGCCATCATTAAAAATCTATAGCCGTAGGCACTATGGAGCAATTCATCCTGAAAAGGCACTGAAGAGGTACTACTCAATTTCTTAACCTTGCTCCCTCTGCTAGAGTGTTTGGTCTGTGTAAAAAATAAAAGGTTGGAAGGGGGCAAAGTCATTGCTTGGAGGGAAAACGGGTGGAGCTGACTGACAAGAGCCTAGGTTCAGTGCCTGTTATGAAATTTGAGGATGAATTAGTCCACAGTTCCTTCAGCTACAGAGGACAGTGAGGGCTTGTTTTAAAATTTACTTTTTGAAGATTATGTAAATACTTGAATACCCATATCCTGATTATAGGTTGCCCAAATGAAAGAAGGTCATCATGACAGCCAAGCAACATGCATTTCATGGATAAAGTTGGCAATGGCAGCCTCAATGTTCCACCAGTGGCAGCAATATAATATGCAATATATAATAACAAAGAATGAGAATGTCATTCCAGGTAAAAAAAAAAAATTTTTTTACCTTTGGCTAACTTTATTTTTTGGAATGAATTATTGGATGCTTCCTCCTCCTAAACATACCTACCACCGTTAGTCACATCAGTCTCGATGTGAACAGAAACTACTCAGCAAGTCCTGTTACTGGGATATGTTGAACATAAAAATAGAACTAAATGCAAAACGTTTTGGAGTCAGGTAGGGTTATAACCCTTTTTTTGTCATCTATGCCCCATTGGGGAAATTTCCTTTTACTTGCTGTCCCATCGCCAAAACATGAAGTGGGAGGAAACACTTTCAAAGTGGAGGACTCCCTGGTTGTCACCGGGGTTGTCAGAACTAGTGTCCCCAATTGAAGATTTCCCCTCTTTTTCTTTTCTAGCAACAACCAAAAATCTGGAATTTCTTTAACTTTCAGTCTCGGTGAAATGATAAAAAGCACAAATAGACATGATGAATCTTTTGAACGGGGGCACAGACAGTAATAAAAACCTCACAGGTGTTTCACTGTATCCAAATAAAAACCCTAAAAAAAAGTGTTGTCTTTAGTCCTTTAGTTATACTTTAGTATATATTTATTATAATATGTGCATTCATAAGAAATACACATGCTATAGCTCATAAACTCCACATCTCCTTAAGAAGAAGATATTCTATGAAACATATAGAGAATTTGATATCCCACCATGAAGAATTTTGAGATTTGTCATAATATGCATTTACATGGATTATACAGAATATTGATATGCTATTTATTATTGCAGTATCTATGTGAGAGTTTTACATCTTTTCAGGACTAAAGGATTTTAAAAAGCTTTTAAGCATTTGATTATAGCAAACACAGCAATTGTTTTAACTTATACATTTGAAGTTATCAACTAATTTTAAGATACTTTAAAAGTCCTATTCTTCATTAATTTCTGTGTATTGTTCTATTGTGGTATGTTGGCATATACTACTGTAAATACAAATTTTCCATATACACTTTTACTTTAATCTGTTAAAATAATAGTAACCGTAAAAAAATAGAGTTTTTTTTACATTTTTGTGCATTTGTCATCCTTTAATATAAACAAAGCATTTTTAAATTAAAACTGTGTACCAAATAAAAAATGTCTATTTTTATTTAAAATATTTACACAAATTATTTATATTAAAAATTAAGTTATCTGTGTTAACCAACAAGCTATAGCTGCTAAATTTGGCCTGGGTATCTAGGTATCAAAGACCTCTGGTGGAGAAAGGGGTTAATATTATATATTGTTTGTCTGCTACCTCTCCTAAGACCACTTTAAATCATTATTAAAATTAAACCAAACAGCTAAAAATACACTTGTTTTGTGTTATAATTGCATTTTTCTTTCAATGTTAAGGCCAGCAGCTTGTTTTCATGATAACCTAGTACTGTTCACTTTATTGCGGTTCTGTAATTAGGTACCACAGAAAGATAAGGGATCATATTTAGATAACCTTCAATTTGCATTTTCATAAATTTGCAGGATGCACTTTAAGTAATTTTAAATTAGGTATATACCACCAACTATTATCCTTGTGTAAGCACATGTTGAGATGATTATGATAATTTGTTTTCTGAATACTAATTTCATGTTTGAGAAAAATAAGAAGTGAAATGATTTTTTTCAGTGTAGCCTTGTTTTTGTTGCTGGAACTGAGGGCTCCCATACACAGCCAGATGTCTCACAAATAACAACAGGTGGTGGGCTATTCGTCTGTCTTCAAATGATTTAGCCCCTATGGATGTCTTGATTCAGTTGATAAATAGGTTCTATTTTCTTTATTTTCCAAAGGAAAAACATAATGATCAACCAGTACCCCAAAAGCGATTCATCAGCTTTTTGAGAAATATTTTTGACCATAATCAAGAACTTCCAATATTCAAATGGGAATTTTAGAGTCTACCTTCCCCTAGTGCGCTCTATGGCCAGTTTGTGCCTGATCACCAAAGCATCACCAAAACATCATAGAAGCATCAAAAATACATAAAAGAAATCATGTTAAAGCGGAATGCGTTTTAATGTGTATTAAAGTTGAAGAAAGTGTAAGTGAGCCCTTGCTGTGTGTGCCGTGAATATAGAGTGTTGTGCCACGATCACGACCCTTGTGTACTTGTGCAGGAGTGACATCATCATGGCCCAGCCGTTCAAATGACTAAAGATTGTGGATCCTGTAGGAAGACGAAACAAACATAAGAGCGCTGGCAGTGGTGACAACGCACTGCTGGAGGGCTCCATTTTAAAAGTAAATCTGCCATAATGTGCAGTTTGTTTTGTTCCAAATCGAAATTCGGATGAATTTTCCATTATTTGGAGATTCGGATGTATCTGAATTCCGAATTACAATAGTAACGAATTTAAACAAATCTGAAATAATGAAACGAAAATCTGCCAAAATTTTAATCAATTCGAATTTGAAAACACATTCAAAAACAAATTTAAATTTGAAAACCAATTTGAATTTGAAAACAAGAATAGAATAAAATAGAACAGAAAGTAAAGAAATAGAAAAGAATAGAATAGAAAATAAAAGAGTAGAATAGAATAGAAAAGGATAGAGAAAAAAAGAACAGAATAGAAAATAACAGAATAGAAGAGAATATAGTAGAAAATAGTGGACTAAAAAAGAACAAAACAGAATAGAAAATAAAGGAATATAAAAGAATAGAACCCATTAGAATAGAATAAAGAAGATTACAATAGAAAATCAAAGAATAGAATAGAAAAGATTATACTAGAAAATCAAAGAATAGAATAGAAAAGAATAGAATAAATTAGAATAGAATAGAAGATATTTGAATAGATAATCGAGGAATAGAATAGAAAATAATAGAGTAAAATAGAGCAAAATAGAACAGAAAATAAAGGAAAAGAATAGAATCAATTAGAATAGAATAGAAAATATTAGAATAGAAAATCAAAGAATAGAATAGAAAATAATAGAGTAAAACAGAGCAAAATAGAACAGAAAATAAAATAAAAGAATATAATCAATTAGAATAGAATTGAATAGAAAAGATTAGAATAGAAAATCAAAGAATAGAAAAGATTAGAATAGAGAATCAAAGAATAGAATAGAAAAACAATAAAATAGAATAGAAAGAATATAACTGCCTTCTGAAATAAAATTTTTTAACAGAATGAATTTGAATTCGAACATAATACATTGGAATAGAATGGAAAAGAATAGAATAGATTAGAAAATACTAAAATACTTTACATAAAATTGTGAGCTGCGCTATGGTGACGTGAGTAAAGATCAACAAAGGCACTGTGAAAATTTTGCTGAAATAGAAATGTCAAATATAGTCACGCAACTCTTCATATAGCCCATACACCATCAAAAACACATATGGATTGTGGATTATGGATTGCAACATTAGAATCATTATCAAATCCATCAGAATTATTTTTGACTCCATTAGAATTGTTTTCTAATCCATTCAAATTATTTTATTAACATTTTAACAAGGGGTTAAGACATAGGTATTAGACATTTTGGAAACATGAGTGTATAGGCATTATTAGTTACGTCAGTAATGTCATCATAGATGAGGGGAGAAGAGAAAAGTACTGATACATCAATAATCCATTTGAAATGGCAGGAGGTAATCAAAAGCAGTATGTATAAATACAGACAAGATTTTGATAAATAGAGAATCATGCTCCCCAGTGCTGTGTAGGGGGCCGGGACATGAGAACGGAAAATTATACAAGATGATCAAAAAAAAAAGAAGAAAAAAAAGAAAAAAAGGGGAGGGGGTTCACAGGGGAAAAAAGGGGGTGGAGGGGAGCAGGGTAAGGAATTCCAAAGGTGGGGATGGGAGAGAAGAGGTGATTGACTTCACAAGTAATAAATAGTGAATGGGGTACCGTGTGATGTAGCTAAATATGGTACCAAGGCAGTGTAAAGTATATGGGTTTATCATGGGAGAAGAAGTGAGTTGTCAAAATTTGATGCAAGGAAACACTCTACCCAAGGATTCCAGACACCCAGAAATTTGGGAATAGTATGTAGTATTGTAGCTTCCACTTTAGCGTGAATCATAGACTGTGTAACTTTATTCCTAACTGCTACGATGCTGAGGGAGGGAGATTTCCAGGATTTAGCTATGACCTGTTAGGCCGCCGTGGTTACTTGTAGGAAAAGGTTTAGTAATGCCAGGGGGGCGTTGGTTAAGGAGGGCTATAACCTGGTCTGGCTGAAGCCTTTTTGCATTAAGTCTGGACAAGATGGCGAAAATGCCAACCCAGAAGGCTCGGGCAATTGGGCAAGTCCACCAGATATGAAAATGTGTACCTGGGTTTGCACAGCCTCTAAAGCAATCAGGGGAGTAGTTTGGCGTGTACTTTTCAATTCTCGCCGGGACTAGATACCAGCGGGTCAAGACTTAATAGTTGGTTTATAAAGCTACTATATTTTGTGAAGATGATTTGGTATTAGACCAAATGAGGTCCCAATCTGGGAGGTCCTTTTGCCAACCAAGGTCCATCTCCCATCTGCGGGTATATGGAGGAGAGGACGCGGTGACCGAGGTTGTGAGGAGGGAGTACAAACAGGAGATAAGGCCTCGTCTATGTGGGTTTTTGTGACAACCATTCAAATTATTTTCGAATCTGTTTGAAATTTCGAATTCAGTCAAATTCGAATAAACGAAATGGATTCCAAAAAACGAATCGAAACAAAACAAAACAAACGTTTTCATTTTGCACATGTCTAGGCTTCCATAATATGCTAGTATGTGGTACATACTAGCACATCATTGCATAACACTGCAGGGGGACATTAAAAAAAAAGTGGTAGACTTTACTATCGCTTTAAGGTATTTGAAGCCCACATAACAAACTTAAATAAAATGTTATAAAATGTGCATCTTTGTGCTAATGCTGTCATCATTGTATATACATATATGTGAGAAAGGTCCCCACTGGATGGATAGTGCAGAGCAGGATGCTTTGTGACAGCACCGAGATTGGGAAGAGAATGAAACTAAAGGCAATTTGCTAAACTGATTCTGTGTATCAGATAAAGAGAAAAAGCTGGCAAGAGCTTAATGGAAAAATCCCGAATGACCAGACCAGACAGCATTTGCTAAAATGATACTTAGAAAGCCACAAAACTTCAAAATAAATACATCCATATGTTCTGATGGATTACATTGCAGAGGTCACCATTGGTACAGTACATGAGGGCTTAAGATAAGCCACATCCTTTTTTCTCAAATTTTGGAGGATGAGATTGCCTTTGATGTGTTGGCTTGCTTAAAAGAACAGATTATTTCTTTTAACCTCCCCCACAGAAAGTACTTGTCATCCAAAACATTCAGGATTGCAGTTATCAGATAACATTTTTACAGGATAACTAAACCCATGAAGAGGAAAGGTACCAGCATGCATTTTAGTATGCATCTCCACATTTATAGCAATACAATATACACTTGTGAACCCTCTTAATACAAAAAAGGCTAACAAACCACAACTTTATAATAAACAAGTGCAATCCGCCATATGAAAAGCAAAACCAGACATATGAAAAGTGAAAAAGTGCTCAGTCCAACATATACTGTATACTCCAACCTTCAATCAAATCTTGAAAGGTGGTGAGCAAATGTGATTCCTCCACCAAATAAATGATCGGCCTGTTACCAAAAATATTGATCTCGCTTTCCATGCTCCATTACACTGACTGATGCTGATTGGTGGCAAAACATGTTGGGCGGAGCCTAGCCGGTGATGTCATGATGACACTCAAGGCCTTGGTGTCTGCTTCCTATGTGCTTCTATAAGTCTTGTTTGTGAGCAGTGGCGGACTGACAACTCATGGGGTCCCCGGGCAATAGGGGGTCATGGGGCCCCTGTGTCCTTGCCCAAACTCAAAAAAGCCTATGAAAAAGGTACCAGGGGCATCTAATGGGGCCCCCTACTGACCCCGGGCCCTCGAGCAGTGCACGAGTTTCCAAATGGTCAGCCTGCCCCTGTTTGTGAGTATATGTCTGCTTATTTTAAATAAAACATTGTTTTCCGATATAACACCATTGCGGACCTTTGATCTTCTCCTCCTGAGCTAATATCAGTTTATTGCACAAGAAGATTCCTTCTGGTGTCTGTCGCATTATGCTGAGGAGGCGGTGAAAGTATCCTATCAGTGAGATGAGTGCTGAGTACGAGCGCACAAGTGTGTATCGATCTCCGGAAAGTGAGATCAATATTTGTGCTAAGATCATTTATTTGGTGCAGGAATCACGTTTGCTCACCACCTTTCAAGATTTGATTGAATCTCGGAGAATATATGTTGCACTGAGCATTTTTTCACTTTTCATATGTCTGGTTTCGCTTTTCATATGGCGGATTGCACTTATTTATTATAAAGTTGTGGTTTGTTGGCCTTTTTTGTATTGAGAGGGTTGACACGTGTATGTTAAATTGCTATAAATGTAGAGATGTGCACCTAGTGTATGTTTAGATTACTATAAGGTTATTATTCCACTTTTGTGGGAGCAGAACTCTTTTTGGTTTTTGTTTCACTATGTGCAAATCATTTTTTGTAGATTATACATTTTAGTATACCTAAACCCAAAAGCAAAAATATAATGTAGCACCCAGGGGTGGACTGACAACTCATGGGGCCCCCGGGCAATAGGGGATCATGGGGCCCCCGTGTCCTTGCCAAAACTCAAAAAAGCTTATGAAAAAGGTACCAGGGGCACCTCATGGGGCCCCCTACTAACCCCGGGCCCTCAGGCAGTTTCCAAATGGTCAGTCCGCCCCTGATAGCACCCTCCTAGATTAGGTGCTGGAAGTGAGGCAAATCTAGTTTTTTGGCTCTGCTGTTAGAAGCAGAGACACAATTGTGTTTTTCCTCTTCTGAGCTGCAGGCTTTTCTGTCTCCCCGTCTTTCCAAAAAGTCTGAGCTGGCTCTACTGTATATACACACTCAGCTAATCATTGGTCAAGACAAGTGGCCACTAGAGGGCTGAGAGTGGTATATAACCACCTGACCTCTGAAAGTTTTACCCCCCTTCCTGACCAGATTATTTTTTGTGATTCAGCACTGCATTACTTTAACAGACAATTGCACGGTCATGCAACGCTGTACATACATTCAATTTCTGTCATTTTTTCCCCACAAATAGAGTTTTCTTTGGTATTTGATCACCTCTGCATTTTTTACTTTTGCGTTATAAGCAAAAAAATACTGACTTTTTTATTTTCTGCTATAAAACATATCCAATTAAAAAAAAATAAAATATCTTCTCAAATTTAGGCCAAAATGTATTCTGCTACATATTTTTGGTATAAAAAAAACTCAATAACTGTAGGAAGAACCTTACTGCAAACTCCACAGGAAGGGTATTTGGTAGGGGGATCGAATGTTTCCGATCTAAACCTATTTTAATATTACAAAATCATGCATTGTATCTGGTAATATAATTGACACTTTGACTAAAAAAAAAAAAAAAAAAGAAAAATCCCAATAAGCATATATTGATTAGTTTGCGCAGAAGTTATAGTGTCTACAAACTATGGGACATATGCTAGAATTTTATTTATTTATTTATTAATACTACTTGTGGCAACAAGTGACTTATAGCGGGACTGGACATTTTTACACCAACTGACACTTTGTGGGAACCAGTGACACTAATACAGTGATTAGTGCTAACAATATGCAATGACACTGTGCTAATGACCCTAGTTGGGAGGGGGATAAACATCTAGGGCGATCAAAGGGTTAACTGTGTGTCTAGCTATATGCTTTGTGTACACTAGGTGGTGCTTTTAGTAGGGGAAGTGAAGGATCGTGTTCCCAGCTTCACAGGCACACAATATCCCCCACTCCCCCACCATCAGATCAGAGATCTTCCTTGGTTACATAGGCAGAGCTCTGTTCTGTGTCCTGCCTGACGATCGTCGAGTGCCAGCGGACATCTGTTCACTGGCACTCGTGAATCAGCTTCTGCTGTGAGTGTTCACAGCAGAAGCAATCTGAGCAATCTGTCAGCACTGCGCTCCTCCTATGGCAGACGTAAAACTGCTATAGGGTGGATCTAAAGTGGATAAGTGTGAGAGCAGAGAGTAGCAGGGTCCTTCGCTGGAAGCAGATTGACCTAGACTGGAAATGCTAGGAGAGGCTTAAAGAAACCCCACATGTCTCTAGCTCACCAAGAAGGAACACCAAGGCAAAGCCTGGAGTGGATAATTCTGGGATACCTTGTGACACAGATCACAGTGAGTAGGCCACAGAGAATCCTGAGAGAGTGACTGTTGCTTGTGCACCCTTTCTGGATAGAGGGACTGTTTCAGACCTAGCTGTCAGGGATGCATCGTAGAGGAAGCCCCCCTGTGCTGAAAGCTATTGCTACCCTTTTGTGGAGGAAAACTTTGCCTTGTATTTATTTCAAGATAGTGTCCTCAGCAGGTTCCCTAGTTCTGGGCATCCAAAATTTTTCTCTATCCCTGTCCCAGTTCTACTAAATCAAATAAAAAAAAAAAAAAAGAACAACCCCTGCCTGGTTACTGTCTGAAGATTAAGTGAGATTGGATACCCCTAGATGAAAATACCTTGTGCCTGGCTGCTTGTACACTTAAAGTGTTACTAAACCCACAACATAAAAATCAGTCTGTATATGCAGTAAATCATGCTTGTTATACTCACTGTGAAACCTAAAGGTTTAATCATCTACATTGTGTAAAAAGGCTGTTGGATCCTTTCTTCTCTGTTCCTCCCCTTTTTCAAGTGACCACCTCTTGTCTCCAAACTGAACCGTAGGCATGCACATGCTCAGTTTGGTGTGTATTGCTAGAGAGGTTTTTTTTTTCTTGGGAGAGTGTAAGTGATCAGCACAGGGCCAATCAACAGAGGTCAGGGAATTTCCATCCTCCTAGAGCAGAAAGAAAACTCCTCCTACAAGCTTGAGCTAGTGCTCTGCTGGACACAGATAGAAGCCACAAGACTGCTCTACCCGCTAATGAGAAAAGGTATTTAGTAGTTTATATTTAGTAAAATAATTGCATTTCCATGTTGTGTGTACTGTGGGAGACCAAATATAGTGAATGCAGGGTCCTGGGTTTAGTAACACTTTAAGGTGTCAGAACCTGGGATCAAATATAGTGAATGCATGGTCCTGGGTTTAGTAACACTTTATGTATCAGAACCTGGGGTCAAATATAGTGGGATCAATCTGGTAGGTCCGCTAAAGTAACATACTGCAGCTTCTCAGTCCTTAGATGTGGTGGATGCATTTGTTTTCTTTTCCCAGAAAGAGTATATTTTCAGCAAGTACAGAAAAAATATCTTGTTGATTTTGCCAGACACGCAGTGCCACTTCCTGTGGGCTGATTAGAAAACAAATCAATCTTATATTTGGTCTGCAAACTACTAGTTTAAGATGAACAAAGGCAAACATCTTTGAAGTCTAACCTGGATGGCAGCCACGGGGTTAATTCACTAAAGGAAAATAGGCTGTACACTTTGCCAGGGAACTTGTACCGTGCATAGAAATTGTTCCCCAGGGCTTAGTGAATGTGGTGAAATTCCACTTTGAAAAGAATACCCAATCATGTGCAAGGAAAAAAAACAAATTTGCTTGCACATGATTGGATAATGGAAGTCAACAGAGCTTCATGTCATTCATTAAAGTGTTACTAAACCCACAACAGGAAAATCAGTCTGTATATGCAGTAAAGCATGCTTGTTATAGTCACTGTGGAACCTAAAGGGTTAATCCTCTGCATTGTGTAAAATAGCCTTTTTGATCCTGACTTCTCTGCCCCTCCTCTTGTTCAAATGTCCACGCTCATAAGACAGACTGAACCCGTAGCCCTTCTGCACATGCTCAGTTTAGTGTGTATTGCCAGAGAGGTTTTTTTCTTTTCTTGGGAGAGTGCATGTGATCAGCACAGGACCAATCAGCACTGTCCAGACAGAGGTCAGGGGTTTTGCATCCTCCTACAAGCTTTAACTCCTCCTACAAGCTTTAACCAGTGCTCTGTGGGAGGTCAGATATAGTGAATGCAGCGTCTTGGGTTTAGTAACACTTTACGCTCTGTTGAAAATGTCCTTTCAAAGTGTAACTTCCCTTGCAAAGTGAACAGTCTATTTCCCTTTAGTAAATCAACCCCACCATTGCCTCCGTAGATACAGTGAAGGAGTAACTGTAGGAAGACAAGGATAAGAAGTATGATATTCACTGGATTTCTAGGTAAAAATAAAGGGAAAATAATCTGAAAAAGATCAACCAAATGCAGCCACCACATCTACATGATTGGTAAGCTGAAATATATTACATTTTTGTTTTTGGATTTAGATTACAATTAATGTCTGACAGCAACTTTGCTCATCAGGCGTGCAATGCAGTGAATGGCAAATCACTACATTAAATAGTAATTAAAGTAAAATCAATGGCATATTTATGTTGCTTTGAGCGCTCAAACCCCATCTTGCTTTGCTTAAAAAAACTCCTAGGTTGTTAACCTTCCTCTCACATGAAGCCTATCAAGATGTAGTTGACATGTTAGATTGAAACATGGGACAGGGACTAATGCAAATGGTCAATGTACGCTGCAAAAAGTTGCCAAATTTGTCAGCACTACATACAGGAATATAATAAAAACATTTATACCATCCCAGTGGCATGTGCTTTAGCCCAGAAAGTCTTAAAAAGTTCCCAACAAATCTGTAAAGCTTTTTTTTGTTTGCATTCTTTTAAAAATAACTAAATGAATCATCGAAACAAAAGATCTGGAAATGATGTAGCAGACTGCTGGGGCCAATGAAATCCCAAAATCTGAACTTGTAGCTAAATGACTTTATAGGAATAAACTAGAAACAACTGGAGGATCAAAAATTCCCAAGTCTGCCAGTTTCCATGTCTTTTTTATTTTCAATTTTTTAAAATGATATTTGGTTTGAATTTATTTTTCTCCTGTTCAAAACAAAGCATGTCTTAAGGCCTTTTATAGAAACATGTTTAGAATTCTAAGTATGTTTGATGGACCAATCCACCAAAAATACAAGAGCTGAGGTTTTTATTGCATACTAAAAAACCACATACACCATGAGTATTCATCTTCCATTGGTATTTAAATTAACAACGACCAACTTACAAGATATTGAAGGCCTCCAATGCAGCCCCTGATGTCATCAAAGGGCCTCACATAATATTTAACCACTTGCTCTTTGGAAGACTTACCCCCCTTCCTGACCAGACCATTTTTTGCTATTTGGAACTGCGCTATTTCAACTGATAATTCTATTTTTTCAATCAAATAGAGCTTTTTTATTTTTTGTGATATAAATGAAAAAAGACTGAAAATTTTGAAAAAGAAAACGTTCTGTTATGAAAAATATCCAATAAACTCAAGTGTTGTCATAAGGTCAGGCCAAAATGTATTCTGATACATGTCTTTGGTAAATAAAATCACAATAAGTGTATATTAGTTGGTTTGTGTGAAAGTTATAGCGTCTACAAACTATGGTATAGAACTGGAATTTACGCAGCTTTTACTTTCTGACTGCCTATCACATTTCGTCAGGTGCTAAAATGCCAGGGCAGTACAAACACCCCAAAATTACCCCTTTTCAGAAAGTAGACACCCTAAGATATTTGCTGAGAGGCATGTTAAGTCCATGGAAGATTTATTTTTTTTCCACAAGTTTTTATAAAGTGACAAAAAAAGTTACACCAAGTTATTATTTAAATGGTATATTTCTCACATATGCCATGGGTATATTTGGAATTACAACCAAAAATACTGTATATCCTGCTACTTCTCCCGAGCATGGGGATACCACATGTGTGAGCCCAAAATCCAATGACCCCTTTGAAAGCCTGAATGTATGTAATTTCTTAATTTAATTTCCTCACTACATATCACAGTTTCAGAAGCTCTGAAATTCTAGGATAGCACAAAACCCACAAAATGACCACTTTCTGGAAATTAGATACCCCAAACTATTTGTTGAGAAGCATGTTGAGTTAACGGAAGATTTTTTTTTACCACCAGCTTTTGGAAAATGACAAAAATGTTTTGGTTTTTTTTTTACACAAAGTTGTCACTTAAATTATATATTTCTCACACATGCCATGGGTATATGTGGAATTACACCCCAAATATATTCTACTTCTTCTCCTGAGTATGGGGATACCACATGTGTGAGACTTTTTGGGAGCCTAGCCACATACAGGAGCCCGAAATCCAATGACCACTTTTAAAGCCTTAAGGTGCGTAATTTCCTTATTTCACTTTCTCACTACCTATCACAATTTCAGAGGCCCTGAAATGCCAGTATAGCAACCCACTCAAATGACCCATTTTTGGAAAGTTGAGTTTTCATTCTCCCCTGATTTTTCCTATGAGGCTGCATAACCCTGACCCCCTGTCTGGACAGCGTTGATTGGCCCTGTGCTGATCATGTGCACCCAAAGAAAAAAAACCTCTCTAGCGGTTCACACTAAACTGAACATGTAAAGAGTGTCCCCTAGGGATTCTGTACTACCAGCAAATGGACTAGGGACAGAAGAAGGAGGGGAGGATCAGCAAAATCAGGATCAAACAGCCTTTTTACACAATGCAGAGGATTAACCCGCTATGTTCCACAATGAGTATTAACAAGCATGCTTTCCAGTATGTACAGACTGATTTTACTGTTGTGGGCTTAGTAACACTTTAATAAGAGGCATGGTTAGTATTTAGCAGATCTCATTTTTGGTCACAAGGTTTTGAAAAATATAAAAAGAAAATAAAACATAAATCTTCGGGGTTTTTTTAATTTTCCAAAAACTTGTGGAAACAAATGAGACAACAAAGAAAATTTAGAAATACCAAACATCTCCAGAGAATATAATCAAATTGTATAACAGCTGGACTGAGAATAATCCCTCAAGTAGGCAAGATATTGTATACATAAAACCTCGCTCTCTATAAAAAAAAGTTTATTAAAGTTCAAAAAAGATTTCAATGTCCATGTAGCAATGGCGATATTCTCATTGTGCTCTCACCAGAGATATGGTTAAATCAAGCTTTGTATATCAATTCCTTCTTCCTGGTCACCCTTCAATGCTCTATGAGTACTCCACAGGTAAATGGAAGAAAAAGGAAAACTATATATAGTGTAGTATGTTTCTATCCCCTCTCAATCCATTCAGTCACTAATTGCATAAACACGTAAGGCAATGCAAGTTTATCAAACATTCCGCAGACAGCCCACCCCTAGGCAGTAGGATTATGCCTGCAAGAACAAGCACACTCTCAGGTTTATGGGCAAATTTAAGACAGACTAGGTACAGTTCTAATATTTTGCCCAATGTGTGTGGAAATTTGAATCAATAAGTATATCTTGTGTCTCATTACTTAAACCTCACCACCAGCTTGTCAAGCATAGAAAAGGTCAGTAATAAAATTCTGACCATCCAATAAGCTAAGAAGTACACATTCAATACAGAAGGTCAAGAACTGTACGTGATACCAATGTTATCTGCATTATTTAACAGTCCATTTTTAAAAATCTACCCCCTTTTTCCAGTCCAAGTAGTACTTATCCTCAGAAGTTTAGCAAAAATACAAAGTTGTAGCACAGTTTAGCCTACTGAGAACAGAGCATATTTGCATTATATTAATTCTTATCGTATGTGTAACAAAAATAGAGCAATGATTCTGCATTTCAGGATAGATATATGCTGTCCAGTTTACACCTAGGGTGGTGACACAGGCAGTATAACGTACTTTACAACATGATGTATATTATTACTATTATTATACAGGATTTTTATATTGCCAACAGTTTGCTCAGCACTTTACAATACAAAAGGGAAACAATACAGCAATAATACAGTCCAAAACAAGAGGGTTTGGAGGGCCCTGCTCCTTGGAGCTTACAATCTAAGAGTGTTCATTGCCATTCATTTTGAATGTCACTCCAATGTACATACATATACAATTCACCTGTGCTACAGTGCACCATAATGACCCTGCTCGTCTCAGCACATCATAAAGTGCACTGCTGAGCATGCACTACCCCAGTGCCTTATGTGTAAATGGACCAAATAACAAGACAATTATGTCTTCTAAAAGTGGCCTATCAGTGAGAAATGGTGTCCTGCTGGTGTGGAATAATACCCTTCTCTGCGTCTTGCTACTATGTATCTCTATAGATTTATTAATTTACATGTTTCATGACGTAATTGTAATGGCTATATTTCTCTTATGTAATAGAGAAGGTTCTAACCAAGTTACATATGTGTTACTTCCTCAGGATTAAGTGTCAGAAAGAAATATACCATACAAACAAGAAGTAGAAGTCTGGATTTTATAAGTACAAAAGGCCCCGCATAAAAAAATGTGTCAACGTGGGATCCGTCTCCTGCTTAGATCCCAAACTCAAAACTGCGGGGAAAGGGGAAAGGAAGAAGTCAGGAGTGAACTACTTCAATGAAAGGATGGACTCCCTGCCTACAACAAGGGGGGTAAAAGGTAACCCAGCTGTAGGCTTTTTCAGGGATGACTTAAGCTGGACCTCCATGACCACTGGAGAAAGCCTGAGCTCCAATAGGAGACATGCTGATTATAAGTATTCATAAAGCTGACTCTCTTTTAGGAGAATACCTAAGTATACAAATGTGGAGATGTCAGGAGAAGGTGCTATGCAGAACCCAGAAGCTATCATTGCAAGATGCAACAGGATTGCCCAAGCAAAACTAATGATCTGGATACTTGTTCAAGGAGGGAGCAGAGAGAGCTGACTCTGGTCAATCTTTCAGGTGTATATCCAAACTGGTTCACTCATTACTAATCCTTACTTTATCATTACTAATCATAGGCCTAGGGTTTAATACATTTGCTCTTTTCCATATTACTAAGCATGTATGTGCACTCTGAACTGAAAAGATTTTACTCAGTTACATACCTTTTTTCTAAGGTGTTGTACTGAGCTGTTTGCAAATCCGTATGATGTATAAATGGACGGCTCCAATGGAATTTATAGAAGGAAAGAAGATTTTAGTTTCACGTTTTTATTGAAAGTTTAGACTGTACCAAAAAATAAAATGGGTAAACAAGCCACCATCCCTTACATTACAGGATGTGGTAGATAGAAATAACCCAGTACAATAGACAATTACAAGCATGTTATAAATAAGGTACAAACAATGTAATATAACTGACATAGAAAAATAGAGCCATGATGGTCATGGCAGATTTACTGCATTCAACTGATAAAACCAAATAGATCAACGGGAAGTGACTCTGACAACCTTGTACCACATTCATAGATATTAAATGATATAGTCACACCAATGTTAGGAACCCAAGTAGTAGTCTGTAAGTGAAATCAGTCCCACTGTATGTAAGAAGTACAATGTAAGGACCAATACAAGGGGGTTTAGGAGCAGCGAGTTTGCATTATATCAACGATCATGTCATGGGGCTGAAATATGCAGGGGACTGTAATAGATGGTCAAGTTACATGAAGAGAGGAAAAAGGCAAAGTAAAGAGGTGAAGATAAAAGCTGAATGCCAGGAAAGAAGATTTTAAAACCAAATCATTTGCTTCAAAAAGACTTTCCAGGAAATAGGTCCTCCACCCTGAAGAACCTACAGTCATATACGGTGGCGATAGGCAAATGTCATGCTAAGAGCAATGGATGGGTCAGACTTCTGCCTGTCTTTAGGTGAAAACTTTGTTCTATTTTCTCTATAGAAAACTGAATTAGCAAATTTTTACAAAGAGATTTTCCACCACGTTATAGAATATTTTTATGTACCAATAAATATTGCCAACAACCGGAAGTGCTCATTACTAGATATCTACATGGCCTGTTTTTGTAAGGTTATATTTTTTTTTTGTGTCAAAGTGTTACTAAACCCACAACAGTAAAATCAGTCTGTATATGCAGTAAAGCATGCTTGTTATACTCACTGTGGTACCTAAAGGGTTAATCCTCTGCATTGCGTAAAAAGGCCATTTGATCCTGTTTTCTCTGTCCCTCATCTTGTTCAAATGTCCATGTCTTATCTCCTGATAAGACAGACTGAACCCGTAGCCACATGTACATGCTCAGTTTAGTGTGTATTGCTAGAGAGGTTTTTTTTTTTCTTGGGAGAGTGCATGTGATCAGCACAGGACCAACCAGCACTGTCCAGACAGAGGTCAGGGGGTTTTGCATTCTCCTAGAGCAGAAAGAAATCTCCTCTTACAAGCTTTAACCAGTGCTCTGCTGGACACTGATATAATTCACAAGACTGTTCTAACTGCTGATGAGAAAAGGTATTTAGCAGTTTATTTTGACTGAAGTAATTGCACTTCCATTTTCTGTGTACTGTGGGAGACCAGATATAGTGAATGCAGGGTCCTGGGTTTAGTAACATTTTAAGTAATCAAAGTCTGATTTAATACCTTATCAAGTGAAGTTTCAATTTTGTAATTTGTAACAATCGCTTAGTCAACCATTGTGATGACAAAGAACTAATAACTATAAGGGTTTCGAAGCAAAAAAAGATTTGTATGCTCAGTGGCAGAAATTTCGACTTTCAAGATTCAGCTCTAGTGCTTAAATCCTTAACTTAACAATGAACCCATTTTCACTTGATTACTTGCTGTGCATTGAGAGTGATTAGATTAGGAGAGTATGACGGTGCTTGCACTCAGTTCATTTAGAACAATTAACTATATAATAAAGCTGAAAAACATAATTAAACCAATACAACAAAGGTTCTGGGGGTTGTCACTGCAGTATTTAATAAAATGTCGGTGGTGAGAAAAAAATTAAGGATATATTAGCTAATAATTAAGACTTTACTGTTTGATGTCACAGTCGTATATATGTAATGAATAATGAATGACCCAGAGTAAGAATGATAGACTGAAAATCAATAGCATTCTTCAATTTGTTTGGTTTTTTTTTTTATAGGCCTTATTATGCACCATTCTGGTTTTCCATCTTCTTGTTAGTTTGTGTAAACCTCATTTCAATACATATGTTAATTTTTTCAGTCCCATTGAGGACCATTGGTGAATTTTATATGCATGTCCTCCTAGGCCACCTTCTTTGAGCCAATCCATGTAACCACATATCTTTATGCGCAACTGGCCAGGCCCCCTCGAGCTGCCAGTACCCACGCACAGCTGTAATGGAAGGGTAGGTGGTATCTGTCAGGTAACAGTGAGGCAGAGCCAATCAGTCAGTGGTTCTGCCCAAAACTCACATCCCACACTTAGACAGAGACCATATTCCTGTTACAGCAGTTGTGTTCAGATACCAGCAACTGAAAGGAGCCTGGAGCTGCTGAATGGTAAAACAGCTGTTTAGAACAAGGTTTTGGCTGATGCTATTAATAGTTTGGGTAAGATTAAACCTCACTCATAGCAAAAAACATATTTTTATTCATTAACCGTTTATTAAAGTGTTACTAAACCCAATACCCTGCATTCACTATATCTGGTCTCCCACAGTACACAGAACATGGAAGTGCAATTATTTTAATAAATATAAACTACTAAATACCTTTTCTCATCAGCAATTAGAGCAATCTTGTGACTTCTATCAGTGTCCGGCCAAGCACTGTTTAAACTTGTAGGAGGAGTTTTTATTCTCTTCTGACTGTCCTATGAGGTTGCATGACCCCTGACCCTCTGTCCAGACAGCACCGATTGACCCTGTGTTGATCACATACACTCTCCCCCCCCAAAAAAAACTCTAGTAATACACAACAAACAGAACATGTAAGATAGTAAAAGTAAAAGAAGGGGATGATCAGAGAAGACAGAATCAAATAGCCTTTTTACACAATACAGAGGATTAACCCTTTAAGTTCCACAATGTGTATAACAAGCATGCTTTACTGCATATACAGACTGATTTTGCTGTTGTGGGTTTAGCAACACTCTAACTTAAATATTTAAGATATACGGTATGGGAATTATTAAGGGTTGCTGTCGGATGTGGATAAAGACTATTGGTTTCATTTGTTAGTAGATGTTGAAATTGTCATTTTTGGTACTTGTAATCTACTTAGTGTTATGTTATTCATCATGTTCTGGGCTTTTTTTTATTTTTTAATTTTTCTATGTCACCAAGCTGTGCATTGGAATAACGTCCTTACAGGATGTCTTCAACTTACAAGCCAACCTCAATTGGGCAACTATGTGGCAAATGAGGTTTAATGTTGATAAATGTAAGGTTATGCACTTGGGGGCTAAGAATATACATGCATCATACATACTACATACCCGTACAACTGGGGGAATCAATGATGGAGAAGGATCTGGGAGTTCTGGGAGATCACAAGCTTAATAATGGCATGCAATGCCAAGCTGCGGTTTCTAAAGCGAGCAAAATCCTTTCTTGTATTAAAAGAGGTATAGACTCCAGAGAGAGAGATATCATATTACCCCGGTACAAATCATTAGTAAGACCTCATCTGGAATATGCAGTTCAATTTTGGGCACCAATTCACAAAAAGAACATTGGGGAACTGGAGAAAGTACAGAGAAGGGCAACTAAACTGATACAAGGCATGGAGGAGCTCAGCTATGAGCAAAGATTAGAGGAACTGAATTTATTCTCTCTTGAGAAGAGGAGATTAAGGGGGGATATGATCAACATGTATAAATACATCAGTGGTTCATATAGTGAACTCGGTGTAGAGCTATTCACCCTGAGGTCAACATAGAGGACAAGGGGGCACTCTTTATATCTGGAGGAAAAGAAATTTAATCTCCAAATACGGAAAGGTTTCTTCACAGTGAGAGCTCTGAAAATGTGGAATAGACTCCCTCAAGAGTTGGTTCTGGCCAGCTCAGTGGATTGCTTTAAAAAAGGCCTGGATTCTTTCTTAGATACACAGAATATAACTGGATACTAACATTTATAGGTAAAGTTGATCCAGGGAATATCTGATTGCCTCTAGTGGGATCAGGAATTAATTTTTTTCCCAGCAGGAGCAAATTGGATCATGCTTTGCTGGGTTTTTTGCCCTCCTCTGGATCAACTGTGGGTATAGGATTATAACTTCTTTTTTTTTAATGGTGGAACTGGATGGACTTTCGCCTTTTTTCAACCAGACTAACTATGTAACTATTTATGTTAAAATGATTAAATATTATAGAATTGAGATCATGTATTGGTATTGTACCATTTAGAAAATGAAAAATAAAAATGTTAAAAATGAGGCCCTTTCAACAAATCGGAAAGGATTACAAAGAGAGACCAAGGAAGGGATAGAAAGGACTGGACTCCAGATACACTATATTGCCAAAAGTATTGGGACGCCTGCCTTTACACGCACATGAACTTGAATGGCATCCTGGTCTTAGTCAGTAGGGCTCAATATTGAGTTGTTCCACCATTTTCAGCTGTAACAGCTTCAACTCTTCTGGGAAGGCTGTCCACAAAGTTCAGGAGTGTGCCTATGGTAATGTTTGACCATTCTTCCAGAAGCGCATTTGTGAGGTCAGGCACTGATGTTCGACGAGAAGGCCTGGCTCACAGTCTCCGCTCTAATTCATCCCAAAGGTGTTCTATCAGGTTGAGGTCAGGACTCTGTGCAGGCCAGTCAAATTCCTCCACCCCAAACCTGCTCAGCAATGTTTTTATGGACCTTATATTGTGCACTGGTGCACAGTCATGTAAGAACATGAAGGGACCATCCCCACACTGTTCCCACAAAGTTGGGAGCATTAAATTGTCCAAAATCTATTGGTATGCTGAAGCCTTAAGAGTTCCCTTCACTGGAATTAAGGGGCCAAGCCCAACCCATGAAAAACAACCCCACACCATAATCCCCCTCCACCAAACTTTACACTTGGCACACTGCAGTCAAGAAAGTACCGTTCTCCTGGCAACTGCCAAACGCAGACACGTCCATTGAATTGCCAGATAGGGAAGCATGATTCGTCACGCCAAAGAAAACATCTCCACTGCTGTAGAGTCCAGTGGTGGCATGCTTTACACCACTGCATTAGATGCTTTGCATTGCACTTGGTGATGTAAGGCTTGGATGCAGCTGCTCGGCCATGGAAACCCATTCCATGAAGCTCTCTGTGTACTTTTGTTAGGCTAATCTGAAGGCCACATGAAGTTTGGAGGTCTTTAGCTATTGACTCTGCAGACAGTTGGTGACTTCTGTGCACTGTGCACTTCAGCATGCGCTGACCCCACTCTGTCATTTTACGTGGCCTACCACTTTGTGGCTGAGTTGCTGTTGTTCCCAGTTGCTTCCACTTTGTTATAATACCACTAACAGTTGACCGTGGAATATTTAGTAGCAAGGAAATTTCACTGATGGACTTATTGAACAGGTGGCAACCTATCACGGTACCACGCTTGAATTCACTGAGCTCCTGAGAGCGACCCATTCTTTCACAAATGTTTGTAGAAGCAGTGTGCATGCCTAGGTGCTTGATTTTATACACCTGTGGTCATGGAGGTGATTGGAACACCCGAATCCAATGATTTGAAGGGGTGTCCCAGTACTTTTGGCAATATAGTGTATTTGGATGTATTTTGATGTATCTTCTCATCGTAGAGAATAAAGAACCAAGTATTTTTATTGCTTATGTGCAGTGTTTTTCCTTTCCCTAAATGATTTTTAATTAATTTGCAATGTGCTTCTGAACTCGCTAAGAAATTTGACTAGTCAATTCCCTAACACAACCCCCTCCCTCCTTGAACATGATAGCCCTGTTTCCATTGGAGTAGTGAAGGGGAAAAGTATAGAGCAGTTATTCTCAACATGGGTTTCATAGAACCTTTAGGTTCCTTCAGAGGTTGCTTGGGGTTCCTAAAGATGCAGTTGACTGATCTCCCATTTCATGGTACCTGCATAGTTCTGGGTCCAAAACCACTTGGCAGAGCCAGTGGCATCCCACCAATAATCTTTTTTACCTATCTGTAAGGGTGGCATTCTGACCATGTAAAAGGCTTTCTGCTGACTGACCACCAATATAAGTGGGTCATTCTTTTCACTGACTACCAATGTAAGGGCATTCTTTCCACTGACCCCTGATTTATTTTAGCAGGTGTTCCCTGAAATCTGAAAATTATTTTAAGGGTTCCTCTAATAGAAAAGTTTGTGAAATGCTGCTATAGAGTGTCACTTGAGTTACAGCTCTGAGTCTGCTGGTACTGCTAACATCATATCCAAGCTGCTAGTGAGCAGTAACAATTTCAGGGCAATTGAATGTCTACACGAAGGCTTTTACATGTAAATAACATGTCTACAATACATGAAATGCACATATAATCCTATGGGATGATTCCTGTTCAAATAAATGGTTTGGTGACAGGGTAATAGTTTTACTTTTTAATTATATTTTAGTTACACTATACCTAAGAAAAAGTAATAGTTCGTAGTAGGTCCATGGGGAAATTAATTCAGCTTTCGAATTTGTTTGATAATTTAGATAAATCAGATAATGAATGGATCCAAATTTTGTTCTATCATTAATTCAGATGCACATGATGCCAGTCGATATTGTCCAATCAGTTCATGCCATTTCTCTTGGTGAGTTAGACTAGCGTCCAAAAATATTGAGTCCTTCTGATTCAATAATATATCAAATATGTAGAAATCTTCCAGAAAAATTGCTAGATGTTTTCAAATCCACCTGAACCAATGAATATATGAAAGGAATGCTGAAGATACAAAACAAATTCTGAAACAGAATCAGTTCAGCATAACGAATATGACAAAATTAAGTTCTTCAATGAACGAATGTATGTGAAAAGAAACAAAACTAAAATTTCCAGTGTGCACATGTCTAGTTCCTCTCTGACTCTGTAATCACCCACAGAGCTCAGGGCAACGTTTTTAGTCATCACAAGAAAGAGGTACTTTTTCTATCTTCATAAAAAATATGTTATTTGTTATTACTTGCCAATGGCATGTTCCCTGTTGATTCAGGTGAAGTTTAACATTTAAATCCTTACTCTGGGCTTGAACCTATATTGAAATTGATTACATTGGTGGGTGGGCAACAACCGGAAAAGAGGAGCAGCTTCAGAGGACAGACCATTCAGCAAGGAAGCAACCTGTGAGATCATAGGATTGATTTACTAAATGCAAATAGACCATGCACTTTGCAAAGTGCAGTCCAGAGCTTAGTGTAGCACCCTCCTAGATAGCTAGGGGGAGCTAGATCCTAATTGTCGGTCAGAGGATGAGTAGCAGCCTAGTGCAACAGTCAGAGGGAGGTCAAATTGTAGTCAGGGCTGAGTGGCTCTGCAGACCAACCCCTCTGGAATTTCCCCTTGTTCTAGAACTGTAGAAAAGGTCTAGAAGCAGTGGGCGAATCTGAGGAGTACCTGGTTTGTACTCTTAGGGGATGCTGGCCAATCCCCATCAGGAGGCTTGGCAAGGGGTCAGGACAACCTTTAAGAATAGCTGAGCCTACTTAGCAGTAGGAGTGTTTGGGTGGAAGAGAGAGAGCTCTGTGAAAGGCTGGAGGCAGAAACCTGAGAGGTGGCCCAGATGGAGAGGGGCTCACCTGCAGGCAGAGGACCTTGGAAGGCTGAAAACTTGGGATTTCACTGGCCCCCGAAAGAGGACCACCTGTGTGGCAGGGAAGGAGCGGTCCCACTAGAAGGCCTGGTAGCAGCCACTGACCCTTCGGCAGCACAGGAGATGGACCAAGTGAGTAAACCTGCACCCCATGGGCCAGTAAGGGAAAAGGAGCACTCTAGTAAGAAACTAGATTTTCTATCTTACTGTGACTGTTTCACACTGCAGTAGCAGGCATTGGATACTCTGCCCAGGGATTCAAACAGTACAGATGGATGATCCCCCTGCATCTGCATCATAGTTGTATAAAGTAAAGCAGAATGGCAAACAAATATAAAAGACAAAAATGGATGCAACACCATGGTCATTTATACCTTAATATATTTATTTTTAAACTCCAAAAAATGTAAGAACCTAAACTGGACGTGGTATCAGCTTCTTGCAATCCCCTGTACAGCAGAGCTCAGAGTGGGGGAGGGAGAACCAACAGAGCGAACCAGTGCAAGAAGCATGCTGATAGGAGGAAAGAGGAGAGTGACAGAGAGATGAGCTCACCAGTCTGCTGCTTCTCATTTTACTGTTCGGTTAGAGAGGGCAGGAGGCCTGTAAGTGTAACTTAACAGCAGCAGACAGAGTTGTGCTGTGTGGCAAAGCTATGTAACTCTTAGGACTGGGTGAACAAAAATACAAATCTTTTTGGCAGGTAAAGCAGCTCTTATAAATTGATTTTATTAGTGTATTTAACTGTTCTGTTGGAGTTAAGCTTAGTATTTATGAAAGTTGTCCTAATCTAAAAAGAACTTTTGGCTTGAGGTGTGCATTAACCCTTTTATAGCCAGGTCCATTTTTGCATTTTTTTCACACGTTTACAAAATCATTTTAGCCCTGAAGATTGCATAAATAGCCTCCCAACATTCCAAACCTTAGAATTGCATGTACCAGTGAAAAGGCGTCAAACTTCAGTACCCTATATTTTCCATAGGTAACTCTTTAAAAGCCCCTACAGGTCATCAGTTTAGAGTTACACAGGAGGTCTTGTGCTAAAACGATTGCTCTCACTTCGGCGCATGTGGCGTTATATAGCATGTGGGCAGCACAGTGGCTAAATGGTTTGCACTTCCTCCTGGCAGTACTAGGGTCTTGGTTCAAATCCCAACCATGGCACCACCGGCCTGGAGTTTGCATGTTCTCCCTGTGCCTGCGTGGGTTTCCTCCAGGTACTCTGGTTTCCTCCCACAATCCAAAAGACATGCTGGTAGGTTAAATGCATCCTGTATAAATTGGCCCTAGTATATGAATGTAAGTTAGGAACCTTAGATTGTACATCCCTTGAGGGTTAGGGACTGATGTGAATGTACAATACATATGTAAAGGGCTGCGTAAATTGATGGCGCTATATAAGTACCTAAAATAAATAAATGTGTAACACAATTGATGTTTTCATGCATAGGCACCCCCAATGTGTGCATTTACATTCGTAACCTTTTTCCCCACATTTTGAATTTTTTTTCTTTTAACTTTTTTTTTAATTACATAAGGGACAAAAAATCCCCTATGAGATTATTTTTTGGTGTCAAATTTTCTTGAGACACGAGGGTCCTCCAATGAATTTAGTGTAGTGCAGATAGCACTGCATTAGATTTGTCCGCAGCCATACAAGCTGGGGAAGTGAAATGGTGACTCTTCGGGGGTATCTGAAATGTTTGTAGCACAGGATGTTTAAAATGTGACTTGTATCTTAGTGCACAGATCTGGGAAAATCAATGAGCCAATCACACAAGCAGGAAATTACACTTCTGGGGAAGTTCTGTACACCAATGATGTATGGACCACCCCCAGGCTGCCATATTACATTGGATTTTACAGAAAATTACAGTGCTGCAGATTGAAAGGGAAAGGGAAATTTTAATAACAGTCAATAATAGTATGGCTTGTGTAGCAATTGTATATGCTATATTTATTATTTGCTATTTTTTCCCCACAAAAGTGGAGTTACCCTTTTATAATTGTGCCTTCTTTAGGGTTGACTTATGTTTTAGTTTTAGTAGCTTTTTAAACTATTAAAGCAAAAATACACAAAATAGAAACAAATTCTTTGGTGCAGTTTTCAGAGATGAAAGTATAGAACAGGTGATTAAGACAGTGAATGACAAAAGCTTTCCTTCCTTTCAACCACTTATCTACTAATCTCTTGCATTTTCTCCTCTTATCTCCTTTCTGTGTACTATCTTGAAGCTGTATTTGACTAAGAATGTCTTGGAATGTCTTCTCTACAAAGCCTGAGGATACAGGGATGACTGCACCATGTTTGCAGACAGATGCTCTGTACTCTGTTATTACCAGTGGCGCCCAGTCCTCACAATCAAAGCAATTTGTACAATTTAAATCAGGGCACTCATTTTCAGGCTGTCTTTGATTAGCAAGTACATTGTACGTGCAAAGCAGAACCATTATTCTGGAAGCCAATAAGGCATTTTAACAATTAAAAAGTATAGTCATCACTGTACTTTGTGCTTCATAAAACAAGTATTTTACTAACTGACACTTTTTTAAATGGCAGTGATATGTTACTTCCAGAAGGACTGAGATGACAGATGGGTAATTGTAGGATAGACTAAAGACTGCTGTAATTTTCTGGGTATACATACAAAGTAACTAGGGTAGCATTATTGCTGCCCCTCACATTATATTATAAGGTCACCAATGGAAGACTTCTGGACTCTTAAAGCCTAAGTATTTTTTTTTTTAATCAGGACAAGAAGGGGCAGTACTTGCATTCATTGAGAAGTGTCCCCTGTGTCTCCTGGCTATCCTCATAGTTGTAATCTTCAGTCTTCTGCTCACTCCCCCCCACCCCAGTAATCTTCAAGTGCTGCAGGGGTATGGAGGTTGCAGAGGACTGAAGATTTCAACTTTAAAAGAGTAGTCATTAGCTCAAAGGATACTAAATGTAGGTACTGTCCCCTGTGCAAAAAAAAGGAAACGCTTAGGTTTAAAGTGGTTGTAAATTTCTGACATAAACATATGAACAAAGCATACCCTTCTATAGTAGGTGCTTGTCTCAATCCAAAGCACTAAGTGTAATTTCTGTTTGCTATCTCATTCCTCTGCTATCAGCATGAGCCACTTCTGATGAGTTTTCCTGACTCCAAGAGAAAAATGGTGACAGGGGAGGGCACAGCCTGTGATTCACATCCACAGCTCTGTTGCCTTGTGCTCTGTGTAGGGGGGTGTATCCCTTCCCTCATATCAGCTCTCAGAGCTCTCCTCACTCCTCACAGTGTAACTTCAGCTCTCCTGCTTTTCATTGCTGAGAGATCCTGTGGAAATTATGCACAAACAGCTGTAGATAAACAGATACAACTTATATAGGAGGATTTGTTTCATCCTGTGTATCACCTGAGGCCAGTCATTTCACTGAGTATATATAAGGATTTACAACAACGTTAAGGGCCATGTAAGAGCCCTGTAGTGAGACTTCTGCTCTACTTCACTCCAACACTCCAATCTGGTGGATAGATGTGGGACATGCACAGTAAAAGCATTACCCCATAGACTAGGATTTCTCAACTAGGGTTCCCCCAGAGGTTGCTAGAGGTTCCTCGAGCCATGAGCAATTTTTGCCTCTCAGATACGTTCTCACTATCACCAAGTTTTTAGCTATCTATTATTATTATACAGTATTTATATAGCGCCAAAAGGTTTGCTCAGCGCTGTACATTATAGTGGGGGACAGTACATGAGACAATACAGTAACAATACAATACACAAGGGGTTCGAGGGCCCTGCTCTTTCGAGCTTACAATCTAGGAGGGAGGGGATAGTGGTACAGGAGGAATTGGCTGTGGGGGATGGAGTGGTAGGAGGAGTGGAGGAGATCAACTGTTAGGTGAGAGTGGGGTTTTCAGGGTGCGTCTAAAGGTGAGGAGGGTAGGTGACAGTCTGATGGATTGGGGTAGTGAGTTCCAGAGGATGGGGGAAGTCCTGGAGAAGTCCTGCAGTCGGACGTGGGAGGTGGAGACCAGGGAGCTAAAAAGTAGGAGGTCTTGTGAGGAGCGAAGAGTACGGGTTGGGTGGTATTTGGGTATCAGGTATTAGTGGGTAATTCTTAGTGGGTAATTCTTCCTAATGACCATAGTTGTAAGGAGCATTCTTCCCACTGACCATCACACTAATTTTTCATGATTTGTAGATATAGTAAGTTTTAGCAGGGGTTGCCTGAGACCAGAAGGTTATTTTAAGGGTTCCCTTGTTTTGAAAAGGTAGAGAAATGCTGCAATGGACAGTAAAACCACATAAAACATCAATTTAATAAATTTAAAAATAAACTGATCTAAACTAAATTAAAATAGACATCTCACTATTATAGTTTCCCATTATATAGGCATTGATGTTTCATTAACATTTGCCCTACTTCTCAAACAATTTGAAAGTCTACTGTACTTTATGAATAGTTTGAACAAGGATATGGCCAAGGTGGGTCTTAAGATTGAAAAGTTTGCTTATAAAATGTGTGCTTACTTGTGTTAGAAAGTGATTCCCCACAGCAATACAAAGCAATGTGCTGCTACGGTGAAACACACACACAGCACACAGTAAAACAGCACACAGTTAACCCTTTGATTGCCCCCCATGTTACCCCTTTCCTGCCCAGTGCCATTAGTACAGTGTAAGTGCTTTTTAGTAGCACTGATCACTGTAATAGTGTCACTGGAGATGTCAGTGACAGTTAGTCAATTCCCCCCCAGTGTCAGAATGCCCGCCGCAGTCCAATAGTCCCCCAATAAGTCGCTGATCTCCGCCATTACTAATATGAAAAAAAATCCACTATATATACCGCCATTTATACCGCAATAACTTTCATGGAAACCAATAATTTACATGTATTGGGATTTTTTTAGCGAAGACATGTAGCGGAATACATTTGGCCTAAATTTATGACAACATTTTTACTGGACATGTTTACTAGCAAAAAGTAAAAAATATTGTTATTTTCTCAAAATTGTTGGTCTTTTTTTTGTTTATAGCGCAAAATATAAAAAATGAACAGGCGATCAAATACCACTGAAAGAAAGCTCTATTCTTGGGAAAAAAAGGACGTAAATTTCATTTGGGTGCAGTGTCGCATGACTGTGCAATTGCCAGTTAATGTAATGCAGCGCCGTATCGCAAAAAATGGCCTGGTCAGGACTGGGGGGGGGGAGGGTAAATCATCCTCAAGAAGGCAAGTTGTTAAAAGCTAATGATTTGGAAGGTGAGGTCAAGCAATCCTTAAATTGCTTTGGATTTGTGAAAATCATCTCTTAGGCAAGTTTAGTCAAATCTGTGTATACTGAATATCACTGGAATTAACAAGTAATCAGTATGTTTCCTGAATTGTGGTAAGGAACCAGAGAGCCTGGAGAAACCCACACAAACACAGGAGAACACACACACACACGCCCTGCAGATAGAATTCCAGAAAATAATTGATCCTTGAACCTTTGCATCTCAAGGTGCCATCCACAGGATCACCATTTACTGGTTTAAAGTAGACCTAGAATCATATGCTGTACATTGCTTCAGGTTAAAACCCAGTTCCATCTTTAAGCTTAAAAATAATATACAGTATCCACTTGCCAATCTCCTCACTTACAAGTACGGCGGCAAAGCGACTTTTCTGCACTGGATCACGTATCAGATACGTGATTCAGATCTTCCTCCCCGGCTGTGCTGTGATTAGTTACAGCACAAGCCGCTCAGCAGGTTGCCGATCAGCGAAGCGGATGACAGAACAGAGCTCTGTAATTGTAAACAACACAGAGCTCTGTCCTGACAGCGGGGATTTGTACTGGCTTTTGTTTCTCTGCAAAGCAGGGAACAATAACCAGCACCTGCCTTAGTAAAACAGCATAAAGTAAACACTTTACACATTGTTAGGCACACAGTCAACCCTAGATGTTAACCCCTTCCCAGCCAGTGTCATTAGTACATGTCAGTGTATATTATTAGCACTGACCACTATATTAGCGTCACTGGTGAAGTCAGAGTTAGTATCAAATTGCCCACTGTACTATCACAGTCCCGCTATAAGTTGCTGATCACCACCATTACTAGTATAAAATAAATAAATAACAATTCCAGTATATAGTTGTGTTCAAAATAATAGCAGTGTGTTGAAAAAAGTGAATAAAGCTCAAAATCCTTCTAATAGCTTTTATTTCCATACACACAAATGCATTGGGAACACTACACATTCTATTCCAAATCAAAACATGAAGAAAAATAGATCAAATTTGTGTTGTTCCTCTAAAAAAATTGAAGAAAAGTGAATATTAGACTGTTCAAAAAAAAATATCAGTGTTTGTATTCTTCTTTACAAACTCAAACATTCACTATATAAACTGAAAAATGTTTGAAGATTTGCTTTCCTTTGAATCACTTAATTAATATTTAGTTGTATAAGCACTGTTTCTGAGAACTGCTGTACATCTGTGTTGCATGGAGTCAACCAACTTCTGGCACCTGTGAACAGGTATTCCAGCCCAGGATGATTGGACTACATTCCACAGTTCTTCTCTATTTCTTGGTTTTGCCTCAGAAACTGCATTTTTGATGTCACCCACAAGTTTTCTATTGGATTAAGATCCGGGGATTGGGCTGGCCACTTCATAACGTCAATCTTGTTGGTCTGGAACCAAGATGTTGCACGTTTACTGGTGTGTTTGGGGTCGTTGTCTTGTTGGAACACCCATTTCAAGGGCATTTCCTCTTCAGCATAAGGCAGCATGACCTCTTCAAGTATTCTGATGTATTCAAACTGATCCATGATCCCTGGTATGTGATAAATAGGCCCAACACCGTAGTATGAGAAACATCCCCATATCATGATGCTTGCGCAACCATGCTTCACTGTCTTCACAGTGTACTGTGGCTTGAATTCAGTGTTTGGGGGTCGTCTGACAAACTGTCTCCGGCCACTAGACCCAAAAAGAACAATCTTACTTTCATCAGTCCACAAAATGTTACGCCATTTCTCTTTAGGCCAGTCAGTGTGCTCTTTGGCAAATTGTAACCTCTTCAGCACATGTCTTTTTTTCAACAGTGGGACTTTGCGGGGGCTTCTTGCAGATAGTTTGGCTTCACATAGGCGTCTTCTAATTGTAACAGTACTCACAGGTAACTTTAGACCTTCTTTGATCTTCCTGGAGCTGATTGTTGGCTGAGTCCTTGCCATGTTGGCTATTCTTCTATCCATTCGAATGGTAGTTTTTCGCTTTCTTCCACGTCTTTCAGGTTTTCGTTGCCATTTTAAAGCATTTGCTATCATTTTAGCTGAGCAGCCTATCATTTTCTGCACTTCTTTATATGTTTTCCCCTCTCCAATCAACTTTTTAATCAAGGTACGCTGTTCTTCTGAACAATGTCTGGAATGACCCATTTTCCTCAGAATTTCAGAGAGAAATGCACTGTAACCAGTATGTACAACATTTGCTGCCTTCCTTCCTTAAATAAGGGCAATAATTGCCACCTGTTTTTCAAAGAATGAATGACCTCACTAATAGAACTCCACACTGCTATTATTTTGAACATGCCCCTTTCAATTAGTGATTCAATTACACAGAATCGGCAGCATGCATGTCATGACTGTTGGGTCTGTTGGATTTCTATTACTCTACTACACCTGCTAGTAAATTATTTGCCATGTAGAAATATCATTTCTACCAAAAACAGTGATTGATCAGGTTAGTGATTTCTGACTGCTATTATTTTGAACACAACTGTATATACCATAGTTTGTAGATGCTATAACTTTCACGCAAACCAATTAATATACGCTTATTTGGATTTTTTTGGCCAAATATATGTAGCAAATTACATTTTGGCCTAAATTGACGAAGAAGTTTGATTTTTTTACATGTTTCATTGGATATGTTTTTATCACAGAAAGGAAAATATTGTTTTTTTTCCAAAATTTTGGGAATTTTTTTGTTTATATAATAAAGCATAAAAAAATGAGTGGTGATCAAATACCACCAAAATGATATAAAAATGTAATTTGGGGACAGTGTTGCAAGACCACGTACTTGTCAGTCAAAGTAGCACAGTGCTGAATGGCAAAAAATGGCCTGGTCAGGAAGGGAGTAAAACCTTCTAGAGGGCAAGTAGGTATATTGCCCAGCACTCTGTGGTGAGTCTGTGGGGGGTCAGTGTCCTTTTCTGGGTTGGATCATTCTGACTAGTCCAACTTCAGCTTAGGAAAACAATTTAAAAATGTGTTCCCAGCACTGATAAAAATGAATTGTATAACATAACTCTCACTGCACTAGTCATCCTATCACCAGTGCTGTCCCCCGCAGAATCTCTTCTTAGGGATCCAGCACTGCTCTTCTTTTACATTAAATGACATACAGCATCATAAAGTCTACTTCTATTGAAAATACCGTGGTAAGGACCAGGGGCGGACTGACCATTTGGAAACTCGGGCACTGCCGAGGGCCCAGGGTCAGTAGGGGGCCCCATGAGATGCCTCTGGTACCTTTTTCATAGGCTTTTTTGAGTTTGGGCAAGGACACAGGGGCCCCATGATCCCCTATTGCCCGGGGGCCCCATGAGTTGTCAGTCCGCCCCTGGTAAGAACCCACCACCTGGGTAGTCTATAAGTGAAATATCAATTAAATTCTCCTGTTTGCAGAGGACTGATGACATCATCTCAGCCTAGGCACCATGCTTTTTGATGATAAAAGGTACAGATCTGTTGCTATATAATATGACATGTTGAGAATTTACTTAGGCAGACTTGGAAAGTTACTGATAGATCCCCTTTAAATAACCCCGTAGTAACTGTTCTGGTTCTGAATCTAATGCAGCTAAACTTCTTTATCTTATATTTGTATGCATCATATATTTTTCATTACTTTTGCTCCTTCCTTGCTACCTTGGGAACAAGAAAAAAGAAGTCTTACAATTTCCCTCCTCTCTCTTTCGTGTTTTTCTTTTTTTCCCTTTATTTTATCTAGCAGATTGCTATGCCCACCCATTTGTCGGTAATCATGGCAAGCAATGACTTGACAGAAGTAATTGAGGCAGATGTTGTGTGCAGATTTTAAAGATCACTTAGAAGTTGTGTGACATTTGGGATGACATGAGACGATTTAACAGGTTCCTTCTGAGTAGTATAGTTTCGTCAGCCAGGCTAGTGTGTCTTATTTTGTGGGGCTCTGATTTTAGATCAGCCTAACCCATTTTATTGTATGGATATGGCTGCAGATACTCTAAAAACACAGCTGTTAAATATATATCACGACTGCATCCCGTTTATTTTGCTTTGCATATGCGTGTAATAATATTAATGTCTAGAATATTTGATACTAATATACTTTGACAAATTTTCCCTTCTCCAGACCCCAGGGACTATCATGAATTCCATATTTCCAGATAACAGTTCGGCGTGTAATAATTAGTAATGGCTGTCATTACTTAGTAATCATCCAGTTCTTAGGATCATGTAAATTTCATAATATAACTGCACAAAGTATACATATACATATAAATGATGTATATAAATACACATAAGTTCACAGTTTATTTATTATTTATTTCAGGTACTTATATAGCGCCGTCAATTTACATATATATTGTACATTCACATCAGTCCCTAACCCTCAAGGGGTGTACAATCTAAGGTCCCTAACTCACATTCATACATACACATACTAGGGCCAATTTAGACAGGAGCCAATTAACCTACCAGCAGGTCTTTGGAGTGTGGGAGGAAACCGGAGTACCAATCCACGCAGGCACAGGGAGAACATGCAAACTCCAGGCAGGTGGTGCAGTGGTTGGGATTCGAACCAGCAACCCTAGTACTGCCAGGCGGAAATGCTAACCATTTAGCCACTGTGCTGCCCACTTTGTTGATTTATTTTCTTTTCGTTTGGCTAAGATATTTATTTTACAAACAAATATGTTTTTGTTTTTCATGATAGTTTAGAGAGAATGCATGACATTCTAATAAGAAAGCCCAGCACTGCCTTGTTTTCTCTGCAGAATTTTCAGCGAAGCCCACACAGGGAATAAGAGTATCCTAAAACTTACTAACGCCATTTCCATTGGGAACAATTTTGTAGAGTTCTCCTTTGTTCTTTCAAAAACAAAATCAAAAGAGGTTTAGTATTTCATGCCTATTCATGTACAGGTCAAGCATAACCCATATTTGCTTAACTGGGGACATTTTAGGTTGCCTGGAAGGACAGTCCTTTGCCTTAGTTATGTCCAATGCATGCCTAATGGTAGCTGTACTATGAGGTCCTTCTGCTGAAAAATATAATCTTTAAAGTGATATTAAAGGCAATTTAAAAAAAAAACAAAACAAACATGTCATACTTACCTGCTCTGTGGAGAGGTTTTGCTCCTAGTCCCTCCCTCCTGCCGAGTGCCCCCAGAGCAAAGTGCTTGCTATAGGGGCACCCAAGCAGAGCTTGTCCTTTCCCCCCGTCTTCTCTCTCCCCTCATTGGCTCACTTGCTGTGATTAACAGCAGTGGGAGCCAATGGATCCCACTGTTGTCTCAGCCAAAGAGGAGGGAGAGTCCCTGGAGAACCAAGGCTCTCGTGCACTTCGCTAGATGACGATGGGGCTCAGGTAAATATTAGGGGGCTGGGGGGCTGATGCACACAGAAAGTATTTTACCTTCAGGTACTTTAAAGCTCAACTGAAGCCTGTCTTTTTACTTGTGCTTATCACATTTTCACTTATCATCTAACCATAATTTCCTAATGATGTTTTCTGCAGATTTTTGGTGCCAAAGGTAAGTGAGATGTGATATTAAAGTGGAACGTCACTTTCTCAACCCTGACTATTTTTAATCCTTATGCTGCTAGCATTAGTAAATAGGAAAGTATATCATATTTACAGTGCGTTCATAAAGTATTCAGACCCCCTTCACTTTTAGCCATTTTGTTATGTTGCAGACTGATACTACAGTTGTTTAAATTTTTTTTTCTCATTAATCTATACTCAGCCCCCCATAATGAGAAAGTGAAAACAAAATTTTTAAAATGGCTGTGAATTTATTAATTTATTAAAAAGAAAATACTGAAATATCACATTGTCATAAATATTCAGACCCTTTGCAGCAACACTTTAAAATTCAACTCAGGTGCCTCCCATTTCTCTTGATTGTTGCTGGGATGTTGCTACACCTTGATTGGAGTCCACCTGTAGTAAATTAAATCGATTGGACATGATTTGGAAAGGCACACACCTCTCTATAAAATACCTCACAGCTGAAAAGCATACTGTATCAGAGCAAAAGCTGTGAGAACAAAAGATCTGTCTGCAGAGCTCACAGACAGGATGATTGCAAGGCACAGATCTGAGGAACGCTATCAAAAAATTTCTGCTGCACTAAAGGTTCCCAAGAGTACAGTGGCCTCCATAATTCTCAAATTGAAGAAGTTTGCATAACCAGGACCAAACAGTCGGGGAGAAGGACCTTAGTAAGAGAGGTGACCAACAACCCTGATGGTCACTCTGATTAAGCTCCAAAGATCCTGTGTGGAGATGGGACAAAGTTCCAAAAGGACAACCATCACTGTAGCCTTCCACCAATCTGGGCTATATGGCAGAGTGGCTATACAAAAGCCTCTCCTCAACACATGAAAGCCCTCTTGGAGTTTGCAAGAAAGCACCTGCAGGACTCTCAGACTGTGAGGAACAAGACTCTGGTCTAATGAAGCCAAGATTAAACAGTCTGGCCTCAATTCTAAACATTATATCTGGAGCAAACTAGGTACCGCTGATCATGTGCCCAATACCATCCCAACAATGAAGCATGGTGGTGGCAGCATCATGCTGTGGGGGTGTTTTTCAGTAGCAGGGACTGGGAGACTGGTCAGGGTTGAGGGAAAGCCTAATGGAGCAAAGTGCAGAGATATCCTCAGTGAAAGCTTAGGGACAACTCTGTGAATGTCTTAGAGTGGCCCAGCCAGAGCCATAAATTGAACCCTATAGAACATCTCTGGAGAGACCTTAAAATGGCTGTCCACTGACAGTCCCCATCCGACCTCACTAAGCATGAGAAGATTTGCAAAGAAGAATGGCAGAAAATCCCTCAATTTAGGTGTACAAAGCTTGTTGCATCATACCTAAAAAGACTTGAGATTGTAATTGCTGCCAAAGGTGCTTCAACAAAGTACTGAATAAAAGGTCTGAATACATAAGTAAGTGTGATATTTCGTAATAAATATATATATATATGGGAAAGAAGGCGCTGCCTCTTTTTTTGCAAAAATTATGCACTCACTGGCCACTTTATTAGCTAAACCTGGCTAGTGCCTCTGACATCAACAAAGCATATTTATCCACACATCTGCCACTCGCTTGAAATTTTCTGTTTCTCAGACCATTTTCTGTAAACCCTAGAGATGGTTGTGCTTGAAAATCCCAGCAGAACAGCAGTTTTTGAATACCAGCCAGTCTGGCACCAACAACCATGCAACGTTCAATGTCACTTAAATTCCCTTTCTTCCTCATTCTGATGCTCGGTGTGAACTTCAGCAAGTCATCTTCACCACATCTACATGCCTAAATGCATTGAGTTGCTGCCATGTGATTGGCTGATTAGCAATTTGTGTTACCAAGCAATTAAACAGGTATACCTAATAAAGTGGCCAGAGAGTGTATATGACTATATATAGAACATAAATAATTCCACATTGAAATACATCCAAAAGTAATTATTCAAATGTCCACACCAAATTGAGAAAGTCCCCAATCACCAATATCTTGTGGAAACAAAAGTGACAAAATTGACCATAGGCAAAGTGGCCACAAAAGCAGCTATAGGCATGAAGTCCTGTGTCTAGGAAATGATCTTTTCTCCATAGAATACCAAGACCACTCTGCTCATGAATATCATAAATGGAAGATCCTCATAAACCCAAAGATAAATGAGAAAAAAGCCCAAAGACAATATAAAAAAGTCCAGTAATTTTATTTACAATTGGGAAAATAAAAAGCAAAGATCACTATACACTCACATGGTATAGGTGCCAAAAAGGGCACCAACACAAACAGCTCACTATGGGGATTCTTTCCCTCACATTGCTGCTTGTAGGGTCAGAGTCAGCACGCGGTCCATTCACTGGATATGACGTAGGGGTGGAAAACGTGTGATATTTCAGTTTTTTCTTTTAAATAAGTTCACACACTATTTTAAAATTCTGTTTTCACTTTGTAAGGTACTGAGTGTAGATTAATGAGAAAAAAATTAATTTAAACAATTGTAGTATCAGGCTGCAACATAAGAAAATTTAAAAACATGAAGGAGGTCTGAACACTTTATAAATGCACTATACTTGCGTCAAACTTTTAAAATATTTCTTCAGATACTACCTGTTTTCTAGGCCTAGACAAATTATGTCATACAGTACATCCCAGGAGTCTTCAGGAGGTGGGAGGGGTTTTCTCAGCTAATTACACCCTCCTGCCTGCATACCTGAACTAAGAGCAGATGGATTCTGGGAAGTAAATGCTACAGGAATCATCTGCCCTTACTCAAGATCAGGGGTCTCCAAACTTTCTAAGCAAAGGGTCAGTTTACTGTCCTTCAGTTTTTAGGGGGGCCGGACTGGGGCCATTGGTAATAGAAAAGGTCCCATGCCAGTGGGGAAAAAAATGCCCCATCTTTGATGTCAATGGAAGGAATAGTGCCCCATCATTGGTGTCATTGGCCCCCATAGTTGGTGTCTTTGGGGGAAATTTTGCCCCTTAATTGGTGTCGGGGGGGGGATTTTTCCCACTGTTGGTATCAGTGGATGAACTAGTGCCCCATGGAACAGATAAAAGCAAGCAAAGGGCCACATCTGGCCCCAGTGCCGCAGTTTGCAGACCACTGCTCAAGATGGCCACAGGTAGAAATGCTTGGGGGTGGTTTTCAAAGTGATTTCTCATCAAAATAAAGCATGCAGAAATGGTGGATGCTCTGAATATTAAAAATGAGTTAAATAGCATTTTTGGCTTGTGGTGCTCAGATGCAGTGTAGTTCCACTTTGAAGAGAGACACAAACTAGAATGTGTTCACTGGGAAATGCCATTCATAAGAATTTTGGGAATATGTTTTAGCACATCCTTGCAAGCTCTGTATCAAGTATCCCAGGAGCAATATTCCAAAATATCACATTAACAGAACAATGAAGCTCACAATTGGAGGAGAACAGCAGCAGTCCTCTAGCTGAAGCTGCACTTGCCCCTTCTTTAGAGTGGAGCCTCCAAACATGTTGGAGGCGCCTGTTAACCTGAGCACCATCCAGCTTAAAATGTAGATCCTAGACCTAATAGCCTGTTGATCTATGGTAAGTTCAAGAGAGTATATAAGGAGGGGTAAGTCTGTGTTTAAAGTGTTACTAAACCCAGGACCCTGCATTCATTCTATCTGGTCTCCCACAGTACACACTACATGGAAATGCAATTATTTTAGTAAATATAAACTGCTAAATATCTTTTCTCATCAGCAGTTAGAGAAGTCTTGTGACTTCTATCAGTGTTCAGCAGAGCACTGATTAAAGCTTGTAGGAGGAGTTTTCTTTCTGCTCTAGGAGGATGCAGAACCCCTGAACTCTGTCTGGGCAGTGCTGATTGGACCTGTGCTGATCACATGCACTCTCCAAGAAAAATGAAAACTTTCTAGCAACACACACCAAACTGAGCATGTGCTCTTATCAGGAGATAAGAGGGGGGCACTGGAAGAAGGGGAGGATCAGAGAAGACAGGATCAAACATTTACACAATGCAGTGGATTAACCCTTTAGGTTCCACAGTGCATAAATCTTGCTTTACTGCATCGAACCCCTCGTGTACCACATTGTATTGTTATCGTACTGTCGCATGTTCTGTCCCCCTTTGTAATGTACAGCGCTGAGCGAACTGTTGGCGCTTTATAAATACTGTATAATAATAATAATATATAGACTGCTATTACTGTTGTGGGTTTAGTAACACTTTAAGCTATTTAAATGTATAATTATACTAGAACTACAGTACAGTATATTGCTGCAATTTGTTTTGGTTTTGTTAACAGTGAAGTTTATTGAGTTTTCCATGAAAGGACATTTCACTAAAAATCTCAATGACATACAAAGAAAAAAAAATAACACAACATGTTGACAGAAGATGGGAGACGTGTGGAACAACACATCATATGGAATATCTCCAGGATATATTCAAAACTTGGTATCACCTGCAAGGTCGGTGGTCATGCAATTGTAGGGTAAAGGTAGCATCTCGGGCACACAGTGTAGCTAAAGACCTTAGTGTGGTACATACCATTGGCCCCCACATGACTCAGCAGTACAATTAACCTACCAGCTGCTGTGTGGGCAGCAGATTTAGTAGCAGGAGGTGTCCAGCATTAAGCCAGACAGTAAAAAGAGGAGGGAATACAGGGAAGGAGGGGAAGGGAAAGACAAATACAGTATTTCAGATTGTTAGATCCCGAGCCTTCATCCATGCCGACCAGATCTTATAAACTTTTTTAGGGCAGTTGCGGCTTAGATATGTAGGTTTGTATAATGGAGACACATTATTAATCAGGGTACACCATTGGGCTATCGTAGGTTGCTGCAATTTTTAGAATAAGTTGCTGATACAAGTCGCAGAATCCTTTTTTATCAAATTATATTTTGCGAAACTTCATCTCTCCATTGTCATTTTGTTCTCTACAAGAGGCCAAAACAGTGACATATGCGCTACCATTGTTTTATTAATCAGAGAACATTCACATTATTCAACTTGGTGATTAAGAGAAGTACATAATGAGTTTGAAATAATTTTGATGGATGCTGATTAGAGATGAATATATTTTGTCTGACTTATCTAAATGGGTTTAAAATTATTTCTCATAAACGTTTGACTGTAAGCTTATTTTAGGTTTAACATCATCTTTTGCTCTATCAGAGCTTTATAATCCTTTTACACACATCAAGATATATATTACTTTGTACTCTACACACTATATACATCAAAGGTTCTACAGCCAAAAGTTTTTTTCACCTCAATGCATTACCTGCCATGAGTTGTTCCCCCTACCCTTCTCCCTAAATACTTATCTGAGTCCTGTACTTATCCAGCGCTGTGCCCCTCTGTAGCAGTGCTGCTTCTCTTTCCCCTCTCACAGGCTCAGAGACATCAGTGGGACCCATTTTCTCCTGCTGCTGTCAATCAAAACCTGTGTGCCGATAGCTGGAGGTATGGCCAAGCTGGGCTGTCTAATTACACACACAGCCCAGCTTTGTAGTGAGCCCGCAGGTGTGCTCCCAAAGGAAACGGCTTCCCATGGTGGTGCACAGAGAAGAAGAGGAGCCAAGAGTGCCTGCAGAGGACCCTAGAAAAGGAGGTTGGGGGGGGTGCTTTGTGCAATACCATTGCATAGAGTAGGTACGTACAACATGTTTGTTATCTTAATTATAACATTTTTTTAAAAAAGCAATCACTTTAAGTTTTCTTATACCACATGCTATCAAAATATTTCAAACTTAAACATTTGTAACCAACCCATATAGCTTGGTAGAGCAACTCTCCACATCCTTACAGATACAAAAAGGAGGAAGAAGGTGACCAGCTTGAAGACATCTGAAAAAGGCAAGTATAAAAAAATTTAAAATACACACTGGGACTGGGCTTTGGTTAGCATGGATTTGGGCTACAGATCACTAGTATCTTGAAGGGTCATGTCCCAAACTGACATGGTATCTCAGTTTTGGATAGATGTTGACCGGTTCAATCATTCATTGGACTCATTGATTTACTGTAGTACAAAATCTGGTGCAGCTGTGCATAGAAACCAATCAACTTCCAGGTTTTTTTGGTCAAAGCTTAATTGAACAAGCTGAAGTTAGAAGCTGATTGGCAATGCACAGATGCACTAGATTTTGCACTCTCCATGTTTAGTAAATCAGCCCTTTTATATATACTCTGTTTAGCATATGGAGAAGCAGAAGGGGAAGAGCTTGTCTTTTAGTTTTTAAAACATGTAAGAAGCAAGGGTATGATTATAGCCATAGATTAGCATGTGACTGCTAGGGGGCCCTATAGAACATATGGGCCAACATTGTCTGGCTATGTAGTAATCTCTGCAGGTAGTAATGACATTTGGGAAAAAGACCTTTTGGTAATTTATATGTCAACCTGAAACATCTATATGATTGCTGTGGAAGCAAATAGTATTCTTTATCACTAGAGAAATTGCCTTTGAGATGGATATTAGAAAGGCAGTGGGTTCCCTAAAGGATAAGAATTGTAGGAAGCTTTTAGCAATTCAGCCTACCATCCTTTTTAATAACTAAAATATTGCTTTTAGTCTTGGCACAAAACAGCACATTAAAATATGAGCTGCACAAATCCAGTTGATGATATTTGTCAAGCGTCTGTGGTAGTGAGCCCTTTTAGATCACCAACTTGGGGTTCCCCAGGGTGCGGAGTCTAAGTCCCAACCTGTTTCTTCACCAGAGCCCCTGATGGTGGGGATGGACTTGCAAGAAGCTGGAACCAGGTCACCGCCCCAGGTACACCTAGCTAAGGATGTGAAGACCACTTGCGTTTGCAGAGTACAAATAGCAGAAGACAAAAGGAAATACAGGAGACAAGCCGAGGTCAGAAAACAAGCACAGATGGAAACCGAGGCTGGGGTCAATACACAGGTAGTCAGGCACAGGAAATGAACGGGATCTCAGAGAACTGTGAAGTTGCTCAGGAAATGTGGCCTACACTAAGCATGTCCATTCTTGTTTAATGTTCTCCTTATTGTAGATGTGTCAACAAAAATGTTAGCATGTGCCAGAGATTTCTGTAGGTCTTCAGCTGACACTCTGGGATTCTTCTTTACCTCATGCAGCATTCTGCGCTGTGTTCTTGCAGTCATTTTTACAGGACGACCACGCCTAGGGAGAGTAGCAACAGTGCTAAACTTTCTCCATTTGTAGACAGTCTGTCTTACCGTGGACACATGAACATCAAGGCTTTTGGAGATACTTTTGTAACCCTTTCCAGCTTCATGCAAGTCAACAATTCTTGATCGTAGGTCTTCTGAGAGCTCTTTTCTGCGAGGCATGGTTCACATCAGACAGTGCGTCTTGAAACCAGTAAACCCCAAACAGGTGTGTGTTTTTTAAGGGCAGGACAGCTGTCAGCAACACATCCAATATCATCACACTGATTGGAGTCAAGCTTGGCTCACTCCTGGCTCCAGTTAGCTCTGGGAGAAGTCATTAAGCTTGGGCCTCACATACTTTTTCCTCCCTGCACTGTGAATGTTTACATGTTATGTGCAATTAAACCATGGCAACATCTAATGTTTGTGTAGTATTATGTTCAGCAGACTGTGTTCTTCTATTGTTGTGACTTAGATGACGTTCAGAGCACATTTTATGCCCAATTCATGCAAAACTCCACGTAATCCCAATGGGTTCACATACTTTTTCTTGCAACTGTATATAGGCAAGCAAACAAGGAGGCGGGCCAGTGATGGAAGGGAAGGAAGTAAAAGCCCACTGAATAGCAGGCAAACCCCAAAAGGTGAGCACAGCCAAACCACATATGTGAAAGTAATCAGGGTAGGAAAATCACTGCAGCAAGGAGGTAAGAATGCACAAGCAGGACACTGCAGGCTAACTTGTGACAATGTGCTACCAACTCACCCCAACACAACAGCGAAGTGAGAAGGAGCCCTGAGATATTTTGCATGCTGACATTCATTGTGGTAAGACAGTATACTGGAATTTCACAAACCTGAACCATTTGTGTAATAAAGCATAGCACGATGTATGACTTTGGTAGATTAACAGTTACTGATTGCAGTGCCATTTTAAATTAATGGCAACCCAACCCACCACACAAAGTGCTGTGTAGATGCACAGCCAGCCTTAAACCTATGCAATTAACTCCATTACATTTACATTTTTTAAATTAAGTATTTTCAGCAAGGGTTTAGCTAAATTCTTTGTGATCAGGTGGATTGGATGCAGATTCATCGTAGTGGTATACAATTTGTTGTATTAGCTTGTCGCTTAGATTTTCTACCTGATTGAGTGCTTAACTGCTTGTTTCCAATGACAGTGAATGTTTAGAAAACAACAGTTTATGCAGTTATACATATAAGCGGGAGACAGTTTAGTAAGGTGCAGGAAAATTAGCATTGGAGTTTCATTTCATTGTAGCCAAATGAAACAAAATGCCAATCTTCCAAAAGCCCATTGACAGGCCAATATGAGTTGCTAACGTCCCTTTACTATATGGCAACATTCTTTAGAATGCAGCTGTCAAACCCAGCAGGCTAAATACATGTTTTGCAGAGCAAAAACATTACTCACACTCTGTGCTTAGAAAATCTTTAACTGTATAGATGCAGCTATAATGAACAACAATTTTATATTCCCCCGCTAAGGGTAACTGTTTCATTTTTCTGGCATCCTTAGATTATATGTATTGAAATGTTTTATGTCTTAAACACATGTTGATTTACACACACACACAACAGGAATAAACATTTCTAACAGTACTTGTAAAATATCTCATTTCGGTTCTTGGCGGAATGATGTACATCACGATACACCCAACTGTTATTGTTTTGAACACACCAGGTTTTGATGGTGTTTTCCCTTTCTTTCATTTCTTCCTCCAGATTAGATTGATTGTATTCCTCTGCTGCCCAGTCATCCTTTGGTTTTCTTTCTTGATTTAGCTTGTTACTCCTTCCATTTACATGTTTTTTTTTCTGTAAATGATAGAAATAGAGGCAACATCTCCATCTGACTATAACATTTGTTTAGTTATTTTTTGGAAAATGATGTACATCTCAATTTGTCCCTTGTTTTTTTTTTTGTTCTTTTTTCTCTTTTTGGGAAATGTTGTGCATCTCACTTTGTGCCTTTTTTTTTCTTAACAGGTCACATCTAATGTGATTTTAGTGCTTTATTTCATGTCCTCATGTGATTGACACTTTTATGCCCTTTCTGTCTCTGTCTAAATTTTGTATTTCTCTGCCTTGCTTGACTATTCCTCATGTTGGGTTTGTTCCCGTTGAGCTGATCCATTCTTTGGAGAGTGCTCCTTGGAGTCTTTATTTCTCTCATCAAAAGAATATTGTGGCTCTTCTTGAGTCTGCAGAAAATTCTTTCGTTTTTTTGGACTTCAGTCGTAGAAGTGCTCTTTCTCTTGGAGTTCCTTAAACTCTTCTTTCACAGTTTTTTTTTCACTCCTTTTAGTTGGTTGTTTACTGCACCTTCCTGTAAATCTGTATGCAGCTGCTTTTTTCTCCTTTGGCTTGTTATTATCTCTCCCTTGCTTCTCCGCAGTTTTACCTGTTTCCTTTTTTCCTGTCTAGTATTTGTATCTTTCTTTCCTAAGGGATTCTACTTTGGAATCCCTTCAAGTTTTTTTTGGATTAATACATACCAGAGCTGCTATTACCATTGTGTATCTTTAGAAGATGAAGATTCCCTGTGTACATTTGTATTTGTAGCTGCCATTTTTAAAGTACATAGAGATCAGAGGGAATAAGACCTTCTTTGTTTCTTGTGCCTTTCTAGAGAGAAGTGTGCTGCTACCCAACTAGAATTGTATTTGAAATGACAAATAATATACCCTGCAGACCAAGATTAACATTGTGATGTTTACTGGATGCCAACCTGAATCTGCATTCAACATTTGAATGATTTTACAATATTTAAAATAGAATATCATTTTACTGGATTTGTTTCTGAATTTTGTATGTTTTTTCTTTTTTTTAAGTTCACCTCTGAAAAAATAAATGTTAAAATTTCCTGTCAACAGGTAGCTTTCTAGGCTCCTTCTCTAAATATTACCAGGCTAATCTTAACTGATTTGCTGATTAAGAACATGTTTGAAAAGACAAGAAAAAGGTATAGGCTGGATGTAATCTGGCTAACCCCAAAGATATAACCTCAGGAGAAATACAGGCTGTTCTGGAAAAAGACAGTGTGGTTGTTTAAAGGACAATAATAATATAGATAGATAGATAGATAGATAGATAGATAGATAGATAGATACACTGTATATATGTCCCCTATATAAAGTTCATAATATCCTTAACACTGGCAGGTAGTGATCATGATATACTGTACAAAGGAATCTCCAAATAGTCCTGCCAGGAAAGACCCCAAGGCTTTTCAATTATTAGAGTCACAATCTTCATCAGTGGGCTTAGGACATCTACTTAACTTTAGAGTGTCACCCTGAGCATAATCAATGCAGAACATCATTACACATTACTGTGCATATTCTAATATGTGAATATGCATAGCAATAGGTTAGCTGGATTGGCAATAAGCCCTTGGGAGAAATTGATCTTTTTTGCATATCTGTTAGGACGAGCAGCATTTTTCTTTTGTGGATTTCTTTAAATTACAATGATACTTTAACCAAAATGAGCTGCACGGTTGGGTTGCCATAAAGAAGCCTTTACTGCGTCAATACCACAAAAAAAGTTAAGTAACAATATGCCTGACAACACCTTGACACAACTCATTGGGCCTTTTTGTGGCATTGGCGCAGTAAAGGCTTTTTTTTCTGGGAACTTTACCATGCAGTTCATTTTTGTGCAAGTATCATCATATTATGCTCCTTGAAACAACCACACAGTCTTTTTCCAGAGCAGCCTGTATTTCTCTTGAGGTTACCTGTGGATTTTTCTTTGTATCCCGAGCAATTCTTCTGGCAGTTGTGGCTGCAATCTTTCTTGGTCTACTTGACCTTGGCTTGGTATCAAGAGATCCCCGAATGTTCCCCTTTTTAATAAGTGATTGAATGGCATCAGTATTGACTGGCATAAGGCTTTGGGTATCTTTTTACATCCTTTTCCATCTTTATTTATTATTATTATACAGGATTTATACAGCGCCAACAGTTTGCTCAGCGCTTTACAATATAACAGGAGACAATACAGCAACAATACAGTTCAATACAAGAGGGATAGGAGGGCCCTGCTCCTTGGAATTTACAATCTAGGATAAAGTTCCATTACCTTGTTACACAGATATTTTTACAGTTCTTTTCTGCTCTCCATGGTATCGTATCTAGTCTGCTCAGTGCATCCATGTGGCAGCTAATAAACTCATTGACTATTTATACACAGACACTAAATTGCAATTTAAAAAGCCACAAACCTTTAATTGCAATTTTTATTTGTGTGTGCCACCTTGTGTGTTTGTACCAAGCCAAACATTCCAGGGTATGTAAACTTTTGATCAGGACAATTTAAAAAGGAGCCAAACAACTATGTGATAATAAATGGTTTAATATGATCACAATTGTTAAATAAGGTTTTGGCATGATCAGCCTTTTTTTTTATATAAATGCCAAAATTTCACAATTTCTGCCAAACTTTTGGGTGCAAATATGTGTATATATAAAAAAAATTAAAGGAACACTAATCAGAGTATAGCATAGAGTCAATTAAACTCCTGGGATGTTGATCTGGTGGTCAGTTAAGTAGCAGAGGGTGCACTAGATGGGCAACAATGAGACGACCCCCAAAACAAGAATGCTTTACAGTTGGAGGCTACTGACATTTTTTCCCTACTCATTTGGCTAGGGTCAGTGTCACTACTGGTAGCATGAGGTGATATCTGGACCCTACAGAGGTTGCACAGACAGTCCAACTCCTCTAGGATGGTACATCAATAAGTGCCATTGCCAGAAGGTTTGCTGTGTCTCCTACACAGTCTCAAGACCATGGAGGAGATTCCAGGAGACAGGCAGTTACTCTAGGAGAGCTGGACAGGGCCGTAGAAGATCCTTAACCCATCAGCAGGACCGGTATCTGCTCGTTTGTGCAAGGAGGAACAGGATGAGCACTGTCAGAGTCCTACAAAATGACTTCCAGCAGGCCACTGGTGTGAATGTCTCTGACCAAACAATCAGAAAAAGACTTTATGAGGGTGACCTGAGGGCCCGACGTCCTCTAGTGGGCCCTGTGCTCACTGCCTGACACCATAGAGCTTGACTGGCATTTGCCATTGAACTCCAGAATTGGCAGGTCTACTACAGATGCCCTGTGCTTTTCACAGATGAGAGCAGGTTCACCCTGAGCACATGTGACAGACATGAAAAGGTCTGGAGAAGCCATGGAGAAAATTATTCTGCCTGTAACATTATTCAGCATGACCGTTTTGGTGGTGAGTCAGTGAAGGTCTGGGGAGGCATATCCATGGAGTGACGCACAGACCTCTACAGGCTAGACAATGGCACCCTGGCTGCCATTAGGTATCAGGATGAAATCCTTGGACCCATTGTCAGTCCCTACTCTGGTGCAGTGGGTCCTGGGTTCCTCCTGGTGTATGACAATGCCCAACCTCATGTGGCGAGAGTATTCAGGCAGTCCCTGGAGGATGAATAAATTGATACAGGTGGAGACCATACAAACTACTGACTACCATTTTGAGTTGCTGCAATGAAATTTCAGCAAAATGGACTAGCCTGCTGCATCATTTTTTCACTTTGATTTTCGGGGTGTCTTTGAATTCAGTCCTCTGTATGTTGATAATTTTTATTTCCATCAAATGATGGGGCATCCTTGCGTTCCTAACACATTACCCAGTCCATATCAGTATAGATATCCAGCATGTTTTTCCCCATTGAGATGTGTTTTCAAAGTGTTCCTTTAAATTTTTTGAGCAGTGTATATACACATATACAGCAGGCAAAATAAGTATTGAACACGTTGCCATTTTTCTCAGTAAATATATTTCTAAAGGTGTAAATATTAATTTGCACCGACAAGGGGCGAGATTGCTTTCTAATTATGGATAGATTTCAGCTGGTGTCTTTGCTTTCCATGCCTTTTTGCACCTCCCTTTCTTCATGTGTTCAATACAATTTCCCTGTGTCATTCTATTTTATTACACATAACTTAATTTCTGAACTTATTTGTTTTGGTTGCTTTCTATGTATGGATTGTGTGGGATGTTACCGACATGTGGTGAAAACTTCATGTCAATAGCACCTTTAGAAATATATTTACATAGAAAAATGGTGAATTGTTCAATACTTATTTTACTCGATATATATATATATATATATATATATATATATATATTTTGGGGTTAGTTCAGGTGGGGTATCACCTTCCCTGGGAAAAGGGTAGACTGCACAGCAGGCTTTCTTTAAAATCTGACTGGTCGTCAGTTTTATTCAAAGGTTGCAAATATCAAAAACAAACAAAACAAAATAAACCCTTGCCATCCAGGCACTAACTAAACACAGAACATTTCCTCTCTCACTGGTGAAGGGCTTCTCCCTATCACCAACAAAAATGTAACAGTAAGCAAACCTTTTTCCTTGTTTGTATAACACACACTTTCATTCACAGCTCTCTCAGGAATGGTTCTCTGAGTCCCAGGTCACCAGCCACTTCTTGTTCCAGCCCCGCCTTATTTATACCACCTGCTGGAGGCAATCAATGGACCACAAAATCAGGTCCGGAACCACCTCTACCTTTGTGGCCCAGAAAACCCGGAGTGGACTCCACCTTAATCTCCCAGGTATGATCGCATGCGAGGTGACACATGGCGTTCCATCGATCACCTCGCCTTTCATACGTTCACAATATATATATACACACACATACCATCAGTTTAAAAATAAAATATTAAATACAATTGACCAAAGCATTATACCTTCCCTTTCGGTTTTCTGAGCAACATTATCCTGTGTTACGAAACCTAAAAGATATCAGCAGATTGAAGATTTCTAATATAAATGTAAATTTGGAAAACTGAAGGCATCTCATGAGCTAGAAAAGCTGGCAGCTATAAGGTGGGACACAAATACATTAGTACAGTGTTAATATGGGAGGATGGGGCCAGTTTGTGGAGGCTGTTGATAATATAACACATTTCTGCTGATGAAAGTTACACTATGCCTGCCATGTGCTTCTATGGCCATCAAGTTCGATGCTTTTGGGTGATCATGGGACTGGAAACATGTTTCCCAAAGGTATCACAATGTGCACAGAGGCTTTCTTGATTGTATGTTTTTTGCTGCTTCCAGTTAGAGGTGGATTAGGGATGTATTGCTGCTGGAGCTGTGCAAAGCTAAGTGCTGTTGACTAAGCTTAGTTGTGTTGTGACGGACTATAGAGACTGTGGCAGAATAGTGTGGGGCAGAGCCATAAGAAGAGGATTATCAAGGAAGCACAGGCTTGAGAGGGAGAACCAGGCCTAATGGGCTGTTATTTACTTAACTTCACAAAGTAGTTGAGGTAGCTTGAAACAACATCATCCTGTTCATGATCACACCTGTCTTTTTACTCCACCATCTTGTGTCTTGAGGCCTGCTACTTGAAATAAAGGAATGCCCACTCCAATTGCATTTCAACACTTTACTGCATCTGTTAAACTCTTCTCATACATTTCTCCATTACAACATAACATCACATCTGACTTACTGACAGAGTCTTGCAGTGTGAAACACCAGGCACCAAGCCACAGACTGCCAGTTGAAGATCAGGGGTAGCAAGGTCTCTCCATCTACAGATGCATTGTGCCAAATTGTCCCACTTAGCAGCCGTGCCCAGCCTGCAATCTGTCATGTTCTGGAGTCAGGCTCGGAGGCCAGTAGTTATAGCAGTGGAGCACCTCCCACCGACAAGTGGGACAGGTATACAAGTAGGTCACCCTGGTGCATGACACGGGTTCACCTGAGGTGTGGGGTCTAAGTACTAACTGATATTCACCAGAACTCTTGATGGTGGAGATGGGTTTAGCTGCATGTTAGTACCAGGTCGTGGTCCTCAAGATCGCCCCACCAGGAAGTGGACAAGCCGGGGTCAAGTAGCAGATAAGCAGGTAGGGATCAAGCAGAAGAGTAAGCAGTAAACAAGCCAAAGGTCAGTAATGAATGGTTGCAGGTTAGGATCAAGCAGAAACATAGTAGAAGAACAGCCAAAGGTTGGTAACGAATTGGAGCGAAGATATGAACGGCAGCAGGAGAAACAACAAAAAGATATCGGCTGGGGAGAGCACAATAATCTAGCAAACAGGAAGTGCAGAGACATGGCTTAAATCAGGAAGTTCATGGAAGAAGCAAAGAGTTCAAGGTTCAAGACAAACAATGTTCAAGGAAGGATCATCCAAGGAATTGTTTAGGGAACTGTGCAGCAATCCAGATGAATGAAGAGTCAATGTCAGACACCACTGAGGTCCCAGGTTCAAGTCTAGGTCCTAACACAATCTCATTCTCTCCTCCAAGCTGCTGCTCTACATGTTGCTGTCCAGGGGTAACCTGCTCCTACACTCGCCTCCCCCAGGGCTCCACCCACAGCTCACATTTAACTCTGATTACTACAGGAGAGGCTAAACTTGATGGGGTACTACAACCTGCCAACATACTGATGACTGTTGATTGGGGTCAATTAAAGATTACCGTATGCAATAACATGGTGACATGACTCATTTGCATACATTATTGCATGGGGAAAAAAATGTCCAATTCACACAAAAAACAGTTATGTAGTATTTAACACAGAATGAAAATGTGCCAGTAAAAAACATGAGGTAAGCTGTTAAAGCAGAGTTTCAGTGAAACTGTAAAAAAATAAAAGTCAGCAGCTACAAAAAGTGTAGCTGCTGACTTTTAAAAAACAGCCACTTACCTGTCCCTCGATCTCGCGGTGTACTCCCTGAAGCCAGTTTCAACGGCCAACCTGTGTTCCTGGCGACAGCATTTTTAGTGTGGGCAACCGGCTGTGACAGCTTGCAGCTTCACAGCCGGGTGCTCACTGCGCATGTGCAAGTAGTGCTGCACTTTCTGAATGGTCCTGTAATCCTCTGGGACCTGTCACATGTCCCACAAGACTATGGCATGGGAGGGGGGAGGACAAATTCCACTTCTGATCGCCTAGGCGATCGCAGTGGAAGTGGGAGCGGGTACCTGTCAGTTTAGAGTGCCTGCTCCCCAAAGGTACCAATCCTTAATGGGGAGCGGGGGACCAGTCTTTTTAGTCAAAAAAGATGCAATATTTATCATCAGGGTTTTGTTGGCAGTATCACATGCGGTATTTTTTCAGATGCAGCATGGGGTCCCCCCTAATCTATACCAGACCCTTAGGTCTGGTATGGATTTGGAGGGACCCCACACCATTTTTTTTTCATTTTGCCATGGAGTTTCCTCAAAATCTATACCAGACCTAAGAGCCATTTATTTTAAATTTTGGCATGGGGTTTTCCTTAAAATCCATACCAAACCCGAAGGGCACTTTTAGGGCCTCGTGCACACTGGACTTTTTTCAGCTGTTCTTACGAGCCTCTGCCATTTTTTTTCTGCCTTTAACCTCTTGGCGCCGGCCGAACGCAAATGTGTGGCCTCCCAGCATCTGGGACTAGACGCCGAGCGGCCGCACATTTGCGTTCTATTAAAAAAAACATATGTGCCCTGTGCGCTCCCAGCACACACGTTCAGTACTCACAGAAAGGTCCTGATCTCCTCTTTCAATCAGGACCTTTCCCAATTATGTGACCACAGTAACAGCGAATCACGGTGGTCACATGACCCCAAAACCCCGGCTTCTGGAATCCTTAAAGGGCCCGGAGGCGCTGGTGCCAAGGGGCTAAACACCCCTGCGTGTTATCCTATGTGTCTATACACACATAGGCTTCTAGAGGAGTTTAGAAGCAAAAAAAAAACTGCCAGTGCATCCAGGAGCAGCAGTGTTTTGGAAGGAAAAAACACTTAACGCATGTACACTTGCCTAAACGTGCCTAACTTCTAGAAGTGTGTAGTGCTTGAGCATTATTTGATTTCAATGGCCAGAATACATTATTATTCCGGCCAATGTATTAACCCCCCTGGCGGTATTCCCGAGTGTAGCTCGGGGTTAACTTTCAGTACCAAAAGCGGTAACCCCGAACTACACTCGGGATTACCCTGCGGCGTTGCTCTGGGATCCCTGTTTCACTTACCTTGTCATGCGCTCCCGCGATGTATGGGGGACGGAACCGGAGGGAAAATTTAAAATTTAAAAAAGTGACATTCACTAAATACACTAAAATCACATAGTAAAACATTACTGTATCAAACCATTTCACATACATTTTGTCCCGAGTGCTTTGTCCTCTGCCCTGCCTGCATTTTTACTGTTCTTTCTGCCTGGAAACTGAGAAATGTCCATGGCGTCCAAAAAGCGTCCCTTTATGTCAAAAGCGATTTAGACCAGCTAGAGAACAGCGATAGTAAATCAGAACCACTTGCAGAATTGAGTGATAATGATTCGTGGGGAAATTCGTCATCAGACACTGAAAACGATTCTGCGACTAAGCTCAGTGATGTGCGAACTTGGCGCTATATTTCAAATTTCAGTGTTTTTGGTTTGATTATATTATTGAATTAAATTTATTATGACTATATTATTATTTTTATGATTATTTATTACATTATAATTTATGATTTCGTGTTTCAAATTTTATCATACCCGGGATGTTTACTAGACTCTTGTTCAGACAGGTTTCAGTGAGCTATTCCTAAAAATGACAGGCCTACAATAAAAAACTACATAGTTCCATGTCGTACCGCTTTGAGCACAGAAATATTGATATAATCATACCACTAGGGAGGTAAATGGCCAAGCGCTTGACTCACCTAAACTCATTACATGCTTTTACAAGAGTCAGGTATTCAGGTGTCAAAATGCTGTTGCCGGGAAGATAGATGTCTAAGAGAGTTAATAAAACATCCTTTGTGCACTTATGTACACTTTCTTCTGTCCACCTGGTCTAAAGATTTTTTGGGGCATTAGGGCTCCTTGAGATCTTTGCGGTCCCCTGCAGTGCGATACCACACTGTCAGTTTGAATGCACTATACTTTTGCATTGGAGTGCTAATCTAAATGGACACAAGGTGCCCTGCAGTATCATGTGTTACGGTAAGTTGCACATTTACATAATTTGAGGAGTATCGATTTTAAATCGTAAAAAAAACAAGTATTTCTCTATGCCCATTGTAACCATTCTAAGATATGGGAGGGTAGGTAAGGAAGGGGGGCAAGTAAGTGTATGGAAAATATTTAGGTTGATCACAGTTAGACAGGGACCATCTTCTGAAGTAGATAAATGATAGCAATCTTAGGCTGCGTATCGATGGATAAAAATTTGACTAGTTCAGAGGGAACTAGCAAAATTTTGATCCAGGTGTGGCCTTCCCTGTTTAACAGAAGTCAATTGATAGATCAACTCCTGTTAAATGGACACTCTGGAAAATGTTCATCGATCGGTGGCTGCAACCAATCAGCTGCTGATCGATGTATTCTGACAGCAGAGGAGTTCCACTGTTGGAATACAATGATCCCGTTGGGAAAATTCCTCCATGCACCTCACTTGTGTGGTTGGGGGAACCCGTTCATTTTTTTTCATTCAGCCCATTGGCTGAAAAAAAAAAACCTAACTACCTATACCCAGCTTGGGTATTTCTTTCATGGCAGGATTCCGTTAAAAAGTACATGCTCTTAATAATAGCAGTCTTTGCCAACAATCTGGCTCTTAGCCTGTATCGTAACATCTTTATTTCCAGTTATTCGTGGTGTGTGTACAAAAATGTTCTATTATTCGCTAAGCAGGCTCATTCCCCAATTGCATTCTTCTAATCTCTCCATTTATCTTGTCTTCACATCAAAACTTCTCTGCCTCTTTTAGTGTTACTGAACCTTTAATCGGATCATGCTTCAGAACTCACAGATATGGCAAGATACTTATCATCCTTTATGTCTTTTTCTTCTGCATTTCTTTTATCCTTTTCTTGTCTCCACTTTCCAGTGAACACATATATACTTCTCCAGCACACATAGCAAGCAAACTGCATTTATTTTGTATTAGTGACTCTTGATACTGGATTTTGTTGTGTTTTTGATAGGGTTAAAAACTTAGACTGTGGTACTGCTGTAAGGTATTCCACTGGTAAAATGTATTTTCCTTGTTTTAATGACCAGAACACAAACAGGAAAAAAACATGATTTTGACAAATTTCTGTCTGTTTCTCCTTTGGAGTTCTTTCCTCTCACTTCTTGTGTTGGTTGTCTTTTGTTAAAGTGAAATTCCAGGCTACCAGATAGCTACTCCTAAAACTGTCTCCCCCCACCTAACACGTAATCTAACTAACCTGTGAAAGATATATATATATATATATATATATATATATATATATATATATATATATATACAACTATTTTCAGGCAGCTGTGGTCAAATCTCGAGATCTGGCTCCCCTATGTCATGCAGTCCGCTGCAGGGGAGAGGAAGGAGCGCCAACACTGGATGGGTCATTGAAGCCTACATGTGATGTCACACTTCCAGGCTTTACCAACCATTGTTAGAGCGCTCTTTCCTCTCCCCGGTAGTTGGCACTGGCTAACACAGGGGAGATCATGTGACTATACCAGAGAAGCCTGAAAATAGGTAAGTATACAGATCTTTCTTACACAGGTCAATCCGAATAGATGTCAGGTGGGGGGAGGGGACAGTTTTAGGAGTAGGTTTTGCATGGAATTTCACTTTAAGCTGGCATTACACATGTAGTTTTGTGGAACGAAAATTCTCATCGGTACATTTCAGGATTTAGCAAATGTCATTCAAAAGTACTTTTGCTTTCAACATTCAATTGAGAAGTAAGTGGACTTTCCCAAATGAAAACCACAGTCACCATTAGAACTTCATTAAAATAGAAACTTTTTCATTCTTCTCCTTCGAATTTTCTCATCACTGTGGTCAAAAGCGAAATTTGACCCAAATAACAATAGCGATTGTTATTAAGACAAAAATTTTTTAATTAAATTCTACTAGTGTCCGGCCAGCTTTACTTTATCCAAAACTAAAGGGCATTATTGGCTGGAGCTTCTGTTTTAAGTATCATCTATATTGTCTTGGAAAAAAAGAAAACTTGACACCATAGCGCTAAGAACTATCAGAGAAGCTAGACACTGTATTTAGAATTTAGTGACCACTTGGCAACTCAGACTGGATGAGTATGGTGTTGCAAACCTTTTAAGATCAGGGAATATTGTAACTGTTCAAACAACAAAAAACAAAGGGTGCAAATGCATAGTGCATTATCTACAGCACTTTGTTAAAGGGTAAAAGCAGGGCTGGTGCTACCATTTAGAGAACTTGGCAGAAACCTAGGACGCACTGCCACCTAGGGTGCAGCTACAGCTGCTGGTTTTGCTACTCTCCACCATGTCTGGATCTAGGGGGGGTGCTGGGGTGGGCTATGCCTCCGCAGAATCAGTTGTTTACCTCCTGGACGGTCTTGCCATGGACAGTGTGCCTGGCCGTTGAGTGCCTTCCCCCATCCCTGCACTCATGGCTAGGACAAAGAGAGAGCAGCCTGGAGCAGTGAAGCCTACAAAGGAGAAATGACAGGAGAGAGCTGGGAGGTGCAGGCTGTGCTCCCCTCTCCTGTCAGTGGAGCGATCCTCCACAAAGCAAATGGCACAGGATTTGTCATTGGCATGTTCAATGTTTGATTCTTTCCTTGCCCCTTGCTACTGAGAGATGAGCGGTCGTTGGAGAAGATGAGGATTGGAGGGGGGGGGGGGTTGTGCTAGGAGGGAGGACTGGGGGAGTTGTGCTTTGAAGGAGGATTTGGGAGCATTTGTGCTAGGAGAGGGTATTGGGGGGAATTTGTGTCAGGAGAGGGGGATGGGGGGGATTTGTGTTAGGGGGGGATTGAGGGGGGGACTATGCTAGAAGGGGAGATTGGGAGGAGCTGTGCTAGGGGAGGGGGTATTTGGGTTAATAGGAAGTATTTGTGCTCGGATGAAAAATTTGGAGGGGGTTGTGCTAGAATGAGGGTCTTAGGCGGATCCAGTCATATTTGTGTTTATTAAAAGTCAGCAGCTATAAAAACTGTAGCTTCTGACTTTTAATAAACAGACACTCACCTGTCCCAGGGTCCAGCGATGTGCTCACCCGAGCCGTTCCTTCCATCAGTCTTCTGTCCCCATTGCTGGCATCTCAGCTGTGGGCACCCGGCTTTGACAGCCTGCAGCTTTACACCCCGGTGCTCATTGCACATGCAAGAACCGCACTGCGCATTGTGAATGGTCTTGCAGTCTTGTGGGAATGGTGATGTGTCCTAGAAGACTATGGGGAGGGAGGGGGGGGGGAGAACTTCCACTCAGAATGCATTGGATTCCCATACGTTAAGTTGCATTGTCGCACATTTTCAATGCCTGTTGTAATGCACTATGTATTGAATGCCAACGCATGTCATACATATACACATCAACTCTTCTCAACATGCGCCAACACATGCCATAATGCATTTACATGTGCTATGACACTTTGATGTCTGTCATGATGCATGTTGATGCACACATATTGATTTCAGTAGAAAACACTTCAAGCAAATCATCACAAATTCTTCTTCCATTATGCCAAAGACTTTAATAACATGAAAAATGTCTGTTGTACTAATCTTATTACAAAACAATTCTGGTTTTTAATGTGTGTATTGTTTCCATATCTTGCTCTGTGTTATTGCTGCCACTGGGGAATATGAACAATCAAGTGAGAGGTGATCCGAAGAACAGCTTTATGAGACATGAGTTGTTACCTCAGGTTAATATGTGTTGACGGGAATAGTATGTCTGGTTCCCTCTGGTATTCCTGTATCGTAAAGCTCACAGAGTAGTCAAAGTGACTGATCTGATCTCCGACTTCACAGAGAAATGAGCTTGACTCCAGATATAAAATAAATATCAGACAAGACACAAATGCTTTAATAATATTGCACGTTGTAATGTATGAATTTAACCCATTATCTACTCAGAACAAGCAACTAGGACTGCTAATTGAATTTACATTGTAGCACCATGTACTGGTCTTGTTAATTAGGTAAAGTCCACAGATTTAAGAACTATATTTTTATATTGTCCTTTATATGGGTTACTTGTCTCCCCCAGGTATTATCATCAGTGGCTCAGAATTGTAACAGGTCATATAAGTCCAGGTTTAGAAAAGGACTAATTATGGAAGACTGGGCAATGCACTAATCTAGTTCACGATCTAAAATGTAAAAAAATGTATTAGCTGCTCTCCACTCTTAGTTCTTCTTGCCATATTTATTCATTGTCAACAAAGTGACTGCACACAACAATGTCTCACCATGGGAACCAACCTTCCTTGACATGTTTCACATGGTTTACCTTATCCTTTGTGAGCAAGCTAGGAGTTATGAAACACGTCAAGGAACGTTGGGTCCCAGGTGGAGACATTACTGTATGCAGTCACTTTGTTGACAACTAATAAATTGAAGGAGGAGCTAAGAATGAAATGCAGCTGATACATTTTTATATTTCTGATGGGGAGCAAAGCCGGACTACAGTACCCAGCACCCAAATTGTCCATGTATAGGAGGGGCAAGTCCTGAGTGGAGCTGTGGATTTGGGTATGTCTAGTACTATGTGAAGAGCAATCATAGGTAAAAGTGTGGGGGGCACTACCTGGCTCGACAAAAGTCAATATAAATGTCAGCTCTTGCGGTATTTAGACAGCCACAGCTGCTGCTCCTGAATACGTTAGCTGGAAGTGAAGTGGAGATCCCTTCACCCACCCAGTTTAGCATGGATGGTGTGTCTTTGGTCCATTGGCATGAAGTCGCAGGTCCTTTTCTTTCCCTGGTAGTGGTCAGATCCTTGCTTGCACCACCCTCGACAGAACTGTCTTTTAATTCCAGGGTGGGAGGCAGACACTTAAACCCTAGGCTCATAGGAAGCGGGTTGAAGCTGGGAATCATTCAAGAAGAATGCTAATGCTAAATTGATGAGTGGGTGAGTAGGCAGGGGAAAGTGCCAGAGAGGTGGTGGACATTACAGCCAGAGATGCTTTTTTTGGTTGGATGGTTGCTTCTGGGGCTGCCTTTCTTTATCATTTTGTTCAAGCAGGACTTTGGCTTTGAGCAAATTAAAGAGCTATTAAACACAAAAACAAAGACAAAAACTGAAATGTGGTGGCTGTATTTGTTTTTCTTTTTTTATTTTACCTGGTGATCCATCCAGTAACACATTTGGTTAGATACTATTAGGTACTATTGCTGCTCCTGTCCCCCTTCCCCATTATCTTCATTGCCTCTCTGCATCACCCCTCTTACCATAACAATGCACCTTCCTAACCGCCCCTCACCCTGCTCTCATCACCGTCTGATATCCATTACCCAACCACTTTTACCACTGTGCCTGATGCCCCTACTTATACCTCCCCCTGCCCCAGCCCAAGCAGCTTCCGAACTGCACATACGCAGGCCCGTAGCCATATTTTTTTATGGGTGGCTTCTGTCCGTAACAGACATTTACGGACAGTTTTTAAATTGCCCAAAATGTACTAACTGTCCATAAATGTAAGTATGGTTGACAACCCTGATCCTTACGCTTGCCCATTTTTTCTACTTTCAACACATCAATTTCAGGGACAATGCGTTTACTTGCCTAATATAGCCCACCACCTTCAGGTGCCACCACTGTAACGAGATAATCAATGCTATTCACATTGGTGTATATACTGTAATATACACAAAATAAATCTCTGCGTACTGCAGAGAGAACAGATGCATTGATAAGTAATGGTAGATAAACATAGCTGTGATTCTACATAATAACTCCTCCACATCAGTGCATGAATTTTAAACATTCTGCGAGTTATCTCCTCTCTCAGCACCTGCTTCTCCTATTAGAATCCACACCAACAAATTAGGGGCTTTGTGAGCAAGGGAGACAAAATGCTCTTGATTCACTGCCTGCATTCTTAATGGCCATTAAATCTAGGAAATATCTTATTACATTTCTAACTGAATTAAGAAGCTTTTCCATAAAGACTGCAAATTCAATTCTATGTAAACCATAGTGAGCCCATGGGACAAGATCCCCGCTAACAAAGCATGAGCTTTTCTAACTCGCAACTAAAATGAGGAAAGACTATTTTAACAACTCATACATTTTTTTATTGTTCAGAAAGAAATAAAAATGACCCTATGATATGAAATTATTACTGGTTGGCAAAAAGAGATTGAATGTATAAGGTTGGGGTGCTTTAGATAATACAAATTGTAATATCCAATTTTCTGGCCTGGCAGCTTAGCTGTCTCCATCCCTCTTTGTATCCCAAATCCCTCTTTGTTACACAGTTGTTCCTCTTATGTCTCATGTACATGATCTGTATGAAGAAATGTTTTATTTGCTTACTATAGTGTTTGTATCATAAAGTATCCATCCTTCCTATTAGTATGCTGTTTTTGATCCACACTATTATGATGAAGAGACAGTGATCCATCCACCTACTTTCAGTTACTTATTCCAAACATGCGATGGAACTTGATTGCAAAAGACAGAAAATATGTATCACTAGTATGTATGCAAAGTTGTGTTTTTGTAGCATCTTTTTATTTTCTATAGATGTTGACCATTGTAGATAAAAACATGAAGGTATATCTGTTACCCATAAAGTAATCTGAAGTGGCTTTTCTGTCTATATGTAGCTGTCTAATTATGACATGCCTTATTTAATCTCCCTAGAGGTCTGATTATGTCCATATTTCTGTGCTCAAAGCGGTACATTTTTTTGCATGGAAATATGTATTTTTTTTATTGTAGGCCTGTCATTTTTAGGAATAACTCACTGAAATCTGTCCGAACAAGAGTCTAGCAAACATCTCGGCTATGTTAAAATTTGAAACACGAAATCATAAATTATAATTTAATAAATAATCATAAAAAATAATAATATAATAATACATTTATTTCAGTAATATAATCAAACCAAAAACACTGAAATTTTAAATATAGCGCCAAGTTCGCACATCACTGAGCAAAGTCGCAAAATCGTTTTCAGTGTCTGATGACGAATTTCCCCACGAATCATTATCACTGAATTCTGAATTTACTATCGCTGAATACTGAATTTACGATCGCTGTTCTCTAGCTGGTCTAAAACTGATTTTGACCTAAAGGGACGCTTTTTGGACGCCATGGACGTTTCTCAGTTTCCAGGCAGAAAGAACAGTAAAAATGTAGGCAGGGCACAGGACAAAATGTATGTGAAATGGTTTGATACAGAAATGTTTTACTATGTTATTTTAGTGAATGTCACTTTTTGTCATTTTCAAATTTCCCGCCGTTCCGTCCCCGACGTTGCAGGGAACGGAACCCAGAAGACAGATGCCGGCATCCGCCGGAGGACATTACAGGGGACACTGCAGGAGGGACATTGCGGGAGCGCAAGACAAGGTAAGAGAAGAACAGATCCCGGAGCAGCGCCACATGGTAAGCCCGAGTGTAGCTCGGGGTTACCGCTTTTGGTACTGAAACTTTACCCTGAGCTACACTCGGGAATACCGCCAGGGAGACTAAAGCACATATAAGGAGGGTTTAACCTGACTTGGGCACCACAGACTATTCTTCTCCTATCTGTTGAACTTACAGTTCATTTGTCATACCACACGGTCTCTGTTCTCCAGATTCTTAGGGCTAGGCCTTGGCTGAGGAAGACACCAGTTGAATGCCTTTTTAAGAAATTTACTTAAAGCAGTTCTTCAGTCCCCACCTAAAAAATAAGAGTCAGCAACTATAAATACTGTAGCTGTTGACTTTTAAAAATGGACACTTACCTGTCCCTGTTGCTGACAGGTTTACTAAGGAAAGATGGCTGTGACTCCTAGTGGCTTCACAGCCAGCCTCCCAATGCACAAATGCGCGAGCCGCGCTGTGCTTTGTGAATGGTCCCGCAGCCTTCTTGGACCTGTGACATGTCCCAGAAGGCTGCGGGCGAAGGGGGGGGGCAAAATTCTGCTTAGATCGAATAAGTGATCTGAGCGAAAGTGGGAGCAATTACCTGTCAAAATCAGGTACCTGTTCCCCCTTTATTCTCCAAAAATATGTCCAAAGTGATAGAGGAGGTGGGGGAGAGTCAAAAAAGTGGAACTTCCCCTTTTGGGTGAAGTTCTGCTTTAATAACTTTATGGAAGTAAATACAGGAACACTTTGAAAGATTTCAACCAAGCAACTTCAGTGTAGAGCACAGGCACACTTTCAGGCAGGTTCACTAACACTTTCCTTGAAAGTCCACATGTCCTAAATTCTCCTGCCCTTGTCTCTCCCTTGAGGATCTGCAACCTTCTAGTTATTCCCCAGCTAGGGAATATGCCTCGCAGATGACCTACATATCTTAGCTAGAGGCCAACTAATTCCACAGGAGCTCACACAGCCGGGGCTGCCTTCTTCTGTAGAAGGGCTGTTCTGCATGTGGATGGCCACACCCCCCTATATATATATGCTATACATGGGTGCCACCTAGTGAGCAAATAGAGCACTCCACTATCACCTGCCTACAAGTATCTAAACCCAAAGACAAAAATGTAATATATAACAGCTTACTTCTCCTTAGATGTTGTTGCTGCATTAGTTTCCTTTTTTCAAGTTTCTCTATTTCTTAATTTTCACCTAATTCGGTGAACATTACACACTTCTTGTCCATGAATGGCTACGCTCACTCTTCCACTGTATCTATACAGGGAGCCATTATTGTCAACTAAGGGTCTGCTTTAGTCCATCTCCATTACGCGGGGGTGGTTTGGAGAGAATACTAGTTTACAGTAAAAAGATAATTTTCTTTCAGCTCAACTCACAGGATGTGACAAGGGCACTTAATATCTGGCTAGGTCAACAGGTATTTTCTGTACTTGCTAAAAATGATCTTAGTCCAAAAAAAGAACACTAACTCAGCCACATCCAAGGACTGGTAAGCTGTGGTATTTGCCATCTTTGCTTCTGGGTTTAGTTTTTCTTTGAATTGCTAGTATAGCCAAAGCCATTTACAACAAAAAAAAAAGAGAAGGAAAGGAACAAAACCTCTGTCAGGTTGGTTTTTGTTATCCATATCCTGTTGGGGAGATTTCTTTCACTTTCTGTCCCGAAAATACAACAGGAAGTAAGAGAATCTACACAAGCAAGGGAAAATACCCTCTTAGACATTTCTCACCAGAAATTGGAAGATTTCTCAACTGTTTTTCTGGTGACAACTATGACATATAGGAATTCCCATCACTTTCTCTCTTAGTGACAATGGTCACCAGGTTCAATCTCCCTAGCAGGACAAAAACAGCAATAAAACAAAAATTTCTAACCATTCCCTTCTGCATCCAAAGCAGTCTTGTGCTCCCCCAGCCTGGGACTATACCTTGGAAAGTGAAGCATCAGACTCATCTCTCTGTCACTTTGCTCTCTCCTACTGTCAGTATTGTTCATTTCACTGCAGCACAATGCTGCTTTTTACTTCCCCAGTACTACTACTGATAGCAATTCGATATTAAGTACTTACATTGTTTGCATTTATGAAATATACTGTATTTAAGGATGTAATAATACGTAGAGGGCTACTCTAATTTGTGTCTTTTATAACTGCATAGAGTTCTGCTATGTACTAATTAAAAAAACATCAAATGTAATAAAAAATGTAAAGTGGTTTTGCATACTTCTTTTGTTGTTTATTATAGTGAGTATTAAGAAAGTTATAACTATTTTAACATTTGAAGTCATGTAAAAATTGAATATTGCAAATTCGGAATGTGTAGTCTTCTATCCAGCAGGTGGAGCCCTAGTATCCTTTTCAAGTGTGAAGCATTTGCTCCTCTGTCCCTGATTTCCTTAATTGTCCCCATTTAGCACCTGTGTCCATGTTCTCTTTCATTGCACCCACTCTGCCCCATTGTCCCTGCTCTCCTTTGTTTTCTCCACTCAGCCCCTGCTCTCTGTCTTTCTCCATTGTACCCACTCAGCCCCTGGGTCCCTGCTCTCCTTCTTTGTATCCACTCAGCACCAGTGTCCTTGACCTCCTTCTTTGTACCAACTCAGCCCGTGTCCCTGCTCTCCTTCATTGTATTCACTCAGCACCCGTGTCCTTGACCTCCTTCTTTGTACCCACTTAGCCCCTGTGTCCCTGCTCTCCTTCATTGTATCCACTCAGCACCAGTGTCCCTGACCTCCTTCTTTGTACCCAGTCAGCCCGTGTCCCTGCTCTCCTTCATTGTATTCACTCAGCACCCGTGTCCTTGACATCCATCTTTGTACCCACTTAGCCCCTGTGTCCCTGCTCTCCTTCATTGTATCCACTCAGCACCAGTGTCCTTGACCTCCTTCTTTGTACCCCCTCAGCACCAGTGTCGCTGACCCGCTTCATTGTACCCACTCAGCACCAGTGTCCTTGACCTCCTTCTTTGTACCCACTCAGCACCAGTGTCCCTGACCTCCTTCATTGTACCCACTCAGCACCAGTGTCCCTGACCTCCTTCATTGTACCCACTCAGCACCAGTGTCCTTGACCTCCTTCTTTGTACCCCCTCAGCACCAGTGTCCCTGACTTCCTTCATTGTATCCACTCAGCACCAGTGTCCTTAACCTTCTTCTTTGTACCCACTCAGCACCAGTGTCGCTGACCTCCTTCATTGTATCCACTCAGCACCAGTGTCCTTAACCTTCTTCTTTGTACCCACTCAGCACCAGTGTCGCTGACCTCCTTCATTGTATCCACTCAGCACCAGTGTCCCTGACCTCCTTCATTGTACCCACTCAGCACCAGTGTCCCTGCTCTCTTCTGTTGTCTCAACTCAGCTCCTGTGTCTTTGCAATTGCTTCTATGTACCTGGTCAGCACCCACTTCATTGTACCCACTCAGCACCAGTGTCCCTGCTCTCCTTTATTGTCCCCACTCAGCTCCTGTGACTTGGCACTCCTTCACTAGAGTATGGGAAAGGCTTCTTCTTTCAGTTTCTGTCCTACTGAGCCATTGCACCTCACAAATATTTTAACAATTTTCAGACATTTCGTTAATTTTGGTCTCCACAAATAACTTCTTGCAATTGCTTTTATGCTTACAGTGCCTGGATGTTCCACATAAAGAGTCTTTTTGTGAACCTGTGCTCCATTTAAAAATTTTGAAGTAAAACTGCTTCCTCAGGGCAGACACTCCAAAGTGCCCGCTTTTACCTTCTGACTGAGGGGGTCATCTATAACAGAGACCAGATATTAATATCTGATGTCCACTATACTACACACAGTTAATACATACCACGGAGACCATGGTAGACTGTGGTATTATTATTATTATACAGGACTTATACAGAGTCAACAGTTTGCACAGCGCTTTACAATATAAAGGGGGACAGTACAATTACAATATATTTCAGTACAGAAGGAATAGGAGGGCCCTGCTCATGGAGCTTACTTTCTAAAGAAAGAGGGAGGTGATACAAAAGGTAATAGGGGATGATCTGATGGGGTGACTCAAGTACAGTTCTTAGGAAGAGGTAGGGTGGGCTTCCCTGAATAAGTGAGTTTTCTAAGATTGCCTAAAGGCAAACAGGGTGGGGGCTGACCAGACATACTGGGGTAGGGAGTTCCAGAGGATGGGAGAGGCTCTGGAGAAGTCCTGGAGGCAAGCGTGGGAGGAGGAAGGAGGGAGCTAGAGAGCAAGATGTCTTGGGAGGAGCGGAGCGGATGATTTGGAAGATATCTGCAGATGAGGTTGGTGATGTAGCTAGGGGCAGTGTTGTGGATGACTCTGTATGTTGTGGTTAGTATTTTGAATTTTCTACATTGAGTTAGTGGAAGCCAATGAAGGGATTGGCAGGGAGGGGTAGCAGTCACTGATCAGCTGGTAAGGTGTTTGAGTCTAGCAGAAGCATTCATAATAGACTGAAGGGGGGATAGCCTGTGTAAAGGTAGGCCATTGAGGAGAGAGTTGCAGTAATCATGACAGGATATAACCAAGGCGTAGATAGGTTGTTTTGTGGTGTCATTAGTCAGGAATGGGCTGATTTTTTAAATGTTGTGGAGGTTGAGGTGGCAGGATTTAGCTAGTGATTGGATGTGGGGCCCGAAGGAGAGGTCAGAGTTTAGGATTACACCTAGCACCGTGGCATGAGGGGAAAGACCAAAGGTTGTGCTGTTGATCTGCTGTTGATCTTAGTGGTAAAGTCATGAGTGGGGGATCGGGGGGGAGGAAATATTACAAGTTCAGTTTTAGAAAGATTGAGTTTGAGTGAGTGGTGTGACATCCATACTGATGGTATGGCGCCTTCGGTATTCTACTGATTATTATCTGCTAAATGATGCAAAGAGAACATATAACTTTGGCAGGCCAAATGACCAGGCCTTTTTTTCCTCTCATACACTCCATTTTAAGAGCTTTCTACTGCCATTGGAGTTTCAAAGGCAGAAGTGCACTATGCACATTTATGAATGTAACCCAGCCAATGGCACTTTGACAGTGCAGCTGCATGACCCTAGGCAGCAATCCACCCAAGATGTTACAACTGTCATCTCTTTCTCTCTTCCTAGCCACAAATATACAGAGTAGCTGGGTTGGAGAAGTGAAAATAGAATAGAGAATGTCAGAAGGTTGCAGCCATCAGGGAATGAGCCAGCCTGCCAACGGAGATTATCCAGGAATTGAGGATTCCCATTGGCTGTCTCTGTAGAAACTCAGAGGGTAGAATATACTTGAGAGTGTGGTTCCAAGGGGGGCAGCCTGGTCCATGATAGAGACTGAGTGGGAATACACATCCTAGGAGCAGAAGATAAAGGGAGAAGGTGCAGCTAGTGAGGGCATCCGGAATATCTGCTCTTTCATGTGGGGTTGCTGTGGCTGCTTTCAAAACTGCTGCTATCACCCTCAGAGTCAGCCTGCCTTTGTTTTCAGTGACTCTGTTCAGGACATCTCAGTAGAAGGAAGAATTTTTATGATGGACTCCACAGTGTGAGGCCTTTCTCCACCATTTTTGTCACATTCCCTCTTAAAGGGACGAGGTGGTGCTTTCCTTTTTCTGTTTGGGATTACAAAAGTCTGATTACAGTGCTCCAACGTAAACTTTGGGCCCCAACACCAGTCATCAACAGCTGTTACAATTGGTCAGTGGGAGGGAGATAAGGAAGGACTGTGTCTTTTTAACCTCTGTGTGTATCTCTCATATTTAGGATAACCCCTTAATTCAGGAGGTCTAAACTTTCTCCTTGAACTAGATTAATGGGTACCCATTATAAATTATACTAATATTATCTTGCTTGTAAGTTGTGTTACTGTGTGCTCTATTTATTGATTTATTTAATTCAGCCTTGGTGTTTCAGAGAATGCGGAAACAGGAGAACCCAGACATCAGTGCCTCCTTCGGAGTAAGCGCTACATGAAACACGACACTGTGCTTAATAATGTGATTTTTTTTTCTTTTTTTTGAGACAAGATGTTACTTTTAAGTTTAAAATAGAGTAAGGTTCTTTTTTGAATTTGTGAAATTTAGAATATGGTAGGGTCATAACAGACATACAAGTAATGTCAAAAAGTGGTTTTGAGAGCTATATAACTGTGAAAACTTTAGAAACTGAAAGCACCTCAAACTCAGGGCTCTTCAAGGGCAAATGACTTTCAAAGATAATAGGCATTATATCATTTAAGGTGTAAGCACATTCTTTTGAAATAGTCCCAACAATGGTTTGTAATAAGTTAAAATAGCAAACATCTGCCATAGAAATACTAGCAAAATGTATTTACCCCTGCAACAACCAAGGTGACCTTATCAAATAGAACTTTATTTCTCTCATTTGTACTCAAAGCTATATAACAAGAAACTGGAGCTTCGTGGTCACCGCTTACTTACAGCATTCAGAACAGCAGTAATGACAAAAGGAGAGAAATTACATATACATTTGAGGTTTTTTTCCACGTCATAAGAACACGTTCCAGAGTCTAAGATTCTTAACTGTTTCAATAGTTCTGCATTGAACCTCTAGCTATTTTCAAGTTACACTTTTATACATCTTGAAGAGTCTTTTTTTGGCTTTCAGGAGAGAACAGTAAAAACAGAAATTGACTACAGTTCCTTTTTATATTTGGATACAAAAGCTTCTTTAATGGGTTTAACGTTTGCATCCAATGGGTGAATTTCATTTGTATAAATTAAGAACTTTGGACCTGGATATCATACACTCTAAAACAAATTTTTGCTTCTACTGTATGTTTAAAGCAAACCTATGCTCTGTTTTTACCTCCCTGATTTACCCTCACTTTATTACTGTGGCTTGATTTCATTGGTACGTTTCACCAGCTGCTATACTCCTGTTCAATGAGAGAGTCTTTCTTTTCCCTATGGCAGTATCATTGAACAGTGGAATGGCAGTTGACAAGGCTTAGTCATGATTGTCGCAAATGTGCGCAACAGAGACTGACGCAGACTCCAACTTGCTAAGGGTATCCATTTCTCCCTCATCCTTCTCCTTCCCCCTCCCTTCCTGAGAGGCACAGTGACAGATGTGCATGTGTTAAAAGTGTCACAGGCCAGATCCCAGCAGGGAGCCAGGTGGTGCCACACTGTCCAAAGAACCTGTGTAATTTCACGCCTCGCAAAAAGATAACGGAGTCTTCCCAGGAGTTCAAGGCATTCCCAAGAAGCCCACACCAAATAACCTTTTTAAGAAATCACTTTTTACCCTATGTCTCATATCTTGGAATATGACAGACCGACATAAAAGCCGGACACCACGTCAGACGGCCAATGAGCAGATGAACAGTTTGATGGGTCACTCAATTATCTTGGGCCAACAGGGAAGCTGGAACATAGAACTCGCGAACCATGCCACATATTATTTCATAATTCATATCTAAATAATCCTCAGGCTTATCTGCATAATAAAATACCCACGGGTGGACTGTAGCTTGTGCAGATGGAACGTTATGGAACAGAATATGAATTACGAAAGATGTTGGCCCCAGTTTAGGGTCCCGTCTGACAACCCCTCCCTGCACAAGGGATTGGTTTGTTACTTCAGAACCACCCCCTGCCGGGAAACTTTAAAACTGGCTGTTAGGCCTAAGAGAAGAGAATTGAAGGCATCTCCCATTCTTCCATCATAACAGCGGGAGATCAAAGCACCATTCTGCTCTAAAAAACTTGGATCTGCTTACATCAAAGGCTTACTGGCAAGTAACTTAACCCTTTAACTTCTCTCTGGTATCTCTTTACTGTACTATGCTGTTTCCTGTATATACAAATGCGGCGCTCAATATTAGTTACAGTGTGCAGATAGTATCTCACAGTATTGGAACTTAATAACACATGCGGATCAATGTGACTGTTGTGACACAGTGAGCAATAATAAACTTTCGTGACCGTTGTGACTGTGGTATTGAATAAATAGCAACAGAGCTTATTGGATATAGTTCATGCGGAGTAAAATAACTATAAATGAACAGTAATATTCATAGCCTCTATGGCTGGAAGCAACGAGCATACTATATACCGATTGGATAGTATCCCATATGTCATAAACTGATAGAATATAGTTCGTGCAGATTATTGTGACTGCGTGACACAAAAACAGCGGATAACTTTCGTGACTGCTGTGGCTGGAAACAATAAGTGTACTAAACACTAACCAGATGGCACAATTGAATGTGCATTGGAGTAAATAAGACCTACTCCTCGGTACTCTGGGGGTGGGAACTCAGCATGCGGATGTGATCATCAGGTGGAGGTACTTCACCAGCTGTCATCTATCCAAAGCAGGATTCCACATCTCAGGTTTAACCGTGTCCAGCAGTGCTTTTTATAGCCATCAGGGGGATCATACACGCAGGTGGAAACCAGGGAAAGGATCCTTCAGGTTGAGGACTCTCGGTGCCAGATAAATGAGCCTAGAGAGAAAAGAACTCCAATAGTGTAGTATGTTTAATGATAATATTAGAGTAATATCAAGGTACAGGTAAAAAAACAGAGCCAGCACTTACATCTGAGGTAGTCAGTAGGTAAAGTAGTTAGCAATCCATGAGAAAGGGTATCTCCCTAACGCGTTTCGTGTAATAACACATTTTCAAAGTATATAAGTATATAGTATGCTCGTTGCTTCCAGCCATAGAGGCTATGAATATTACTGTTCATTTATAATTATTTTACTCCGCATGAACTATATCCAATAAGCTCTGTTGCTATTTATTCAATACCACAGTCACAACGGTCACGAAAGTTTATTATTGCTCACTGTGTCACAACAGTCACATTGATCCGCATGTGTTATTAAGTTCCAATACTGTGAGATACTATCTGCACGCTGTAACTAATATTGAGCGCCGCATTTGTATGTTTATCTTTGGCATTATCTGGAGGATCTGAGGTCCATGCTGGCTGCTCCCACCTGTATTTAGCTAGTTGCCACCCAGCGCTCATATACCTTTTACTATTTACAATGTTTCCTGTATATGTATATATATATATCTTAGTTACATCTTCTCTGTAAATATTTTTATTGCACCTGTTTGACCCTTTTAGTAATAAATCTCTCTTTCTGAAAGTGTTGAACTGTTTCTACAGCTCTTAATTGCAATTTACGAATCCCTGCCTTTAAAGAGACGCTACTGTTTGTGTTAACTCTCTGTATAACCGGCCTGTGTCAATGACTGGGTTATGCGGATGATTATTTCAATTATTATAGTGTTATAGCAATATTGCAAGTTTCCTCTTTCTCTGAACAAAAAGGAGGTGGTGGCAGTGTGAAGGGGTTAATTGCATAATTAACCTGACCCAGTAACAATCGCTCAGGCTGACAGCACATCGATCTGTTGTCCATTAGCTGGAAAATCGTTGTGCAGGGTGCAGCTGGGTGTGGCATTGTTACGCACGTCACATAGTGGTTTTAGATCGGCCAGTCCTTCGGTCACGAGTTTGGTGAGAAGGTCTGGGGTCTGACGCCGCGATCGTGACAATGATATCAAGTGACAATAACAAAGCAAATCTAGGATTTTCTAACAATAACTGCAATACCATACACTTTGTGGTGTCTGTTCTTGGACTGGACTTTTATCATTAATCTCTTCCCATCTGGCCACTGTACATAAACAGTCAAGTGGAACAAGCGCCGTTCTGACTGGACATACTTGTATGTCCTGTCAAAACCTGGGGCCACACAGCGGCATGATTCTGTGATGGCTGTGTCACAGCAAATCACAGATCGTGGTATGGGCTCTCTGATTGGCCCTCCCGATCATGTGATGGATGTTTCCAATCACAGCCATCACACAATGTAAACAGAGACACGTGCCTCTGTGTCGGCTCTCCTCCAGAGCTCAGGGAGGGTGGTAGAAGGGGCTCGCTGAAGCTTGTCAGCGATCTCTGTGTAGCTGATTTACTTTTCAGTTACACACAGACTGCAGCCATCCCACACCAGTGTACCAAGCACCATCTGTCCCTGTCCACAGTGCACAACAACACCTGTACCAATGTCCCATCAACATCTGCCAGTGCACAGTGCACAAAAACATCTGTTACAGTGTACCAATGTCCCATCAACATCTGCAAAAATGTCCCAATGCAACATCAACACCTATCAATGTCCCACTGCAACATCAACATCTCTTGGTGTCCCTCGTGGACCATCAACATCTGTTGGTGTCAGTCAGTAGAGATCAACATCTGTCACAGTGTAAAAAAGCACAAAAATATCTGTCAGTGTACCAGTGTCCCAAAGAACCCCCCTGCTCGCTCGCAAAGGTGAATGTTCGTGTTGGTCCTGAGAACGTCAGAGTGAGAGCAATAATTCTAGCACCCGGTCTGTTCTGCAACTCTAAACTGGTAACCTGTAAAGCCTTATAAAGCATCACCTATGGAGCTTATTAAATACCTTAATTTGGCACCATTCCACAAGTGTGCGCAATTTTAAAGTGTGAAATGTTTGATATTTACTTATTCGGCGCAACAACATATTTTCTCTTTTACAAAAAAATTGGGTATTATATTGTGTTTGTGAGCATTAAAATTAATTGAAGTGCATTCAAAAAATGCTATGCAAATACCGTGTGACATAAAAAATAGCAAAACCCACCATTTTATTCTCTAGGACCTCTGCTAAAAAAATATAATGTTTGGGGGTTCTAAGTCATTTTCATGCAAAAATACAGATTTTACTTGTAAACAAAAAGTGTCAGAAGAAGGACTGGTCTTAAAGTGGATAATGCCTTAAGGTGCTCCTTGGATGTTTGGCCTCTCAATGTGCCTAGGCTGTGAAAAAGTCTCACATATGCGGTATCGCCATACTCAGGAGGCGTAGTAAAATGTGTTTTGGGTTGTAGTTGCAAGTATGCGGTGTAGCAATCATGCACACAGAGATGGACGCAATCATCCATTTTGCTCCAAACCCCTCCATTTTGTATCTCTCTCTCCCAAATCAGATTCCTCCAATATCCCCCCTCCCTCTCTGTTGAGTGACATGTGGTCTGTTTGATGAAGATCACAGGCAGCAAACTCATTGGGAGGGCGACATGGTTATAAATCCCACAACTAGCTGGTGCCCCTCTGTCTGCGAGACTCTTGCTGGAGAAGGGGTCGTAAAGCCATAAACCGAGCCCTCACTGAGCTTAAAAAGACATTCCAGGGAGGCGTAAAACAGACTTACATTTTAAAACCCAGTTTCCCATATAATTTTATATCTCCAAATAGGAAATAATTACACAAACATGGAGCACATATTTGGATGGCTCACTCTAATACAAATCGTCTGATACATTACACCCCCTATCTGACATACACAGGTGTAATGACTTTTGGGACTGTTTATTAAAAAATGTATATTGTCCCAAATTTGGGAATCCCAGCTGACTGTTAGGGGTTAACATTCTAGAGTGAATTTCAAGGGATATTTCAAGAGGTTACCACACACATACGAGTGGAAGAGACTTGTTTAAGAGACAAACACCACTATTTGAGTTTGCAGGTGAGCATATACACCTGGACCCAAAGGAACAATCGTGAGACTGAAATCCTCATTGTCTTATCTCACAAAACCTTGGAAAGTGTGGATTACCAAACAAATCTTCTTGAGATGTCACAATAGCTATTGAATACTGAGGATTAACTCCAGTTCAGTCTATTTACCCTAATTACCCAACAGTGGATGAAATTTCCTATGTCACATCACTTTGAACTGTGTATGCGGCAGAAGGTGAAACCTGGGTCATTTCAGATACAAAGAAAAATGTGGTTTATATCAATGGAAATCTTATAAAGGGTATATTTCCACACACCAAAATATATTCAACAAAGTTGAGTATTGCATACCACTCAACTAAGTTTGAAGTGATGAAGAAGAAGATGATTTGTGAATTGGGGTAAATTTTATATTTCCAAAAGAAATCAGCTATTCCAAAACAGTTTAAATATCAGGAAAATGAGAAACCAAATGTATTTACATCTTTCTATGGTCCTTATCCAAGAGTTAGTAGTGAAATCAACTATACTTGAATAGGACATATATTTGATACATACAGACATTTTGTTTCTATCAAAGGATGAGTCATCATTAAGACCACCAATTCATTTGTGATACCGGACTGTCCCCAGTGGACAGGTGAGGAACATCTCTAGATACGCAACTTCTCAACCGTCCAATCATCAAGTCTGTTGGGAGGTCTTTTTGGAACAATGGAATTGGATGATATAAAAATGCCAAACACCTAAACTAAAACTCACAAACTGATGAACTCACTTGCTCACCTGATCACTTCAAGACTTCAAGACTTCTAATAATCACTTCACTTCTTCTGAAAGACTGCTACTACTTCTTGATCACTTCTGAACTTAATCTTCCAACTATTTCTTCACTACTCCTACCACTATATACTGCACTATACTCACTTGCTACCTGCGGCCATTTTGCTGAGAACTTTCAGCTGCCATTTTGAAGGAAGAGAGTTCCACCAGATACGCTGATGCTCAGTTAAATTTTGGGAGTGGTGAGACTGTGCTAGAATATTATAATTTTCTTTGATATTTCCAATTTTCTAAAGACTTATAACATTGTATTTTGTGGTTAGGAATATATTAAGGTTATATATATAATTATCACTATACTGTTTGAAATTGGTATTAGATTAATTATTGCATATTAATTAATTTGTATTGTTGATAAAGCATGAAAGTGCAGCGCTAACTTAAACAATGATTACACATATGATAGATCACATATGATTGTGGATCAGTAAAATGAAGGCGTAAGTTCATCAGATGTGCAAAATACGCATACAGTCTCCAACGTGTGAGGAGCCAGAAATAGTGAATTTCAGAAATGATAAAGAATAGCCAAGTAATGCACTAACCAGATAGCGCATGTTAAAGCGCATGGGACATTTAAGACCTGTCCCTGGTACTCAGCCACTGTATCACTGGAACAAGGAGGTGTCATCAGATGATGTGTACTTACACAATACGCGTTAGAGAAGTGCCATGCTATGTTTATCCTTTGTACATGTACCTCCGGTCTGGCCGTTTATGAGCAGCTGAACCTTTGTTAGTAAGTTCTTTTTTGATTGTTTATTGACCTTAATAAACGTTATCACACTATTTGAGGCCTTTTTCCACGGGCTCTTTATTTCTGGGGAGCCTGTAATCCAGAAGGTCCTGGGGCTGTGCCTAGCAAGAACACATCTGCAAGTGACATCCCTGGAACCATGATACAGCTCCTCCTGGAACCGATGACCTCTAGTGGTCACCCTATAGATGACACCCGCCTGATCCATTAATACAGTGGCTGGATACAGCTTCCATCCGGACAGATGACATCTAGTGGTCACCCTATAGATGACACCTCCTTGTTCCAGTGATACAGTGGCTGAGTACCAGGGACAGGTCTTAAATGTCCCATGCGCTTTAACATGCGCTATCTGGTTAGTGCATTACTTGGCTATTCTTTATCATTTCTGAAATTCACTATTTCTGGCTCCTCACACGTTGGAGACTGTATGCGTATTTTGCACATCTGATGAACTTACGCCGTCATTTTACTGATCCACAATCATATGTGATCTATCATATGTGTAATCATTGTTTAAGTTAGCGCTGCACTTTCATGCTTTATCATTTACTCTGGAGGTTCACGAGGTGCCTTTTTGTGCCAGCAGCTACCCTATCTACATCCATACACTGCGCTCGATTTTTTATATATAAGTTTTATACATAATTTGTATTGTTGTTGTGGTGCAATTTATCAGAGAGATTTTCTTATTTTTCTATGGCCACGAAAAATAAGAAATAATATCTGAAGCACTATAAGGTTACACTAATCCTCAAAATGTTATCTTCCCTTTTAAATTGATAATCACATATTGTTTGATAACATAGAAATTAGAATATTATATTTTTGATTGTATGTACAAGTATATATTCATCACCAGTATTTTGCGTTTGTATTAATATATATATACATTTTGTACATAAATAAATTTATTTATCAAAAAGGCAAATTTTGTGTATATGGTACGAAATCATACTGGTAAAAAGGACTCAAGGTAAATTATTAAGTGGTGATCAAATTATTAGGGTGTTCAAATTATTGGTTCATTAAATATTTGCTGTATCTTAACGGCTGGAGGCACTGCAATATTTTGTTTAAGGGAGAGGACACCACCCTACGTATTTAGAATAAATTATTACATAAACCACATCTCCTTAACCATTCAAGCAGGTATGTCATATTTCATATCTAACCGTTCAGCAGATGATTCTGGGTATTAATCTACTCTTGGATAGAATGTTATATGTACCTAGGAAAAGTTATTGGCCATAGTATAATTTGCGAAGGCTTTGGTCATAACCTGAGCTCCCCGCCTACACAACACCCTCCCTAAATGAGGCGATTGGTTCTCTGCTTCAGGGAGACACCCTGTGGAGTTCCTAGAAAAGCTAAGCTGAGTTGAAGTTGAAGAATTTCCCTTTTAACATTGGAACTAACTTTGGGAGATAAGAGCCTTTTGGCTCTGAAACCTGATCTGCTTAACCCACGGCTGACGGCAAGTACTTTATCTCTCTAAACTTCTTTCTGTTATCTTTTTGTTGTGCTATTGTTCTCTGTATATTTATAAATATATATTGGCTATATCTTTTTCTGTAAATATTTTTATTGCACCCTTTTGACCATTTAGTAATAAATCTTACTTCTGAAATCTGAAAGTGTTGAACTGTTTCTAAAGCTCTTTAATGCAAACTAAGCACCCCTGCCTCTGAAGAGCGCTACTGTGTGTGTGTTTTAAAGTTCGGTGTATCTCTGCCTGCAGTGACAGTGGTATACCGATGATTAATCAACCATCATAGTGTTATTGCCGAGTTTCCTTTTTCTCTGTACAAAAAGGAGGTGGTGGCAGTGTGAAGGGTTAATTGCGTAATTAACCTGACCCAGTAACAATCGCTCCCAGGCTGCCGGCACACAGGTTGTGGTCCATTATCTGGAAAATCGTTGTGCAGGGTGCAGCATTGTTACGCACTTGATAGCGCAGTTTTAGATTGGCTAGTCCTTCGGTCACAAGTTTGGTGAAAAGGGCTGGGGTCTGATGCCGCGATTGTCACATCCGGTGTGTGAGAAATAACTTAATATGACATTTTTTGTGGAAAAAAAATTATTTAATTTCTTAAATTTCCAAAGATACATGGGACAAAAAATTACAATTTCAAAAAACTCTCCATGCCTCTCACTAAATACCTTGGACTGTCTATTTTCCAAAAAGGGACCATTTGAGGGATATTTGTACTAGCCTGGTATGTTAATGCCTCAAGAAATGAGTACAGTCAGTACATCCAGTGTGATCAATTTTCAATGATAGGTACCATAGCTTGTAGACTATATATCGTTCACACAGACCAAATACTATGTACTGATTTGGGTTATTTTTACCAAAGAAATGCAGTAGCATACATTTTGGTCAAAATGTATGAAAAAAAAATTGCTTATTTGCAAAATTGTATAACAAAAACTAAGAAAAACACTTTTTTTTTTAAATTTTCTGTTTTTTTTTAAAATTGGCCTGGGCAGGAAGTGGGAGAAAGTGTCCAGTATTGAGATGGTTAAAGTGCTACTCCAGGCTCAGTCACTAGCAGTACCCCTTCCCACCTACAGTGCCCCTTGCAAGTTATTCTTTATGTAACACCCTCCAGGTTAGCTAGATAGAATGTTTGTTTTTTTGTTTTTTAGATAGAGGCTGAATTGCAGCCTGGGAGTGATACGGTAGTGTGGTCACCTCAGGACAGGCTGGGCGGCTCTAACAGGTCAGGGTTTCTGAAGCCCTCCCACCTTTCCAGAAACCTGAGAGCATTCTGGAGCAGGGGAGAGGAGGGGAGGAGGCCCAAATTTGCATGTTTGAGTGCCTTTGGCCAATCCCCTGGCAGGATACTGGGCATAGCAACCAAGGCAACCCTCAAATATCAGAGGGCCTGGGGAATATTGTGCAGTGTCAGGTGGAAGATAGCTTGAGGAAGGCTGGAGCGAGGAGCCTAGGAGGGTGCCCCAGGGAGGGGAACCTACCAACAGGCAGGTCACTGGAGAATAGAATCTCTACTTCCTCAACGTCTCCTGGGGAGGACAATTTGTGTAGCATGGAAGGAGCCAGCCCAGTGTGCGGCCTGAAGGCAGCCACCAACCCACTAAGCTAACAGGAGAGGATAGTGTGAGTACTCTTACACCCCCTGGGCCAGATAAGAGAAGAGGGTGGTCAGGTACAAAACACAACTAGCTTCTCAATTGGGACTGTTTGACAGCTTCTGGGCCCCCTTGCCCAGGGAATATCCTCAGTGCGGTTGGGTGAAGAGAAGGAATCATCCAGGGTCTGAGGAAGTACACTGAAGGGGTCTAGTATTTCTTAAAGAGAGACTGTTGCTAATCTGCATTTTGTACATAGTTTCTAAGGAGTTGTCCTCAAGTTTTACACTTCCTCAGGCATCCCATATACACCTAGATCCTGTCCAAGTCTAACCCCTTAATAAAATCACAAAACCAAGGTCAATGACTGTTTACTGACTTCAGTGTGTAAAGTGTGGGAAACGCCTGGACGTACAAAGCTCAGGGGGACCCATTCAACTCCAGCAGCCAATAAGGGGGTAGTGCTACATTTATTTTTTTTATACTGACATTTTCTGAATGCCTTTTTTATGGAGCTAAGCGGTTCATAAACAGGCAGAGAATAGCGCCACTCTCTACATCACTGTGAATATTAGGCTTCAGGATGCTGTTCCAGGACACCCTGCTTTCACAGGATCTCCAAAGTCTTCCTGGTTGAATGATTCTGGGCTTCATTTAACCCAGAAGCAGGGCCGGTTCTAGGGAGGTGCTGGGGTGGGTTGTGTCTACACAGATTTTCGCTGTACCCCTCAGGTCTCTGAAAGTGCATCCATTAATCCATGAGTCAGTCTAAAGCAGACAGTTGATGTACAGAGGCACACTGATGGGGACAATCCATGTAGGGGGGGCACTCTGATGGGGACAACTAATGTAAGGGGACACTTTGATGGGGACACCTGATGTAAGGGAGCACTCTGATAGGGACCCTGATGTAAGGGGGCTCTCTGATAGGGACCCTGATGTAAGAGAGCACGCTGGAAATATCTAAGGGGGAACTTTGTTGGGGACAATTGATGTAAGGTGGCACTTTGATGGAACACTTATGTAAGGGGACACTTTGATGGGGACACCTGATATAAGGTCTCACTCTGTTAGGGACCCTGATGTAAGGGGGCACTCTGATAGGGACCCTGATATAAGGGGGCACTATGTTGAAGGGCACTCTGATGAGACATCTGATGTAAGGGGGCACTCTGATGGGGACACCTGATGTAAGGGGACACCTATTGTAAGGGGGCACTCTGATGGGGACACCTGATGTAAGGGGGCACTCTGATGGGGACACCTGATGTAAGGGGGCAAGCTGATGGGGACACCTGATGTAAGGGGACACCTATTGTAAGGGGGCACTCTGATAGGGACACCTGATGTAAGGGGGCACTCTGATGGGGACACCTGATGTAAGGGGACACCTATTGTAAGGGGGCACTCTGATAGGGACACCTGATGTAAGGGGGCACTCTGATGGGGACACCTGATGTAAGGGGGCAAGCTGATGGGAACCCAATTTAAAGGGGGACTCTGATGAGGACTCCTGATTTAAGGGGGGAATCTGATAGGGACATCTGATATAAGGAGGACAGGTTCTGTGTCAGTCTAATACATATCAATGTTCCCCAGGTGGTTTCATTATGTGTCATTATGTGACAGGCTCCCAATGATTCACATAGTGTTGGCATCATGCCCCCTGACTTTTATGTCAGGACTGTTATGTTTTTTCTGGTCTACAACAAAATGGCACCTGTCCAACCATATGTATTCTGGAAAATGGCATTGGTCTGGTCACTTAGCTCTGTTTGCAATACCACTTCCTCGGGATATCTGAGCCTCTGTGGTGGTGTCTTACAATCTATCCTCTTTCTTTCCTATATGACACCTTATCTCTATATTGCTACCTTTTTAATTATTTGTCAGATCTATATTTACATTTTTGGGATCTATATTTGTCATTTAGGGATTTGTTTCCTTTTTGCTGCCTGTGTATTGTATTATATATATTGTCATGTTTCTCATGTTTTCAGTATGTGATGTTGTTTTTATTTACATTTACGTGCATAACTTTTGCACATGTTGAGACCAGTTTTTCATCACAGTCTTGTGGAATATAACACTGCTGCTTGCAATTATATATTCCATCTCTAGTTATGGTCGACCACACTATTAACCACTTGGTGTTACCATTTATATTGTTCTAACGCATGTTGCATTTGTTCCCATTATGCACATCACCTGCGTTTCTAGGGACTTGAATGCATTTATGGGTTCTGTCTTTTATTTTAGTTTTTTTAGTTTTTCATTTTGAGGAGTTGCATCATAATGAACATTAGATTGTCCTTGTTATTAACCCCAATTGTTAATTAATATCCATCTGTGGTTCACATTCAGTACTATCCCTTCAATCTTAAGTGCAGGACTGTTATGTTTTTTCTGGTCTACAACAAAATGGCGCATGTCCGATAATACAGTATGTCTTCTAGAAAATGGTGTTGGTTTGGTCACATGTCCTCAGGCCTATAGAAGGCATACACTGTTATGGCTCGGCACTAGGTGGATCCCTTTAAGAATGTGCATGCGCATGAAACACGTCCGAGGAGCCTATGTGCTGATGTCACACCACTGTGTCCACGTGATGGTCCGGCAGCCATCTTTGCAAGTGCTTTTTATCCATTGATGATTTTATGCTCCTCGTGGTTGCTATCTTTTTAATAAAACATACTACACTATATGATACTGTCTCCGGGCTCGGTCTTTGAGCTTGCCCTCTAGGAGGAATCCCTTTCCTTGGTTCACCGTGGGCTAGAGACGGAGACTTGGTTACTCTACTTTTGATTGTACATTTGGTGCATCACTGGCTTCTGGAGAGATCCCACCTTGAACCGGGTCACAGGCAGGAGGAACAAGCAGGAACACCCCTTAGTGTCATTCCGCTCTGGGCTTACTTACTACTTACTTCTGGTGAGTGCATTATGGTGGAGGTGCAGTGCGGAAGTCACAGAAGTCACTACATTTTGTTGATTTGTCCACATCACTATTTTTGGGACTATTATGATATTTAGAGGACTTATTTATTTTCATTTGTTATACCATCCATTTTGTTTCTTCATTGGAGTATTCACTAGTCTCGATTTCTTTTTTATGATGTTTCCTTTCTCTTTTACGATCACACTGGTCATCATTGATTATAACACACATTTTTATTAGCACTGCACATTGATATTATAGTGTTTTGTTTTGGTGGAGACAGAGGGTTTGCCACATTGTGCCAGCTGCTTTATTTTTCCCTTTTTTTGTCTTGCGCTCACCATGTTTTCTTTGATTATGCTTTTCAATGCTTAAACTCTAAAACAAACTAAAAAAATGCCTTGACATACACTTTTATAATGTGTTTAGAGGCAGCATAGATTATGACAGATTTTTCTTCAAATTAGGTGCAAAAGGTGCAGGCTTGGTTGACTGCCGCATCTCCAATAGTGTACCCTTCTGTGCCAGCATTTTTTCAACATTTTGTGTTGGCCTTAGAGAAAATGCAAATTAGCTAGGATTGGATTGATGTTGGGCTGGAGACACAATAAAACCAAAGCAATGGTAAATGTACCAAGACTCTCCAAAACATTAATAAGTCTTTAATAACTGTAGGCCACTGTATACACTCCTGTCATTATATCCCAAGGGCCCAGTGCAATCAGCTCTCAGCAAGCTTTCTCCTTGTCCAATTTAGCATTCAAGACTTACTGCTGCTGGAGCAGCTGTATTACCTCCCACGGCCCTGATATGCAGGACTGACACACTGATTTATCATGGCAAAACCTACAAAATATTCATCTTGTTTGCTTTCACTGTACCCTGTGCCATTCTGAATGCAGGGTTCACATATATTTAATAATAATATTTTCTGAAAAATCATACTGTTGCTGCATTTTTGATGTGTCTGTAGACTTGTATGGTTATTAACAGTCCCCCTTTAACTAGTGCATTCCTGGCAGCCCACATTTAGGACAATTTAAGGGAAAATGAACAGGCAGTCTATAGCTCAGTGAATCTGAATTTTTAATTCTGAAAACATTGTTCCCTCCTAGGCACAGTTTTACAACCAATATTGGTTTATGAAATTTTTGACATGAAGCATAGAATTAGATCTACATGTGACACACTAGGGTCCTTTGTGGTCAAAATGTTAACTGTCAGAAATGTTCTCTTAATGTCATATTGTGGGCTGACAACACATATGTGGACTAAGTGATATCAGACCTGCCATGCTTTCTTTTGCTTTACTACCTAACCACTCCTACTGTATTAAGCTCCAAAGCATAGCCAGTGGTGTATATAGGTTTTGTGCTGCCCTAGGCAACACAAACATTGACTCTCCCCCCCACTCCATGGAGAGACCCTGACACCAACCAACACCCCCCTCCCCCACGAAGAGAGCCTGACATTGACCAACAACACCCCAGCCCCCCACCCGAGAAAGCCTTCCACTACCACCCCCCCCCCCATACAATGGCAACCCCACCCGGCAAGAGATAAGACACTCACCTTCACAGCTCTGGACATCCCTGGGAACAAGAGTCATGCTCTGCATACACCATGAAGCAGCCAGAAGCCTCTCTTGGATCCCACCTGGTCTCCATGCAGCATGTCCCTTCTTCCTTTCCTTTTTTCGGGGGACAGCGCTGCCCCCTGAAAAAATACTGCTGTCCCCCTGAAAAATTCCGCCCTAGGCAAATGCTTTGTTTGCCTTGTGGTAAATACACCCCTGAGCATAGGCATTGGAGAAAAGTGTTTACAAGAACCCCAATGTGCATGAAGCCTTAGGGTGTACATACAGTTTACATACACTTTATGTATTTAGAGGCATACAGTCAGTTACAATGACCCTCCACCCCTGGTACTAGTGCAGCTCATCATCAAAAAAAAAAATCCAAGTGCACATGACCTGCAATTTTATTAGGATATTGCTGATTTTTATTCTAACTGGAAGTTTTCTGCAGAAGAGACAATTATAATTGATGGGACGGCTTCACTGCAAACTGATTCACAGGGCAGGAAGGTCACTGTTCATCTAACTCTCCTTGTTCAATTGGCATCAGTGTAATTAAACCTACTATGCAGCCTATTAACTGTATGTGCAGTTCTCCCATACACTTGACATCTAATTAGACTGTAATCCTCTGCAACATCATTAATATAATGATCAACTGCGGTATAAAACAAAGATGAATCCGAGAAACGAAAGCATATTAAGTTATACAATATTTAACTTGTTCAATACCATTTTGAAAATGTGATTTCAAAAAGTTATAAAAAATGTGCATATTGAAACTAGTCAGAGAACTCCTGGTTTAAATTACCTCCCCCCCAACTTTCATCTCTCTAAAACCCACATCCTTTTTTATTTAGTGTTTTATATTATTTTAATGGTCTTTTGGCCAGACATGGACACCACAGGCCCATCCTTTTTTTGTGTGGTGGTGGCAGTGGTCTTCCATGCTGCTTCAGCTTAAAAGTAGAGGAGCACAGACAATTGAGGTCTTACTTGAGGACAGATTGTTTTCACCCCAAAATGTCAATTTTAAGGACTTCTCTTGTTCTGCCTGACTTTTGTGGCCACCATTATATCATCTGTAATGCTATTGGTGTATTTATACCACTCATGTATTGTATGTTACAGGGCAAAAAAGAAAATTTCAGGTCACATACCGCTGAGCACAATAGTTAAGACCAATTAGGTCAATGTACGTATAGTGCCTTGAAAAAGTATTCATAACCCTTGAAATTTTCCACATTTTGTCATGTTACAACCAAAAACGTAAATGGATTTTATTGGGATTTTATGTGATAGATCAACAAAAAGTGGCACATAATTGTGAAGTGGAAGGAAAATGATAAATGTTTTTAAAATTTTTTTACAAATAAATATCTGAAAAGTGTGGCGTGAATTTGTATTCAGCCCCCCCGAGTCAATACTTTGTAGAACCCCCTTTCACTGCAATTACAGTTGCAAGCCTTTTTGAGTATGTGTAATATAAATAGATAGGTGCTACATAAATAAGTGAAATGTACAATGTGCAAATACTAGGAAGGCCAATATCACCACAAGCCCCTCAATTGGACCATGTAATCATAATGGCTCTCAGGGTAGTGCTATATACCCACAATCTTTATACGGTATATAAAAATGTGCTTAGAAGGGTAGTATCACTACATGCCCCTCAATTGGACCATATAATTGTAATGGCCCTCAGGGTGATGCTATATACCCACAACCTTTATAAAAAACAAAAAACAAAAACATTGAATAAAAGTCCACAAATAATTTTAAACTTGAAAAAAGTCCTTTCGGTTTCTGTAGACTGTGACCCAAACCAAGAAAGAAAGACTATATCTTCACCACATGCCGGCAGAGAAAAGTAAAAATTACTCACTCACCAGACCTTTTGACCCCAATAAAGGTGGCCAGATGCTCTTTTTCATCATATAGGAGACCAACCTCTCAGGTAATAACTCCCATCCAGCAACTCTCCATCTTTGGTGATGTTTCAACCAGCTTTGCACATCTAGAGAGGGACATTATTGCCCATTCTTCTTTTGCAAAATAGCTCAAGCTCTATAAGATTGGATGGAGAGCATCTGTGAACAGCAATTTTCAAGTCTTTCCACAGATTCTCAATTGGATTTAGGTTTGGACTTTGACTGGGCCATTCTAACGCATGAATATGATTTGATCTAAACCATGCCATTGTAGCTCTGGCTGTATGTTTAGGGTCGTTGTCCTACTGGAAGGTAAACCTCCACCCCAGTCTCAAGTCTTTTGCAGACTCTAAACGATAAAGCCCTATTTCTGCCTAGTCCATTTTTATAATGGATCGTTGGGAAGAGGAGGAGAAGGAGATACAAGATTCTAAGTTTGCTACGGGAGAAGGAAAATCACCTGGGGAATCTTCATTCCCTTAGTCCCATTGAGAGGACACAAGGGCTGTGTAACCAAAGCATTATATAATGTGAGGTCAAAAAGCTCCAGGTGAGAGCACAACCTGGGTGTTGGTGGAGGAACACTGATTTATGTTTTATTAAGATGTGAAGTAGTGAAATAGTGAAATAGTGAAGGAGCATCAAGAGAGATCCTATTATATATGGGACTTTATTTGGATATATTTCTTGTATATTGGGCTCTTTTTTAAGTTTATGATCATTTTTTTTAAATATTTATTAACACTTATGTTTGTGATTAGGTTCTCAAAAGGTGTCTATAAATAGGAAGGTGCTGCACTAATATGTTTTAGATTTTGAGACACATTGATGACTGTGTGAAGGGTGTAAGCGACTTTGATTGAAGTGTTGGATTTTTCATTATATTATTTTTTGCTTGCTTGTGGGATTATTTTACTTATTTATTTATTTATTTCAGGTACTTATATATTTATTTATTTATTTCAGGTACTTATATAGCGCCGTAAATTTACGCAGCGCTTTACATATATATTGTACATTCACATCAGTCCCTAACCATCAAGGGGTGTACAATCTAACTTACATTCATACATACACATATTAGGGCCAATTTAGACAGGATCCAAATAACCTACCAGCATGTCTTTGGAGTGTGGGAGGAAACCAGAGTACCCGGAGGAAACCCACGCAGGCACAGGGAGAACATACAAACTCCAAGCAGGTGGTGCCGTGGCTGGGATTCGAACCAACAACCCTAGTGCTGCCAGGCAGAAGTGCTAACCATTTAGCCACTGTGCTGCCCCCCATATATAGTAAGTTTCTTCTAAGATTTCCCTGTATTTGGCTCCATCCATCTTCCCATCAACTCTGACCAGCTTCCCTGTCCCTGCTGAAGAAAAGCATCCCCACAACATGATGCTGCCACCACCATGTTTCACGGTGGGGATGGTGTTTTCAGGGTGATGTGAAGGGTTTGTTTTCTCCCACACATACCGTTTTGCTTTTAGGCCAAAAAGTTAAATTTTGGTCTCATCTAATCAGAGCACCTTCTTCCGCATGTTTACTGTGTCCCTCACATGGTTTCTTGCAAACTACAAACCAAACAGGACTTCTTATGTCTTTCTATCAACAATGGCTTTCTTCTTGCCACTCTTCCATAAAGGCCAGATTTGTGGCGTGCACGACTAATAGTTGTCCTGTGGACAGATTCGCCCACCTGAGCTGTGGATCTCTACAGCTCCTCCAGAGTTACCATGGGCCTCTTGGCTGCTTCTCTGATTAATGCTCTCCTTGCCCAGCCTGTCAGTTTAGGTGGACGGCCATGTCTTGGTAGGTTTTGCAGTTGTGCCATACTCTCTCCATTTTTGGATGATGGATTGAACAGTGCTCTGTGAGATGTTCAAAGCTTGGGATTTTTTTTTATTTGGCCTTCATGATGCTGTTTGTTCACTAATGTTCTCTAACAAACCTCTGAGGGCTTCACAGAACAGCTCTATTTATACTGAGCTTAAATTACACACAGGTAGGCTCTATTTACTAATTAGGTGACTTCTGAAGGCAATTGGTTTCGATAGATTTTAGTTAGGGTTATCAGAATAAAGGGGGCTGAATACAAATGTATGACACTTTTTTCAGATATTTTATTTGTAAAAAATTTTGAAAAACATTTATCATTTTCCTTCCACTTCACAATTATATGCCACTTTGTGTCAATCGATCACATAAAATCCCAATAAAATACATTTACGTTTTTGGTTGTAACATGACAAAATGTGGAATTTGTAAGGGGTATGAATACTTTTTCAAGGTACCGTATACAGTCCACAAAGCTAGTTACAAAACAGCTGGGCTGTAATATAGAATAACTCTTTAGTGAACACTGTATAGGCATAAAAGCTTCAACAGGAAAGCTCATTGGATCAACAACATTAGATATATATCCAAAGTAATCCATAGAATCATAATGTGGTAGTGACCTGATTTAGAGAGATGAGTATAATAGGACTTTTCTGTTTAGATAACAGGAAACAGACTATATTTCCCAGAGGAGCTGGCTAAGGGGCAGGAGCACAAAAATACAGAAGCCCAGGAACCAGAAGACAGGAAGTGGATGGATGACATTCATGCTGATGACACGATGTCTGGCGCTTTTTGCTGGTTGATAGCTTAAAAGAGTGGAAAATTTGAGGGGAGAGTGAAAAACAGTTTTACTTTTGACTGCTTGTGATTGCTGGCGCTTGTATTTTTTTTATTTTCTTCTTTGGGTCTTGCTAGAATTTTTTACTTTTTTAAATCACTTTTTCTGTCACTTTTTAAATAGCATTGTTTTCTTCTTCCTTTCCTTCCTTCAGTCTGCTAATTAAGGGGAGGGGTTAATTGGTTACAGGTGATACAGGTCCTATATAACTTTCTGTAGAGCTCACTCTGAGCTTGCCTGTATTTTGCTTGCTGGACCTTTGATCAAGTGAAGTTAAAAAACCGGAGTGGAAAACAGGAGATTATAACAGAAGTCTAGTAACCTGTAAGTGGCATCTGATATTTCCTGTTAATATTGTAACTGGGATATGAGTGCTAGCAGGGTTGAAGGTTTTGTGCAGTGCACAGTGTGCTGAATGTATGCAGCAATGGAGCGACAGCTCCAGGATGGATACCGCTGCGACAGATGTGAGCGGCTTGCCCTTCTGGAAGCTCACGTCAGAGATCTGGAGGAGCAAGTTGCAACACTGGGCAGAACTGACAACAATGAAAGGGGTCTTTTGCTCCCTGAGCAGGTCGCTAATGGGATTGATGTGGATGGCGGAGGGGCTAATCAGGATTATCAGGTAGGAAGATGGGTTACTGTAACGATAGGGGGTGGTAGGGGCTCACAGAAAGGCTCGCCCTAGGTTTGTGAACCCAAACAGATTTGCCACATTGGGTGAAGATGTGGGGGTGGCAAGCTCAGGGGTGGCAGTCCTGGATGTCACTGCTATCCCTAACAGTTGAAGGGGGTCTGCTGTGCTGGGGGAGAGGTTTATGGGGAGACTGGAGGAGTATTTACCCACTTGCCTACTGCGCACTTTCACCCTTCCTGCCCAAGCCAATTTTGAGTGACAATTGTGCGGTCATGCAACACTGTACCCATATTTGTATAATTTTTTTGAGACAGAGTTTTCTTTTGGTGGTATTTAATCACCTCAGGGTTTTTTATTTTTTGTTAAACAAACCAAAAACAACTGAACATTTTGAAAAATAAGTTTTTTTCTTAGTTTCTGTTATAAAATTTTGTAAATGAGTAATTGTTTCCTTCACTAATGTGCGCTAATGAGGCTGCAGTGATGGGCACTGATAGGTGGCACTGATGGGCACTGATGAGGAGGCACTGGTAGGTGGCACTGATTGCCATTGACAGGCATCGCTGGTGGGCATTCACAGACATCACTGATGGGCACTGAAAGGCAGTACTCATATATGGCACTGATAGGCAGCACTGACTGGCACTATTGGGTGGCACTGACTGGAACTGTTAGGTTGCACTGATTGGCAGCACTGATAGGTGTCACTGACTGGCACTGATAGGTGGCACTGAAAGGCAGCTCAGATGGGCACTGATATGTGGCATTGATGTGCACTGGTAGGCACTGATATGTGGCATTGATGTGCACTGACATTTGGCATTGATAGACACTGACAGGTGGCAATGATGAGGCTACACTGATCATCAGGGCACTAATCATCAGTGCCCTGATGATCAGTGTAGATGTCCCCTCTGAGGAATGCCGTGACAGCTCGTGAGGAGAGAAATGCTGATAACCGGCATTTCCTTATTTGCATGCGATCAGCTGTGATTGGACACAGCTGATCACATGACAGAGCCAAAGTCATCGGTTCTTTTTGCTGATCGGTGATCCGCTGTGTCCCAGTATGTATAAGAATATGCATGCACCATACATACTAGGGGGCAGGGGTGGACTGACAACTCATGGGGCCCCCGGGCAATAGGGGATCATGGGGCCCCTATGTCCTTTCCCAAACTCAAAAAAGCCTATGAATAAGGTACCAGAGGCATCTCATGGGGCCCCCTACTGACCCTGGGCCCTTGGGCAGTGCCCAAGTTTCCAAATGGTCAGTCCGCCCCTGCTAGGGGGAGATGAAACTGGGGGAATCTATGAAGGAGAAGGATCTGGGGGTTCTGGTAGACCACAAGCTTAATAATGACATGCAATGCCAAGCTGCGGTTTCTAAAGCGAGCAAAATCCTCTCTTGTATTACAGGAGGTATAGACTCCAGAGAGAGAGATATCATTTTACCCCGGTACAAATCATTAGTAATACCTCATCTGGAATATGCAGTTAATTTTTGGGCACCAATTCACAAAAGAACATTGGGGAACTGGAGAAAGTGCAGAGAAGGGCAACCAAACTGATAAGAAGCATAGAGGAGCTCAGCTATGAGGAAAGATTAGAGGAACTGAATTTATTCTCTCTTGAGAAGAGGAGATTAAGGGGGGATATGAACAACATGTATAAATACATCAGTGGTTCATATAGTGAACTCAGTGTAGCGTTATTCACCCTGAGGTCATCACAGAGGACAAGGGGGCACTCTTTACATCTGGAGGAAAAGAAATGTAATCTCCAAATATGGAAAGGTTCCCTCACAGTAAGAGCTGTGAAAATTTGGAATAGACTCCTTCACAAGTTGGTTCTGGCCAGCTCAGTGGATTGCTTTAAAAAAGTCCTGGATTCTTTCTTAGATACACAGAATATTACTGGATACTAACATTTATAGGTAAAGTTGATCCAGGGAATATCCGATTGCCTCTCGGGGGATCAGGAAGGAATTTTTTCCCAGCAGGAGCAAATTGGATCATGCTTTGCTGGGTTTTTGCCTTCCTCTGGATCAACTGTGGGTAAAGGATTACAACTTTTTTTTTTTCTATGGTTGAACTGGATGGACTTTTGTCTTTTTTCAGCCAGACTATGTAACTATGATGGTGAGAGCCGGAGAGCGGGTGTCTGGAGAAGGCTGTGCGAGACGCTGGAGATTTGGGCTGCATCGGACGACAAAGAGTGAAGAATTGAGGAGGAATCACTGGCATCACTGACAAGCAGGAAAGATCATCCTATAGCCAGGTGGATTAAAGTGCTGTCATCTGCATCGCTCTTCCAACAAAGGGACCAAGAGAACACCCCCCCCCACTGAAAGACTATCTGTCATATTACTAAGACTAAAGACCGGGTGAGAGAATCCCATACTCAAATCATTACCAGTTGCAAGTGACATTGTTAAGTTCAGTTGCCTTGTTTTCAGTTCAGTGCAGCACACTTTGTATCACATTTACTCACACTAAGGCCTAGATTGTCTGGCCTATCCAGTCCTGCGGCCTACTGATTATTGCATTATCAACATGCTAAATCACAGGACTTGGCTACAATATATGCACCCTGCAGAAAAAACTACATTAGTATCCCAGTTCCAGTCTGTTCTAATCACCAAGGAACTTTCTCATCACATTAGTTTACCACCCTTTAACCGTTTCAATACCGTGCAATTTTACACCTGCCTGCCCAGGCCATTTTTCAGGTTTCAGCGCTCTCACACTTTGAATGACAATTGCGCGGTCATACAACACTGTACCCAAACTAAAATTTTATCATTTTCTTCATACAACTAGAGCTTTCTTTTGGTGGTATTTAATCACCACTGGGGTTTTTATTTTTTGCTAAATTAACAAAAAAAGACCAAACATTTTGAAAAAAAAACACATTTTTCTTTGTTTCTGTTATAAAAGTTTACAAATAAATAATTGTTCTTCATAAATTTAGGCCGAGATGTATTCTGCTACATGTCTTTGGTGAAAATAACCCAAATTAGGATGTATTTTTTAGTTTGTAGGAAGGTTATAGAGTTCACAAACTATGGTATAGATCTGAATATTGATCAATCCTGAAGTACTGACAGCCAATCTAATTTCTTGAAGTCCAAGAATGTCAGAACAGTACAGATATCCCACAAATGACCCCTTTTTGCAGAGTAGACAGTCCGACGTACTTCATAAGAGGCATGGCGAGTTTTTTGAAGTTGTATTTTTTTTGTCATAATTTTTCGGAAAATGAAAAAATTAAAAAAATTATTTTCACTATTTTTTTTTTTACATACTGTCCCCAGTAAATGTGTATAAATATATAAATATATATAAAGAAATCATCAAATCATAAGTCCAGAAAAAAATATATATATGCCAATACCACAAAAAAAAATATATAAAAAAACTTTTAAGTGCAAAAAACTTTTGTGCAAAAAAAGTGTCTAAATATGAAAAATTTCACCAAAAAACCTTGATAATATAATGGCAGATCATCCATAAATATATCTTCAGAAACGGAAACTCTGCAACACACCGATCCTCATTGATCGAAATAACAGGATGAAAAACTTTGTAGTTAATCGAAAATCCACTTCTCCAATAGATAAAAGACCACCTTCAAACGTATCCATGGGGGGAAATGCCAAGCACTCGAGAGAAACAGAAAGACTTCATGGTGCAATATTATAAAAACCAATTCCTTTATTAGGTACTCATTGCACTTACTCAAGAGGTGTCCCAGCAGACACCAGCATCAACAGCATAACAGCAATCACATAAACGAGCCTGGCTACTCAGCACATGCGCAGTAGCTGGCAGCCAAAAACGTAATGACGTCACATCAATCAAGCTCCTCCCTACGCATTTCGTCATCGACGTCCTCACGGAGCGTCCCTCCATACCTCTGAAGATGTGCGTGCGCACGTAACGCGTAAGGAGGAGCCTGGACGTCGAGACGCTACGCCGCCGGTGCCACGTGGAGGCCCGGCGGCCACTATTCAAAGTGCCAGGGTTAGTTGTCTTGCTGACACATCTGTATGATACCTGCCTGCTTTGAATTGGATATCATTATTGTGAATAAAGCTGCCTTTTATTACCTACTTCACTATGGGTGTCCTTCCCTAAAACTCCCTTGAGGAGCTTTTGCTTGCAGAACCTGGGTCTTGGAATTCTACATCTAATCGTGTTAAGGAAGATCTGTTGCTGCATCTACGGAGGAGGGATCCACCATTCCTGTAACTGGATCAGCTTTACTTCCCTCTGGATTGAAGATCCATAAGCTTTATATGCACACTGCGTTTATGTGTCTTACTTCTGGTGAGTGCGTTTTCCAGCCATTTCCACACGGATCACCAATTCTGAATCCACATCTGACACTGGATACGTTTATATGACCTAGACTTTTAGTGGACTGTTTTTCTGTCATATTGTCATTATTTTCAGCGCTGCACTATTTTATGTTATTGCTTTTAAGTTTTATTGGTTGCTTAGAGTGCCTAGCCGCTTTCAGGATTAGCGCTCACTGCTGTTTCTTCTTATTCATCCATTGTATACAACTGTCATGTGACCTGCTGTGATTGGTCACAGCAGGTCACATGGTACCAGCAACGGGAGCCGGTACTCGGATCTGTCATCGGCCGTGTCCGAGGTGCACGGCCGGTGACAGATCGCACTGCTGCGCCGCTCTGCATTAGCGCAAACTGCGCATGTGCGGGAGCACGCCAAATGGCGTGCACCCGGAGTGAAGAGACACATCTGAAGCCGCCAAACGGCCATTGGCCGGGCGGCTAATGGTTATTGAGGGATTAAACCCTGCTGAAGTCTGCTTCCGCCCCTTTCTACAATCTCAGTTTAATCCTAGACTTTATACTTTGTGTTAAAGACATATTATCACAATCCAATGAAACTTAAAGGAGAAGTTACTTTTTCTCTGTCTACACTATCTTGAGGAAATCGTGCTTTTACATCAGGAAAGATCTGAACCTTTATGTGCACCAACTAGGGCCCCATCAAGCGCACAGAAGGTTGGAAACCTCTGTTAAGTAAACAAAATAAACAAAAGGTATATTGACACATCTAACCAAAGAATCCACCAAGTCACCAATGGCTGAGAACTCAAGTGTGAGTTAGTCTGACAGTTGATAGTTCCTTCCAGCTCACTTGGGTATAAATATCTCAGAGCTGGGACTGCTGTTTAAATTCTGCTTTACAGGACATTTAAAAGTGTTACTGTGTTGCAACACTTGGTTGAATCTTTTAGAGTGCTTAACTTTTATGTTATGCACAGATACCAATGTCATTTGTTGTGCTTGCACTCTTTACATTCTGATTTAAATATGACCGGAATATTAATTCTGGCTAAACTGTGTGCGTGTGTCTATTTTTATGGTTTCAAGTCAGGGGGTCCTCCTAATCAAAGGTTTAATGTGGTGTCAGCAGACGTTGAGCTTCCAAGCCAGGATCTGGGCAGACAGGGAACCCAAAAAATACTCAGCAGCTCTTAAGGGGGTAGCGCTTCATAGACACTCTGTGTTTATATCATATTGTTGTGGGTGTGCCGGCATTCTACTTGTATAGCTGGTGGAGGATAAATCCTTCTACAGGGAACAGCTGCAAATTATAGGCGAGTATAACATTAAAAGCTGCTTTTTATGTTTAATACTGCTGGTCATCATATTTTTGTATTTTTCCCAAAAATTGGAACTCTTTTGTAAACTTGTCAAAGAAAACATATCTAACTTGGTTGTTAAATTAGGAATACTTATTATAATATTGGCCTATTTTTTGTTAAACATTCAGGCAATAAATTGCAAACTTTGTACTGTAATTTCATAACAAAATTAGTCATAAAGAGTGTTGCCATTTACAAAACCTTAATGAACAAAAGTGGACCAAAATGAATCCTAATATATAGCTGTTTTAGTCCACCGGCATTGTAATACTTACCTTTTAGCCAGTTCTGTTTCTGATCAGATTAGAAACACAGGTAGTTATGGAAGAAAGACTCTCCAATGGGGGTGGATTTTGTGTGCCATAACAGACTGTGACAGGCTGCCCTAGGCCAAACAAACTATACTTTTACTGTGTAGGTGTAATTTGCAATTTGTAATCATTTATTTTAGATATTAGGTCTGCTTTAAGACAACATTGACCTTCTGCAAATGTTCAGTGAATCCCTTTATGAAACAGTCCTTCTCAATTTTCTTTTTTGGAGTTTCTTTATTAATGTTTTAAAGCAGGAGGGATCATAGAAACATTTTTTTAGTTAAGTATATTGTAAATAAACAACAATATAAAACCACAGTTGTTGAATAGTAGGGAATCGCAACAGAAGGCTTTTAGGAGTTAGTGGCCAAGATATTAACCATATGAAACAAAAGGATGGGGTTGTCCAGTCTGCTTATGACCCCATATGCTTCTTATGGGGCAGGGAAGGAGGTATGGAGGAACTACTCAGGGGGTCATAGATGGGGTATAGGGACAGGGGGTAGTGAGAAAGGGGAGAAGGGGGTGAAAGGAAAAAAGGAGGGGGGAATCCACACAGGTGAGGATTAAAAAGGACTCTTTTCTGCTTATGTTAGAAAACAGGTTTAGATGTTAAAATATGGCCTTTTCCTCATCGAAACAGAAGAATTAATTCAAGTAGGATCAAGTAGCATTGTGTACTCTCCATTTGTTTTGGAAGGAAGAAATCAAGTGGAATGTAATTTCTTCTACATGTCCACAGTTGGATAGGGGTGGGGATGTGTTTTTCCAGTAGGCAGGAATACAGAACATAACTGCATTAAATAGGTGGCATGGGATTTTTTTAAATAGTTTTTAAGAAGGATAGCGTAATGGTGTAAATAAAAGAAGGCAGGATCATTGGGAAGTTGAAAGTCAGTGAATTCTCTAACTTTAGTCTAGAAGGGTTGTATCATTGGAAAGTAGAAAAAAATATGCAAGAATGTGCCATTGTTTTCCTGACATCTCCAGCAGGTGTCAGGGTAATTTTTAAGGAGGACATTGAGGGCGTTCTGTATTATCAGGATAGAATTTTGTAGTTGTTCTCCTGGGTCTTGGTGTTAATTGAAGGCTTTAAGAAGAGATATAGTATCTTGTGAATTTGGCTGAGGGAGACCTTCTTAACCTTTTAAGACTAATTAATTACTACATCCACAGTTCACTGCACGGTAGCGTGGTGGTCAGTGGGAAGGATGCATCTTATAACTGTGGTCAAGAATGGCCCCATTAAAGATAGCTAACAAATATTACTGGTGTCGGTAGATACTTTTCTGAGAGGCAGAAATTGTGCATTGCTCAAGCAACCCTTAGGTTACCCTAGGGTTCCATGGAACCCTGGTTGAGAGTCTGCTCTAGATTGCTGTACTGCATCTATGACACATTGAGTTGGGTCCCATGTCAAGTCAGCTTTTCTGGCTTAAACAAGCTAACACGTCAAGAGTTATGGCTCTTCTCAAAGACATATCTTAAAATAATCAAGATTGCTTATTAAAATGTAGCATAAATAAGCAAGTCTTCCAGTAATGCTGATTTGGTTGTCAATATGCCATGTTACTATAAAGTAAGAGTCATCTATCAGATTGAGAGCCACTGCAGCTCTCCCAGAGGGGAACAGTCCTGTACATCATGAAGGAAGATTGGAGCTGTCATAACACTCTAGTGAAATAGCACATTCCAGGCTGCATTTTCTATTCTTGTTCGGCTGTTTGTGAAAACATTTCCCAGCAAATGCATTATTTATAGGTCTTGTCCCTTTTCACTGCAGACACTTACTCACTTAAGCATCTTTGCTTCTCTGAGGAATGCCACTTGCCGGTGCTAAGAAATGCCATGAGAATGGGGTTGCCATGATTGGTATAACCTTCAAGGCTGCGGACTCTGATAAATCAAGTGTTTGATACAAAAGGCAGAAATGTACTGTCACGCAGGTTCAGGTTTGAAATATGGAATGGGCAGTGAAGATAAATATTATTGTGAATAATTATTGCGGTTGTTATATAATGCCCCTCTACTTATATAATGCCCCTCTACCCCGAATTGTACTTATGACTATGATACTACTGCTAATATATTTAAAAAGACCCTGTCACCAACTTAAAAAATGTAGGGCAAAGCCCATAAAATCAAGTGTCAATAAAATACTTGCTTGCAGTTTTTTTCCATTTCTATGAAATATGTATATTCACATTTAATGTGTCTTTGAACTTGCAAGAAAATTAGACTGCAGGAAGAGTCAGTTCCCTAGCACAGCCATGTCCCTCCTGGCATTTAATAGCTCTCTCCTCTTCTGGGAGTGTCTAACTACTGTCTGTGCTGGCCCAGCTATTCCACCTCTGTTCCCACTCCTCTACATAAGCCTTTATGTAACTGCAGGGGGAGGGGTGAAGGGGAAGACTATAGAGTGTCACTATGCTTTAGTGAATTCCCCCAAGTATGTCTTTTCTACATTATAAACTGCCAACAAGAAAACTTTACAAACTAGTGGCGCAATGTATGCAGTGGAGCTGTGTTCACAATATAACTTCTTAATGTAATTTAACAAGTTTCCTGAGCTTCTCGAAGCAGTGGATTAAGTGTTCTTTATTTCTATTACATTTTCAATCAATTTAAATTTCACCTTGGCATTGCAAAGCTTTCTACCAAGGGGAAATTCAACTGCAAGCTCTATTAATTTTCTTTTTTTAGACAGGAAAACCTCTCTTGAAAATTTTATGTCCTGAAACAGTTGAAATTCAGTACATATTTGCTTAAAATTAATACAGCATTAAAAAGGATGGACAGATTGTACTTTAGGGCTTAAAAATTATGCCATTTTACTGAAGTACATCTAAAAATAAAATTACTTAAAGAGACAGTGGGGGAGATTTACTAAAACTGGTGGACACAACATTTGGTGTGGCTGTGCATAGTAACCTATCAACTCCTAACTCCAGTGTTCAATTAACCACTTCAAGACTGCCCCATAGCAGATGTACTGCTACAGGGTGGCTGCGCCATGCAAAATCACCTAACTATACGTTTTATTTCCTCTTTTATTTCCTCCATCAGCCCATCCCCACAAAGCTATTACCTTTTGTATCACTCAACCCTTCCTCCTAGATTGTAAGCTCTAATGAGCAGGGCCCTTTGTTTCCTCTTGTACCAAATTGTATTGTAAATGTAATGTCTGCCTTCATTTTGTAAAGATCTGTACAAACTGTTGGCGCAATATAAATCCTGTATAATAATAATAGTTAAAAAAAATGTGATTTTGCATTTCCGGGTAGGGGGGCTGCACATGCGCCGCCCTACCTGCGCTACCATTGGTTCCTGAGGATATCAATCACCAGGACTCGTTGATCGTCGGCGAAGCTGAGAGGGGATAAATCTGTGTGTAGACAACACAGATCTCTATCCTGTCAGCATGGACATGCTGCTTTCTATCTCTCTGCACAGCAGAAAGATAGAAAGCAGCAGGCCTCCCTAGTAAAACAGCACACAATTAACCCTTTGAACGCTCCAGATGTTAACCCCTTCCTGCCCAGTGTCATAGAGAGAATATCCAACACCCCTGCTTATGAAGGAACTTGTGACCCGCTTCCCTGTAATGAGATCAGGCCAATCACTAGGTCCGAGCTCTATCACATGACCAAGAGAGTGACATCACCACTCCCTGGGTGAGGGAGTACAGGCAAGGTAAGTATATGGGGGTTGGGGGATGCCCTTTCCAGAGACCCTGTCATTTTGCCATGTGTGAGAAAAGTGATAATGTCTTTTTAAACTGTACATATCACCAGATCTACACCAGATTGAGGGAACATGGACTTTATTGGAGAGTGTATCGGATTGCAGCCCTCAGACACACCTGGGCATGTGGTAGCTGACCAGCTGGAAACTTAGCAAGGTACAAAGTTGAAAGGCAGATTCTGAAACAGAATCTGGC